>NC_141902.1:52768468-53393468 GCF_057802395.1 Ceratotherium simum simum | reverse complement strand
CTTTGTTAGCTAACAGATAAATTTAATATACCAAGATGTGCTAATTATTTTCTTTCCAAGAAAAATACCATGTTAATATTTTCATAGTAGAGTATACTTATGCAACCACACTGACGGCATTGTTGACATCTCTAAATAACTTGCCCACAGTACATGCTCAGTAAATATTTGCTAGATAAGAAAAAGAAAAGAAAGAAATAAAAAGACAGGTAGTGGGAATTTCAAATACTATATCAAAAACACTTTTGAGTGGTGGAGGGAGAGGGAGGGATATACTTTCGAGTATATAAGCATTCTTTAAATCACATAAGAAGGTGCCCAGTTGGAGACAGCACATTATTTAACCTCTCTGAGCTTTGGTTTTCTCGTCTGTAAAATGAAGAGGACTTACAGTTTATGATGCTTTTATTTCCACTTCAGTCTTACCCTTTTCTACTATTAACACCTCCACACTTATGCTCTCTGGCTCTGCTCATGGGTCTCTGCCACTATGACTGTATTCTTCAGTTATGGGAACTAACAGCAAAAGAGCTTATTTTGTCTTAGAAGGTAAACAGACAAAGCCATGTAGAGTGGTGGTAATAACCAGCAGGGAGGAGGTTAGGTAAATGGAATCATCCTATAACAGCAGAGAAGAGCAGAGCCAGAATGAAGTTAGAAGCTGCGGAGTGGCAGCACAGTTTAGGTTAACACCGTCCAATAGAAATATAATGCAAGCCACAAATGCAAGCCCTTATGTAACTTCAAATTTTCTGGTAGCCACACTAAAAAAAGTAAAAAGAAGGGGCCAGCCCGGTGGTGTCATGGTTAAGTTCACATGCTCCACTTTGGTGGCCCGGGGTTCGTGGGTTCGGATCCCGGGCACAGACCTACGCACTGCTCATCAAGCCATGCTGTGGTGGCGTCCCACATACAAAAGAGAGGAAGATGGGGACAGATGTTAGCTCAGGGCCAATCTTCCTCAGCAAAAAGAGGAAGATTGGCAACAGATGTTAGCTCATGGCCAATCTTCCTCACCAAAAAAAAATTAAATAAATAAATAAATAAAGTAAAAAGAAATAGGTAAAATTAATGTTAATGATATATTTTATTTACCCCAGTATATTAAAAATATCATTTCAACATATAATCAATATAAAAAATTACTATTTTATATTCTTTTTTTTGCACTAAGTCTTTCAAATCCATTATATATTTTACACTTACAGAACATCTTTCTTTTTCTTTTTTTTTTTGGTGAGGAGGATTGGCCCTGAGCTAACATCTGTGCCCATCTTCCTCTATTTTTTGTATTTGGGATGCTGCCACAGCATGGCTTGACGAGCAGCGCGTCAGTCTGCGCCCAGGATCCAAACCCGCAAACCCCAGGCTGCTGAAGCGGAGTGTGTGAACTTAACCACTACACCACCAGGCCAGTCCCAAAACTCCTCAGTTTTAAAACTCATGCTATCACATGATACTACCATTATCCACCCACCTGGTTGCAGTCCTCTACCAACTTCTAGGTCAATCCCCCTCATTCCTAGCTCACTATCTTTCTCCAACACAAATCCTGCCATAATTTTGGTAATTTCAATATTCACAGAGATGATCTGTCCAATACCCTGGCTTTTCTGTTTTTTGACCTCTTCTCCAACAAAAATCTTGTATTCTACCTTATCTCAGAAACTCATTCCCCATGGTCATATGGCTTTGTCATTATCAGGCTCCAAAAATTCTTAAGCTCTGTTAAGGACCTATGATCCATTAATCCCATCACATTTTCCTTCAACATATTTATAACCTCATTTCCTCTTTATGCAACTTAAATTCTATGGTCCATCATTATAATCACTCTACACACACCTTCAATTCTCTAGAGTCTTTCTTCAACATACTCACTTGGCAAAAACCCAGCTCTGGCTAAATCCTGCTCCCCCAGTATTCAGGCCTATACTCATATGGCTGAATGTGACTGGGGAAATCATATCACCATGCTGGCTGGTCTCACTAACCTCAGAGGTAATGCCCAGGAATCATATTGCATCTTCCCATTCACTCTCCCACTCTTCTACACAACTATTTTATACCTTCCCTCTCATCTTCAACAACTCCTCCTTCATCCTCACTCTCAGCTGATGACCTGGTTTCCTATTTCACTGAGAAAATAAAAGCAGTTGAAAGACCCTCTATAAGCTACTACAACCACATCTACTCACCTACCTGCATCTATTTTTAATACATTCTATCTTCCCTCTTATTGCTATGGATGAACTATCTGTACTAAGACTAATTCTTCTATTTGTCTAAAGTACTCTTTACAATTCCTTTTCTCTTTTCCAAAACAGCTTTATTGAGATATAATTCACATACCATACAATTAACCCATTTAAAGTGTACAATTCAATGTTTTTAAAGTATATTAACAGGATTGTGAAATCATCATCATGATCTAACTTTAGAACATTTTTGTCCCCCCTAAAAGAAATTCTGTACTTTTTAGCAGTCAATCCCTATTCTCCCCCGCTTCCCCCAGTCCTAAGCAATCACTAACCTACTCTTTGTCGCTACACATTTGCCTATTCTGGATATTTCATATAAATGGAATCATACAATATGTGGTCTTTTGTGACTTGTCTTCTTTGACTTAGCATAATGTCTTTAAGGTTTATCCATATTATAGCATGTATCAGTACATTCCTTTTTATGGCTGAATAATATTTCATTGTATGGATATACTACATTTTGTTTATCTACTCATCAGTTGATGTATATTTGGGTTGTTTCCATTTTTTGGCTATTAAAAATAATGCCGCTATGAAAATTTCTGTACAAGTTTCTGTGTGGGCAGGTGTTTTTACTTCTCTTGGGTGAAACTGTAGAGTCATATGGTGATTCAATGTTTAACTTATTAAGGAACTGAAAAACTGTTTTCCAAAGTGGCTGCATTATGTTACATTCCTACTGGCTATGTATGAGGGTTTCCAATTTTCTCTTGCACCCACCCTAGCCAGGTTTTCATTCCATGCACTTGTCAAGGTTATCAATGACCTCCTTATGGCTCAATCACTGGTCAATTTTTTAGTCTTCATCCTGCTTGACCTAGTAGCAGCATTTGATTCAGCTAATCTCTCACTCTTCATTGAAACTCTTCTTCATTTGATTCCAGGAAATCAGTCTCCTATTTTTTTTCTGTCTGGCTGAGTACATCTGTTCTTCCTTCTTCCCCAATTTCTAAGCACCGGCATGTCGCAGACTCAGTCCATTGATCTCTTCCCTTGTCTATCTACATTCTTTCTCTTCATGATCTCACTCAGTCTAACTACCATTTATATATGTGGCCTGCTCCCAAGTGTATATTTACAGGCTAGATCTGCACTGTCCAACACATTAGTCAGTTGCTACACGTGGCTATACAAATTTAAATTAATTAAAATTAAATTTAATATTCAGTTCCTCAGTCATATTAGTTACATTTTGAGAGCTCAAGAGCCACATGTGGCTAGTGGCTACCAAATTGGACAGCACAGATATAGAACATCTCCATCTCACAGAAAGTTCTATTGTACAGTGCTGATCTAGACCTCTCCTCTGAACTCTAGATTTATATATCCAACTGCCTTCCTGATATCTCTACTTGGATGTCAATAAACATCTCAAAACCAAAATCCTGAGGCTGGCCCAGTGGCGTAGCAGGTAGCAGTTAAGTTCACGCAGTCTCCTTCGGCAGCCCGGGCTTTGGATCCTGGGCGCGGACATACGCACTGCTCATCAAGCCATGCTGAGGTGATGTCCCACATAGAAGAACTAGAAGGATGTACAACTGTGACATACAACTATCTACTGGGGCTTCGGGGAGGGAAAAAAAAAAGGAAAAATGGAAGAAGACAGGCCACAGACGTTAGCTCAGGGCCAATCTCCCTCAAAATAAAAAAAAACAAACCAAAATCCTGATATTCCTCCCAAAACATATTTTTTCCTATTTCAGTTGATGTTAACTCTATCCTTCCAGTTGTTCAAGCCAAAAACCCTGGGGTGACCCTAGACTCCCCTCTCACTCTCACACCATATTCAACTAATAAACAAATTCTGTCAGTTCTATATCCAGAAGCTGACCACATTTTATAATCTCCACTTCTACTACCCTGTTTGAGGACATCACCATCTTTTGCCAGTTACAACAGCTTCCTAACTGATCTCCCTGCTTCTATCCTTACCCCTCTAAGTTCTATTTTCAACATAACAGCCAGAGAATTCTTGTTAAATTAAAAGTCAGATCACATTAGTCCTCTGTTCAAAATCCTCTAATGGCTTCCCAACTCACTCACAGCAAAAGTCAAAGTTGCTATAACAGCCTACAGGGGCCTATATGATCTGACCCCATTACCTCTCTAATCTCATCTCCTACTACTTCCCCTTTGCATACTCTTTGGCAGTCAATTCTGGCTGTTCCTCAAAAGCACCAAACATATTTCAGCCTTCCCCATGAAATATAATTTAGAAATCACAAAGTTTAAGAATCACTAAGCTAGACTAAAAGAGGTATAAATAGAAATTCTATTTCCAGATATCTAGGTAGTCAAGCAACCTACCCATAACTATGAGGTTCCCTAGCCAGTGAATGAGATTAAATGATATTACGTACATAAAGAAAAGGATCTTCCAAAAGCTTCAATCTCAATTACTTCACTAAACCTACATCTCACAAAAAATCAGTTGGCTAGTTGTCTGGAATGGTGTAGACAAACTAATCAGTTGACAAAAATTTTTTTAAATAAAAATTTAATTACTAAAAAACTGTAAGAATATGGATTAAGATTTCCTATTTGGTAATAGCATAAATATATGAATTTTTATTTGCTAAAGTGTATAAGACCACAATGTGATATATACAACTACCTGCTCTGTAAACAAGTGCTACTCAATGCAGCTGGTCTGCAAACTGTGTATTACTACTGGTCTGTTTTGAAATAAGAAGCTTGAGTAAGAATGCAATTCAATACACTGCTTCCTTCATCAAGAAAACTCTGCTCTGAAAAAATTTCAGATGAACTAAACAATGTGCTTACTAATGTAAATGTTTTACATTCTGGTACAAGCCCCAATCTCACTGCAGACTGGTAACTAACATTTCATAGACTGGCATAGGCCCAGGAATCATACTCTGGGTTGCACCGCTCTAAATCATCTCCTGGGTCTTTAATTCAAGTCTATGTAATATTTTTTAACACTTCCTACATGCAAGGTCAGAGTTTCCATGCCATTTCTCATTCTGCAATTTATTGAAATTAATATGTATCTTGTTGTTTTCTAGATGTCACCCAGTGTCCTTATTTATATTACAGAATTTTAATGCTGGTCAGAAAGAAGGCTTCGAAGAAAGAAAGAAAGAAGGCTTTAACATCCAAGAACAGTAGCATACCGATAAAATTTTTTAATTAAGAGATTCAAATTGTAATTTTAAAATAGATTATATCACAGCACTTCAGAAAGGTGAGATTTGGTAATATATTAGCTTTGAAAACTTTGTTTTATTTTGAAAGAGATAAAAATCATCCACTTTTCAACACTAACCTAAATATTCCATCAGTTGTTCAGCAGTTATGATTTCCATCATCGGTGGAAGTTTCACCTGAAAAACAAAGTATTTTTTCTATAAAATCAAATGATTTAGGTGATTAAAGTGTTTCTTCAGTCAGAAACAAAAGTATGTATGTGCATATATGTATCTACTATATGTATACATTAACATTCACATTATTAAAACCTTTATAACTAATCTTTATAAAATATAACCAAGTTAATCCTATCACCATAAAATTTACGGGGTGATACAAGATCTCATAGAGACATTGAGAAATCCATTTTCAAAGCCAAAGTGCTATGCCTTTCATCACCCACCATGATCGTAATTAGGTACATGCAACAATGTCCTGCATGATAGAAAATGTGGTTAAAGGGCAGGAAGAGGAACCAAATGTGTTGTGACAGGTCACCCACGGAGCAGTTTTACTGAAGACCGGCTTGAATACAGCTCAATATTCCATTACTTAGTCTACGTTGGCTATTTTTATCATTGAATGGCTAAAATGAATACAGTATTAAAATATTAGTCATATACTGAAGAATTCACACTGTACAATTTCACTTGCAAAGTTTAAAAACAGGCAAAATTAAACTACATTGTTTAGAGCTGCACACTTGGTGATAAAACTATAAAGAAAAGTAAGGAAATGGATACTATAAAAACCAGGATTATGCTTAGCCCTAGGGATGAGGAATTATAGTTGGAAAGGGGCATATAAGAGGCTTCTGGGGTGCTGGCAATGCTCTATTTCTTGACTTGCATGGTAGTTCCACTGATGTTTGCTTTATAACTTGTTAAACTGGACATCTCTGGTTTATACACTTTTCTGTATGTGTTATATTTTACAACGAAAAGGTTAAAAGTAGGTACATACATTATAGTCATATTTAAGTTTATAAAGTTAATTCGGCTGCATAACACTAGTCTAAATTAATTTTTCAAATTAATTGTCATGTTGGTTACACAGATATTACAGCCAATGATTGTAAATATTTTAACTGACCTATTCAAAAGTATGCTTTGTGGTATATTCATAGAATAGGAGAAAAATAAATACTGTAGGATGGAAACTCAAACAAAGTAATATATCAATGATAGGAGAATAGCAACATAACTAAACATTCTTCTGGAATTATTTTTCAGGAATTATTTTCTGTTCAACCAAGGAAATCATTTAAATCAGCAATTTCTCCAACAATTCCCCCAAGTGTTGAAGAAGGTGCTCTGGGTGTTTGTGTTACTACATGTGGTAATCACATGTCACAATTTTTTGTTTGTTTTAATCAACAAATAAAATAAGACCTAAAAAAGATCCCTATAAAACAGAACAGTTTGAGACCCTCTGAGAGCATACATGACAGTTGATGCTTATGATCTAGTCATCCAGTGGATTTATCACTCAGTGAAAACCAAGAGATGACATGGAAGTTTTGATCATTACTTGATTCTAAATTATTTTTATTTTCTGTGACACATTTAAAAAAAAATTGTAATAGACTTCATTATTTTTTTTGAATAGTTTTAGGTTTACAGAAAATTGAGCAGAAAGTACAGAGTGTTTCCATATATGGTGTATTTTTTAACTGAAATTCATTGGCAAATCATGGTCCCCTGCCTGTTTTTCTAAATAAAGTTTTATTGGAACACAGCCATTCTCATTTGTTTATGTGTTGTCTTTGGCTGCTTTTGCACCACAACAGCAGAGATGAATCTTTGCAACAGGGACCACATGGCCCAGAAAGCCTAAAATATTTACTATCTGGTCCTTTACAGGAAAAGTTTGCTGATTTCTGCTTTAGATAATTTTAACTGTTATTATATAATATTTTATTAAGGTGTTTCAGTACCACTTTTGAAGGTCTGATATTTAACCCAGTAGTTTACATTCACTGTGAACGTTTATACTTTGAAAAACTGTCAGACCAATCTGAAAGTCCCATTCACACTAACAATGTTTCTTAAATAAAATAAGACCTATACATTATTTTATTCCAGACAGATTCACTGCAGAAATATATTCACCAGAAAATTCCATAAGCAAATAGCTTATCTTCTGCTTTGGTTAATGTAGTAGTCCTAATATAAAACTGTCAAAATAAGAAACCAAGGCACTAACAAGTAAATGTATTTGGGAAATACATTCTGCAATCCTAAATTTCTACAAACAGAGGATTTCAGGGTTTAGCCTTGAAATTTCCAAATAACAACAACTGTCTACCATGTCTTGCTTTAAACATTTGAAATAGGAAATGACTACCTCTATACTGATTTTAGAAGTGGGACAACAAATACACAAGTATCTTAACTGACTTATTCACAAGCATATTTAGTGGTATATTCATTTCCTGAATCTTAGCCAATAAAATACTCTGGATGTTCATTAAAACTAGAGACAAAAGAGTATAACAGTGAAGAAATGCCTGCCTCCCACTAATACTTTGGAGCCATCAACAGATCTTAATTTTTTTTTTCTTTTTTTTTTGCAGGGTAAGATCCGCCCTGAGCTGACATCTGTTGCCAATCTTCCTCTTTTTTTTCCTTCTCCCCCAAACCCCAGTGCATGGTTCTATATCCTAGTTGTAAGTCCTTCTAGTTCTTCTATGTGAGCCGCAGCCATAGCACAGAAACTGACAAACAGGTGGTGTGGTTCTGCGACCAGGAAATGAACCCGGGCCACTGAGGCAGAGAGTGCAGAACTTTAACCACTGGACCATCAGAGCTGGCTCTTAATTTTTTTTTAAACCACAAAATGATCTTCCTGAAAGCTTGCTTCTCTTTTTGCTTTCCTCTACCACCATCACCTCAAAGGTTTTGTTAATGATCCTAAGACTTTTACTCCTTTGTCTCTTTAGATTTTATTAAAGAAGAAACAGCTTATGGGATAGCTAGCTAAGAATATAGAATTAAAAACTGTGGCATTCTATCTGAATTTCTTAATTTTAAATGTTACAATTAAAAAAAATGAAGCGTGACCTAGGTTCTCAGGTGGTACTCTTTTAGTAATAATCTATAACATATTGTTTATAAGTAAATGAGTACTTTAATGTATACAAGGGTACTTGAAAGGTACTCTCCAGGGGCCGGCCCCGTGGCTTAGCGGTTGGGTGCGTGCGCTCCGCTGCTGGCGGCCCGGGTTCGGATCCCGGGCGAGCACCGACACACCGCTTCTCCGGCCATGCTGAGGCCGCGTCCCACATACAGCAACTAGAATGGATGTGCAACTACGACATACAACTATCTACTGGGGCCTTGGGGGAAAAATAAATAAATAAAATCTTTAAAAAAAAAAAAAAAAAGAAAGGTACTCTCTTAAGTAGTTTAAATATTCTTCCTAAAATGTCAGCAAAGCCTCTAAATTAACTATGTGCTAATTTAGACGTATTAACACATAGTGCCAAATTAATAGTGTCTAAATAAAATGACGTTTTTATTATCTAGGAAAATAAATTTTGTCCTATACTACAAATAAGATTTTATTGTATTGACTAGATTTCCTGAGCAAATTAATAATATAAGCACAGCAAGAATATTTAAATTAACAAAAGGAAATAGCTACTCTAACTCCAACTATTCAACTATAGGGTAAAACCTCAAGAATTCAGCCCAGTTATTCTGTAATTCTTAGCCATATGAAGAGTGAAGTGTATTTGAGAATAGACTCAAGCGAGGCCAAAAATTAAAACAAAACTTCTCTTTAAAGTGTTGATAAAATCTTAAACAGGAATATAAAATATGCCAAAAGCGATATGCCAAGATTTTGATACCTATGATTTGATATTCTAAGGGGGGAGAGAAATGCAAGGGACTGAGTAATAACTAAGAAATAAGAAGTAGTTTATATAGGTGATGGTAAGTACAAAAATGACCTGCCAAAGAATATTATTAAACATTTAATTAGAATGTCAATTAATAAGTACTCAAGAAATACACAATTCGAATTCTAATATCTCTTTAATGTTAGGGAGATACTTGAGGAGATAAAAAAATGAATATTTGTCAGTCTCTGCTCTTTAGGAAAGTCAAGAAAAAACTTCTACTAATTGCCATTCAATTTGCATGTTACCTTTAATCTACAACAATACTATGAAGCAGGCATTATTATCTTCATTCAAAGAAGGTAATAAGGCATTAAAAAGTTAATTTGTCCAAAGTAGCAGAGATGTGACGTAAGCTGAGATCTGAGTCCAAAGTCAATTACCCTTTCCATTATACCAGTATTTACAGACTTTTAAAAACAGCAAAATATGGGGCTGGCCTGGTGGCGCAAGCGGTTAAGTGTGCTTGCTCCGCTGCGGCGGCCCAGGGTTCGCCAGTTCGGATCTGGGGCGCGCACCGACGCACTGCTTGGCAAGCCATGCCGTGGCGGCGTCCCATATAAAGTGGAGGAAGATGGGCACGGATATTAGCCCAGGGCCAGTCTTCCTCAGAAAAAAAAAAAAAAAACAGCAAAATACTTTCAGTGAAATCTTATGTAAAACATCATCTGAAATATATTTTAAATGAAGAATTGACAGAACTTTGTGACCAATGAAAAGTGGAAGATGGAGAGGATGATGGAACTCAGGAGACAATCATTCTTAATTTGTACATGAATTATTTGATTCCGGTGCTGCAGTCTATTTTTGCATTACTTATGATAAAATGGACCAACTAAATAATGTAATTTCTTCTTAGTTCAAATTTCACTAATTTTGAATATGCAGTAAATCATATAGTATTCACGATTTTTTTAGTTGAAATTATAAAGAAATCACTTTTTTGAAAATATTTAAAGTATTATTAATGGGAATCAAAGGGAAGAAATATAGCTTTTTTTCAAAATAAAGACTAAAAAATCTGGGGCTGGCCCGGTGGCACAAGCGGTTAAGTGCATGCGCTCTGCTGCAGCGGCCCGGGGTTCGCAGGTTCGGATCCCGGGCGCGCACTGATGCACCGCTTGTCAAGCCATGCTGCGGCAGCGTCCCATATAAAGTGGAGGAAGATGGGCACGGATGTTAGCCCAGGGCCAGTCTTCCTCAGCAAAAACGAGGAGGATTGGCAGATGTTAGCACAGGGCTGATCTTCCTCACAAAAAAAAAAAAAAAAAAAGACTAAAAAATCTAAAGATTATTTCAACATGCCTTTAAATTCTAGCTCTGGCAAATAAAATTAGGTATTACAAGCTATTATACATCATGCTTTATATTCTAATTTCTTATATGTACTATTCATTTATCATTAAGAATAATTACTGTACTTAAAAATACTAAAATTCAGACTTTTCAGTAAATTTAACTGACTTTCTACTTGCCATGAGTATCTCAAATCAGGAAAATTTTATAAGAGATGACCTTCAACTGAGAAAGTCCTATTTGAAACACTTTCACCATCAATTTTTATCATAATTTAGACCCCATCCTCAGAGTAATACTGGGGCCTATTTAAAAATATTTAAAACTATCAGAAAGTGCAGATACATTCACATATGTTAGACTTTCAAGAATGTCCTATTTTATATGCAATTCAAAGGGTTAGAGCAATGAAGAATGTTGTTACAGTGAAATTTACCAGTAAAAGATTTACTAGTAAAAGAAGACATCTTCAGCTCAAAATTCACTGGACTTATATTTAAGAAGCTCAGCAAGCTTACCATGCTGAAAAAAATCTACCCAAAGAAAAACTGACAGTGAAACTTGTACATTAATTGCTTGAAAGATAGACGGTAATAGGGTAAGACAAGAGACCAGTTAGAAGGCTACTGAAGTAGTCCAGGTGAGAGATGAAGGTGGCCTGAACTAGGGTAATAGGGATAGAAGTTACTAATTATTGAAAATATCAAAGAATGTATTTAATAAACTATGATGGTAAAGGCAAGCTCATTCACCACGGAACCCAAGAAAGGCTCTGAAATTGGAAGGGTCAGATAATTCAGAAGACATGAGATAAAGCATAGGGTGCTGAAAACAGAAGAATTCTATATAAAGAGCAGCTGGTACCAAATCCCCAGGATTGGTTTTAAGGAATCATGAAGTCTATTTCTGCTTCTCTAACTTTATCATTGGCTCTTCCATCCTACTTTGTCTCAGAACTGCTATCTACCAGTCTTACCGGTATCTTGAATTTTAACTTCCCAACCAAATATCCCGCGTAAGAGCTCAGGTTCTGGAGTGGGTGATAATCTTACCTTGAGCAAGTTATTTAAACTTTATGCACCTCAATTTTCTATATATGTAAAATAGGAACAATAGCTACATAAGAATTTCATGATGCGGTTGAGAAAATTAAAAGAGAAAATGCATATAATTAGCATAGTATCCAGACAAAAATAATTGAGTACTTACTATTATTCAAAGCCCTATGATTGTTGGTACCACCCGTGTTCAAATGTCCTTCACCTGGGACTCAACACAGACAAGGGTGGATGGGGAATGGGAAGGTTTTCCACTGAAGGACTTCTCATAGCAAGGGGAGAGGAGATATCATCAGCCCTCATCCACTTTATCTCACAAATCCAGAGATACTCCACCAAACCTAATTCTTAGGAGAGACTGGAAATGAAAGCCTCAGAAGTGTCACTTGCATCTGTTGTGTAAACAAAACTCCACCATTGTGTGAAGTGTTAATCTCTTCTTACAGGATCTATATTAAAAAACAGGGTGAGCAGAAGCTAAAATGGAATCATTGGCTCACCATCTGTTTTCCCATTTTTATAAGTAATAAACACATTTGGAAAACCTCAAAAGAGCTTTGTGCCTACTTTAGGAAAAGGGGAATATGAGAAAATTTGTGTGATTGCAATGTTCCTGCAAGTCAGGAAATTAAAAACATAAAAGTAAAACCTAGTCAGAATCAAGAAGAGGTGTCTGTGAAAAGGTATGAGAAAAGAAAAGCCATCAAAGGGGCCGGCCCTGTGGCTTAGCGGTTAAGTGCACTCCGCTGCTGGTGGCCCGGGTTTGGATCCTGGGCGCGCACCGACGCACCGCTTCTCTGGCCATGCTGAGGCCGCGTCCCACATGCAGCAACTAGAAGGATGTGCAGCTATGACATACAACAATCTGCTGGGGCTTTGGGGCGAATGAATGAATGAATGAATGAATCAATCAATCAATCAATCAATAAAAGAAAAGCCATCAAGGAAGAAGGGAGAACTAGAGCAAAAACTCATAGCTGGCAAGAGGTTCACCCTTCACGGTGCCTCACTCTGCAGGTGATAATGAGACAGAGGATATGTCCACTTAAACTTTGAATTTTCTGTTAATGGCCTTTTGCTAATTTTGCTATTGAGTTTCCCATATTTTTCTTTCTAATTTATAAGGGCTCTTTGTAAACTAAGAAATTAGCCCTTAGACACATAATCTGACAAAAAGTTCCCTCAGTTTGTGATACGTGTTTGATTTAGTTCCTGGTGGGGTTTTTTTGAGAGGTGGGGACAGCCATCTTTTTGCCTTTTTTGTTTTTTTTACAGAGTCAAATGTATCAATCCTAATTTTACAGTTTCTAGGTATAACGTCTGGAGGAACCAGCTTAAGGTAAAAAACCTTGCTTCAGAACCCTGGCATTCCTACCTTGACTTGGAGTAGGAGATGGTCTCAGCTCCTATTAAGCAAAGAAGGAGAGGGGAAAAGAATTTCCTACCCAAAAGGGCTAGAAAGGAGAGGAGATGTGCTTCCAGCATCTTAAATCAGAACAGTACTTTTACTAAAATGATACAGATTAGACATTACAATATTATATGTCCTCTATCACAATGTACAATATAAGTTATATATGTTTTTTTGAGCGTGTGGACCTCAGAACCTATAACATACTTTCTATAAGAAAACAAAAGTATGACAAAACAGGGACTCCCTCTATTATTAAAGTAATACCTTCATCAACATAAAAATACTAAGGCAGAAACTTTAAAATATGTTTTATAATGCAAATAAATTACATGCAAAAGTAGAAAAATAATAGCATAATGAACTTCAAAGTACCATCACTCAACTTGAACATTTATAACATAAGGTCAGTATCATCAGGAACAGAATTTTGTATATCTTCTGACTTGTTAATATTTATAAACACATATAATTAAATGGGTCGCCGCCCTCAAATATACCTATAAATGGCATTGTTTTTGATAGATAAAATGAAAGAGTAAGGAAAAACTATAAAAAAACACGAAATATAGTCTAAAGTAAAGAAGCAAAATGAAAATGTATTCCAAACAACAAAAGACCCTGAATAGCTAAAGGAATCCTGAGAAAAAAGAACAAAGCTGGAGGTATCACACTCCCTGATTTCAAAATATACTACAAAGCTATAGTAACCAAAACAGCATGGTACTGGCACAAAAACAGACACACAGATCAATGGCATAGAATCGAAAGCCCAGAAATAAACCCACACATCTATGGACAGCTAATCTTTGACAAAGGAGCCAAGAACATACAATGGAGAAAAGAAAGTCTCTTCAACAAATGGTGTTGGGAAAACTGGATAGCCACATGCAAAAAAATGAAAGTAGACCCTTACCTTACACCATACACAAAAATTAACTCCAAATGGATTAAAGACTTGAATGTAAGATCTGAAACTATGAAACTTCTAGAAGAAAATATAGGCAGTACGCTCTTCGACATCGGTCTTAGCAACATATTTTCAAGCACCATGTCTGACCGGGCAAGAGAAACAATAGAAAAAATAAACAAATGGGACTACATCAAACTGAAAAGCTTCTGCACAGCAAAGGAAACCATCAACAAAACGAAAAGACAACCTAAAATTGGGACAAGATATTTGCAAACCATACATCTGATAAGGGCTTAATCTCCAAAATATATAAAGAACTCATGCATCTCAACAACAAAAAAACTAACAACCCAATTAAAAAATGGGCAAAAGACCTGAACAGACATTTCTCCAAAGAATATATACAGATGGCCAACAGACACATGAAAAGATGTTCAAAATCATTAACTATCAGGGAAATGCAAATCAAAACTACCATGAGATATCACCTCACGCCCATCAGAACGGCTATAATTAACAAGACAGGAAACAACATGTGTTGGAGAGGATGTGGAGAGAAGGGAAATCTCATACACTGCTGGTGGGAGTGCAAACTGGTGCAGCCACTACGGAAAACAGTATGGAGATTCCTCAAAAAAATCAAGGATAGAACTACCATATGATCCAGCTATTCCACTGCTGGGTATTTATTCAAAGAACTTGAAAACACCATTGCATAAAGATACATGCACCCCTGTGTTCATTGCAGCGTTATTCACAATAGCCAAGACTTGGAAGCAACCTAAGTGCCCACCAAGGGACGAATGGATAAAGAAGATGTGGTATATATACACAGTGGAATACTACTCAGCCATAAGAAACGATGAAATCCAGCCATTTGTGACAACATGGATGGACATTTCGGGTATTATGCAAAGCGAAATAAGTCAGAGGGAGAAGGTCAAATACCGTATGATTTCCTTCATTAAGTAGTAGATAATAACAACAAGAAACAAACACATAGAGACAGAGATTGGATTGGTGGTTACCAGAGGGGAAGGGGGGAGGGGGGAGGGCGAAAGGGATAATTTGGCACATGTGTGTCGCGATGGGTTGTGATTGGTATTTGGGTGGTGAACATGATGTAATCTATGCAGAAATACGAGTATAATGATGTACACCTGAAATTTATACGATGTTATAAACCAATGTTACTGCAATAAATAAAAATTAAAAAAAAAAAAAAAAGAAAATGTATTCCAAGACATAAATGTAGGTAAATTTACCTGGTGTCAGTTAAACAGAATTAGAAATTTCAGCTTGAATTAAACTGAATGAATAGATTTCCTTCTTTCTTGGTTTGTTGGATTATCACAGCTCAACTATTTTAGAGATTATGAATGATCACCTACTCTCCATGAAAACTCCAACATTTCCAACTTGGTACTTAGCCTGTTTGATAATTTTAACTGTCATCTCCCATCCAGAACCATGGCACTTACTTCCTTTGAATCACTCAAATCCTCCCGATATGTTCAATTTATTGATTTTTCTCATTACTTCATCCTCCCCCAAAAGAGATGATCAACTGTTTCACTTTCAACTCTAATTCCTTTGACGCTCCATGAATTAACCCTTGAAAGCCCAATCCCTGATTACCCTAACCAGCCATTCTTCCTGCTCCTATTTCCAGATATAAGAGAAATACTAGGGAAAAACCAAAAACAAAGTAAAATTGATATACTAAAAGTTTTTAAAGAATACCCCAACTTACCCATTGCCACTTATTACTTTCTACTTATAGCTCAAATTCCTAGGCATAATCTCCAGTGAAATTAGAACTTCTTTAAAATACAATGTACTTTTCTCACAAAACCCACCTCTCAATGCTTTACAACCTCTCTCCTTCTTAATTACTGACAAGTTCAATAGTTATTACCAATGAGGTCAACAGTTATTCTGCCAAAAAGGACGATGAGGCCTCAATTTCCATCTGCTTTTCTATCTTAACATGACTTTGTCTCTGCATCTTCCTTGTCCCATTCCTTCCATTACTTCAGAAAATGAGATTGTTGTTCCTTTCCTCTGTAGAGAATTTTAACACCTAGTCTGAGGAGCCTATATTATCCCGACTTTTCAGTGATCTTGTCCTCACATCTGTCATTTTGGGCAAAATCTTTCCTACTCCATCTTCCTACTCCATTGATGCTGTTGCATTTGACAGTGGTAACTGACCACTTTTTTATTATAGTCTCTCTCCCAGACTACTATCATGACATTGTCCTATTTCTAGTTCTCATTCACATCTCAAATTGTGCCTATAATGGTTTCTTTTACACTCTGTCACCCTTAATGCTTAGCATTCCCCTCCCGCCACCAAGTTTAATCTTTATTCCTCTGTTTTCTCTATGTCTACTGGAGAATGGGGTGGAAGAGGGAGTGGGGAAATACAGGGAGGATGTTTATGCTGGCAATTTGTAGTTTCTCACATATATTGGGATGGAAAAAAGTTGAGAATTATTGCTCACCACTCTCCATGGAGATTCATTTTAGCTACCATACTTATATCTATGCAATAATTGCCCAATTCAATTTTCTCTATAATTTTGACCTCTTTCCTGAGACCCAGCCCTGCTTCTAAAGTCATAATGAACATTTATATTTTTATGTCCCACTATCAGACATTTCCAACCTGACACAACCAAACTTTGACATCAACTTTCCCACCTAAAACACCTTCTCTAGCTTTTGAATGACCCAAGCAATCTGTATTACCCAGATTACAAAAAGTGGTGTCATCTCCTTCATTTCCTATGTCCTGTTAGTGATCAATTCATCATTTAGGCTGTGACATTATCTTCATCAAAGGGGCAAAGAATTCCCCATCCAAAAGAGCTATTCTCATCAATTCTTCCTGCTACACTCACTACAATCTTACCTCTAGTCTAATCTCAAACAAAAAGACCACTTTTTTTTTTTTCTGAGGAAGATTCGCCCTGAGCTAACACTTGTTGCCAATCTTCCTCTATTTGGTATGTGAGCCGCCGTCAGAGCATGGCCACTGATAGATGAGTGGTGTAGGTCCTTGCTTGGGAATCGAACTTAGGCTGCCAAAGCAGAGCAGGCAGAACTTAACCACTAGGCCACCGGGGCAGGCCCCAAAAGATCACTTTCATCATGTCGTTCCTCTGTCCAGTAATTTATAATAGCTCCCTATCATCAGCTATATATAAAGTCTAAACACCCTAGTGACGAGTCCTCTGATATCTGACAACTACCTTCATATCCTATTTACTATTTTTCTCTACTACAGCATTTCTCAAACTTTTTGCTCTCAGGACCCTCTACAGTCCTAAAAATTATTGAGGACCCCAAAGAGCTTTTGTCCATGTGGGTTATATCTATCAATAGTTACTAGACTGGAAATGAAAACTGAGAAAAATTTCAATCACAAGAATACAAAAGCACACATTTCACTAACTGTCAGAGCAATGATGTCATCACACATCATGCAGCCTGGAAAACTCCACTGACACTTGTGAGAGAATGAGAGTGAAAAAGACAAATAACATCTTAGTATTATTATGAAAACAGTTTTGACCTCTAAAAGCTTTGGCTTACTCTGAGAACACTGCTCTATCCAACCTTACTTCTTTTAATCTGTCTCCCTATCAATCATTGATGATTACTGATGAGTAATTTTTGTGTGCAGAAATAGCCTGGAGGCAGAAAGAAGGCTAAGAACCACAGATTTATAAGATAATCTCCAAATTCATTAGCATGCCTGCTCATTCACAGTCTAACCCAACCTATCAATTTTATTTCCTGGTATTGCCATATCCTTCCCCTCCTCCACCACACTCCAACCAAGGCTGGAGTCCCCAGATAGAACAACCCTTTTCCTGCTTCAGCATCTTTGAATACGTACACTATGCCCTCTGCCTGGAAGACCTTCTCTCGCTCATCCTTCAGACCCAGTTCATAGGTTCCCCTGACACATCCCATTCTCAATTACCCTTTCTCTGTAATTCCATAGCACATTTAGAACTTTACACATTGTACTGTAATTATTGTTTATATGTCTGTCTCTCCACTAACAGTGAGCTAAATGAGAGCAGACGTGTATCTTACTCGTCTTTGTATTTCTAGTACTTTACACATACAAGGAACCCAAACGTTTAATCCTTCACTTGAAGCCATGTCTTTCAAAGAGTCAGCTCAAAGCCCGTCTATGCCCAAATATTCCAGACCACAGTATTTGCTCCTTCCTCTGAACTTCTGGAGTACTATATAGAAACTAAGAAGAGAGAAAAGCCTAAAAGAAATTATTATTCCTTCCTACAAGTCTAACTCCCTAGTCTGACATTCCAGGGCCTTCATCAAGTGGCTCTTTTCACCTTCACAATTTTATTTCCTATTATTCTCCAACATGAACTTACCACTTCTGTCATCCAATAAACACACACACACACACAATATCCATTCTACTCTCATCACTTTTGTTTATACTCTTCCCTCTCCCAGGAATTCCATTTCCCTGTTATTTTAAATTTTACTTTTCCTTAAAAGCTTGGTTCAAGACCCACAAATTCTATGAAGCTCTCTGGCACCATGCCAGACCAAAGGAAAATTTCCTCTTTTAGGATATCTAATGCATTTCAATCTGTTTCCTATAAGCTAGTATTTACAGTGTATTGTCTTGCATTGTTCTTTAATAATTTCAAGTAAGTCAACGCTGCAACCCCAAATAGCTTGACAGCTCTTCAAGAGCAGACACAGTCTTCACTCAAAACATTTGAGTGCCATTATGTACCAGACATTGGTAAGATTTCTAATCTTATTTCTTTTGTATCAGCCCTTGCTAGTAACAGGAAGACAAAGGCATGTAATAAATACTATTCCCTTTACTTGATTTTATTCCTAACTGGTCAGAATAATCCAGATTTTTTTCTAGGGAACATTGTATCTATAGACACAATTATCAATTTGAAAATAAAATATGTGCTATAAGATGCATCTTCTCAGCATCCTACAACTGCAAGCTTAAATAAGACACCTCATTTATACGTAACTCACTCCGAGTCTTCAATACACTTACTTTTGAAGGGCTCTTCTCTTTTTTGCTCCTTTACTTTGGATATATCTTATTTTAGTTTTTACAGTTTTAGCTCCCTTAACACATTCTGATGAGTGGTTAGTAATAATGCCAAACTATTTAAGTAGATCCAAAGAAATGAGGCAAGTAAAAATCATGCATAAAATGAAAATACAATCTTTGAAAACCAAGAAGATATGGTAATTGGGTTTCAGACCAATGCTTTTCCTTAAATGGAATTTGTCTAAGGGGCCACATCTTCCCTATCACCATTTCCTTAAGTATCCACACCCAATGGAACAAGCACTAGTTGGAAAATAGACTAAACAAAACCATCAAAACTTGCTCCCCGATATTATGGATTCATGGTAACTTCTGAGGGTCATTTTCCCAAATTCTTCACTCTTTTGAATATGTGATAAAGTCAGTAAGAAGGAAATAACATAGAAAAATACAGTTTAAAAAATCCTAGGGTTTAGGACGCTCTAAGTGCTAATTGTTTGTAAGTCTATCAACCACCACTGAATGTCGAACGCTCATTTAAACATTACAAGAGAGACCTGAGGTTGTCGGCAATGCTTTCTGATATACATAGAATATTCTTTCAACAAGGGAGTCCCAGAATGAATTTCGCGCAAGAAAAGGGGACTGATGATGAGGAAAGAAAGGAGGAAGCCATCAGTTGACATGCAGCAGCTCCCTCACCTCGTTTTTCCCCTCCCCAAAAGTCTAGGAAATAGAAAGCTGCAGAATGTACCTTCCAGGCCAGAAGCAAAACATTGAGGATGGCTAGCAAAGGGCAGGGTCCATTCTCATTCTGGGTGATGATGGGTGTGTTCTCTTCCTTCCACTGGATCCACTTGATGTGATAGACAGATTGTCCCGGGAAGCGGTCCTTGGAGGCCGCCAGCACCTGAGCTGACTCCCCCTCCTCCTCCTCCTGTCTGCACAGAGGCACGGCCCCGGGCAACACCGCCGCGCCCTCCTCCTCCTCCTCTTCCTCGGGGACCCTGTTCTCAGCTCCCTCCTCACTATTGAACTCGGAGCTACTGGGGAAAGAATGCAGGTTCGAGAACGACTCCAGGGAGTCCATGCTCGGCGATTCCCCCGGAGGGCTCGGGTCGCTGCAACTGCTGCTGAGGCCGCCGGCGCTGCTGGGCTCCTCGGAGCCCACGGCCGCCGACTCTGCCCGGCAGGTGCCGGTGGGTTCCGGGCGGGCACCCGCGTCTCCGGCCGGACCCAACCCATGGCCCGCTCCGGCCTCGGCTGTCTCGGGGGAAGCGGTCACCTTGTGCTGCCCTCCCAGAGGCGCCTTCTGGGCAGCAGGACTCGCCGAATCGCTCTCCTTCAAGTCCAAGCCCGAGAAGGGGCTACGGAGTCCGGGAACCGGAGGCAAGCCGGCGGGAGAAAGCGAGTTCGGGAGGCTCCTCCCGCCGGCCGCCGCCCCCTGCCCATTCCCGCCGTCGCTCTCCGCCGTCCATACTCCAGGACCATCCCCAGCGGCGAGCCCGGTCTCCTGTCGCCCTTCCTGCGGAGAACCTGTCCCTGGCGCTGGCCCGGCGGCCACCCCGTTTTCTAGCGGCTGCAGGCTCTCGGGGCCGCTCTCCATACCCAGCCGCCCGCCCCTCGCTCTAAAGAGACCGCGGCGGGTTCTCCTCAGCCAGCGCCTCCGACGCCATGACAGCGGCACTGGCTGCTACAGCGCCCTTGCGCGGCCTCGGCCAGGCACGTCACCGGGGAGGGCACCGGGAGCGCGCGCGCGCCGCCGCGCTGTGGACCGGCTCTGGGCGTGCCTGCGCGCCGCCGGGTGAGGGCGAACCGCGCAGCAGCGGCCCACGCAGCCCCGCCCCTTCCGCGCGCCCGCCCGCCCGAGCTCGCGCTCGGAAGGCGGGGCGTGGCGGGCGTGGCCAGGAGGAAAACATTCTCTCACTATGTGGCCGGAAGTTGAACTCTGGGGCAGCGCGACCGCGCGCGGCTTCTTTAAAGGCTAGGCGGGTGGCAGACAGCTTGGTTGTGCCGTTTTAGAGCTGGGTCGTGTGTGGCCCAGCCTTGCGGTCGGGGATGGGGAGTTGGCGGTGGTTGTAGTATTTGGCAAAGAGCTCGTCCTTGAAGGGCTCAGGAGATTTGTTTCCCCAGCTTGTAATATGGAAAATGGAAGGAATTTCTTAGGAGATGCAGATGTTAAAGGCTGGGATCTACTCGAGGTGTTTGGCTGACAACACTGCACAAATTCCAGTCTCCCTCGGTTTTGGCTGAGAAACACTGTGCTCCCCACCAGCTACTGGTGAAAACGTTCGCCCTACATGAGGCGTCAGTGCGGTTGTGGATATTGGCCTGGGCAGCAAAAAAAAGTGGGTAATTTGGGCCAATCATAATAAATTAGCTTGTGTTTGCATTAGCCAAGTCTTTGCGGTTTTGTTAACTTGGCCTCGCTTTGCATGGAGTGGGAAGTGCCTGTTCCTGAAAAAGTGACTTTTCTAATTAGAATTGACTTCTCTTAAGGACGTGCAATTTTCAGAGAGGACGGAGAAGACTGAAAGTTTTTTTGGTGACAAAATGGATTTGGGTCCTATTCTGACCTGTTCCTGACGAGGGCTTTTTTTTTCTTTTTCTTTCTTTTGTTTTTTGTCTTTCAACATTTTCTAGGCTCTGGGGATACAAAAATTGACAAGACAGATCTTTCGTAGTCAGATATGTAAATACCTGATACCTAATAGAATGTAATCTTTTTGTATCTCTTGGTTAGAGAAGGTAGACACAATTACAAACTAGTGTTTCCTTCACTGATTTAACACACTTCCGTACCAAGTACATTGCTGGCTACTGTGTTTGGCACTGGTAATGCCATGGTGAGTAAGAGAAAGGGCTCATACCTTCATGGAGTTTACTATCTAGTGTTTTTTTCTTATTGCTATATTTTTCATACTTGCTTGGAAAGTATGGTTTCCTGAGAATGCAGAAGATGGAGCTCCTTCCACCTTTGTACACTGATACAATATTATGATATTTATCCAACTCTTGGACAAGAGGAAAATTAGAAAAGATAGTGGAAAGCTTCTTCAGAATGTTGAATTTAGGTGTTTTTTGTAATTTTGGTCTCCATATCAATCCATAAGCAATAAATACTATTGTTCAAATTAGAATTTTGCCCTGAAAAAGGATTGCAAATGTTAACAGATTAAGATATATGCTGCTGGATTAAGCATTTTAGAGTGTTTACGGCCTTTACGTGCAAATGAGAATGTTACAGATTTCAGGAAATTCAGAATTTAGCATGATGTTTTGATTATAAACAGGAGATTTGTAAAGATGTGTTATATGAATAAATTGAATGTGTGAATCATTTACAGGCCAAACTCCATAGTAGACCCCAAAATCATGAAACACACATCTCAAATAATGGCCTTTCTCCATTTTTCAAAAACCCTCCTGAGATAAACCTGTACTTGCCCTGGTAGTTGTTATTGGTATATGTTTCAAATGCTCACATGCATAATTTAATTATTTATGAGAAAGAAACAGATCAAATTTTTTATATGTTGTCAGCAGTTATATAAGCCAAGATGAACAGCCATGAAAATTTATGTATTTATTTAAGTTTGTGAAAATTTACATAGTTATTTTTCCAAGGGAGGTGGGGAGTGGCATCTAGGGAGAAATGCCAGAAGGTAGTAAACTAAAAAATGTCTCATTCTTGTTTTGCTCTTATGTATTTTTAGCTAAATGTGAGATGAGATATATCATCTTAAAATAAAATGGTTACTATCCAAATTTTTAAAATTATTTTTCAGAGTTACAAATAGAATAGTCTTAAAAGTCATAGTTTATATAAAAACAAAGAAGTTCCCTGCTCTATCCCTCCACACTTTTGAATCTTGGTCTTTGGAAGCTGTCCCATTCAACTCCTAGATATTCTTTAGCTCTTATTCCCATATTTCTGAGTAGCATGATTACACTCTGCTTTCTTCACTTAAAAATTGTAGACATTGTTTATTGTTTTATTCCCAGGAAAGATGAGGATTTTCTCTCTTTTCTCTCACACGATTCTTCTTCCTCTTGCTCCAACTTTCCAATTATTTCAAAATTTTTAATTAAATGAAGTACTCGTAGTTTAAAGCCTTAAAGTTATGTAAATATTATTCACCACTAAGTCAGGTATTTTACTATGACTCTGATTATATTTCTTTTCCTGTTAAAGTTTTTGTTTTTCCTGGAATTAACAGTTACTTCATCATTTTATTTGTTTGCTTAACTCTTCACTTAACAGTAACTCAGCCACAAACTTACTGGTATAGTCAACCATATCAAGTTACCTCTCAAACCCATTTTAATCTTGGCTACATCCTTCAGGGAACGCTCACTTCTCTTGCTCTGATCTGGACTTGTTTCATAGGCCTGCTGCACAGCTTGTTTCCTAGGATTTCTTTTTCACTGTTGTCTTAGGAATTCCTTCCTCTTCTCTTCCGTGTTGATTCCTTTCTTTCTTGGATCTCCTGTCTTCCTCTTTTTTTGATTTGGTGGAACATAGTCTTAGTTAACTTCCTAAGAAAGAGTCCATAGGAAGCACATTTTTGTAGATCGTGAATCTCTGAAAACAAAGATAGACTTTTATTCTGTCTTTACATTTTATAGTTTGGCTGGATATAAAATTCACTGTTGGAAATACTTTTTCCTCATTTTGAAGTCATGGATCAATTGTGTTCTAGCTTCCAGGTAATTGTAGTCTGATAGTATCAGACTCCAGAACCTTCGTGTATAACCTGTTTCTTCTCTCTGAAGTTTATTTTATCTTTTTCTTCTTGGTGTTCTGACATTTCAATATTTGATACACCTTTGGGTAGGTCTTGCTTTATTTATTGGGCTGGGTACTTCATGATTACATTCAACGTAAAAACTTATGTTCTTTGGTTCTGGGAAATTTTCTTTTTTCATTTCTTTTATAATTCTTATCTCTTCTCTAATTTTATTTATCTTCTTGTTCTACTTTCTAAGAGATTTCCTCAACTTTATCTTTCAATTCTTTTTAATGCATTGTTTATTGATGCTATCTTATATTTAATTTCCAAGAGTTCTTTCTAGTTTCTTTTTATTGTTTAATGATATCCTGAACTTTCATCTCTTAGAATATTGATCATAATTTTTAATGTATCCTTTATATTTTCAAAGACTATCTGAACCATGTGCTATAAAAAAGTATACTTAGTCAGCATGGAGTTAATCAGAGAGTGGGAGATGGGGGATACAAGCATAAAACGTTTTTACTCTTTGGGAGGGCAAAATCTGTTTTGGGAAATAACACGTATTCACATGAAATGATCATTGAGAATATAAGTCAGTTAACTAATACTAAATGAGTGGTGCAAAAGATAACCGTGATAAAAATTCAGATGAGGAAAAATCTTTTAATGTGAGATAATTAAGGAAGAATTAAGCTACACTCTCCTAATTAAAATCACAGGCTGATTGTTAGCTCAGGCTAACAATGCAAAAAATATATCTCTAAGTCTCAAAATGGTTATTCTTTTATATGTTTATCCATTTATTTTGCTGAGCAAGATTCGCCCTGAGCTAACATCTGTTGTCAGTCTTCCTCTTTTTGTATGCGAGCCACCACCACGGCATGGCCACTGACAGCCAAGTGGTGGAGGTCCACACCTGGGAACCGAACCTGGGCCGCTGAAGTGGAGCACACCAAACTTAACCACTAGGCTACTGGGGCTGGCCCAAAATAATTATTCTTTTAAAATTCTCTGTTTTTCTTAGTTAGATCATAGCTTTTCTATCTACCATGACAGAAAAGTTGGTGCTATCTTTGACTTTTACCCTAGTTTATTTAGTGGCTACCGTCTCATCTATCAAGTCATGCTGATATTATACACTCCTTTCCTCCTTCATTCATCTGTAGCCACCCCCTAGCAGAGTTCTTATCCATTACTACTAGAGTATAGCAGCATTCTAATTATTCCCCAGCCTGTGGTTTTCTCTTCCTCAGCTTATCCTGCATAAACCTATAAGAGCTATAATTCAAATATCTTGCTTTTATTTTGTTGATGGTTCTACTAAAAATAATTTGATGGTTCTTTATTGTTAGCTGAATTAAGATTGGCTCTGAGCAGAAGATCACACAGGTATGGGGCATATATACCTTTACTCCTCTTTGCTTAGTTCTGTTCTCAAGATATGGTGATAAATTTCTAAGTTAAAATCAAGGGTTTCCACGTAATTCAAATTGCCCTGGCTCTGGCTCTTGACTGCTTATGCAGAAACTCCAGCCTCCTGCAAAGTGCATACCCTATTTAATTATTTCTGAGAGCCCCCATGAGGAGTGCCACACCTGTTCAGAAACAAATCCAATCCTATGATATTCTACCAGGTGCTGCTTCTACTCCATGCTGCTTTACCAGATGCTAGTCTGTCCTGGTGGTGTTAAAGATGCCTGATGGTGAAAGGAGGGAAATGACCTTCTTTTCCCTTTTATTATAGCTCAAATATGCTACACTATTAGTGAAATGGTTCTCTGGATTTTACTTACATAGTCCTTTTTAAAAGTGGGACCTAAATATGGGTCTGGATAGGCTGCATCAGGAATGAATTCAAGGAATATATTCCATCACCTTCAACTCAGAATCCTGATTCCTCTGGTCTTACGCCAATGGTTAAGGTTTTATTATCAGATCAAGTATATTGTGCATTAGGACTTCTCTCCTCAAACATGCTTCTGCCCTGCCAATCCACCAGTGTGCCAGATATCTCTTAACTCTAGTACAGTTGTTCTTGAAGTATGGTTTTTCTATTAGCATATCAACATCACCTGGTAACTTGTTAAAAATGAATATTCTCTAGTTCCACCCCACATCCACAGAATCAGGAACTCTGGGTGTAGAGCCCAGTAACACAGAGGTCTGTGTTTTAACAAGACCTCTACCTCTAGATTCTGATACACAATAAAGTTTGAGAATTACTACTCTAGCATTAGGGAAGCCTCCCCTCCCCACTGCTATGGTAAATAAATAAACCTTAGCAAGAGTAAAAGTCTTCTCAATTCACCCTCTATAGCCAATGTTATTTTTCATTCCTGTCCCAGAACTCCACAATCCTCCAAAGTTAGTCTTTTGGCCATTTTTTCTGTATATTCTCCCTGGAGGAGTATGTATATGTGTGTACATATATATGTGTGTGTGTGTAGATATACAGATATATATCTATATCTATATATCTCTATATCTCCACCATCAAAGTCATGTCTAAAACTGTATTTTATCATCCTGATCTCAAAATGCTTTTTGTTCTTTTCTTTCCCACATTTTTCCATGTTAATATCAGTTTCTGTCACCCAGGCTTAAAACATTCCAGTAGTTTTGTTTTAGTTTCCTCACACTCAAGGAGTCCTATTTTTAAATTTAAAATGTTTGGGGCTGGCCCCATGGCGTAGCGGTTAAGTGCGCGTGCTCCGCTGCTGGTGGCCTGGGTTCAGATCCTGGGCGCACACCCATGCACCGCTTGTCAGGCCTTGCTGTGGCGGCGTCCCACATAAAGAGGAGGAAGATAGGCACGGATGTTAGCTCAGGGCCAGTCTTCCTCAACAAAAAGAGGAGGACTGGCATGGATGTTAGCTCAGGGCTGATCTTCCTCACACACACAAAAATATTTTAAATGTTTAATGTCAAAAATAATTAATTTTGTTTTTGTAACATAAAACCAAAACATTCATTTTAGAAAAATCAGAAAACATAGATAAGCAAAAGGAAGAAAATAAAAACACCCCTCATAACACTATGTGGAATGAAGTATTAGAGATAACACTAGTGATACTTCACAGTATGGGTATCCTTCCCAAACTTTTCTAGACCTCTGAACACATATATTTTTGTAAACAAAAATTGGACCATGCTGAACACATTTTTTCAGTTATCAGTATATTGTGAACATCCTTATGCATTAATATACATTCATCTGCAACATTCCTAGTGAATTAAGACTATTCTATCATATGGCTGAACCAGTCCCTGCTTCTTGGGCATTTAGATTGTTTCCACTGTTTAACTATTATGAGCTTAACTGCAATAAATGCCCTTGTAGCTGAATCTTTATATATGCACTTATAATTGTGTTCCTCAGATAAATTTCCAGAAGTTCAAGTCAGATCAGGATTTGACTCTTCCTTCAATGTTTGGTCCAAGCCTTGCTTTTCATTCTCTCTGGTGCTGTCCTAAGTCAATGAGTGTGTTGGAGTAAACCTGCTAATTGATTTCTCTATAGTTTCTTTTCCTTCGAGTACATTGTGTATATTACCAGATTAAACAGTGCTTTCATTATTTCTTTCTACCCTGAAAAACCTTTAAAGGTACTTCCTCTTTTTTTTTTTTAATTTTATTTATTTATTTTTCCCTCAAAGCCCGAGTAGATAGTTGTATGTCATAGTTGCACATCCTTCTAGTTGCTGTATGTGGGACACGGCCTCAGCATGGCCAGAGAAGCGGTGCATCAGTCCGCGCCCGGGATCCGAACGCGGGGCCGCCAGCAGCAGAGCGCGCACACTTAACCGCTAAGCCACAGGGCCGGCCCTCAAGGTACTTCCTTAATCACTAAGTATCATGAATTGGCTTGGCATTCAAAGCTTTTCTTAATCTGTCCTCATTCTATTTAACCAGACTTATCAACTACTAAAGTGTAATAATAACCCTCTTTCTATAAGATTTGGTTTACTCACTGAACTAATTATACCTATCCAAATCATTGCCTCATTTTGTTTCCCTAATTTAAAGTGGCCTCTCTCTTCTCTTAATCCCAGATTACCTTTCAAAGTCTTGTCAGATCATATCCAACTTCCCACCTCCAACTCCTCTGTTCTCACTACACCGTTCAAAATATATGACTGAATTTCCTCAGGTCTAAGGTTCATTTTCTTAATATTTAAAATTTTACAGATTCAGGGCCGGCCCTGTGGCTTGGTGGTTAAGTGCCCGCACTGCAATGCTGGTGGCCCGGGTTCGGATCCCGGGTGCGCATTGAGGCACCACTTCTCCGTCCATCCTGAGGCCGAGTCCCACATACAGCAACTAGAAGGATGTGCAGCTATGACATACAACTATCTACTGGGGCTTTGGGGGGAAAAAATAAAATAAATAAAATCTTTAAAATTTTATAGATTCAGAATTAAACATTTTTTGAACATTAATGCTCTTTTCTTCAAAAGCTATTACAATTGAGGATATCTTAGAATCAAGGAAATATATCCTCTTCTCTATTATTTTTATATGTTGACATTGACTTTCCAAGAGAACCTGGTCTTTTATGTCCACTCTATCCTTCATGTTTATGTAGAACAGTGATTGTCAGGCTGCAGTGTGAATCACTCTCATGTGGGAAGCCTGTCAAAATGCATGTTTCTGGGCTGCATCTCTAGGAATTCTGATTCAACAGAATTGGAGAAAAGCCCAGGAATCTGCAGTTTTGACAAGCATCCTAAGTGACTCTGCTGCAGGTATTCCACTGGCCATACATTGAGAAACACTCACCTAGAACAATATCAGATAATAACCACTTGCATTGTTGAGAAGTACAGTTGGCAATGGTGAATATGCGTATAGTAAGAAATATGACTCATTTGGCTTATAATTACAATAATGAACCCCTGTAATTATTTCTTGAATATCTGCAATGTGGTGCTTTGGGGCACAGAAGAGAATATTAAACATAGTCACAAGGAAACAACCTAATCTAGTAGAAAGTATGATGAATGGAGACCGCAAGTCCTGGGTCCAGAACCTGGTCCTGCCATTGACTAATTTTACAAGCTTGGGTATGTCAATTTACTTCTCTTACTTTCGATTTTCACCTTTTGTAAAAGGAAAAAAAAGGCAGGGGAAAAATAGTGCGAATGATTTTGCGATGTGGTTTTGTGAATGAAATGGGAACAGACAGCAAATCATTTCAAATATATTATTATTGCCTCTGCCCTCAAATTGGTTACAATCTGGTTAGAAAGACAAAGCATAAACATTTACAAGTAAAATAAAAATGTGACACCTAAGGCAGTAAATAAGGGCTACTATGAAGTACTTCCCAGAAAGCTAAGAATTAAATAACCAAATCAGTTAGCTGTTTGTTATATTTCCCTTAGAAGACAGGATTCTTTCCACAAGAAGCAAAAGTAAGGCCTGGAAATTGAATCAAAGTCTGAATAAATGTAAAAATGTTGTCTAATCAATTATATCATTCCTGAAGCAAGCAAATAATAATAATAGAAAGGGAGATGGTGGTCTGCATGGAGTCTAGAGAAGATCTCAAAACATAAGGGTTTGTCACAGTGTGCTTCCCTCACCATCTAGGGTAGAGGTCATCTAATAGGTGGTTGGCCTGGTACCTGTCTGGTACCTGGTACTCTTGATAGATTCTAATGTGGCATAGTAAGTTGGATAGTTGGATGAATTAGCCAGTAAAATCATTCCATTAAGTTCTTCTGCACTGACGCCTTGCTTACTAAGCTACTTTCAATTATGATTTAGCTTCTCAGATGTTGAAGATAAAAAAGAGAATGCATTGACTTGCTAACAAGAATGTCTAACTTGTAAGACAATAAGATGGCATTTGGATCAAAACATAAGTCCCTTGAGAGTTTAGTTTCTGTGAATTAGTCCTTGTTGGCTGATTAACTCAAGTTGCACTGAGAAAAATCAAGCTTCTGGACTTTCAAGGACAAGAGGTATATTCTGGACCATGGCAATGAGAATAAGCATGGATTCACCTAGTAATTCAAAAGACTAGACTACAAGATTTGGAGTTTAAGATTTCATTTCTGAGAGCCAAAACTGTAATTAAGTTAAGTCCTAGCTTGGTAACATAGGGCTTAGCCTAAGTGACTCCATTTTGAGCCTGTTTTTTTTTTTTTTTTAACGTACTGTATAAGCAGAAAGGAACATGAAAGGGGGAATGTTCAAGATGCTTTGGGGTTCCCAAGGGTAGACTGGTTTGACTGGATGGAATAGGAGTTTCATTTAAAGGAGAAGAGAAAAAAGGTTGGACAAATGAGTTTGTTTTTGTGGAGTTTTTGGGTTAGAAGCCTGGTCTGCCCCTGTTTCCTCATGTGTGAAGTGGGATATGTCTACTTCACAGCATTGTTGCAAACGGTAATGGGATCGTGTATGTCAAGTGCTTATCATGGTGCCTGGCACTACTTCAAGAATATTGTCTTCCAGAAGTAGTCTGGAAATCCCCAAATCAGGAGCAGAACAAATATTTGTTGAATGAATGAGCAATAATTATCATTGTCACCCCGTAAGATTTTTTGGGTGCCCTCTGCTTTGCCTCAAAGCCTCTCTATCTCTGCCCTCTGTAATATCAGGATAATAATATGAGAGTTTTCATAAAGTAACATGATTAATTGCAGATGAGGGATATAAATAATAGATATTTTAGACTAAAATGTGATTGAGATTAGTGGGGTGTCAGGGGTCTAGGAAAACACTTCAAGACTATTTGGAACTTGGTCTGCTTCTTAAAATAGAGATCAACAGCTCAAATCCTGATGGGGATGGTGCAGGCTAGGGTGACATTAGACCAGCCATGTCCAAGGAGGGTAGCCTCTACTCAATTTCAGCCAATTGATGTTTCGCAAGAACTTGTCTGCCTAACTTTTCAGTTTTCACAGAAAATCTGGAATCTAGGATTTAACATGAAAGCTCTTAAGTGTTGGATATTGCCATATAATTAAGAAAAAATTTTTTAAACTACAAGTCAAACTAAACATGTCTGTGAGTCTAATTTGGTTTATGAACTACCAGGTTGTGACCAGCACTTTAAAGGCCATGTAATACTTGTTAAAAGATAAACTGAGGCTTATTAAAAAATTTAAGTGTTTATCTGAGCAAAAATTGAATTGAATCAGGCAGGAACTAATCTTGCAGATAGAAAAGAGCTCCGAGGAGCTGTACAAAATGAAAGACTTTATAGGCAGAAGGGAGCGGGAACAAGGAAGTTATGCTGAGCAAAAAAAAAAAAAGTGGGTTGGTTATTTATTGCAAGGTCACTTTCCTTTAGGGGATGACAGAGGTCTATCAGGCAGATGACCTAACTAGTGCTGATCAGGGGTTTGCTGATTGACTGGTTTAAGATTCCATTTCTGGGATAGCTGAAACTGTAATTAAGTCTCAGTTTGGTGACGTGGGGCTTAGCTTAATTGACTCCATTTTAAGCCTGTTGTCTTGTTTTTTTGTTTTTTATTTTTTTTTAACTGTATAAGCAGAAAGGAAACAGGGGGGACAAAAAGCATGGAAGGGCGAGAGTTTAAGATGCTTTGGGGTTCCCAAGCATAGACCAGTTTGACTAGATGGAGTAAGAGGTTCATTTAAAGGAGAATAGAAAAGAGGTTGGACAAATGAGTTTGTTTTTGTGGAGCACCTTGGATGTTAAAATAAGATATCAGGGTTTTCAGCAGTGACAGGCCACTCCTAGTTTTTGAATAAATTACTGAAATGGATCTTATTCTAGCATTAAGGTTCAATAAACATTTGTTATTTATATATTTGCTTAACTCTCTGAGGCCCCATTTTTAAAAGCCCCATAACGTGTGATTCATTCCTATCTTCAAGAATTAGAGGGCCGGTCCCATGGCTTAGCGGTTAAGTGCGCGTGCTCCGCTGCTGGCAGCCCTGGTTCGGATCCCGGGCCCGCACCGATGCACCGCTTCTCGGGCCATGCTGAGGCCGCGTCCCACGTACAGCAACTAGAAGGATGTGCATCTATGACATACAACTATCTACTGGGGCTTTGGGGGAAAAAAAAAAGAATTAGGGAAGATACTAAATAAAAAAATACAATACAGTTTGATAAAGCTATATATTGGAAGTATGTAAATAGCAGATATCAAGTTTTGTCTAATGGTAAGGCTAGTGAAAATTTTACAGAGGAGAAGCCAGAGCCATATTTTAACAATATCTATTCCCTTACATTCGAAAGGAAATTGACATTTATTAAATGCCTTCTGAATGCTTTAAGTAATAAATACCATTTTTCACTTTTCTCTTTTCCCCAAAAGTGGATTTTCTCAGTGCTTTTCTTCTCTGATCGCTCTTTTACACAGAAAGCAAAATCCTAACAAAAAAGTTTCTTAAAATGAATTATTGAAGGAATCCTTTGAACCTAGTTTTGTAGACTGTATAGAATAAATGGAAGAGGCATTCCTCATGGAGGGAATAGAATGTGCAAAGGTGTCAAAGACGGAAGTGACGTGTGTGTTTGAGAAGACAATTGAAGTTGAACAGCAGCATATTGTAATGATTAGAGCTCATGCTTCAGAGGCAGAGTTAACTTTGGGTGTTGGCTCTGCCACATACCAGCTTTGTGACTGTGGGCAACTTATTTCAGTTCTTGAAGCTTCCATTTCCTTACTAACTGCCAGCTACTAATGCTATTCTGATTTTTGCCCTTGCTACTTGTAGAAGACAAAGTAAAAAAAAGAGAGCTGTGAAAGATGAATCTGGCAAGGAAGGCAATGACCAGATCGTGGAGGCCTTGTATTTTGTCCTGAGGATAAAAGGATATACTTTTAATTTTTTATTTTTTTGTGAGGAAGATCAGCCCTGAGTTAACATCCATGCCAATCCTCCTCTTTTTGCTGAGGAAGACTGGCCCTGGGCTAACATCTGTGCCTATCTTCCTCCACTTTATATGGGACGCTGCCACAGCATGGCCTGACAAATGGTGCATTGGTGTGTGCCTGGGATCCGAACCCGGGCTGCCAGCAGCAGAGCGCATGTACTTAACTGCTACGCCATGGGGCCGGTCCCAGGATATATTTTTTAAAAAGATCACTAGCAGTAGTGGGGGCAAGAGGTCAGGGAGTGGGTAATGTGAGATAGGGAGGCCAGAGCTTGGGCTGTGGCAGTAGAGTAGGTGAGGGTATTTCATATGATGGATATTAAAGATGACCTGGTGATCTACTGGAATGGGAGAGGAGTGAAGGAAATTGCATGGATGGTGTTGCCACTAAAGCAAAACAGAGAATTTAGGAGGCAAAAACAATATGAGTAGGTTGATGTAGGGGTTTGTTCAGTTGGAGACATGTTGAATTTGGTGTGGCTGTGTAACTTCAGGGAGGAGTTGGCTAGTAAATGTCAGATCTGTAATTAATAATAACAACACCTAAAATATCATAATGTTTACTATGTGCCTTGCAATATTCTCAGTGCTTTACATCTATTAATTTATTCAAGTCTCACGGCAACCCTCCGAAGTAGGTGTAACTACTCTCCCCATTGTAAAAGTTAGGAAGCTTTGGCACAGGTGCCTTATCTTACTCAAGGTCACAAAGCTGGTAGATGGTGTAACTAGGACATAGGTCTGGGGCTTCCGGCACAGGTGCAGGAAAAGTGCTGACTATGTGCGAGGCAGTGGGGTAGAATTAAGAACAAGACAGACCTAGGCTTTGTTTTCATGGAGTTGATAGCCTAGAGAGTCAGACATTTGGGGGTAGTAAAAAATAATCATGCCAGTGAAGAATGAGAAGATAAGAAAGCCAAGGATAAAGTCCTGAGGAACACCAATATTTAAAGGATAAAGAGAAGAAAAAGCCCCACGGAAGAGATGCAGAAGAAGGCACAGTTAAAAATAAGCAGGAAAATCACGAGAGAGCAAGGTCTTGGAAAACATTGGAGGAGGGAATTTTGCGGAGAGAGTGTTAATATACCAAGAGGGCTAATTAGATAAGGAGTGAAAGTGTACAGTGGCGTTGATAACTAACAGATCTTTCATGGCCCCAGCAAGAGTAGCCTCTTGGGAATGATGGGGATGGAAGCAAATTGCAGTGGATTGAGGTGAAGTTTGAAAGCAGGACCAGAAGTGGCAGAGACTGGAGTGAGATGGATTAGAAGTCCTGCAGCAGTCTAAGCAAGAGAAAATAACTGTGTGAACTGGAGTGACAGTAGTGGGAAGGATTAAAGGCACAAGAAAGACATTTTTTGGGAAGAATCAATACTTGGTAACTGATTATGAGTAGACAAGGGAAGAAGAGTCTAAGATGATTCCACTCTCTGTCCCAGGTACTGGGAGAGTGATTGTGTCATTATCAGAAAAAAGAAGTTAAACATATTGAGTTTGGCATGACAGTGAGACATCCAGCAGGCACTTTATCAGGAGTTGGAAATTTAAAAGGCAATTGTTGAAATGTTTACCAGGATTGGCTTTAAGTTGTGCAACAAGCGTTTTCCTGTTGTATTACTTGTGTTATATACTGTATACGGCCATATGCATACTAGCTGAATTTCTCATTCTTAAAACTTGAGGATAACTTGTATTATACTGGTAGTATCAAAGCTGTGTATTGTTGCTAAGGAAAGAATGCTATTAATTACTGCTTTCGAATGGATGTTTGAGTGTTCATGGAAGGACCACGATATTTGTATAGTTTTCCTTAACAAACACCTATATAGCAGTTATTACCTGCCAGGCACTGTTATAATAATTTTAAAAAAAGTTAAATAATTTTTTTTTTTTTTTTGTGAGGAAGATCAGCCCTGTGCTAACATCTGCCAATCCTCTCTTTTTTTGCTGAGGAAGACCAGCCCTGGGCTAACATCCATGCCCATCTTCCTCTACTTTATAGGGGACGCCACCACAGCATGGCTTGCCAAGCAGTGCATCAGTGCGTGCCCGGGATCCGAACTGGCTAACCTCGGGTCACCGCAGCGGATCGCGCGCACTTAACCACTTGCGCCACCGGTCCGGCCCCCAAAAGTTAAATAATTTAAATTTAATCATCAAAACAATCCCATGGAGGAAAATATTTTATCATTCTCATTTTACAAAATAAATATTGAGGTTAGAAAGGTGAAATAACTTGGCCAAAGCCACACAGCTTATAAATGGTACAGCTGGGAGTCGAACCCAGGCAGTCTCTGATGGTAAAAATGCAGACCTTATGTTTCCACATTTCACCTGTTTCCCTTACATTTGCAAAATACCAAAGATGTAGTAAGTTAAAATTTCAAACAAAATAGTGGTCCAAACTTGTAACATTAGAATACCATTCATTATGATGCTGGTACGTAATGTATTCATGTTTTAAAATAAAAAGAAATACAATCCTAAATGTCATTTTCAGTGATCACCTTGGTAAAGCAAAATATGATTTTAGATTTTTCCCAGTTGAATTTAAAGAGAAAATGCCATTTGCCTCTAACCACTGGAATTAATTATAAAAAATACTGTGCAACACTAAACATACCACAAGGTGGACTAATAGCTAGAAAATCAAAACATCGTTTGTTGACAGCACCACCAAAAGAGAATAGTAACAAGCACAGGTGATATGCAATGTAATGTTTGCATGTAACTGTTTCCTAAGATGGGATCTTTTAAGAAAGGAGAAAAACCATTCATGAGAGCCAGCTCTGGTGGCCAAGTGGCTAAAGTACGGCGCACTCTGCTTCAGCTGCCGGGGTGGTTCCTGGGTGTGGAACCATACCACTCACCTGTCAGTAGCTGTGCTGTGGCAGCCACTCACATAGAAGAGCTAGAAGGACTTACAACTAGAATATACAACTATATACTGAGGCTTTGGGGAGGAAAAAAATAAGAAAGGAAGATTGGCAACAAATGTTAGCTCAGAGAGAATCTTTCCCAGCAAAAAACAAAACAAGACAAAACCATTCATGAGATTCTGCCATCCTTTAAGAATTCCATTTCATTATAAATGGATGCTATTAATGCTGGTTTTGGAACTTCTGACTGTATTTTTTAGCTTACTAAAGCTGGAGCAAAACTATAATAATTCATTTCTCAAACTGAGAATTAAAGAAGCATACTCTTGGGGCTGGCCCCGTGGCTTAGCGGTTAAGTGCGCGCACTCAGCTACTGACAGCCCAGGTTTGGATCCCCAGCGTGCACCGAAACACTGCTTATCTGGCCATGCTGAGGCCGCGTCCCACATACAGCAACTAGAAGGATGTGCAACTATGACGTACAACTATCTACTGGGGCTTTGGGGAGAAAAGGGGGAAAAAAAAGGAGGAGGATTGGCAATAGATGTTAGCTCAGGGCTGGTCTTCCTCAGCAAAAAAGAGGAGGATTCGCATGGATGTTAGCTCAGGCCTGATCTTCCTCACAAAAAAAAAAAAAAAAAGCATACTCTTGACTTATGTTAATGGTAACAAATTGTAAAAAATATACAGAGTAGGAGCCGGCCCCGTGGCTTAGTGATTAAGTGTGTGCGCTCCACTACTGGCGGCCCGGGTTCAAATCTGGGCACACACCTACGCACCGCTTGTCCAGCCATGCTGAGGCGGTGTCCCACATACAGCAACTAGAAGGATGTGCAACTATGACATACAACTATCTACTGGGGCTTTGGGGAAAAAAATATGAGGAGGACTGACAATAGATGTTAGTTCAGGGCCGGTCTTCCCTAGCAAAAAAGAGGAGGATTGGCATGCATGTTAGCTCAGGGCTGATCTTCCTCACACACACACACACACACACAAAAATATATGTGTATATATATATATATATAAAATATATATAGGTATATATATACACACACACACAGAGTAAAAAGAAGTATCGGAATTCCAATTTATTATTAATATTAATACTATTAATCTTTATATTCCCTAATTTGGCCAACTCGAGCAGGATGCCAAATAGATGAAGACTATCTAATTAAATGCCATCAAAAAGTTCTAGTTCATGAAATATGAGTTTTCTTTTTTCTTATTTGCCATATGAATATGTTTTAGAACAAGATGTGATGGTTGCATACCACTGTGAAGTTACTAAATGCCACTGAATTATTTACTTTATTTATGTATTTAATTTTAATTTTTTCCCAGCTCTATTGAGATATAATTGACATATAACATTGTGTAAGTTTAAGGTGTACGAAGTGTTGATTTGATACACATATATTGCAAAATAATTACCATAGTAGGGTTAGTTAACCCTTCCATCACCTCACATAATTACCATTTCTTTTTTGTGGTAAGAACATTTAAGATCTACTCTCTTAGTAACTTTCAAGTATATAATATAGTATTATTAACTGTATATAATTACCTAATGTATAGTCACTCTACATTAGATCTATAGAACTTATTCATCTCGTAACTGGAAGCTTGTACCCTTTGACCAACATCTCCCTATTTCCCCCACCCCCCAGCTCCTGGTAACCACCATTCTACTCTGTTTCTATCAGTTTGGCTTTTTTAGATCCCACATATAAGCGATCACATGGTATTTGTCTTTCTCTGTCTGGCTTATTTCACTTAGCATAATTTTCTTAGGGTCCATCCATGATGCCGAAAATGGCAGGATTTCCTTCTTTCTCATGGCTGAATAATATTCCATTGTATATATACACCACATTTTCTTTATTCATTCATTCATAGAGGGATACTTAGGTTGTTTCCATATCATGGCTATTGTGAACAATGGTGCAATAAACATGGGAGAGAAGATATCTCTTCGAGATACTGATTTCATTTCCTTTGGATATATACCCAGAAGTAGGATAGCTGAATCATCTGGTAGTTCTATTTTTAATTTTTTGAGGAATCTTCATACTATTTCCCATAGTGGCTGCACCAATTTACATTCCCATCAACAGTGCACAAGGGTTCCCTTTTCTCCATATCCTTGCCAACACTTACTATCTCTTGTCATTTTGATGATAGCCATTCTAACAGTGAGGTGATATGTCATTGTGGTTCTGATTTGCATTTCCCTGATTAGTGGTGTTGAACATCTCTTCATGTACCTGTTGGCCATTCGGATGTCTTTCTTGGAAAAGTGTCTATTCAGTTCCTCAGCACAGTTTTAAATTGGATTGTTTGCTTTTTTGCTATTGAGTTGTAAGAGTTCCTTATATATTTTAGATATTAACCCCTTACCAGGTATATGATTTGCAAATTCATTCCAAAGGTTGCCTTTTCATTTTGTTGATTGTTTCTTTTGCTATGCAGAAGCTTTTTAGTTTGATGTAGTCTCATTTATTTATTTTTGCTTTTGTTGCTTCTGCTTTTGGTGTCATAATCAAAAGATCATTGCCAAGACCAACGTCAAGGACTTTTTTCCTTGTTTTATGGTTTCAGGTCTTATGTTTAACTCTTTAATCCATGGAATACAAGTTTAAAGAACCAAAATGAGTTACTGAGAAACCAAATATGAGCTTCAAAGAAGTTGGGGGGAATTCAAGGGTTCTCTTCAGAGATGTAACAGAGGTGTAAAGATATTTTTTGGGTTAGAGATTTAGGACTGTGTGGTTTAGGCTGCACACTTTTAGAATGGCTAAGGCCTGGTCTGTGACACAAATTTGTAAATATCTCAGAAAAATATGCCTTAGGCAGTGTCTTTTCGTTCTGCTGCTTGAAGGTCTTTACATTTATGTTCTGATAACTAGTGGCTGTCGCCGGTGGGACTTTGCTTTCGTTTACTTGGTAGTTGTCCTGCCCCACGAGAGGCAAAAAAGAAGAAACGAAAACCTCCCTTGCTCAAAGTTAAGAAGTGGAAAGCCTCCCATTAACATCCTTCACTCTCCCATTTTAGCGCAAGGGACAGTCCTCAGCAGCTGTAACAACCAGCCGAGCACAGCCGTCTGGAGATGCGCTCCCATCCGAGGGCGGGACGAGAGGAAACCCCGCCTCCCAAGCCCTATCCCAGCTTTCTGCCGGTGGACAGGAAGCCGCGGCAGGCCTAGCCGTTCGGGAACGGGACCCCGCGCGCATGCGCACGCCTCCGGGGCACCTGGGGGAGGGGGAGGGGCGGGAGGAAGGGGTGCGGCTCCGCCCGCCGGTTGGGCGCTCGCGTGTCACGTGGTGACGAAGGAGGCGGAGGTCCCGGGCTCCGGGGAGGGAGGTAGAGAAGAGGGAAGGAGCGAGGGAAGGAAAGCGGGGAAGGGAGGAAGGAAACGAACGAGGGGGAGGGAGGTCCCTGTTTTGGAGGAGCTGGGAGCGTTGCCGGCCCCTGAAGTGGAGCGAGAGGGAGGTGCTTCGCCGTTTCTCCTGCTGGGGGAGGTCCTGGCTTCCCGTGGAGGCTCCGGACCAAACCCCTTCAGCTTCTCCCTCCGGATCGATGTGCTGCTGTTAACCCGTGAGGAGGCGGCGGCCGCGGAAGATGGTGTTGCTGAGAGTGTTAATTCTGCTCCTCTCCTGGGCGGCGGGGCTGGGAGGTGAGGCACGACCCCGAGCGCCCGGGGCGCGGTGACCACGGCGGACCGCGCGGCGGCAGCGGCGGCGCCGCCGGGCCGAGCGGAGCCGAGTCGCGCCGCGCGGCGGGCGCGTCAGTCAGCCCGGCCGGCCGGCGGCGCCACTCGGGCGCACATCGCTCCCCGCTCCCTATTGTCCCCCGAGCGCGTTCCGTGGCGGGCCGAGGAGGCTCCGAGCCTCGGCGAGGCCTTCCCTGCCCCCCACCGCCCCGGCGGCAGAGGCCGGGGAGATCCGGGTCGCCGGGCGAGAGCCGGGGAGCCCAGGCCGGTGGCTCCATCCCTCCAGCCTGCTCGCCGGGCGCCGGGGTGACTGACGCGCAGCCCTCGCTCGGCGCTCTCCCTCCTCGCCCTTCCGCCCCCAGCCCCTGCCCGCTGGCGGATTCCGGAGTCCGCTCGGCTGCGGAGAACCGGCGCGCAGGCTCGTGGGAAGTTGCGATGTGTGCGGCCGGGCTGGTGTATTGTTTTTTACGGGTCGGGGCGATCCAGACCGACTCGGTTCCGCAGAGGGGCTGCCGGTGGAGGAGTAACTGTGGTCTCCTGCTGTCGGAGACGAGAGGCTTCCGCTCTCCATAGTGCCCTGCCTCTGCCCGGGGTTTGCAGAGACATCCCAGGAGGGTGTGTTTATGTTCTGTGGAAACATTCTGTTGCCCAGGGGAAAGGGTTTGGTGGGGAGAAAGGTAAGCACTTTCAGGATGTTCTTTGATCTGTAGGCTGGATTGGGTCTCTTAGAGGGACGGTCCCTGGGTGACCCAACTTGAAGAGTTTTCTTAAACTCTCCGGTGGAGTAGACATACAGTGTAGTTAGTGGATTGTCAAGACAGTGGCAACCCCCGCACCCCGCAAATTGGAGTTAACAGCATATAATTTCTTGATTACTCGGGTTTTGTAGACGATTTTTATTTCCAGTGTATCTTAGGACCAGCTGCATCATTTTGTTGTGTAAGTGCTTTATTTTAGGCAAACTTTTTCAGTTGTCCCAAAGTATGCTTGAAACCTCAAAGTATGTTTAAAAGCATTAGATTGAAAAATTTTCCGGAATGCTTCGGATGAGTATAGCCTAATTTGATAATTTAGAAAATATCTGAATGTCTCATGTAGTGTATTCTTGCATTCTTTTCTTTGTCACTTTGACTTATGACTGCAGAGCCAAGCATATTTTTGTCCTGTATTCCACTTAGTCCGAGGATGAGACTTTGTAGGTGGACTTCTGTTGTAGTTTCTGGTGTTCAATTTGTTAGATGCCATTTTAGATTAAGAGCTTCTGTTAGTTGTTTAGTTTTAAGAAGTATTAAGTACTAGAAACCATTTTTAAGCCTTTTCATTTAACATTTGTATTTCTGTTCTAAATGTGGCTTTCAACAAACCACTTTTCTGGTTGTTTTCACTTGTGATTATAGTCAGGAGTTAGACACTAATTTCTATGAGATAGTAAAATGTAAGACAAACACATGGGGTACTTTAGACTACTGATGAGTAGTAGTATGTAAAATGTCCTTTGTTTTTAAAGAATGAAACAGTAGGAATAGAAACTGATGTAGTCTGATGGTTGAAAAAGTAAATTAACAGCATAATATTTGTGGTCTAAGACCCTTGTTACACAAAAGTTTTCTAAATTCAGCACTCTGGAGTCATAAAGAATCATTTGTATTAAACATTGGTTAAAAGGCTGTATACTTTTTGATGTTTGTTTTAAGCAGAACTTTTTCAAAAAAACACTAAGAAATCTTTCATTTTAAAATTAGCATCAAGATTGTAGCTTTTGGGTACATGGAGATATTCGTAATTTTATCATAATATATATTTTCATCTAATCTGGTCAAGTTTGTAAGAAGTTTGTGTGATGATGATATGTAGAATAGAATACATTCAAATTGAAAATATTTGTTTTAGCGTATGAGAGAATGAATATGTTTGTGTAGATTAGGAGAGGTTGTAGTGGAAATATGGATTTAACTTTAAAGTATAAATTGTTTTTAGGTACTTAAACCCTTTTAGTTGCTTCCCCCTTTCCGATTTGTTATTCACTGTTTTGTATTTTTTCTTGCTCTTAATATGATGGGTGGGAAGCTGGAAAGAGAAAATGTGTAGAATCATAAAACTTAAACTTGCTTAATGCTGTCCGTTTCTAGCACATGAACCAGCCTATGTTGTGTTTGTAGAAAGATACCATAAAATTTCTAGAGTTCAGTAAGTGTCTATATAGACATGTACTCAAATATATACATAAAAATGCTTTGCTTTATTATTTGTAACCACATTAGAAATTTCTTGGGACTATTCTGATTAAATATAGCCAAAATAATTTTTTTTTTTTTATTTTTTGGTGAGGAAGATTAGCCCTAAGCTAATATCCGTTGCCAATCCTCTTTTTCCTGAGGAAGGTGGGCCCTGAGCTAACAGCTATGCCCATCTGCCTCTGTTTTATATGTGGGATGCCTGTCACAGCATGGCTTGATAAGTGGTGCGTAGGTCCGCGCCGAGGATCGGAACCTGTGAACCCTGGGCTGCGAAGCTGAGTCTGCGAACTCAACCACTACGCCACTGGGCTGGCCCCCCAAATAATTTTTGCGTATGTGTGAATACTACTTTTTAACACAATTATGTTGGAGAGTTGATGTTTTTTCTTTCTTGTTTTTAAAATTAATTGATGTGTTTGAGAGGTCAAAAGGTATTTTAGCTGTAGTCGTAAATACAATCTCATAATGTTTTGGTTTGATGTAGTCATACATAAAATGAGCTTTGGAGTAGGCCATGTTTTTTATATTTAAAAGTCTGGTGTAAATGCTTTGCTTTGTACCAGGCATTCCATAGAAATAAGTTTTCTGGAAGTTTGGCCAAAAGTATTAAAAGTATCAAAGTTTAAGCTTAAACTGTTTCTCTCACTTCTCCCAGCGAGTTAGGGTCTGTGAATTAATAAAAGAGACAGACTTTTTGTCTGTATCTTTAAGGAGCTCTGACTCTTGATCTTTTTAACTTGAGATTGATAATCCAGTTAGCTGTATCATTTTAAGAAGGCCCATTTCAAGCCATGCCCTACATTATGAGTATCTTCTCTGTAATGTATGGGACCTCTCTGAGTGGCAGAGGTTGAGGGAAATGGGAATGTCAGGCACCTCAGACATTCCCGCTGTCTGGAGCAGAAAGGTAGAGCAGTAGCTGCCCTCTTTAGACTGGGCCTGTGCTCACCAGTCAGTGCAGTTCCCATCACTCCTGCTGGTGTGGGATACACTTGGCCTGCTTAGCTCATTTCACCTGCGTGGGTCCCGTAGGTATGTCATTCGCATCTCTGCCTTGGCTTCATCTTGCATAGATGACTCCAACCTTTTAAAAATGTTTTTTTGACTGTGATCTCTTATCTAACTTTTATATATTTTTTGTAATTCTTTATTTTTTCAGTAGCCTTAAAAATTTGTTAATAAAAACTGTGGCATACACAATACTTTTTATCTAGCATTAGGTTATTAGATATTTTTTAAAATCCCTGTGTTCATAATAGTAACAATTTGAAGGTCTTAAAGAATGGTGGTTATAATTTTTCCAAGTTTCTTTATCTCAGTGAGCAAATAAGAAACCATTTCTTTTTTCTATTGGGATGAGACTCTCAGAAAAAAAATTGGTTGAAGGTCATATAAATAAAAACTGGCTTAGGCTTTTTTCCTTTTAAGAATGAGTTATAAACATAAACTCTGCTTTTGAAATTAAGAAAACGAAATGGAACAATAAATTCAACAATAAGCTACATTTTTCTAACATTGTTGGAAGATGACAGGTTCAGATATGAGAAGGTTGCCGTATAACAAGTCTCTGGGACCAGACTTTGGAAATTTTGGCCATTTTTGATGGAAATTTTTCTAAGATGTATTACGTATTTACTTTGTCCTTAAAATGGGCTGAATTCAATCTTTTCTTAAATGATTGAGGTTTAGTATAAGAACAACTGTTATTCTTCTGGGCTCTATTGTAGTTTTTGTTTGTATTTTTCCAGAAACAATTGAAATGGGCATTCTAAATTTATTCTAGTTGTTGTGCTTTTTATTCTTGTATCTAGTTTTAACAGTATTTCCAGCTTTTTGGTTAGATTTCCTGGCTTTCTTGCGAACCTTGAGGCTATCACCTTCTAATTAGTTGTTTCTAATATATTTTCTATAGGGAAACTAATCATATTTGACACACTTGTATGTAAACTGGAATAAATAAGTTCTGTCTTCTATTGAGTAAAGTATGTGAGCTTTAGATAGGTGGATTTTTTTTTTTTAGTGTATATGTTTGCTTTGTAGAGTTTAGTGTTGAGATTGCCCTCTTCTTACTTTCTGAACAATTGGGATGATATTGTACTGATATGTTTTGCTAGTTAAAGTGAGGCAAGGTAGAACGGAGAGAAGAAACTGAGGAATAACCAGGAAGACACAGCAAATAAAATGGACACTCATTTGATTGCGGATAGATCATTTCCTAGATCTGAATCATGTACTCTGGTTCCAACTAGTATACTAGATTATTGGTATTAAACATATCCTGTAACTTGCAATTGTAATATTCTCTACAGGAATGTAAATTGTAAATTAAGAAAAAATATTCTCTGTATTTAAAGCAAAGATTAGGTAAAAGGTAGATGACAGAGGCTCTTGATACTGTGTTTTATTGTTAGTTTGCACTAAGTAGCTGTTGTGTGTTACAGTTTTGGTGACTTTGTGATTTGTATACAGTTAAATTTCTTGTCTGTCTTTGAATTGTATCACATTCTAATGGTTAGAAAAATTTTGCCAAAGTTGGAGGTGTAGTTTTGGGATGGCCTAGCTTAAAATGTAGTCTATGTGGAGTACCAAAAATGGAGTTTGTGTGTGTGGAGAGGCTTGAGGGCAGGGCAAGGGCATCATTGGCCATAGCTGCTAACATGAAGTTTCAGAGAGAGGCCTAAGTGGTGACTAATTGGGAAGACAAATTATAGATATGAAAGGCTGTGGACAGAGATACACAGAGTTGTTTTTAACCTGAGCCCCAAGTCACAGGGCAGACACTCCAAATTGTAGGAATTGATTTGCATTCGGTCTGTTTTCACATGGGCAACTCTATGTGACATGCTTGGGTACAGAGCCCCAGGTTTTTGTTTTTTTCTTTTAAAGGAGGAATTGATTTATTTAATGATTGTTAGTGGTTCTTCCAAGCAACTCTAAAAAGTCTGCTTGTTCTGAATGAAAATCCAGCGGTGGTAATTCTAACTAGTTTAGCTGTCAATTTTTATACTAGGAAAAGGAAGCAATGTTAAGGATAAGTGGAAAAACTGTAATAATCCTACCAGTTAGATTCCTATGAGGGCAGTAACATTGCTTTCCAACAGTGTGAAGGCTTTGTCTTAGTACTAGTGGGGACAGTCTTGTCCCAGCTAGGTTGCAGGAAACAGCAGTGCTGAGAATAGTTCTTAGGGAATGTAGACTCCCTTTGATATTGGGTGAATTCATTCTGAAGCTACTACAATTCCAGCTAAACAATGTGAGAACATGTACAGTGAGAACATTGCTGTTGAGTCACCAGAGTTTATTGTATGTCTGGCTAGTAGGAGTTATGAAGCCACAATCTTGAGTGAAAAGAGAAGTAAACACTGAGTTTGTCAGCATAGACAGAAATGCCAAGATATAAAAATATAGTTCCAATTATGTATTATAGTTGCAGTTGAAATGAGGATTTATTAAGCTGGAGGGACATCAACCAGTTGGGAAAAAGCTTTCTGAGATAGAAGGGAATGACATACAGTCTAGTAAGATGCTTGTAGGCTTACTTGCCTTACTTGGACTGGAGAATCCATGGCAGGAATTAAGGAGAAATGCTAACTGGGCCTTGATAACCAGGAGTCGAATTATTCGTATTCTAGGCCATGAAAATTGTGAGGTAGAGTACTATGGAATGTTGGTTGGTGTCCATGTTGAGGAATTGGGATATGTTACACTAAGGAATAAATTAGCTGCTTGATGAATTGGATGATTGAGTCCTGGATTAGGGTAGTGACTGTAGAAATAAATAGGAATAGAACAAGAAATCACATGAAGAAAAACTGGTAAAACTTAGCTTATGTTTAATGTGAAGCTAACAAAATTTGTTGGGGGCTCACTGCTGAATTTAGATCCTAGAGGATGTTGCATTGGAGAGAGTGTGGTTTTATAAAACTTTGAGGACCTCAGTCTTCGAAGTGAAAATGTCTAAGATTTTGTAGCTAGATAAAAGGTTATAGGTTGGGATGTGTGTTAGAGTCTGGGATTTTATCCTACTTTCAAGCTAATTCTTTTGTTGGAAATTAGTTAAAACTTGGCACAGTCCTTCAATAATCTGTGGCTAGTCATTTGGGAAGCACTGCTCCAGATAGTTGGGAGATAGAAGTTTGGTGAATTTGGAATAGAGGGGAGAAATTAGATTTAAAGATGCATTAACAGGTAACTTGTTACTTTACAAGTATATATTTTCTCTCCTTAAGTTGGAATTAGGCTCTTCAGTTCAAGAATATGCTTGATACTCTTGATTATATGTGAATTGTGTACTTCTTATTTCAGAGACAGATTGGGGAAAAGAATGTGACCTTTGCATTTGAGGCAAATGTATGTATTTACGATTTGTGGAGCAGAGTTTTCTTTCCAGTTATCTTTGTTTGCATTGATGATGGCAAGGGATATACGCATACGCATATTTGAACTTTGAACTTTGGATTTATTTTTTAAAAGAATACAGATAGACTCCTACACTTATAAATTGAGTGCGATATTAATTTGCTACCTCTTTTCCTTATAATTAAATGGGATAAGTTTGTAAAATTGCTGAGGAAACTGAAGCATGCTATACAAATATTATTAAAATTATGTTGTTTCCAGGCCTACTTTCATTTAGAATCTATTAGTTACAAAATATGGATGGATAAAATGTATTTTTAGAAGTTGAAATACTAGAACATCATTACCAAACATTAGAAAATAGAATTTAAGAAATTCACAATTCCTTCTCCAATTTTATCGCTTTTTAATATTAACAGTTTAATCTTCTAAAATGCCTATTATTATGAGTTTACATCATAGTTTTTATGCAGTTTTGTATCCTTTAAAAAATTAACATGCAGTTAAAATATGTATGCAAAGCAGACATTAAAATATTTATAAGTAGTCTAGAGACAGTTTTGGTTGTCAGAACTGGAGGGATGCTACTGGCATCTAGTGGGTAGAGGCCAGAGATGCTGCTAAACATCTTACAATGCACAAGACAGCCTTCTACAACAAAATTATCTGCGCAAAGTGTCAGTAGTGCTGAAGTTGAGAAACCCTGCTCTGGAGGAAATTTGAGTCTTCTTACTTTATTTTTGTTGTTGCTACTCTGATAGCTTGCTATCTTAATTGATTACTCAAATTGGATAAGCTTCCGTATTCCTATTCTGTTCAAGCCTTCTTCTCTCACTGCTCTATGCACTGCAGTTCTGAAAAATTTATCATTTATCTTCCACTATTTGCTATTCTTCTCTTCATCTTCCAGTTTGTGGTTGGGAAGAAAATCTATTCTGTTAATTTATAACAGTGATTAAATGACTGATAGCCTGTGAGGATTATTTAAAAACCAAACCAAACCACTTGCTTGTTAACCCAGAAGAACCATGGATTAGTAGGATTTTAGTTTCTGTGGGGAAAGATATTTTGAGGGACTCAACCAGCAACTTATCCACAAATCTATCTTCAGAATTAGTTCTACTGAGTTTCAGCTTTTCACGATTTATTTTCTTCAAAACTTTAAGTCAGAAACCCTCATGTCTTTTTCATAACTCCATTCCCCCCTACCCTTATTATTACCCTTAACACCTCTGGCAGAATTTTTTTTTTTTTTTTTTTTTTTGTGAGGACGCTAAGCTAACATCTGTCACCAATGCTCCTCTTTTTGCTGAGGAAGACTGGCCCTGGGGTAACATCCCTGCCCATCTTCCTCCAACTTATATGGGACACTGCCACAGCATGGCCTGACAAGTGGTGCGTTGGTGAGCGCCCAGGATCCGAACCTGGGCCGCCAGCAGTGGAGCGCGCGCACTTAACTGCTATGCCATGGGGCCGGCCCTGGCAGAATTGTTTTATTTGCATGTGCAGCTTTCCTGCAAGGAGGCAGAGGCAGATGGGTTGGGGTATAATATGGGAGAAGGGTGAAAGGTAATTAGAGTGGATTAATGATAAAATGCAGGGTGTGTGTAGATATAGATCAACAGTAGGTAGTGGCTGGAGCCTGTGTGTGTGTGTGTGTGTGTGTGTGTTATTTAGGTAGGTTGAAAGTCACAGTCCCTTATGTGGGTTACTGTCTGTGCTTGTGTCTGCACTTACTTGAAAAGGTATAAAGGCATTTCAGATCTGCATAGAAATCTGAATTGTGTACACGTTTCCACTTTTGGATTTTTAAGTTGTATTTCATAAGTTAGTAGTAGAAATTTAATACATTCAGTAGGTTTAATCATTGATGTTTTGTGCCCTTTGTGATTGATTTAGTTTATGATTTAAAAAAGAGAAAAAAGTGAAAAAATTATTTTCACTTCTGAGCCAGCTAGCTTTATTATTTTTAATATCTTAGAGACTAGCTTGTCTCAAAAAGTGGTTGTGTTGAAGTGTGCTTATAGTTGTAGACACACCGTCTTATCTTGAACTTTCACTTGTAACTGTTAGGTTTAGATATTTGCTTGTAGGAAAGGATTTGACTGGTTTCTAGTGAATAAATGATACTGTGGCTTAAGTTTGAAGTCACATTGTAGCAGTAGCTTTTCCAAGAGTGCAGTAAAGGCACTTAAGTATATTCCTGAAATATAGGACATGATAGTTCCTGGAAGCCTACCTTTGTCATACAAGAGAACAGTTTTGTTAATAGTATTTAGTGCTTCAAGATCAGAGTGAACACATATCAAATATAAGAGGCATTGGTCAACACAGCGTGTTGCTTCAGACACAGTTGATTGAAGTTCCTTAAGAAAGAAATACACTTTTATGTTGGGGAAAAATGCTCTTGTTACCTAATTTTAAAATTATACACGTGAAAAGTCTGTTGAAAACAACTTGATTACAAGTAATTTTTCTGAGGAATGGAGACGTGCCAGCCTTAGCTTATTCTTACACATCCTCTCATTTATTGTAATTGAGTTTTTCTGTAAATAGGAAGATCTGTAATGTCAGAACATTTTTGCAGATTTTCTTCCTCTATTCTTAAGATTGTAGAATAAACTTTCTTTGATATAGATAGGAAAAAAATTAAGTTTATTTGTTATATGATATTGCTGTCCCACACAAAGATGATGATATTGACCCCCATCCATGAGACATACTCTGATTGTTTTTTCCCCCTGCTATTAATGAAATTTTCATTCTATATTTTTTGCCCTATTTTTGTATTTAATTTAGATTGGAACAGAAGATTGTAGGTTTTGGATTCAGGAGTTGGGAAGGAAGCTTTTGTTTGCAAGCGTTCCTGGGAAGTAAGATGCTACCTACCCATGGAATTTGGAAAAGAATCATAATGGCTAGCATTTATGGGATACTTATTATATGCCAGGCACTGTTCTTAGGGCATTTTGTGTATTAACTCAATCTTCACAACATCTCTATAATATAGGTTCTGTTATTCCATTTTACAAATGAGGGAGCGGGATCAGGGAGGCTAACTTATTCAAAGTCAGAAAGGTCATATAGCTGTTAATTGGGGAAGCCAGGATTTGAATATAGTCAGTCTGGCTTCAGAATTCATGCTCTTGGGCCAGCCCGGCGGTGTAGCGGTTAAGTGTGCATGCTCCACTTCTGCGGCCTGGGCTTCGCAGGTTTGGATCCTGGGCACAGACCGGCGCACCGCTTGTCAAACCATGCTGTGGCGGCGTCCTGTATAAAGTAGAGGAAGATGGGCACAGATGTTAGCCCAGGGCTAATCTTCCTCACAAAAAAAAAAAAAAGAATAATTCATGCTTTTAAACACTATACTGCCTCTGAGAAACATATTTCATACTTTAAAAGGTATTGTATAGTGAGATTGTTAGATTCTGCCTGTGAACGAAGATTGAATCATTTTACCATCAGAGCATAATTTAGGCTCTTTGTACTTGTAGTATTTGAGCCATTTGACTTTTGGTCAGTGAAGTCCTTTACAAGGTATTTTTTTGTTTTCGTTTTTGGACATTAGAAAATGTTTACAGTTAAGGGAGGGAAGCACCTTATAGAACATTTTATGCACAATACCATTTTAGTTTTGTCATAGATAAATTTATATATGTATTTCTTTTTTAAAAGCTTGAGGACAGATACTAAATCTCTGGATGGTGGCATATCGGTTATGTGTTTCTACAGTAATCACTTTTATAATCTGGAAAAAATTTTTCTTTTAAGACAGATTATGTTTAGTAAATACCAGTGTCCTGGTGACTTTGAAAAGTTACAGGAAATAAAAAACTGTTCTCAAATTGTAAAAAGGGAGAGACTTCCTAAGCTCTCCAGTGGCAAGAGACCAAGTTACATTTTTTCTGCTTCTTAGAACCTGCTGGCTGTTTTTCTACCACTCTTGGATGTAGGTGATCTTTTGGTATTACTTTACCTTTTTCCCCAGTTTTTTTTTTTGAAAATTAGTTATCTGTTTTCTCCATCTTATAGGTCCAATCCGGTTATTCTTCTACCAGTTTTACACATAGGCATTTGCTTGATACACTATGTTTAATTTTTCCTAACTTATCTTAAAAACTTTTATAGTTTCTGAAAGGTTGGAAGTATATATAGTCCAATTAACATTTGTGTAACTTTCACCTAAATTTATTAATGGTTATCTTTTGCCATGTTTGCTTTATCTCTCTAATATATATTCTATTTTTCTCTGAACCATTTGAAAGTGAGTTGTACCCCTAAATACTTCAAAATACATCTCATAAGATTAAGGACATTGTCTTACAAAACCAAGAAGATTATTTTGTCTTTTTAAGTGTAGGGATGTTCAAATTTCCCATGGAACTTGTAAATACTAGGCACCATGTGAATTTATTATATGCTTTTTGAAGGCTAGATTTCTGCCAACCTGCAATTAAGGGCCAAAAAGTAAAATGCTGTTGGTATGCTTTTATGTATAGGTAAAATAAAGTAACAGTAGAGACAGGAGGAGACATTGACAGAATAACTACAATGCAGGATGGAGCTATTTTCTCTAGGAACAATGGCACAATAACTATAATAACCTAGAGGTTATCACATCATCATGACCTCTTAAGATAAAGATGTTAATAAGGATGAGCCTGGCTCAAGAAGAAGATGTTAGAGGGAAAAAAATCAATAATGGTTCAAATGGAAAAGTATTTGGCACGTAGATAAACATCAATTATTTAGAAATTTTCCTTAGTGGAAGCTGTCATTTTCCACTGATGTCAGATTGCTAACATCTTACTGTACTCTTGGTTAAATGTATTTTATTTTCATCATGGTCGGGTAACAGATCTGTTTCTTCATTGTTAAGGACTTTACATGAGAACATCTTCAGTGAGTATTCTATTCGTTATCAGAAGGGATAAAAGGAGTTATAGACTGCCATCCTTTGAGTTCCTCCTGTTTCCTTCCCTGTTGTTCATCTTGCCCTGCATGGGTAATATATCAGAGTCATGAAAGAAGCTCCAGCTCTGTACTCAGGGACAACAACAGAACATTCGTTTTTTTTAGTTGTGAGTTGTTTTGTTTTTTACTTCTAAGTTTGTGGGCTGTGTTTCCTTTCGTGCAAATCTATTTCACGTAAATAAAAGATTTAAGTTAGAGGAAGGAAATAGTCTATTATGGGTCACAAATCACATGTTAATTTAAATGGAAGCAAACCTTTGCAAGTAGTAGTTTCTGTGCCTGTGCTTGCTTATTAGTTGCTTTAAATAACCCCTAATGTGGTGATGACCCCCATATTTGTATCTCTAGCCCAGACTCTCCCTTGAATTCCAGACTCCTGTATCCCAACTATATTTCCAGTTAGATGTCTAGTGGGCATCTCAATCTTAACACGTCCAAAACCAAACCTCTGATTTCCTTCACCCCCAGCCTTTTCTCCTGCAGTCTTTCCCATCTCAGTAAGTGGGAGCTCCATTCTTCAGGTGCTCGGGCCAAAAGCTTTGAGTTATCTTTGGTTCCTCTCTTCCTCACACCCTGCATACAGTCCGTCAGCAAATCCTTTCAGCTCCTCCTTCCAAGTATATGCAGATTTTGTCTACTTCCCACAGCTCCACTTCTCCTACCCTGGTTGATACAAGCCAGCATCCATCTCACTTTAATTACTGTGAAACCTGCTAACTGTTCTCCTTGTTCTCTTGTTTTCCCAGTCTCGTCTCAACATAGCAGTGTGATCCTGTTCAAAAGCTATTTCTTTGGTCGAAACCATCCACTGGCAAGTTGTATACTGTAGAATGGATAAAATCTTGAGTTTCGTGTTATATGAATTGTATCTCAATAAATGATAGCAAAACAAATAAATAAATTTTAAAAACCACTTTCAATGGCTTACTATTTTCAGTGAAAGTCAAAGTCCTTATAGTGCCCTGTAAGGCTCTACGTGATGTACATGTATGCTTATCCCCCCAGTGCCTCTACAGTTCTTCCCCCTTGTTCGTTTTTGTTCCACCCACACAGAGCGCTTTAAAAAATACCAAGCTTGCTCCTGTCTCAGGGACTTTGCCCTGTCCAATCCTTGTTTACATGGAACACTTTCCACCCCTGGGTTGCTGTATTATCTACTCTCTTTCTTTTTTATTTTTCAAATAAAAAAATTTTAAATAGTGGTGAAATACACATAACATAAGTTTACCAGCATGACCATTTTTAGTTCTGCAGTTCAGTAGTGTTAAGTACATTCACATTGTTGTGCTTGGCTCTCTTTCTTTTAAGTCTTTGCTCAGATGTTAGTGAGGTCTTCCGATTACCTCAAAAATACTAACCCTTTCCTTGGAACTCTCTATCTGCTCACCCTGCGATAGCGCTCTTATAGCCATCTGAAGTTGTTTGCTTGTTTTATTGTCTGTTTTCCTTCTCTAGAATAAAGCTTCATGAGGTCAGTAGTTTTGTTTTGTCTACTGCTGTATTCCCAGCATCTAAACCAATGCTTAGCATTTAGTAAGTGCCCATTATATATGTGTTGAGTGAATAATGAATGATTACTGAACTAAATAATTTCTCTTTTTGTGAATTAGGTAAGAATTCCAAGTGTTTAAGAGTATGTCTGGAAAAAAAGTCTCTAAAGCTTCTAATTAATCTTTTTACTTTAGTTGACTTTAAAAAGGAATGAAACTACCATTTTTGTTAGTGTATTGGTTTTGCTCATTGAGTATTTTTATATGCCCTGGTAATTAAAAAATTAGGTAGGTTAACAAGTTAGAATTTTCTCTATAAAAACTAAAACTATGTATTCCTATTTTTTTAAATGTTATTTTTAAAGCACTTAACAGTTGTCATTCACTACAAATATTAGACTAAAAATGGAAATGTAGAGTGTCTTCATGGTTATCTGATTATACTCAGTAAAACTTGTAAACTTTACTATATTATTAAGATGAAACTTTTAAAAACTCATTTTCATTTTGGGGTAAATTTAGAATCACAGAATGTTGGAGCTAGAAGGAGGTTTTATAGTCTTGAGTGGGTCACAATCTCTCTGTCTCATCTTAAGATTAATTATACTTGCCCTATATGTATGGTTTACGAGGGTTAAATGAGATAATATATTCATTAATTGATGAGCCATAATTTACTGAAGTCTTACCTGTTATGTCCTGTTTACTATTCTGAGCCTTTATATATATTAATTCATTTAATCCAAATAATAACGCTATTAGCTACAGCTATTGCTATTTCACCTGTTTTATAGTTGGGGAACTAAGGCACAGAGTAGTAAGTAAGTTGTCCAAGATCACTCAGATAGTAAGTGGTGAAGCTGGGATTCTAACCCATGAAGTTTTAGTTCTAATAAAGATAGTGCTTGCTAAACTGTTGGAACAAAAAGTAGGATATGTTGACCATGTACTGCTGTGGTTATTGAAGAACTTAGTTGCAGCAGGAATATGAGAGTTATAATTCTGTCCAGAAAGTCATGCAAAATGATGATGAAAGCTGCATGGGTAATTGCAGAGACAAACGTCTGAAATGCGCTTATAGCATCAGTAGAAGATTTTTTTTAAACTTAACCTGGTGAATAGATCTATAATAATTTTATTTTTAACAAATTGCATTTTGCGAATGCTAGGCCTGTTGGAAATTCTAATACTTCTTGGATGAGTATCATAGGGTCACATGTTTTCTGACAATTACTTTATGGCTCTCCTGTCAGCAAGGTATAGGCTGCTTTCTTTATAAATACAAATAGAAACAGAAATTTCCCTGTAACATTAAGTAGATTCATTAATTCTTAGAGCAAACATTTATTTATTTATTTTATTTATTTATTTATTTTTTTTAAAGATTTTGTTTATTTTATTTTTTCCCCCCAAAGCCGCAGTGGACAGTTGTGTGCCGCAGCTGCACACCCTTCTAGCTGCTGCATGTGGGACTCGGCCCCAGGATGAACGGAGAAGCAGTGCCTCGATGCGCACCCGGGATCCGAACCCGGGCCACTAGCATCGCAGCGCGCGCACTTAACCACCAAGCCACAGGGCCGGCCCTGAGCAAACATTTATTGAGCACCTATTTTCTGTCTGACTCGGTTCTAGGTACTAAGGGTACCTCACTGAATAAAACAAAGTCATTGTTCTCATGGAACTTACATTCTAGTGTTGGAGGGATATATGTCAATAAAAATAATATAAAGAAAGATAAAGCAGGATATTAGAATAAGAGTGGTTGAGATATATGCTTTTACAAGGGAAGGATCAGAGAAAGCTTATGAAGAAATGTAAGTAGATATCTGAATGAAATGTGGCAGCCAGCCCTGCTTTGGGGAAAATGTTCTGGGCAGAGGAGCAAGAAGGGGACTGATTTGGCTGTAGCACACACAGTAAGGGGACAGTGGTGGAAGATAAGATGAGACAGATATGGGAGTGGAGTAGGGGAATGCAGCCCCTTATAAGGATCATGTTCAGCCTTGTAAGCCATGGTTAGGACTTTGAGCGATTTGGAAACCTTTGGAAGGTCTTGAGCAGAGGAGTGACACGATATGACTTTACTTGTACAGCATTACTCTAGCTGTTGTGTGAAAAACAGACTGTATGGGGGCAAGAGTGGAAGCAAAGAGGCCAGTTATTTGTCATAGTTTTTGATTGTCTAGAACCTTTTGAACCTTGCTGTGTTTGGCACATTTTCAGCCTTATTAATTCCATCACCCTAATTCACATTCCCAGCCTTTCATTTGCAACTAGGACACAGGCATGTAAACTAGTCTTCTGAACTAGGCTCCTCTAATCAGAAACCTCACTGGAGACCTGGATTCTGAACTGAGCAGACATGTTGGCTTGCTCAAGTTTTGCTGATAGTGTGCATCTTTCAGATGGTTATGACACACTTTTCCCTAGCTGTTTTAAGGTTGTGTTTCTGGTACAAAAGTGGCATTGGAGAGGTGGGGCAGTGCTGGTGTTTTTCACATGACATTTTTGGGGTAATTATGGTGTATACTGCTGGCTTCTGGGGATATCTGGATAGTCTTGAGGAAAGTAAAAGTGGAGAGAGTTTCCAGTATTATTGTCAAGTAATTGAATATTACTTCAAGTAGGATAATATTGTATGGGAAGTGTGGGGATTGGGTAAGATAATAATGGAGAATGCTTTAGTATTTATGGAAAAATCTATAGGTTCTAGGTCAAGTCCTGTAGGATTTGCATGTTGATTTCCAAGGAACACAAAATCTTGGATTCCTTTTTGTATCTGGTGTCACTTTGCCTGATTCATGATTTCTTTTGGTTCAGCTTGATATTATAGAAGCAATGATGTTATTAGTACTAGGGCATGTATATTTATAGATTGATGGAACCTGGGAGAGTGTAGCAAGTAACAAGGATCAGGAATAGAGTAGTTAATTAGGAATTGGAGTAGACAAGTTAGGCAGCTTAGAACTAGGCAATCAGGAAGATCTGTAACGAGGGGAGATCAGATACAAAGCTAAGTAGGTGAGAGGCCAAGCTCTTCAGATAGAATTGAAGAAATGGGTGAATATTAAGTGCTTCAGTGAGATTTGGTGATAGAGCTGCATTCTGTCCCTACTTTTTGAGCTTTTGACTGTTTGCTGAAGTATAGGAACAAATCTCAGTTGAGTACGTCCACACTCTTGTGTGTGGGAACAGGCAATTTTGTGGTATCTGACTGAGCTGAGTAGTGCAAGGGTCGGAGATTGGCAGGGGCTCCCGTGGAGTACACTGTGCCAAGTTCAATCACTAGCTGTGGAAATCAAGGGTATACATATGTAATTTTTTGGGTTATAAAAAGTACATTCTTCTTTGGTATTTCATTACATGTTTTTCCACATCTTAGAGGTAGATGTCAGTTTAGGTTTGAAAGGTCCCTGCCATCTGCTGTACTTTGATAATTCTTTTCTTTTCTGTTTTTTGTAGTCACATCAGAAACGTGAATGGTGACTTACTTTGTTTATGATGAGAGTAATAGAATTATTGTAGAAAATCATGAAGTCATTGAAATCAAAATTACCTCCTTGGTACTGCCTCCTAATTGCTGTGTGACCTTGGGCTTGTTACATATCCCTCAAACCTCAGTTTTCTTTAAAACAGGCTAATAGGTCTTACTCTGTTGGGTGGATTAAATGAAAAAATGTAGAACACTGTAGAGCCTGGCAGATAGCAAGTGCTCAATAAATTTTAGTTATCATTACATCGAATTTATAAACATTGTTTAATTAAACACTTAAGTTTATCTGCTCAGGATATTTTTTTGTATGTAGTAAGCTATCAGCACACATTTAAAAAAGTTGGAATACATTTTTTAAGTAAAATAGATACAAGTAGTTTTGGATTTTTAATTTTCCATTTAAAGATGTGAAATGTGAACTTTTTTTTTTTTAACAAATGTATTTTAGCCAGATTTTCATGTGAATTTTAAAATACTAGATTTCTAAAATGGGAATGGAAAGAAACAACCTTAGTATAATATTATGAATATATTGTGCGATGAAAAACTGAAGATAGTCAGGAGCAAAGTAAAAATGCTCTCACTCACTGTTATTCAGTGTGGTTTGGTAGTCCTAGTTAGTGTAGTAAGTTTAAAAAAAAGAGACTTATAAATAGATGAAAAAAGATTTAAATATGAAAAGCAGAATCAACAAAGTGTCAGCAAAAAAAAATAAGGCAATACTATTCTTAGAATTTTGCTTGCAAAATCAAGAGGCTCACAAATCCCCTACAGAGGCATATGGATCTCAGGTTAGAACTCCTGTTGTAGAGGAAAAAAAGACAGTTATAACGAGTCAACACTAACGTGCTTAAGTGACTTCCTACAGAGTTGGTACCTATTTTGCAATACTCGGCCTAGTCCACTCTGTTGTTGTATGAAAGCAGTGATAGAAAATATGTGAACAAATGTGCATATAGCTATGTTGAGAAAACAGGTGGCCAGCTGAAATTAGCCTTTGGGTTATAGTTTGCCTACCCCTGTCTTATGTTGTTTGGGAACTTTTTCTAATCAGTACATTACCTGTGACATCAGGTAAGGTATTTCTTGCTTGAAAGGTAGCACCTGTAGTAACTAGCTCTATTAATATATACTGTTAAATGCTTAGGTTAAAGCAAGCATGTAGAAAAAGAAGGGTATAGCTGCTGGTAAAAGTCAGGGAATTTCTGTATGCAGAAAAGTTGCAGAGCTTCTCAAACCTGAATGTGCATACAGATCACTTTGGGAATCAAGTAGGTCTGGATAGAGCCTGAGTCGCTTGGAGGACTGGTAGATCTGGGGGGAGCTGAAGCATCTGCATTGCTAACAATTCCCCAGGAGATGCCCATGCAGCTAGTTCCTGAAACACAGTTGGAATAGTAAGGTTCTGTGTGTCAGGAAAGTGCAAAATGCTGTACACAGAAAAAGATTTAATTGGATAAAAACTGAAATATGCACAAACACAGATTTCCAGTCTCAGTGGTAATAGTTAATGAATGAGCTTGTTTGAACACATGGTGAGAAGTAGGCCCCCAGATTTTCTTGTAGCTTTTTAGCTTAGATATAGAGTTGGACCTTCAGTACTGCTAAGAAGTTCTTGAAAATAGTCTAGTTGCTTGTTTCTCATCTGATACTAGCAATGTTGATGTTTGGTTTCCCCCAGTGTTCTTTTGGTACTTGTGATTACTGGTTGTCGTTTAATCTTGTATTTCCTCTGTCTCTTACTACTTATGTCCTATTAACAAAAATACAGTTATTTATGAATAATGAATCATTACAAGATGTTAAATAGTTTCTTGGAGGTGAGCAGAATGTTGATTTCATTTACTTTCCTGAAACTGGACAACTTGGAATATTTTGAATTGTCTTTATTTTTGATTCTGGACTTTTTTTTTTTAATTTTGAAAAATTTTATAACTTAGGGAAAAGTAAAAGAAAGGCCAAATACCCATATGCCTACCACTTTGACTCAACATTTTTCTTTTAAAAAAAATTTAATTAGCTTTATTAAAGTATAATTTCCATACAATAAAATTCAACAGTTAATTTTGAGACATATATATATAGTCGTATAAGCACTACCATATTCATAATATAGAACATTTACATCAACCCATAGAGGTCTCTTGTGCTCTTTGCAGTCAATTCAAAATACTTTCTGCTTTCTCTTTTGATTTCTTCTTTGACCCATAGGCTATTTAGAAGTGTGTTAAGTTCCTGATATTTGGGATTTTTCCAAATATCTGTTACTGATTTACTTGCACTGTAGCCAGAAAACATACTCTATGATTTCAACTTTTTAAAATGTAAGGAAACATCCTTTATGGCCTAGAATGAAATCTCTCTTGGTGAATATTCCATGTGTCCATGAAAAGAATATGTATTCTGTTGTTGGGTGGAATGTTTTATAAATGTTAATTGGGTCAAGTTATTTGATAGTGTTCAAGTTTTCTGTATCCTTATTTTTGGTCCACTTGTTGAGTGAGGACTGTTATGATTTCCAGCTATAATTATAGATTTGTCTGTTTCTTTCAATCCTGTTAACTTTTTCTTCGTGTATTTTGAAGCTCTGTTATGTCACACATTTTGATGAATTATGAAAAATCCTTCTTTAGCCCCATAATTTTGAAGTTTACTTTGTCTGATAATACTGTAGACATTCCAGCTTTCTTTGGATTAATGTTTTTACTTTAACTTATCTTTATTTTTGTGTATAAAGTGTCTTTTAGCTAGCACGTGTTTACATTTGCCTTTTTTTAATAAGAAAATGACTGTTTCTGTTAGTTACTGTTTAGATCATTTACTTTTAAGTAAAAATTATTGATATAGTTGAGTTTAAAACTACCATTTTACTATTTGTTTTCTGTTAGTTTTGTCTGTTCATAGTTCTTTTTTACCCCTCTTTTTCTGCGTTCTTTGGGATTAATTTAGTAGTTTAAAAAAATGATTCCATTTTATCTCTGCTGTTGGTTTATGTGATAAACCTGTTTGTTATTTTTTTAGAGGTTGTTCCTAGGGTGTACAATATACATCTATAACATCATTGTATACTTTCAAATAATATAACACTTCATTTACAGTGTAAGTCCTCTTCCATTTCTCTTCTCCTTCATTGTGCTGGTATTTTCATACATTTTAATTCTGTATGTGTCATAAATGCCACAGTACATTGTGTTTTTTTAAATATAGTCACTTAGCTTTTAAAGAGATTAAAAATGAGAAAAGAAATCTTTTTTATTTTCTCATATATTCATCATTTATGGCACTATTCTTTGTGTCAGATTTCCATCTGATATCATTCCTTCTGCCTGAAAAACTTCCTTTTTTCAGTAACATTTTTGGTTATATAGGTATGTTAGTGATGAATTGTCAGCTTTGCTGTCTGAAAAAGAGTTCATTTCACCTTTTTTTTCTTTCACCTTCATGTGTGAGATATTTTCACTGGGTATAGAATCTTAGCTTGATAATTTTTTTCTTGGAGTACTTTAAACATGTTGCTGCATTATCTTCTGACTTATGTAGAGTTATGCTGTCATTCATACCTTTGTTTCTCTGTACATAATATGTCTTCCTCTCTAACTCCTTTGGTCCTGACGTGCCCACAGCTGATTTTAAGGGCTTTTTGTCACTAGTTTTCAGCCATTAGCCTATGATTTGCCTCTGTGTGGTTTTCTTTTATATTTATTCTGCTTAGGATTTGTTGAGTTTCTTGGATCTGTAGATTTATAGTTACATCTTTTCCTTTTTTCCCCCATCATGTTTGTTTTCCTATGTGCTCCTTAACATATGGAACATATTTATAATAGCCATTCTAATCTCTTTGTATGCTAATTCCACCATCTCTGTAATTTCTGTTTCTAATGTCTAACTTTTTTCCCAGTTATGAGAGAAAAATATATTTATGTTTTTCTGGTTCTTTACATGCATCGTAATTTTTGGTTGGATGCAGATCATTCTGATTTTTACTTTTTTTGTGCATTTGATTTTGTCTCTCCTTTAAACATTGTCAGACTTTTTTGGTGTATGGTTAAACTACTTGGAATCAGTCGAGTCCTTTGGAAGATTGCCTTTAAGCTTTGTTAGGGTAGATCCAGAACAGCCTTTAGTCTATGGCTAATTTTACCCCATGAATTAAGTGGTGTTTTCTGAGGGCTATACCCAATGCTCCATGTGTTATACAGGTCTTTCTTCCCTGGAATGTGGGAATATGAACACTTCCCAGCCCTGAATAAGCTTCAAACATTGTGCCTTATTTTTTTTTATGGTTTATTCTCGCCTGGGATAGTTTATTCTCTCACATGGTCAGATTAGTACTCAGCCAAACGCTTAAGCAGACCCCTCTTTAGGTCTCAGAGCTCCGTCTCTGTTCAGCTTTCTCTTCTTTGGCACTCTCACCCACAAATTCTAAATGCCTGGTCTCCCTGAACTCAAATATCTGGCTCCTCAATTCAGTGAGACCACCAGACTCTGTTTGGGTTCCACCCTGCATGTTATCCTTGAAACTGCTTCTAGGTAGTAAGTTGGGCCAGTTGTAGATCTCACCTGGTTTGTTTATCCTTTCATGTATTTGGTCCAGTTTTCTAATTGTTTATGGTGGTAGGTTAAATTGAGTCCCTCTTATTCCATTATTGCTGGAAGTGGAAACTGATTTAACCATTTGTGTCCTTATTCTTTTCTGTCTTGCTGGGAATCACTTAGTGAAAATTGTGCATGTCACTTTAACCTTAAATACTTCAAAATATATCTCCAAAAATTCAGATTATTCTCCTACTATATAACTGTAATGTTGTAATAAAGAAAATTAACAAGAATTCTTTAATGTCATATAAGACTGATTCCAATTTGTCTGGGATTGTTTCCAAATAATTTTTGTTTCCTTCTCAATTGAGTTCTTTTCTGTTTTGCTTTTTTTGTTTCTTTCATTGTTTTTGCTCTAGTATTTTTGGACAATATCATGTTCATGGTTGTGTCACTCTTGTCTGTCCTGTTCTTTTTGTTGTGATATAATGTGGATAACTTCTTTTTTCCTTGTCTCTGAGACCAGTGTATTTTTTCCACTTCAAGTCGTAGTTTGAGTGGCTGCATATTTTGTGTTCTACCCACTTTTCTGCAGTTATAATGATATACAAGCTTTCTGAGAATTCCAGACCTGTATTCTCTCTTGAGATTTTTAAAAAAGTGAATTGTATGACTTCAGAGGGTTGGGGGCAGCATCAGGAGTCCAGTGTGCTGTGTTTTCCCACTTTTTCATTAGAGTATTCTGTTTATTTCCTTGGCTGCCTGTTTGAAAGATTATACCATTAGGTTATGCCCAGTGTTGTATTTGTACACTGGCTCTCTTGAAAACAAGAAAAAAAATCCTCTGATTTGTAGCCTTTTCTAATTTCAGTGGTGTAAATACTCTCCTCATGGCTGATTTCAAGCTACCAACATAATGTCATTGAACACAGGGTTGGGAAGACATTGGTGCTTCTGAGCCTAGATCAGCCAGCTCCAGCACACAGTGCTTATCTCCTTTTCTTATTTGGTTTCAGTTCTTTAGGATTATTTTGTTTGTTTGTTTTAATATGGGAAGGTGGGCTCCTTTTTATAGTTGTTTGTTTTGTTTTTGTTTTCATGGTTCCCCCTTGGTTTCATTAAGTATTGGGGGAGAGAAATTACATAATACAGTTCCAGTACATTATCTTAACTTCAGTGATTATTTTTTACATTACTGAGATAATATAATAAATATTGAAATTTAAGCATAGTTAACACAGAAACATAGGTGTTACGTAGAAGATGATAATGAAGTAGACTTGATAACTATATGTCCGTGGGTGGCATTTTTAACTTTCCCATTGAAACCCCATGAATCATGTTCTATCTCAGTTATAAAGATTCAGAAAATCATTACTCAGGTCCTTTGCTAGTGAAAGTAAACGTTATGTTGCTTTATCAAAATTCCTTTGTGTGTGGGACAAAGAAAAGATGACTTTGTTTAATAACTCTCCCAGTAGTGTTCCATCCATGCAAATAATTGAGCTTTTATCACCTGTGCTTCACCAGAACAGCAATAGTTACTGTTTTGAGTTATCAGAAGTGGCAAAATACTTTATCTGAACTGTGGCTTGAAAAGTTGATTTGTTTTGGTGCTGAAAAAAGAGTGGAAGCAGTAACTTTGCAAAGCCAAGTTTGTGTTGTGGCTACTCAGTCCACGTGAAAGACATACAATTCAGTAATCCAGTGGAAATCCTACATTTGATATTCAAAATGAAAGAAACTATCCAAAAGTTCTCATACTACAACTTCCCCATTCTTGATTTCTTCTTGATATTTTCTCTTGTGTGGGATATTTTTTTGTGTGTGTGTGAGGAAGATCAGCCCTGAACTAACATCCACTCCAATCCTTCTCTTTTTGCTGAGGAAGACTGGCCCTGGACTAACATCTGTGCCCGTCTTCCTCCACTTTATGTGGGACGCCGCTACAGCATGGGCTGAAAAGCGCTGCATCAGTGCGTGCCCGGGATCGAACCCCGGCCGCCAGCAGCGGAGCACTGGCACTTAACCGCTACGTCATGGGGCCGGCCCCTGTTGTATGGGATTTTTTTTTAAGCCCAGGTATAAACTAAAGAAATATTTTTAAAGAATTTGGAAAATACATTAGTAGGATATTTGATTCCATTTTTTAGTCTTGATTTTCAAAAGTTCCACACTAATGGGCTTTATTATCTCTTATACCTTGGCTTCATTGTATTTTCTTTGCTAGTTGCAAAGATAGTTTTGGATTCTAGTTTTGGACTCCATTCCTGTTACCTCTCTTGAGAGCAGTGCATTCAAGAGTATGATGATGTGACTCAGTAATAGTTTAAATTGAATAGTCCTTTCATGCCAGCCTTTGTGCTAAGCAGTTTACATGCATTTAAGGTAGTCATTGTTGTCTCTATTTTACAGATAGAAAAACCCTGAGATTTTAAAAAAATTAAATAATTACCCAGCTCATGTGATCATGGCTAGGAAGTGTAAGAATTCAAACCGAGTTCTGTCTTTATTCCTGAATTTATGGCCTAAATTTGTGTATATAGGTCTCAAAGGCAAGTGTGGGAGAGAAGGAAACGGAGGAGGAGGAGAGAGAGGAGATGATAATGATGGATGAATAATTTATTGAGCCTTTACTGTATGGTAGGCACTGTGCTGATTGCCACACAAGGCTTAAATCGTTTAATCCATGTGACAACCCTAAGAGAGAAGTATTCTACTTCTCTCCATTTTAAGGATGGGAAACTGAAGCTGAGTTTTGCATTTGTTTAGGGAAACAAGCTAATAAATGAAGGTAATGGGATTCAAATTCAAATAATTTTTTTATTCTAGTAAAAAATGCTTATCATAAAATTTATTGTCTTAACCATTTCTAAGTGTACAATTCAGTAGTGTTGAATATATTTACCTTGTTGTGCAATCAATCTTCAGAACTTAAACCCAGATGATTTAAGAGTTTGTGTCCTTAACCATAGAGTGACTAGCCAGTGACTGCATAAACAGAAAATTTAGTGATGGAACATTCAGGCTTTATGCAATACATTAGGAAACCATTATAGTTTTTGTTTTTTTTTTAAATTTGGTGTTTTGTTTTAGAAAAGAGGGCAGTTTTCCTTAGGAAGAAATTTTACTTGGTTTGTTAAGGAATCACTGTTTTTGACTTCTGCTCAAGATGGAGATGTAGAAACCGGGACCAGATTTATCCTCCTGCCTGAAAAAGACTAAGAAAACTAGGAAAAACCCAGAGAAACAAAGTTTTTAAGACACTGCTCACCAGGCAGTAAAGCACCGTGATCCCTGAGACGAGAAACAAATGAGGCGAGACCTATGATTGCTCCAGCTTTCCACCTTGAGGGAATTTCCGTCTGTAGTTCTGTGAGAGGAACCTAGGTGGAGGCCAGTGAACTCTCTGAGTTGAGATGGAATGGAGAGTCAAGGGAGACCAAAGCAGCTAGAGTTTGCAGACAGAGTGTCAGAGTGAAGAGCGCTGCAAAGAGAGAGAATCCCTAAGATCTGCAGAGGGTTCTTTTGGAGTGTTTGGCAGTGTACTGATCAGAGCATACATGTGAGGAAACTACCTGAGGTCAGGGAATGAAACAGTGCCCTGTGTCACATAGTGTAGGAAATAGTGCCTATTCTTACCAGCCAGCCTTGAAAAACTCATTATTTGTAGAGTAATGGGTAGAGTACTCAGGTAGGTCTTGCCTCAAGGGTGGGGAATAATTAGCCCTACACTGAGCACTCCTCCAGACCCACCTAACAAATCATAAATGCAAGACCTGAAAGGATCAAACTGTTTCCAAGTAACTTTGTCTTATAACAAAGCCTGAGAATATTTATAAGAATACAAAGTGTCCAGCACCCAGCAAAGTGAAATTCACAATGTCTGGCATTCATTCAGTGAAAGATTAGGAGGCCTGCAATGAAGCAGGGAAACACAATTCATAATGAGAAGAATAAGCAGTCAGTTGGAACCAACCCAGGACTGACACAGGTATTAGAATTAGCAGGCAAGAACATTGTAACTGTATTTCACGTGTTTAAAACAAGTTAAGTAGAGACATAGAAGATATAAAACAGACACAAATCTAATTTCTAGAGATGAAAGCTACAGTGTTTTCAATGGAAAGTACACTGGATGGCATGAACAACAGCTTAGACATTGCATATAATATTAGTGATCTAGAAGACATAGCAATAGAAACTCTTCAAAATGCAACATAAAAAAGAATTTTTAATAAATATGAAAAGACCATCAGTGGGCTGTGGGAAAAGTTTGAGAGACCTACTATACTTGTAATTGGAGTCCTTGGGGTGGTTGGTGGGGATAATAAAAAAAAAATTGAAGAAATAGTAGTTGAAAAACTATAAACCCACAGATCCAAGAAGTTCACTGAAACTAAAGCTCAGGAAATATGAAGAAACCAAAGCACATCATAATCAAATTGCTCAAAGCCAATAATAAAGAGGAAGATCTTAAAAACATCTAGGAAGGGAAAAGACACATTATATTCAGAGGAGCAAAGATAAGGATGACAGATTTCTTGTCAGAAGGCATACAAATGAAAAGATGGTGGAGCAACATTTTTAAAGTATTTAAAGAAAAAAAAACCATAACCCTGTCAGCCTAGAATTCTATGCCCAGTGAAAATATCTTAAAAAAATGAAGACAAAGGGCCAGCCTGGTGGCATAGTGGTTAAGTTCGTGTGCTCCGCTTTGTGACCTAGGGCTCGTGGTTTCGGATCCTGGGTGCAGACCTACACACTGCTCATCAAGCCATGCTGTGGTGGCATCCCATATACAAAGTAGAGGTTGATTGGCACAGATATTAGCTCAGGGACAGTCTTCCTCAAGCAAAAAGAAGAAGATGGGCAACAGATGTTAGCTCAGGGCCAATCTTCCTCACACACACACACAAAAAAGGACAAAGTAAAGACTTTCAGACATACAAAAACTGGAAGAATTCTTCACCAGCAGAAGAAATGTTAGAGGAAGTCATTCAGGTAGAAGGAAAATGATGCCAGACAAAGTCACAATCATAGAGATTTCAATACCCCTCTTTTAATAATGGATAGAAAATCGGTAAGGATATAGAAGACTTGAACAATACTGTCAACCAAAGTAACCTGGTTGACATTTATAGAACACCCTACTCAACAAGAGCAGAGATTGACATTTCTAGACACTCATCCGTTAACAACACAATACACATTCTTTTCTAGTGCACATGAAACATTTGCAAAAATAAGCCAGATTCTGGGTCATAAAATAAGTCTCAGTGTATATAAAAGGATTGATGTCATACAAAGTATGTTCTCTGGCTATACAGAGAGTTAAATTAGAAGTCAATAACAGAAAGATAACTGAAAAATCTTCAGTATTTGGAAACTAAGTAACAGCCTTCTAAATAGCACACAAATCATGGAAGAAATCAGAAGGGATTTAAAATTAGAAAGTATGTTGAACAGAATGAAAATGGTAACACAACATAGCAGAATCTGTGGGGTGCTGCTAAAGCAGTATTAAGGGGATATTTCTAGCACTAAACACCTGGACTGGAAAAGAAGAAAGGTCTTAAATCGATGGCCTCACCTTGTAAAGCTAAAAAGAGCAATTAAACTCAAAGTAAGCAAGTGAAAAGAAATAATAAAGATCAAAGTGAAAATCAACAAAATAGAAAACAGAAAAACATTCAAGGAAAATCAAAGGAAATAAAAGTTGGTTCTTTGAGAACATCAATAAAATGGATAAATCTCTGGCTATCCTGATCACGAGCAAAAGAGAGATGACGATATAGATTACCAATATCAAGACTGAGAGAGGTAACATCACTGCAGATTCAAAGGATATAAAAAACATTATAAGGGAACGTTATGAACAACTTTATCTCCTTAACTTCAACAACTTGGATAAAATGAACAAATTCTCAAAAGCTCAGTCAAGAAGTAGGTAACCTGAGTAGCTCTTTATTTTTATATGAAATAGAAATTGTTGTTAATAACCTTTTCATAAGGAAAACTCCAGGCCAAGATGGCTTCACTGGTGAATTCTACCAGACATATAAGGAGGAAATAATACTAATTCTATGTAAATTTGTCCAGAAAATTGAAGAAGAGATAATACTTCCCAACTCATTTTTTTATCTTGATACCAAAACTTGACAAAGACAGTACAAGAAAAGAAAACTGCAGACCAATTGTCTCTCATAAATATACATAACAAAAATTCTAAACAAAATTATAGCAAATGGAAGCCAACAATACTGTAAAAGATAATACTCCGTAACCAAGTGGGGTTTATTTCAGTAATGCAGGGTTGGTTTAACATTAGAAAATCAGTCAGTTTAGTTTGCCATATTAGTAAACTAAAAAGATAAAAACGTATTATCATCTTATTTGATGCAGAAAGAGCAGGTGACAAAAGTCAACATCTGTTCCTGATAGTTTTTATCAGCAAGGTATGAATAGAAGAGAACTTCCTCAACCTGATAAAGGATATCTAAGACAGACCTATGACTAACATCCAAACTTTTATGTATGGTTGAAATTCCCATTACAATAAGTTTTAAAAAATTGTTTGTGAGAATAAAGTAGGATTAGTGAGACAGTTGTTTCATACATATTCATAGATATTTGAATAACCACGGAGTTATATTAGAACTAGGATGGGCCTTCAAGGTGATACTAATTCAAACTTTATTTTTTATAGGTCAGTATGGAAATCCTTTAAATAAATACATTAGACATTATGAAGGATTATCTTATGATGTGGATTCATTACACCAAAAACACCAGCGTGCCAAAAGAGCAGTCTCACACGAGGACCAGTTTTTACGTCTAGATTTCCATGCCCATGGAAGGTGAGTAAATTTATTGATGAAGTTATCTTATATTCAATCTAAGTTAAAAGAAGAAAACTATACTCTTTGTTTTCCTTCTCTAATGGAAAGGTCCCCATTTGGAAATTCAGCCTATGCTGGAATTTGGTATGTACGTTATAAAGTTTTCTTTTAAAATGGATTGCCCTTTTTATATTGTTAAGAAAACAGTCAGATTTAAATGTTTTAAAGTTTGTAAATCAGATCATTTATTGTATTATTAGAGGATATATCTTTAAAGAAGATTCTATGTTTATAGTTTCCCACTACTTTTTATGTGTTTTATGGTCAGTCTGTCTTCTGGTGCCAACAGTGAAGGTAGCTGGTTGTATGCCATTGAATAAGTCATTTAATTTCTCATTAATTCAATTTTATCCTCTCTAAAATGACAGCTTGTAGACAGATTACTTACTGTACTACTCAGTTCTCATACAGAATTGTTAAGGGATAAAGAACAGGGAGCCAAGGGAGAGAGGTAAAAATCACTTTTATTTAGTGCCTGTTGTGTTCCAGGTGCATAGATGCTTTATATGCATTTTTAATTTAATCTTCTAAAATTAATCTTCTAAAATCTCATAAAATCTTTATGGTTACAACATTTATAAACATAAAGTGCTGACAGGGGAAGTATATAACTAATACTTTTGTTTAGGTCTGGCCCTCACCGTAGAGTTTGATCAGAAAAAGTAAAGTATCAGTTGCTTATAGCTCTTTAATTTAATAGATAATAAAGTTCACTAAAATATTAGGAAATAGATTTTCAGCTTATGTATTGTGTAGTCTGGAATATCTCATCCCCTGTAGCAGTTTTTCTTAATCAGTAAGTAGTAGGCAGATTTATCGTATTGTGGGATGCAGGGTTTTTTAAATAATTGTGGAAAATTTGTTCTTTCTCAGTCCTCATGCTCATGTGAAAGTGTGTGATGTACCAGGGACTGTCTGTTGTGATTCCCTTGTCTTATTCTTTGATACTAGTAAATGATATGTCGTATTCTGCCATTCCTGGCTTAACTGTCATGTATTTTAGGCTTATGTAATACCAGTATACCACGTTTTCATTAGGAATTTTGCTTATGTGACTTTCATAAAATGCAAATTTTATGTTGTTAAAGTCTTGGTTTTATATAACATGATGGAATATCACCATACTCCTATATTGATTGATCTAGATGAAAATTTAGAATAAATAAATATCTCCTGGATTTATCCAATAGTATTAGTATAGCATGAGAAAAACTTCACTGTAAGTATATAGTAGTGATCCTTATTACAGCTCATAGTGAGATCTAATATTGTATATATATTTTAGTTTATGCCTTTTGTTGGCAGCTGTCGTTGAAGAGAAGCATAAGGGATCATGCCACTGTTCCTTCTTTCTAATAGAACTTCTATAAATTTTCTGAAACATTACTTCATAGTGGTATTTAAAAAAAAAAAGTAGAAAGAATATCTGAGAACCCAGGTATAATATAGTTTATCTTTTGGTAGGATGTATGGATAGACATATTGAATCACGTTTTTCCTTGTTTTTTATATATATATTTTTAAACGTTTTCCTTCTTCATATCTTGTTTTTCAAATTATATACTTTTGGGCAGTCGTCTTGTCCTTATTTTCTGGTCTTCTCACTGCCTTGCTAACCGTACTGCCTTTCATAGATTTGGTGGTTCTTGTCTACCAACTTAGCATTTGAGTGGGAAGCCACTTAGTACAGAAATTTGTGATTTTGTAGGAAAAATAATATATGTATTGAAACAGTCATAAACTGGGTAGAGGAAAGAGTACTGTGGTAATTCAGAGACTGAATGGAGTTTCCTTCTAACTTAACATGAGTTATCTAGAGATATCTGAAATCTCTAGGTAACTGTGCTGAAACTGAGCCTCAGTTTCCTCATTAGTAAAACCTTGAATTTTGGACAAGATAATGTTTAGGCCCCTTCGTGCTTTAAAATTCTACAGAATATATTAGTAATACCCAAGTAACTAAATTTAAGAAAGTCAAAACACTTTCTAGTTAGTAATAAACTATTTTTTCTGCCTGTGTGTTTAATTATTTGAGTACATAATAAATCAGAAATTGTTTCTATCTCATATGTGATTTGTATATAGTATAGAAGATACCAAAATTTTTTCTTAAGTGCAATATAATGATTTGGAGAATTTACAAGTTTCTTTTTTCTGATTTTGACAAGATACTTCTTCCTATAGCCTTAATAGTACGTTTACACACAGTTCAAAACAAATGGTCAGACATTTGATTAGAAGTTTTCTTTGTGGTTTGGAACTCAAGTTCTCCTTGCTCCTAAAATATGAAGGTATCGAGAATGTGGCCCAGGCCACCTGTAAAAGGCATCCATGTTCTCTTTGATGGATCCTGACTGGAGTTGGGTTAGTCTGGAAGTGTCTTGGGCTTTATCTTTGTCATATGGCGATGAGTAGGGTAGCAGAAACTCAGGGCACTTTTCATTCCACAGACAAACTAGCACTTTGCTTCACTTTGGGAAGCAGAGGTAAGAATCCAGGGAGCACAAATGGATGCCAACTTGTAAAGAAGAGCAAGAGAATAAACTTGAATTGTGTAAAAATGCTATTGTTATGGATGTGGAAAAACAAAAATTTGAAAAATACTAACTTGGCACTTAAATCTCTCCCAACAAAATTTGAGCAAGTTTGAGCAAAAATTCCTTAAGGAAAATGGTGTTTATTTGATACGAACTTTATGTCAGGTATAGTGCCTTTTAGCATATATTATTAGTTTAAATATATTTCACACTGCTCTTTGTCTCACCCATGGATTTTCTAGGATGTGATGTTCTTTATTCTTGCCTGATTCCTCTTTACATAGAAATTAAAAGCCTAACAAATCTGTTTTAAAAAAAAATCTGAAGGGACACTGGTTACTTGAATTACTTAGTGAATCATAAGAAAAAGCAAGAGTTGAGTTGTATGCATGTTAATTTTGTATTTAAGAAGCTAAATTGAGAGCTGATGATTACTCTGAGCTTAGTATCTTAGGTGTGATTTTAACATGAAATATCTTTTTTTTTTTGTGAGGAAGATTAGCTCTGAGCTAACCTCTGTTGCCAATCCTCCTCTTTTTGCTGAGGAAGACTGGCCCTGGGCTAACATCCGTGCCCATCTTCCTCCACTTTATATGGGACGCCGCCACAGATGGCTTGACAAGTGGTGTGCATCGGTCCGCGCCTGGGATCTGAACCTTGCGAACCTCTGGCCCCCAAATTGGACCACACGAACTTAACCACTATGCCACCAGGCCAGCCCCTGAAATATCATTTTTATTTTACATGTTTTTTAAGTACTTTTTTTAAGTACTAAGTAGGCTTTATGTGGGAGAGAGGAACAAGTTTTAAGAAAAACTTAAACTGAGCTTCCTCTTGCCATTTTGAAAAGGGAATGGAAGTAAGAGTGTAAAAGTGTTTTTCTGACTATTTTTAATTCGTTGGATACATCATTTCCTCTAAAAGTTCATCTAAAACAGGCTTGTATCTAATAGCATATTTAATGTCAGTTTTTAGAGTTGGTGGCCTAGACAGTAAATGTCAGAAATTAGGTATATGCCTAGTAGAAAAGCCCAACCATCATTTTCCTCAATTGTAAGTTATATTTCATACTAAAATATTGCATATATAGTTGGATCTTTTGTGAGATAAGCATTCTAGCTCAGATTTAATTCGGATTTATAGCCAACCTTATTTTTTTCTGTTCTTCAAGCGATTAAGCAGCATGTGAGTTGTGCTGTTTCTTGAAAATGTAGTGAGGATTTTACATGACTAAAAGCTATTTAAATGTTTCTCCTATTTCATTATACCTGAAAAGCTTTTATATAACTGTGTTGAATGGATATGTTTAGTTTTACAATATTATGCTTGTTTGGGTTGTTTTATTAAGCGTCAGTGAAATCTTGTGTAGTAGTGTGATATTTTTAAACTGATAGATATGTTTAAAAATTCTTTGGTAATCACATACACAGTTCCCTTTGAAACAGCTTCTGAACACTGAGATTCCTCACTTGGTTGTATCATAACCTCTTCCCTAACTTGTTAAAGCCTTTCTCTACTTCTTTGGGTTGACAGATATTTGTCACTTGTTTGTAGGGATAAAACTGAGTTGTTAATTTGTGTGTGTCTCTGAAATCTTAAATTATAATCATTTCGCACTAGTTAGGTTCCAAAACAGTCTATGCTGGGAGAATAATGCTGAACCAACAAATCAAATATAAACACAAAATCTAGCATATCAAGAATCTTAGATATGATGAAATGGGACAAATAGTTGTGTTATATAGCAGTATTCATTTTTTTTTTTTAATTAAAGAAACCATAAACCACAAATTCGGTTAAATGAAATTTTGATCTCTGGACTGAATGAACAAATATCTTGTGCATTTCCTTTTGTTGAAATTTATTCGAGCTACAAGAGATGTTGCTGTAGTTTTAATATGCCATAATTTACTAAGTCCACTTTCATATTTTAATTTATTTCAACCCTTTCATTGTTTTATATATTTATTAAGCATCTAATGTTCCAAGTACTTTAGTAGTCGCTAGTTATAGAGTAACTGAACAAGACAGGTCCTTGCTGTTGTGGAGTTTATGGACTCCTGAGAAAGACAGACACTGGATTAGGAATGGCAGCTGTGAAATTTGTTAAGAAAGGAATATTCAGAATATTGGTATGGGAGCATAGGGGGATGCCATCTTGTCTGGAGGTCGAGGAAGGCTACTCTTAGGAAATGGCATTTAAACTGATCCTGGAAGCATGACTGAAGAAGGAGTTGGTTAGGCAAAGAAGGGGAGGAACTGTTTTCTAGACAGAGGAAAGAGCATATGCAAAGATACTGAGATGAGAAGGGGCATGTTAATGGAATTGAAGGAATTTTAGTATGACTAGGCTTAAATTGTGAGGGAGAATGGTTTCAAATGAGGCAGTAGATGTAAGCAGGGACCAGATCTTTGAGAGGTTATGTAAGTCATGGTGACAATTTTTTACTTAGCCATGGGAGCTTTTTAATGATAAATAACTTTTTGAGGTTTTTCAAAAAGTTTAGTGGGCCGTGAATGCAGAACAGTTTGGAAGGGAGTAAATCTAAATGCCTTGAGGCTAGTTAAGGAGGCTGTTGCACTTGTCCTTATGGGAGGTGGGAGCCTGGCTAAAGGTGGTACTAGAGGTGATGAAGGAGAATGAATAGATTTGAGAGATATTTTGAAGGTAGAATTTATTGGACTTGATTGATATGTATTGAGATATAAAGAGAAGGAGTCAAGGATGACTGTTTTCTGGTTTGAGCAACTGAGTGGCTCCTGGGTCCGTTTACTGAGATAGGGAATACTGGCGTAGCTATAAGTTTGAGGAGAAATCATAAGTTCGGTTTTGGACATGTTACGTGAGGTTCATGAGGAGGGCCTAGGAGAGAGCCCTGCTAAATGCCAACATTATAAGGTTAGGTGGAGGAGGGAATGCAAAAACTGAAGAGTGGTAAGAAAAGTAGAAGAAAACCTGAGAGCGTGGTATCCTGGAAGCCAAGGGGGAGTGTTTAGTTACTGCTGCTTGCTTTTGTCATGCTGAACATTAGCACTATTCTTAGTCCATGTTACTTATCCTTTGAATTTCTGTAGTTCTGTTTGGTCTACCGGCTCTAATTATACAGAGTAGTCCAGATTTGGACACATCATAGTCACGTATAAGAGTGAGGAACTAACATTTTTTTTTTGAATTTAATGATTCGTGTTAATGGCCGATATATCTTTGGGCATTTTAGTTACAAGAGCATATTGGGCCAATATCTTTGAGGAACCACCTCTACTAATTCTGTGGTGATTGATTGCAAGGACCCAGTTATCTTCTCAGTATGGCTTGGCTCATTTTTTCCTAAATGTATGAAGTACAGACACATTTTATTTGTCCATAGTGAAACTGTTTTTGACTGTATACATGACTCCCAAAATCTTTTTACATTTCAGTTTCAAAAATAGCTTACTCTCATCTATTGAGCCTTTCACATTGTTTATCTTGAGAAGCTGTGGAGGTCACTTTGTCCAACTTAATATTGGATAAAGTTTTTGAGACATGCTCATTCAACTTCACTTGTATGTGTTTAAAGTCCCCAAATAGGAGATTTTACCTGTGCTTTCTGTAAATGTTTAAAAATCTGCTTTATTAAAACCTTTGCTATTTTTTGCTGTTTTTTTCTTTTCTGGTTTTTTGTTTTTATTTATTTATTTATTTATTTATTTATTTATTTATTTATTTTTAAAGATTTTATTTATTTTATTTTTTCCCCCCAAAGCCCCAGTGGATAGTTGTGTGTCATAGCTGCACATCCTTCTAGTTGCTGCATGTGGGACTCGGCCTCAGGATGAACGGAGAAGTGGTGCCTCGATGCGCACCCGGGATCCGAACCCGGGCCGCCAGCATCGCAGCGCGCGCACTTAACCACCAAGCCACAGGGCCGGCCCAGGTTTTTTGTTTTTTGATATTTATTTATTTATTTTTTTGTGAGGAAGATCAGCCCTGAGCTAACATCCATGCTAATCCTCCTCTTTTTGCTGAGGAAGACCGGCTCTGAACTAACATCTATTGCCAATCCTCCTCCTCTTTTTCCCCAAAGCCCCAGTAGATAGTTGTATGTCATAGTTGCACATCCTTCTAGTTGCTGTATGTGGGACGCGGCCTCAGCATGGCCGGAGAAGCGGTGCATCAGTGCGCGCCCGGGATCTGAACCCTGAGCTGCCAGTAGCGGAGCGCGCGCACTTAACCGCTAAGCCACGGGGCCGGCCCCCTTCTTTTCTTGTTTTAACAAACTGTGATAGGATGATGGTGGTGTCTTCTCCCTAAGTTCTTGTCACTTCATCATCAACCAGTTATTCATAGTTTATCAGTGTTAAGTCTAGAGTATAAGTTCTCATCGTTGTATTCTTTTTTTTCTGGAAGTCGAGATTATCAGCAAGACAAATCAAAAAGCTATCAAACACGTTGCTATAGCAGAGCAGCAGTACCTCTGCTTCATCAGAAACTTTAAGTGGGAGGAAGACTGAGGATAAGAAGTGAATATAATACCCACTTAACCACAGGGAAAGAGACCTGAGCTACTTGAGTAGCCACAGTGGGATGGGCGGAGCCTGGGAGTGGAGCTTCTAGGAGGGGTTTGGATCCTCAGGCCTCCCTGGATGTGGAAAAGTAACAGGGGCAGGAAAATGTAGATGGGAGTGGAATAATTGAGGAGCATAGGGAGGAAATGATAGGTTTTATCTTTTAAAAGAGAGATCTGAAATGATGGGAATGTATTGTAGAAGGGCAAGTCCCCTTCCCACCCCTCACTTCCCCCAAAAAGGGAATAGGGAATATTGTAGTTTGAAGGCATATAATCATAGAGATGTTTTAGAGAGCGTTTGTCATGTAAAGAATAACCTGGTAGCTGCCCAGACAAGTCTTCCTTAATTCAGTGGAAGTTTTGGAGTCCCTTCTGAGTGCTAGATTCTATTCTCCTACCTTATCTCCTGCTCTCTTCCCCCTTTTTATATCACTGTAACCCCAGCAGTTTTTCTCCAACACACAATGCATCTGTTTGTGCTCGTTGTTCCTCTGCCTGAAACCCTTCCCCACCTCTACTCCATAACCACATGGCTCTTGTTTCTTCACTTTGTTCAAGTCTCTGCTCAAATGTCAGAGAAAGCTTTTCTACTACCCTTTGTAAAATAGCATTTTTTCTTCTTTCCTCCTACCACTCTGTCCTTTTATCCTGCTTTGTTTTTCATCATAGTGCTTATCACTACAGGACCAACTTCCTTCTTTCCTCCCATCCTCCCTCCCTTTCTCTCCGCTCACTAACCATGTGTGAATGTGAACTGCAGTGTGTTCTGTGAATTGTGTTGTTCATGCCTGTATCCCCTGGCTTAGCACTGTGCTTGCCCTAGTAAGTACTCGGTAAATATTTATGGAATGGAAGAATAGTATACAATTAAGTTCATGGTTCTGATCACTTTCTTTGGATATGCACTGTCAGTTTTATTTCTTTGACCACTTTCTTTTAGATTCCCTTCCATTCACACATTCTTCTTTTAGATATAACAATACCATTGATTATGCTTTTTAAGTCAGTCTTTCATTTTTGTCTTTCACTGGGAAGATGTCCTGTATTTTGCCATCCTGGTGCTGCCTGATATAGCCTAAGCAGGGGACTATAGCTTTGTGTGGTAGAAAGATCTTTGGTTGGCTAATTGAAGACTTTGGTTTAGATTCAAGCTCTGATTTTATTTGTGTGATCTTGGTCAAGTCAGCCTTCTCCGATTTGTGAAATTAGAAAATTTAAGTGATCTTTATAATTTTATACATTTGATTTACATTAAATGTCTAAGTAATTGAAGTCTCACTCTACTCTTAAATCCTGTCATTGTTTCAGTGTTTTATATACAGTGGTTTTGCTTGCCAATTTTTTAGTTACATGAGGTCAGAAAGTATTTACAGAAACCTTTTTTCCCTCTCCAATAGATAAGTTTACTTATTCTCGTGTATAAGAGAGATACGCAATCATGTATAACACACGTAATCATGTGTTCTGTTATCATGCCACTATGGCAGATTCTTCCTCTTGGCTCTCCTTTATTTGGGAAAGACTCATACTGATGATCTATTTGTCTTCTTATACAGGATAAAGTTACTCATTTTAGCTCAAGTTTTAGTTTCACTTGTATCTTCCTTGGGGATTCTTGAGGATTCTTGTTTATGTATTTTTGCTTATTTGAGGTAATTTATCTAACTCAGGGCCATTAGTTAAGCCTTGAACTATGTTTTTCAAACTGTAGAGCCCTAGAATTTCTGTGGAGGATGTCTCAGGTACTGTGGGGTGCACATGAGCTGACTCTGCCCTTTCCCCTTCTACCAACCTGTTCTATTTTATCCTTTTTTTTTTTTTTTAATATTGGCTTCTTTAAAATATTTTGAAAAAAGGACTTTTCTGTTCAAAAGATATACTAGTGGAAGTAAACTAGATATTTGACTCAGTAATATTTGATGTTAATATTAGCAACTTAAAAAATAATTTGGATGGAGACTGTGTCAAGCATCTTCATGAAGAAGGTGAGTGTTAAAAGAGTATCTAGAGATGTCAGGGATACCCTATTAAGTACAGTTTTGTTTCTAGGAATCACTAACCCAGCCTACCATAGATCTGTTCCATTTAGACATGGTAGACCTCTGTTCACAAAGACAATTCTGATCTCTGAGACTGCTGGACTATACTAACATACTTTGAAGAAAGGTTTTTGCTCTCAGGTTTCTTCCCTGTGTTACCAAGGTACTTCATTAGTTGAGGCTTTTTGTCCTAATATGACTTCAGTTCAAGGGCTGCACCCTTTGTCTGTTGCTATTGTCTTCTGAGAATCAGAGCCATACTATGTTTAGCCAAAATAGCAATCACATGGGAAAAGGCAACTTTTTTTCCTATATTCTTATTGTTCTAACTGTTCTAATCTATAGAAAGGTACGTCTATATTTAAGATGTAGAAGATACATAACCTTCCAGAAACTTATAGAATCATATCCTAACATAATTTATTTTGTTGTTCTGTACCAAAGGTGAATTTGGTACCTCTATTATTTGTTTGCTTTAGATGTAGAGTGCTTTTCTAAAGCCTAAGAGAGGAAAACCAGCTATTATTACCACATGTTACAACTGTACATTCAGAGCACTGAGGCTGGAAAATTGGAATCTGGTGTATTTTTTCAATTTGCTGTCATTTGTTAACTGATTTTTCCTTCCTATAATTTCACTCCATTCTTTATAACTTTACTATAATGCCACTGCAGAAGGCCGAAAAATAATTATAATAGAACTACTATAATCAAGATGAGAAACAAAATACTATTGAGCCATAGAATCAGTATAGTGGATAAATCTAAGGGTAGAAAAACATTCCCAGTGCAAATAATGTTCTTGTTACAGAGCATCTTACTTCCTTGAAGGAAATTTAAAGTTTATCTTTGATGACAGTGTGCTATATTATCATAACAAAAAAAAGAAAACTATGAGGCTGGCCCAGTGGCGTAGTGGTTAAGTTTTCGCACTCTGCTTCTGTGGTCTGGGATTCGTGAGTTTGCATTCTGGGCGTGGACCTATGCACCGCTCATCAAGCCATGTTGTGGCAGGCATCCCACATATACAATAGAGGAAGATGGACACAGATGTTAGCTCAGGGCCAGTCTTCCTCAGCAAAAAGAGGAAGACTGGCAACTGGTGTTAGCTCAGGGCTAATCTTCCTCACCAAAAAGAAAAAAGGAAAGAACTAAACCTGCTGAAAGAAACATAGTAAAAAGGGACAGAGTTTAGTCTTAATCTTGAAAGTGGCTCAAGCATTAATAATCAAAGAGAATTTCTTATGGTGGTGGTGTACAATTTTCAGTGAAAGTCACATAATGTTCTATTTTCATTTCTATATCTTATTTGCATTTGTTCAGATTTTTAAAGTGACTTGGTGGTGGAGACTGATAATATTACATTAAGACTACTGCAGTGCTTAGCATATATTAGCTTGACTGTTTTCATCACATGCTTGAGAGGGATTTGTGGTATGGTAGAAAGAATAATATGTAGCAATAATATGTATCAACCAAAATACTGGAGTTCTAGTCCTAATTACAGTCTTGTGACCTTAAGTCATACCCTTTGATAAAAATATTCATCATGCCTCCGTTGCAATGTTTCTGTGAGGGTAAGATGCGGTAATATATGTAAAAGTGCTCTAAAAATCATAAAAGTAAATAAATTTAAGAAGAATGTTATAATCTCATCATTATCCTCACAACACCACTGTCTCAACCAAATCTCTTGGGGCTTTTACTACTAAGAAAGGTACCTCTGGCCACATAATTTTATTTTATACTCCAGCTTTTTGGAATACAGTGATATAAAAAATTTATTTATTTATTTTTATTTTATTTTATTTTTTTAAGAATTCACTTTATTTTTTTTGTGAGGAAGATCAGCCCTGAGCTAACATCCATGCCAATCCTCCTCTTTTTGTCGAGGAAGACTGACCCTGAGCTAACATTGGTGCTGATCTTCCTCCACCTTATGTGGGATGCCGCCACAGCATGGCCTGACAAGCGGTGCGTCGCTGCGCGCCCAGGATCTGAACCCGGGCCGCCAGCAGCAGAGCGTGCGCACTTAACTGCTACGCCACGGGGCCGGCCCCCCAAAAATTTATTTATTTTTATTGTGGTAAAATAACATATAACTTTCTATTTTAACCATTTTTAATTTTGTGAATTAAATGTATAATTCAGTAGCATTAAGTACATTCAGAGTCTTGTGCAACTATCACCGCTATCCGTTTCCAGAGCTTTTTCATCTTCCCAAACAGAAACTATGTACCCATTAAACAATAACTCCCCATCCTCCTCTCCCACCCTGGTAACCCCTATTCCACTTTCTGTCTCTATGAATTTGCCTGTTCTAGGTACTTCATGTAAGTGGAATCATACAATTTTTGTCGTTTTTATGTCTGACTGACTTAGCATAATATTTTCAAGGTTCATCCATGTTGTAGCATGTATCAGAATTTTATTGCTTCTCAAGGCTGACTAATCCATTGTATGTGTTTACCACTCATATATACATTTTTTTATCCATCTGTTGATGGACATTTGGGTTGTTTCCATCTTTTGGCTATTGTGAATAATGCTGCTGTAAACGTTGGTGTACAAGTATGTGTCTGTTTGAGTCCCTGATTTCAATTCCTTTGGGTATATACCTAGAAGTAGAAATGATGGATCATATGGTAATTCTATGTTTAAATTTGTGAGGAATCACCAAACTGTTTTCCCAGAATACAATAATTTTTATAAGGCAGTGTTCACTGCAGTTTTTCTGACCTTTGGGCCAAAAGTTTAAACAATTAAAGAATCAGGTTATGTTTTCACATTGATTTTTATTCAGGGCTTGTTGAGAAACTGGGAAGATAGAATGTGGTTAGTCAGCTAATTTTTGTTATTATTTTATAATATGTTCCACAGTAATGTTGCAAAGAATTTGTAATTTATATAAATATTAAAATAGCATAAAGATATGAACTATCAAACAGATGATAGTGGAATTAAAATGAGGGAATTGGAATCCAGTGGCTTAGTTAATGGAATAAATTATGTCCAGCTTCTGATTATTCATTTGTATTTATCTATTTCATAGATTATGGCAGACTTTAATTCAATCTGGCTTCTTTCTACCATTTACCTGCCTCTAGGCTCACTCTCGTTCTGTTCCCTCTTCTGTTGATATATGTTTCAGATGCAAATTAATTTTGATATTAATAAAAGTATGTTTTGGAAGTATGATCTAAATTTTATTTTTTTATTTTTTGAGGAAGATTGCCCTGTGCTAACATCTGTTGCCAATCTTCCTCTTTTTCTTTTTCCTCCCCAAAGCCCCAGTACATAGTTGTGTATCATAGTTGTAGGGTTGTTGCTCTTCTGTATGGGATGCCACCTCAGCATGGCTTGATGAGCGGTGACTAGGTCCGCGCCCAGGATCTGAACTGGTGAACCCTGGGCCACCAAAGCAGAGCATGCGAACTTAACTGCTACGCCACCCGGCCAGCCCCTAAATTTTATTTTTGTTTTATTATCTATACTACTACTTTACTCTGTACATGGATAATTAAGAACTGAATTTATATATGGTTTTAGTTCAATTTAAATCAATACTGAGAATAACGTTTTTTATGCATGCGACGATTTTCTTATTATGAAACCAAAGCAGGGTGGGAGGGGGCCTGCTTCAAGGGTTCTGAAATTCTCTCTTATAACATCCCTCTAGGGTTGCTGTCTGCTTAGACACTTTAAGTGATGTAAAACTATTTATTTGGGTAGGGAATGTAACATAGATTGTTCCTAAATTGAACTTGTGTCTTTCTGAAGCTTTTACCCATTTTTTTTTTGCCATACAGAATGTTATTGCTTTCACTTATAATGATTTTGGGATACAACAATTTTGATGAAAAATAGTTCCTGAATGATAAATATGTTAAGTCTTTGGACATGTATTGTTTAGTCTGTTTAACAAATATGCTCTTTTAAAGATTTATTTATTTATTTTCCCCCCAAAGCCCCAGTAGATAGTTGTATGTCATAGCTGCACATCCTTCTAGTTGCTGTATGTGGGACGTGGCCTCAGCATGGCTGGAGAAGCGGCGCGTCGGTGCGCACCCGGGATCCGAACCCGGGCTGCCAGCAGTGGAGCGCGCGCACTTAACCGCTAAGCCATGGGGCCAGCCCCAAATATGCTCTTTTAGAAGTAGTATATATGGTAAATTAAAAATATATATAATGATAAATTACTGATTTTTCAAGATATTGTGATCCTTTAAAAAATTATGTATGTATTTACACTCACATTTATGATCAAGAATTTCCTGTCAGTTGGCAGAAGTAATTTTTTGAAATGACAGGATGTGCAACAAGAATTCAGTCAGGATTCCTGTTTGTTTGGGACAGTCTGTTTTAACTTTATGGAGTTCCTGGTTAGAAGATGTGTTTGGCTTTGTTGATTATTCGCTGCAGTAGATTGGAGCCATAAGGCTCTAAGGATGCCTTTCCTAGCTTAAAGTCCTTGTCACAGCACCTGGGAAACCCTGGGAGTTTTTTGGTGAGAATTTTTGGCAAGCAGAAAATGAGTACAGCCTCAAAATAAAAGGATGCCAAGATTGACATGAAATTAAGCAAAAGATAAAATAGACAGTATTCAAAAAGGGACACACTTTCTGAAGCTTAAGAGTATACCCTGTTGACCCCTATTCATTTGAAAAATGAATTGAGTTTTTTTATTTAAAATCAACTTTATTGAAGTATAATTTACATAAAATAAAATATACTCATTTCAAGTGTATAGTCAACTTTATTGAAGTATAATTTACATACAATAAAATATACTCATTTCAAGTATATAGTTTTGACAGACGTATACACTTGTGTAACTATCATTCAAATCAAGATAGAGAATGTTTCCATCATAGCAGAAAGTTTCTTCATTCCCCTTTGCTCTTAGTCTGTCTCCACCCCAGACAAAAACTGATCTGCTTTCTGTCACAATAGATAGTTTTGCCTATTCTAGAATTACATATATATGGAATTATACTGTGGCTATTCTTTTGTGTCTTCACTAAAGTGCATATTTTTAGTAGTTTGGTCTTTTTTATTGCTGGATAGTTTGCTGTTGTATGAATAAACCCCAAGTTTTTTTTTTTTTTTCGCTGAGGAAGATTCTTCTTGAGCTAACATCTGTGCCAGTCGTCCTCTATTTTGTATGTGGGTCGCTGCCACAGAATGGCTGCCAACAAGTGGTGTAGGTCCGTGCCCGGGAACCAAACTTGGGCCGCTGAAGCAGAGCGGGCAGAGCTTAACCAATAGGCCATGGGGCCGGCCTCAAGCCACAATATTTTTATCTCTTTACTTGTTGATAGACATTTAGGTTATTTCCAGTTTTTGGCTATCATGAATAAAGCTATGGACATTTATGTCCAATTGTTTGTGTGGATATATGTTTTATGTTTTCATTTCTCTTGGAGTGGAATTGTGGGTCATAGGGTTTTTGTATGTTTAACTTTATAGAAAACTGCTAGTTTTCCAAAGTGATGGCACCATTTTGTACTTCTACCAGCAATATGTTGCAAGTTCCAGTTACTCCACATCCTGTAATATTTGGGGGTCGACTAATTGAAGACTTATGTTCAGATTCCTTGGTAGAAATTGTGTTATGTGCAGACTTTTATGGCGGTTATAAAAGAGACTTGATATACTTTAAAGAGTTTAGTAATGATGGCTAATTTGCTGCCATTTATTGTACATCTCCCATGTGCCAGATACTGTGTTATTGACTTTATATACATTATAATCTCTAATCCTGAAAACAGTTCTACAAGATAGAATGTATCTTCATTTCACAGATGGAAATCCTGGGCTAGTAAATTTTAGGCTTAAGATTTGATTCTAAACCCTAGATTCTTTAATTTTACTTTAATATTTTGGTCTTTCCCTCTTCTTAGAATGAGTATGATTTCAGCTAACATAGTCTCTTGGGGTTTTCAAATTGAACTGAGGAAGGTCCAAAGATAATTAGAAGAATTAGAAGTCCCAGGGAAAAATAAAGGAATTGAAAGATTGTGTGTGTGTGTGTCTGGGTGATGTGTGTAAAAGAAAGAGCATGCATCTTTCTTCGAGAAAAGAGCATGCATCTTCTTCTCTGAGAAGAGACGTTAATATAGATGCAACTTTTCTATGTATATTATCTTATTTGAGTTGTGAAAAGTAGAGGAAAGTGGCAAGGCTGCAGAATTACTAGAGAGGAAAGATAGTAGTGAATAATAGTAATTGTGTCAAGAAGCTTGTTTTTTATCTCCAAGGAACTTAGTTGCTGTTGGAATGATCTTGTCTTATCATGTAGGAATCAGCCTACAGGCATTTATTTTTAAATATATCCTAGACAGTTACTGTTTAATTGTATATAATTTAGAGTTGTATCACAGCTACTAGGTTGAATTTTAGAGCAGAATTTTTATAAGAAAATCTTGGTCAGTATATTTCCCAAAAAGACAAATTGTGTGAAACAGTCGACATTTTGCAGAGTTTTTTATTAAAAAAACTGTTTAAACTTTGGATCTTTTAAATTTTATTTTTCTCTTTCCTGTTCCATTTTGCAGACATTTCAATCTACGAATGAAGAGGGACACTTCCCTATTTAGTGATGAATTTAAAGTAGAAACATCAAATAAAATACTTGATTATGATACCTCTCATATATACACTGGACATATTTATGGTAAGTTGAACCTTAAAAGAACCTTGTTCTTTAATTTTTTTCTACACAAGGAAATATATTTATTTTGATGTATGGGCAGGTATTTCAGAAAAGATGAGGTAAATCCTAAGGAGATTTGAATATATCTTGAAGGGTCTTTGAAGAATGAAGTAATCCTTGGACCTATCTTTACAGTATGTTAAATACTGAATTATACAGTGACTGGCTTCTGAAAGGGTGAATTTTTGACTCAATACTTCCAAACTATTAGATTTTTAAAAAAATTTTAATGATGTTTATACTTTTCTGATCTTCAAAGCCAGAAATTAGCAGTAACTTTGCTGTGTTTTATAAGAAAAGAGGAAGAACCTAAAAGGAAACTGTAAAGATCATCTTAACAGCCATAAATAATGACAAAGTCATTCAGAGGAAAGTCTTCCCAGGGCTTGCCTTCCTCAGAATCTATTTGCTTTTGTTCACAATTCTAACAAATTTCTCTTACTACACCAGATTAAAAAGGTAGTGGGGGAATGGGGGTTGACTTTTGACAGCTTAGTAGTGTGGGGAGAACAGAACAATTATAGAAGTCATAAAAAAGCTAAAAAATGCAAGTCTTCTGGAGGTATTAGAGAAGAGCAAAATATCATTGTGTTATTAACTCTGTACATTAATAAATACTCCAAATGATTCTTGGTTATTGAGACAAAGTTAACTGGAAATTTAATTTCATTTCTACATATTAGAGAGATTTCCACTCAAAAATCATAATACTATGAAAAATTATGTGCTGAAAGAAATGTTTCTTTTTATCATGCCTGGTAAATGAAGCATTTTAATACTTAAAATTTCTCACTTGTAGATTAAACCTAGTTAATAATTTACAAGTTTTTTGTCCTCTTATAATTATGTGGCCAAAGGAAAGTGTTTTACCATCAGTCTGGATTTTTAATGTCAGACGACAGTTTTCTGTTATTTTCTTGATCATTTATCTTGCTGGGCAAATAACTTGTAGTTTCTGCCCTTTTTTGCTAGGCGGTGGTCAAGAAAAGTATAAGACTAAATGAATTTGCAGATAAAAATGATGTCATTTAAAATGCCAGTGACATGGGCTCTTAGCTTTTAGTCCATGATTAATTCAAAGTCAACTAATTAATGTTAATCTACAACTTAGAAATTGTGGAAAGCCTGATTTTTGTTTTAATGAGAAAATTTAACAAGTAAATTTAACTTTTAAAGCCTTTTCCTCCTACTTCCTGCCTCTTCATATCATTTGCTGTTTGGTGCTCAGCTTTTCTTTGTGACTATATTAAGAGCCAAAAATACCTTCTTTTTCTGTTATTTTCTTTTACTAGAGAAGTATCATTGATGGGACAGGATTCCAAATCTTTGTCCAATATCTTAAAAAGGATTGTTGGTATACTTTTGTTCAAATTGCTACTGAAATGTTTGACACTTTCTTATTTAAAAAATGTATTTATAAAACCTAGAGATGGTAAGGAAACCAAAAGGCTCATGCAGAATATATCAGGTGGGAAAGGAACTTTATTTTTCTTATGATAATTAGAGCAAAATTTCAAAAAATACTTTAATCTCTTTATTTTGAAAGTATATGTTTTATCAGTGGATTTGCTTGTGTCTTTCTAAGTTAATTTAAAAATTATTTATTGAATGACTACTGCGTGCATGCCAGGCACTATGCTAGGTGCTGGGAGTATGGTTGTCAGCAAGACAGATGTTCTGTTTTTCATTGTTGTTACTAGTAATTGTATATATTTTAGCTAAGTACTAGTTGCTGTTCACTTCTCAAATTCAGCTTGATATATTTTATGTGAAAATTAATTTCCCCAGTAAATTTGTATTCCGGTTTTTAAAAAATATATAAGAATGGCTTTTTAAAGGAGAATGAATGTAACATTCATGTGCAAATTAAATTTTCAAGAGTTTGTTGCTTTCATCAATAGGTGAAGAAGGAAGTTTTAGCCATGGGTCTGTTATTGATGGAAGATTTGAAGGATTCATCCGGACTCATGGTGGCACATTTTACGTTGAGCCAGCAGAGAGATACATTAAAGACCGAACTCTGCCATTTCACTCTGTTATTTATCATGAAGATGATATTAGTAAGTACTTAAATTTTATCAAGTAGCCTTTTGCAAAAAGACATAAATAGTTAAAACTATGTGGAGACAAGTGAAGCCTGAGCTGGTTTCTTTCCTAAGCTATTAATCTGACTAGAAAATAGTTTCACAACCAAAGTCTCAATTTAATGAATAATAGATCTATTTGATGAGACAATTTCCTTGTCAATCCATGTCAGTCCTAGTTTGTTCAGAGGATACAACCAATTCTATTTGAACAATGAATCAACCAACTATGGTTGAACTGGAAATCCAATATTCTGATATCAGCCAGTCATTTAATGCTGTAATGCCTTTGTGTGTGTGGCCTACTGAAGCATCATTATCTTCTTATGTAAATTTTAATGTGGATATTTGTGTAATATTTAAGGAATATTTTAGATATTTTTGTAATTTCTAAGTCCTTTGAGTATTTCCTTTTGGAATCTTGAAATAATGACTTGACTTTAGCTTGGTAAGACTCCAGGTTTATCATTATGGATTTTGTCCTCTACCATGGTCTTTATATGATGGTAATTTGTTGGGAGAGTTCTTTTTCTGTGTTTTAGGAGTAGAAAATGTATTTAGACTTCACTTTTTAGTTCTACCGTTGTCTATATATCATCCATAGTCATCTAATTATGAAAATGCTTTAATGAAATACCACAGGAATTCATTCCCATAATTTTTATGCCTCTTGAGCACTCATATTTTATTTTTGACTGTAATTAGACTAGTCTCTCAATTTTTGCCTATTTTCCTAACTTGATTGCTTCTTCCTGGCTTCATTTTCCTTTCTATAGCCAAAAATTTGTTGTCAGTAATTTAATTCACAGCCCTAGTAATGTGCTAGAAGGCCTTAACCGTTTTGACTTTTTTGCTCCATCAGCACTAACAGTTTCTGTAATTCAGTCTGTCCAACTGCTTGTTATTTCTGATGTTGGATTACTCTAGAAAATAGCATAATTAACCTAGATAGGATACATTTATGATATTAGCTGTTTGCTAAATCATAAATTCATTAATTCTCTTGCCCATATTTGTACTCATCTTTATTTGATTCCTTTTCCAATTTCCCCTCCTGGTATTTCAAAGTCTCCCCAAGCTCCAAGCTGCAGTCTTGCTTCACCGGTTGGAATGTGAATTCCTTTGCCTTCCTCTCTTTCTGGTAACAGAATTATCATCTACTTGATTTGTATGTAACTTTGTAATTTTCTTAGTAATTTAATCTTTTTGCTGGTTTACCTCCCCTATCAGAGTATGTAAATTCTCCAATTGCAGTTTCTGTTGCTTTTACTCCTTTAACATTCTAAATATCATTTATCTCTGGAGCAGGTTCTCCATAGATACGTAATGAAATCTTGCAACATTTTCCCTATGATATTTTCTCAAAATCAACCAAGACCTTTTGGGAAAGGAAGGAGAGGAAGAGAGTAATTTGACAGATATTGAACTCATCTTTTCCTTCCCATCAAATTATAATCAAACTTTTTCCTTTGCTTTACACTTCCTATAAGTACCCTCTAACGTGTTGTTCTGCCTTTTATGATTTCTATTATTCCATCTTCTCTCTCGTTTTTCTCCTTCTCTTATCTACCTGTATGTAGTTTAAGCACATTATTCTCTTTTTTCCCACTTTTATTTCTTCCTTGTCATATAATTGCATTTTTCCACTTTGCATCGTAAGTAACTTCCAAATATCTTCCTTTATGTCAACTTTTTTTTCCACTGAAGATGATGAGTTGACTTGGAGGATCAGTGATGTTGGATGCAACTAAATTTTCTATTCCTTTTGGCATTTAACTTTACCATTGATTTCAGCTCTTATTTCTCACTTGTTCAAGTAAATACATTTGTGGTAAGGAGGCCTTTTTACATTCTTTTTATTATATACCAATTGTGGTATGAGAGCTTAACAACAGTAGTGTTTAGAGTGATTTTGCTTGTAATTTTCTCTGGTAAGTGGAAATGTAACAATATGAGGATGAGGGTATGGAAAGGAATTGCCATAAACAGAGTTTTTAATGCTTACATATGTAGATAATTACTTGTGAAAAACTATATGAAAATCTGTCAGGTTAATCATGGTTTAAGAAAAGAAAACACTCATGTGTTAACCTTTTAGTTTCTGAATATTTGCTATATTCTAGATTCTACACCAAAGGTTGGCGAACTTTTTCTGTAAAGGGCCAGACAGTAAATATTTTGGGCTTTGTGAGCCATACGAGCTCTGTTGCAGCTACTTAATTCTGCCATTGTAGTACAAAAACAGCCATAGAAAATACGTAAATGAACAAGTGCAGCTATGTTCTAATAAAACTTTTGTTATAGACACTTAAATTTGAATTTTATGTAATTTTTATATGACACAAAATATTATTCCTTTAATTTTTTTCAACCATTTAAAAATATAAAAGCCATCCTTAGCTTGCACGCCAAACAGAAAGACTCAGTTATCCTGCAGGCTGTAGTTTGCTTACCCCTCTTCTAGAGGATTGATAGATAAATTTACTTTTAATTGGCCCTCTAACTTCTCTGTGTAGAATACCTAAGGTTCTAGTAGTAGTAGTAGTAGTAGTAGTAGTAGTAAGAGTAGTTATTACTGTTTAATGTGTATCTGGTACTATATAAAGTTCTTGCATTATTTCATTTAATCTTCACAATAACCCTATGAGGTATAGCCACCCATATTATCCCCACTTTATAGATAAAGAAACTAAGGCTTAGAAAACTTACGTCACTTGATTGTGGATCTTGGGTTCTTAGCCATGTGCTCTTCTGCTTCACTCAATGGAAGAAAGCTATAAATTCTCACTGCCATTACTCCGAGGATTTCTGGGGCTTTTCTGAAATCTGTAAGCCTCCCTAAAATCACACATTTGCATTTATTGCTGTTTTAAGCCAGATTCTCTCAATATATTTAGTAATGGATGTTTTGTTTTACAACTAATTAAAAATGAGAGGATGTCCCTTTAATTTATATTATTATTTTCATATAATTTGCTTAAGTGCCAATAATTTATTTTCACAACTAAAGTACTACATGATTGTTGAGACTGCTGTGTATATGCTTGAGTGTATTTGGTGTCCCTGTATGTGTTATTTTCAACAGAAGCAAATGATGGGGGAGGCACACCAACTTTGGGAAGGAGTTCTGATGAGAATTTGGCCACCCTCCTCATTAATACTGTTTTTGTAACTGTAGGCATAAATGTATGAAACCAGCAATGAGAATGATATTGCTATTCTGGAGAACCTTAGGGAATGGCTTCTGAGGCTGTACCAGAACACAGAGATAATTTTCAGCGAAAATATTTAATAACTTCTTTAGGCGTTTTGATACCAGTTGGATGTGATGGCTTAAAATTCACGCTTGTTCAATTCTGTACTAAGGTAGTAGAAAGCACTCTCTCCTAGGACATAGAAGTGTGAAGAGTTATGATAAGGTAAGAATGCCATTAGTTCTCTGTCCCTTGGCACAGTTAGTTCTAAAGAAACTGGAAAAAACATTGCCCCATGATCTATACTGTTAATCTTATTAATATGGATATGACTTTTAGGAATGACTGATATATGATTGCTTGGACTCATTAGTTGTGAGTAGTGTACCCTTGCACTCTTTTGTGTCCTGCCTCTCTGAGAGGGCAAAGGTCTAAGTAATTTTTCCATGTAGTACTTTATATAGAAATATTTCATCTCTAATTTAAAAAATATTTTAAATAAATATATGAAGCTACAGAATAAGAGTGTTTGGGTTTACTCTTTTCATTTCAAATTTATTTTCCTGTGTGTGGTATAGGAAAAACCAGAGAGCTTGAATTTGCCTCTGCCTCGTGGTAACAGGGCTCTCCTACTTTCCGCGTGTGTGTTAGCTGTAACTATATTTGTCACTGCTTTCTCTGTGCTTCAATGGGAAGACTCCTTATTTCTTGTTCTGAAAAAATTGAGATAGTTAAACTTTATTTAACCATTTCAAGGTGAAGGCCTCATTCATGTAGAAGCCTCCTCATTTGTGGAAACTTCAGGATATTGCTTCTAAAACCTTAAAAAAATCAATTAGTTCCATATTATGTTTTTGAAGCTGTTGACATAAATGAGTTTTGTCATGGTCAATAAGACTTCCAGCTCTTTTTGTGTCACTATTAGTGGGAGGGAGGGACAGAGAAAAGAAGGAAAAGAGGGAAGGAAGAGTTGAATTGGAAAGTATTGATAATGGTTAACATTGTTCAAATCTGACATCATTAGATTGATAAAGTCATTCTACAGATAACAGGAAATTCTGAGGACTGTCTCGGAAAGTGTTCTAGCCATACTTAAGGTCCAGGCTGGAGCTTGGCATTCTGCTTGTGCATATCAAGTTGTGACAAACTGTGGTAGACAATTGGAAAGATTGAGGAATGGAATGCCCTGATTGTTTGATAGCAGTAGCAGAATGGTTTAAGACTATGATTGGAAAGGCCCCTGACTTCAGAACTCCCACAGCATATACAAGTGTATTGGTTAACCACTCCACTATATGTTTAATTCACATGCTTTATTTGGCGTTGATCTTAAATACCACTCCACTATATGTTTAATTCGCATGCTTTATTTGGCATTGATCTTAAGTACTGAACTTTCTTAAGCACAGTGACAGTGTTTGAAAGAAATGTAAAAATTTAGAAGTATTGTTGACTCTGTCTTTACTTTTTTTCTGAGTTAATCTCTAGGGAAATATAAATTAATTTTTCCAAACAATTCACAGGCACAAATGCAGAAAAGTTAAGAAGGCCATGAGAAATGGTAGCTATTTTAAAAACAATATTTAATTAGAAATACAAGATACTAAATTGGGAACACGTTTTTAAAAAATCAGATAAAAAGAGACAGTGAGGGGCTTAATTCTTTTTGGCAGAATTTGGAGAAAATATGCCCAGCCTTTTCATATTATTCAGTCAGAAACTTTATTTTATTTTATTTATGTAAATAAGACACAAGTTGAGAAAAGACCTTTTCTGATTGGTTACCATATATATGTATGTATGAATTCATTATACAATCTGGATATTACATTAAAGATGTAGTTTTAAATATAGTTTTCAATATACTGTCAAATCAAATGTTTGATGGTTTAGAAAAAAGTTTGTAGACATTTGGTTTTTTAATATGAAGAACGAATTTGCAAGTTTTTAATTAAGATTTCACAACCATGTGCATTTTAAAAATAAAGATTTTCTTTTTGAGTGCATTGTTTTTTCATCATACCTAGTCAGCAAACTTCATGGAAAATAGAGTTGTTTGGAGTAAACCGGAAGATTGATGTAGTGCTGCATTTAATAGAATTCTGTAATTTTAGTATTGCAAAAGACACTAGAATTATTTCAGAACCCTAAGTTTGAAGATGATGGAACCTGAAGCCTAAAGAGTCTTAAATAACTTGTGCAAGATATTTTCATGACGAGGATCTGTCTCCTAGCTTCCACTCCAGCGCTTTTGGGATTACCTTCTGAATTAGGAGAGACTAGTTTAAAGGCTGGTAAAAGTCAAAGGACTTAATGCCAATAAAGATGATTATGGTGAGGATTAAAAAAGATTAGGAGGAAGTTAAGTCGTCTTTATTTTTGGTATCGTTGATTTGCTGAAATGTAGCTATGTTTGCTACTGAAAAGGAGCGTAAATTTACATTTTAGGTTCGATTTCTATGAGTGGTAAGTTACAGGAAAACTAAAAGAAATAGCATGTAAGAGTATATATATGTGTATGTCCTAGGGATAAGTGGAGCTAAAACGCAGTCTTTCATATCTGTTATAGTATAATTCAATGCTTGATGTTTATGCTCCTAACCTTGTGAGTGTGCCTGAGGACATTGGTCCAGGACTTGGGCTCCCCAAAGAGCTGCTTATAAAGAGGCATTGTGATACCTGATTTATTATAAAAATGTTAAATTCTGTTCATGGTTAGAAATTTGGACATTAGATAATCTCCATAAGCAGTCTTGCTATCTTATATTCAAACACTAGACTAGGAATTCATTGATATGAAGTTTACAGGTATCAGCAAATAAGGAGTCTTAGAATTATGATTTAAAAGTGACTTTGTATATCAACTAGTTAAAGCTGTTTCAGGGTTTAATTCATTTGCTCAGGATCATACAACAAAGTGGTGACAGACATGATAGGGAGGAAGTACAAGAGGTAATGTGTTAGCGAACTGACACATGGCATATGTATGAGAAACGAGTTAGAAGGAAGATCAGGATGATGCATTAGAATAGCTTTGTGATCTTAGGCACGTAACTTATTTTTCTGGGTTTCATTTTCTTCATGTATAAAATGTGGGTGTTAGATCAGATCATTAATATCCTTTATCTCTTCTAAAATGTGATGATTCCAAACTGCTTTTCCTCTAAAGCTGGAAATATTTTTGGTTTTGCTGATTAATCAAATGACTGTATAAAATATATATTTTGCATGTGAATTAAGTAGAAGATGGAGTGTGTCTACCACCATTAACATTTTGGTGAATAGCCCTTCAGTTCTTTCTTACATACTATTTTAAATTTCATTTACAATATATTTTAGATTTGTTTCTATGCCACTAAATATAGTTCTCTCTTTTTCTTTTAAATGGTTGCATAAGGTTCCATTGTTTCATTGATGTATTATTTATCAACTCATCAACTAAATGGACATTTAGATTGATTCTTGTTTTTTACTGTTAAACGTTGCTGCAGTGTACGTTATTGTGCATAATTTTTCCCGTCAACATTTGTATGATTATTTTCTTAAGATTAACTCCTAGAAGTAGTGTTGTCAGACATTTAAATTTTGATATATATTGCCAGATGATTATCTCATAAGGTTGTACAAATTTATACTCTTAAACCTAGGAATTTAATATTGATTTAATAATATATTAATATACAGTCTGTAGGCATATTTCTCCAATTGCTCCACAAAAATATTCCCTTTTTTTAGACAAGATTCAGTCAGGGTTCACACATTGCATTTGGTTGTCACATCTCTCTAGTTGGTATTACTTTTTAAAACAGCTTTATTGAGGGAAAATTAACATACAATAAACTGCTTGTATGTAAAGTATACAATTTGATAATTTTTGACTTATGTGTACATCTGTGAAACTATCACCATAATCAAGATAGTGTATGTATCCATCGCCCCCAAAAGCTTCTCCTACTCAGTGTAATCCTTCTCTCCTTCCCAACCCCTTTTTTCTCAGGCACTAATCTGCAGGTTAGTTTGCATTTTCTAGACTTTTATGTAACTGCAGTTATACGCTATGTACTCTTTTAAAAATATCTAGCTTCTTTAACTTAGCACAATTATTTTGAGATTCATCCATGTTGTGTGTATTAATAGTTTATTTCTTTTTATTTATAAGTAGTATTCCATTGTATGGATAACATAGTCGTTTATGCATTTGCCTGTTGATGGACATTTGGGTTGTTTCCAGCTTTGGGTTATTACAAACAAAACTACTATCAAGTTTTTGATATTAACTTGTCAACTATTGGTTGATTAAAGGAGATAAATTTTGAAAAGAGGCAAGGGGATTGAATAAATACTAAAGACTTTTCATATCTTGGTCTAATACCTGAGCTATAGAGAGGGGACATTTTAGAAATTTAAGACGAGCTTTGTGGAAGCAGCAGAGCAGAAGGAACGTTCATCTGTGCTAGCTGTGTATAGATTCTCTCTCCCCCAAACCCCTATTCATCCTTCAAAATACAATTCAGGTATAATCTCCTAGAAGCCTTTTCTGGTCCCTCGGTTCTGAGTGTCCTCTCTTCACTGCTATTTATGCATTGATGCGTCCTCCCTGTGTTTTGAATCCAGCAGTTTACAGGTCATTGGTTATATGATTGACTTTGGAGAAGAGGCATGGAAGGAAAACAGCTGTTGGCTGGATGAGTAAATTAAATTCAACCAATATTTAATAAACCATGGATGAGTACAGGGAGACTAAACACTTCGCAAATTAATATTTAGATGGAATACTTTACATGTCTGACAACTCAGCTAGACTGTAAGTTCTTTGAAGGTGTCTACTCTGTGTCATTTATTCTTGTATTGCTGATATTTGGTAAATAATAGTTTCTTTCCTCCCATTATTTGTTTTGTAAATAAATTAATGCACTTAAGAATAACATTAACATACAATTACGAAATTTATATGCATACAGGCCCTAATTTTGAACATGCCCTATTTTATGGTCAATCTGTAAAATAATTAGGGATTTAGAACACACTTCCCTGTAGAAACAATTTAAAATGGTAGACAGTTCCTAGTTATTACAAGTAGAATGAAGGCTAAAAGGAGGTTATTGGAGTCAGCACTTTACAGGTCTTTGGTTGATGGATGACCTTTGAAGAGAGGCATGGAAACCAGCTGCTGACTGAAAAATTCAATAAGTGTTTATGGATTTGCAAATGTACAGGAAGGATTAAAACTTTAAAAAAAAAAAAGATCTTCAGGGAGCTTCTCCGTCAATTAATAGAGTCAGAATGTGATCAATGCTGTAATCAAAGTGTCATCAAAGCACTGAGGGTAGTACACACTGAGGGAGCCTTAGGGATTTTTAGGAAGACTTTCCAGGAGAGGAGGTATTTGACTTGAACCTTGAAGTTAAGGGTAGACGTTTGACTGCTAGAGATAAGAATCTGTGATGACAGGAGAAAGGTAGCTACTACTCTGGCTGTAACAATATTTGTTTTTAGCTACCACAGCTCAGGAACTTCAGAAAAGAAAAGAAACTGGCATCTTCTTTGGCCAGAGTCCCCCTTTTTCTCTGTATAGGTGTATAGTTCCAAATCGAATAAATGGAAATAATGGTCACTTTAAATCAGAGTGTTATAAATTTTTATTACGTTTCAGTTACAAGTTTTATAGGTTTAATGATTGATTAATTTATTAATTAACACTGTATTTGAGTGCCTAATGTGTACAAGACACTTTCCGATACTGTGGGTACAGTGATGAACAGGGCAAAGTTTCTGTCCTAATGCATTTTAGAGTCTAGTGATTCTATTTATAATTGATCTGAATAATAGAGCAACATTTCTCCTATTGACCTGATGCCCATGATCTGCTTGGCCCGTAACACTAACCCTTTCTTCTTAAAAGCGAGGAATGGGGAGGGACATGTCTGGCCCAGCTCCCCATCTCTGTTTCTTGGAAGATCAATGTTGTGAGTACAACTGGAAAAGGGGACATCTTCAGCTTTCTGTTCTTCCCAGGGTCAGTCATACTAGGTCCTTCTTCTCATGCTTTCCCTACCCTCCCCAAACAGAGACTGGATGTGGAAGATGGGAAAGGGGTACAAGAGAGAAAAGGACTCCTATCCACTGGAATTAGAAAGGGGAAGGACATTTGGGTCCACTTTATTCATTCTTCCATTCCTCTGTTAAAAACCAAAATTCAACTGAGTAAATTTTAAAGATATTATTGTTTTTATTCAGCTATTTGTGAATGGGGCAGCATCTCCTCTCACAGATAGAAAGGAGCTCTAAGGAGCTGTACAAAATGAAACACTTTTATAGGCAGAAAGGAGCAGGAACAAGGAAGTTATACCAGCAAAAAGTAGATTGGTTGTGGCAAAGTCACCTTCCTTTAGGGGACAGCAAGGGTCTATCAGGCAGATTACCTCACTAGTGCTGACCAGGTGATTCCTGATTGACTGGTTTAAGATTCCATTTCTGGGAGAGGCTGAAACTGTAATGAAGTTAAGTCTTGGCTTGGTGATGTGGGACTTAGCAAAAGTGACTCAATTTGGGGCCTAGTTTCTTTTTTTTGTGTGTGAGGAAGATTAGCCTTTAGCTAATGTCTGTTGCCAATCCTTCTCTTTTTTGCTGAGGAAGATTGGCCTTGGGCTAACATCTGTGCCCATCTTCCTCTACTTTATATGGGACACTGCCACAGCATGGCTTGATAAGCTGTGCGTAAGTCCGCGCCCGGGATCTGAACCTGCAAACCTAGTGCTGCCGAAGCGGAGTGCGCCAACTTAACCCCTACACCACCGGCCTGGCCCCCTGTTTTCTTGTTTTTAACACCTCCAAACTCATCATCAATCCTTAAAAAAAAAAAAAAAGCCTGCTCTTCCTTTTACTATCTGTCAGTGAAGCCATTTTGATTTTTGGCAACTTTGGGGATAAATGGCATTCTCATGGGTAAGGACCCCACCCACTTACCCTCTAGATATTTTTTTTTTTTTTTTTTTTTAAAGATTTTATTTATTTTATTTTTTCCCCCCAAAGCCCCAGTAGATAGTTGTATGTCATAGCTGCACATCCTTCTAGTTGCTGTATGTGGGACTCGGCCTCAGGATGGACGGAGAAGTGGTGCCTCGATGCACACCCGGGATCCGAACCCGGGCCACCAGCATCGCAGCGCGTGCACTTAACCACCAAGCCACAGGGCCGGCCCGTACCCTCTAGATATTAACAAAGCAACTTTTTGTGCATTATCTGTCTGTGGAGTCACTGTATTTAAAATTCAATTAATATAGTAAAAGTTGGATTATTTGATTGGATTTGGTGATTTATAGCATGGTATTGGAGGGATTACACCAAGTTTTGACTGTTAGAAAGCCATCTTGTAGCCAAGGCCTTGGACTTTGCAGTCAAATCCCTAACCTGCCAGTCACACAGAGGGAGGGAGCTCTTGCTAGGAGTAGTGAGGGTGCAAAGTTGACTCTAGTTAGTATGTAGTGAGAAGTGGGTGTTTTATGCATGGTTCTGTCGGGCAGAGATTCTGAACTGTAAATATTACCCCTTCCTGGAGTGGTTGATGGAGAGTTAACTAGAGCTATTTCCTTTTTGAGGTGGTATCACAATATGTGTATTATTTATATTTGCGCCTCCTACAACAAAACAAAAGCAAGAGGTTGGCATGCAAAGGAACTGGAAGAAAGGCAATAGATTTGAAGCTGGTCTTTGTTTTAAATAGGCTGAATATTCTACACCAATGACTCATTCTTTGTGAAAGAATATGCTGTTTGGCCTTTGCAGGGGAACTACAGTGCATCCTATGATTTAGCATCTCAATGAGGGATTATTCATTAGTTGAACAAAGGCTTTTTCTAGAAATGGGGATTATATTGTCAGTAATTTTAGAAGGAAAATGTCATTGTCCATTTTTATAGTTAATGTGGTGACCAGGGAAAATAGGCTCTTTTAGAAGTTTTGAGAGTATGTAGGAAAAATTTTATACTTGATCTCCTTTTTTTCTGTTAGGAGAGTTTTGTGCTGACAGAATTTGAAGCATATATAAATACTGTTTTGTTACTTTGGAAATTTTTTTTTTTACCCTAAATATCAAGCTTAAAAAAGAATGTATATCTTAATTTATGATATATAAAATACCATTTACAAAGAAATAAAAGTCTAAGTTTTCTTTTTAAGTGTTCTAATTCTTGATATATCTAATGTTTTACAGTTTACTAAATGAATAATAGTTTTCTTGTTTTCCATTCCCCTATACATTTATAAAGAATGATAAGAGAGTTTAGTATTTTGACAAAAAATTTTAAAGGTCATGGAACAATTATCATTTTCCCTATCGATTATTAGATCACTTTGCTTAGTTTCAGTTTGCATGGCCAGTTTTATTGCCGGTACTCATGTGGCAAAGTGAGGATTGCCTGTAGTTAACTAGGTAAATAGGATTGAGAATGGATTGTGGAAATATAGTATCATTGCCAAGCAGCATAAATGAACTGCTTGAGGTTACAGATTATGATTTTTGAGTGAGAATAGTCATAGTTACCAATTTTTTTCCAGCCTCAGTTTTTTCTCAGCTGCAGGGGTGTAGGTAGAGAGTTGAATTTAAGCAGATTTTGGGGCCGGCCCCGTGGCTTGGTGGTTAAGTGAGCGCGCTCCACTGCTGGCGACCCGGGTTCGGATCCCGGGCTCGCACCGACGCGCTGCTTCTCCGGCCATGCTGAGGCCGCGTCCCACATACAGCAACTAGAAGGATGTGCAGCTATGACACACAACTATCTACTGGGGCTTTGGGGGGAAAAATAAAAATAAATAAATAAAATCTTTAAGCAGATTTTGGTTGAGAGTTGGGAGGGGGGTGGCAAGGGACTTAAAGGCAAATGCAATAGAGTAATTATAATAATAATAGAATATGGGATTTAAGCTGAATAAGGCGAAGAAAGAGAACATCCAGTGATAGTGAACAAGGTGGTAGCATTCATGGATTGAATAGTTTTAGTGGTGTTGAAGGATTGTTGGCACCTAGAGGGAATGTTCTAAAAAGACAAGTTGTGGAATGAAAGTAGGATGCAGAAGTTGAGATTATGAAGGGCTTTTCAGATATCAATAATGACACGTTTAAAAGTATACCATATAAGTGAGAAGTTGAGGTAGGAGAAGACCATCAGAGAAAAAATAATGTGAGTGTATTGGAAGGATCATTGACATGAATGTTGGAATCACTAAGAATTATGTTGGGGTGGTGTTAGAGAGAGTGGCAGTGAGTTAGGAGCTAAAAATAAGGAAATAGAGGGAAGTAGTGACTTGAGAGGCAGCAAATACCTATAATAGGTTGGAGTAGTTGGTGGTCTAGTCTCATGACTATGGAAGCCAGGCCACGATGAGAATAGTCCTGATAGTCCCAAGGCAGAAAGTGGTAGATAGCTGTGTTTAATGAAATGAGGGGCAGGGGAATGTCTTCCCAAGAACAGGAAGAGTTCTGAGGTTCCACCTTGATTCCTGCTGGAGTTCTCCTGATGGAGGTGAGGAATGCTACAGAAGGATTCTCTTGACTCCTGCCAGATGATAGACCACAGGAGGTGATTTCCTGAAATGTCTGTCTTGATTACAGCCAAATCCAACCTATTAGGGGTGGGATAGGGGCAGGACAATCTTATTATTGAATCTAGGCCATCATTTCACCCTGGGGAGTGATGGCCTGCTAGATGGTGGCTCTGTTCTTAAGTTTCTGCTGGCTTCCTTTCAACCTCTGCTGATACTAGCCTATAGGCAGTGTGGTATTACACTGGTACTTGGTTGACTTCTGACTGTGGGGGAGTGGCAGAAAGAAATCTCTAATGTCAACTGTATATACAATGGCACAAATATATATGTGTGTGTATATCTGTTTATTTATGTATATAAATATATCAACTTTGTATATTTTATGAAGTAGATTAGATATCCATTAAACAGTACTTGTTTGATTACCTTGATCTTAATGTTCAAATGCCCAGCATCAGTGCCAATGTATTGATGACACAGAGTGTCAGCATATTTAGTATTATCAATATCTGGAAAGGATTTATGTTTTATTGAGATACTATATAATAGAGATTGCTGATTATGTATAAGAGACATGTATATTTTTCTTTGGCTTTCCTTATCATTACATTAAAGAAAATGATGTTATGGTTGCTTAAGATAGGGAGTTTTTTGTCCTGTTCCTGAATTTAGTAAGATGTTCAGTTGAATGCTGTGCGCATAAAATTGTTCAAGTGTTTGGAAGCTATAAAATTCTCTCTTCCAGAAATACTTTGTAGTAGCTCTTTTGTGCCTGTGTAGTAGCAGATTCAAAATATATTTGATAGTATGCTTTGAATGAAGGTAAATCTTAATTTCTATCATAATCAGATTATGGTATTTATTTCTCAAATTTGAATAAAATCAGGCATATCAACTGACATATATCTTGAAGTATATTAGTTGAACTAAATTTTATATGGAAACAAAAATGTTGTTTTGACATGTTGATTATCTGGTGAACTTATAACTAGATTGCTAATGAACCTCACAGCTTTTTGCTTTCTGAAACTGAAAATTTTGCATTGAGTAAGTCCTCTTTTGAAAAACTATTTGAAAAATGATAATAGCACTTATTTCTCTAAGCATGCAATATATTTAATCTGGGTGTTGTAGAGTCTACGCGCTTCTATCTTTAGTTAAAAGATGGAATTATTACTCTACTGTGACTATCATTACTGTACTGTGAGTATCAGTTTTCAACTTAACTATATGACTGATTTTTTGGCAAAAGTTGTATCTTGGGATGAGTGAAAACTAGTTATAAATGAAAACATTCAGAAAATGACAGTAGGGCTGGCCCCGTGGCTTAGCGGTTAAGTGCGTGCGCTGCGATGCAGGCTGCCCGGGTTCGGATCCCGGGCGCACACAGACGCACTGCTTCTCCGGCCATGCTGAGGCCGCGTCCCACATACAACAACTAGAAGAATGTGCAACTATGACTTACAACTATCGCTTGGGGCTTTAGGGGAAAAATAAATAAATTAAAAAAAAAAAAAAAAAAAAAAAAGAAAATGACAGTAAATACACTGCTAAAGAATTTCTGATACGCTAGACCAAGATTATTTTCGTATTGTCTGTGATAGGAAATATTTGCCAAATGCCAGTGGAGAACAGATATAATATGAGTTCTGCTATTCTCCTTGACAAAAGTTTTCACCATGTATTAAGGTAATGCTAACTGCAGTACCAAACAGCCCCCAAATTCAGTGACAAAATGTGCTAAAAGCTCATTTCTTGCTAGTTGAATGTGAATATTCCTCATCAGGCAGCTTTTCTTCAGTAAATGATTCAGGAATCCAGGCTACTTTATTTCGTGCCTATACTATTTTGCTGTTCCCAGGTTGTCGCCTACCAGCCATTCAGAAGGGGAGAAGAGCATGGAGGATCCTGGCTAGTGTACTTCCCTATTGCTCACATCCTTCAACTAGAACTCGGTGATATGTCATGCCTAACTTGGAAGGGAGGCTGAGAAATTTAGTCCAGATTTGTACACAGGATAGTGAGGAACCCATTTGGTCAATGATTGCCAAACTGTGCTAAGAGTAAAATTGTTTTTTCAAATAAAATATTTGAGCATTTAAAAACTTTCTTTTTACTGGTTGATTGATATACCATATGAAAGGTTTTTTGGAAGGTAATTGGTAAACAGATTATTCCCCTAGCCCCCATATACTTTTTTTTTTTAATATTTGGTGATGGTGAGGCATATGGGTTAGGCAGACCAGGTATGGTAGACATTTATTGGAAGTTCATCTGAAAACTGGCTGTAATGATTTAATCACAAGGTTTTTTTTTTTTGAAAGGTTAAGTTAAATAGTTTTTTATTTGGGAGTGGGGTCATCAGTGTCCATGCTCTTGTGTCTGTATCTATGTCCACATGCGAGAAACAGCAGTTTGGGTATGGGGTTATTAAGATGGTTTGAAGAAACTTCATGATAAAATAGAACTGTATTTTAAAATACCTCTTTTTTAGTGTGTGTTGGGAGATGTGTAATTCAAGCTGTATAAGAATTTCATCAAATGTTGTTAAATATACGTTTATTTCATTGAACTTAAATTAGCCTAAGGTAAATGGTAAAATAGATTCTTAAGTATTGTCTTAATAAACAAATTTAAATTAAGGTACCACAAACTGATCCATAAAGGAAAAATAAGAATATAACATACTAATTGAACCACAAGTTGCTTATCACATTGGAAGAGAAATTAAAATAAGCTTTTGAAAATATATCAGTCTCATCCATTTTCTATGGCAAAATATTTTGTATATCAATACTCTGAGAGCATTTTTTACTTATCTGCCTAGATGCTGCCAGGGTCAGCAAAAGGAATCCTCATATACATTGTTATCTTGTAAGAAATAGGTAAACCGTTTTTCTTATCCATGATTTAAGGGAAAGCTAGCCAAAGAATCAGGCCACATTTTTAGTTGCTGGAGACTGGGTTATCCCAGTGTTAGGGTAAAATAGCACAAAATGTTTGGATGTATAAATAATATCAAAGTATGAACTTGGCTTTATATAATAATTAAAACGAGTAGCAAAATTCCAAGAGATCTAAAGTTTGTTAACTGAACAAGGAACTTAAGTGTGTGTGTACACTCGTCTATGAATCTGTCTGTACATTTTTTCTCTGTTTATTGAAATGAGTGTTCTTGGCATGGAGGAACTTCTTTATCTAGTGGTCTAGGCAAGCTGGGTTCCGTTAAGAATCTGGGCAAAGTTCATTAGGGACATTTTTGGGTTAAAATTATAGTGGCAGAAGAAGGCATTGTGGTGGTAATACCCCAAATGTACTAAATGGTGAGAATTGAAAATCTTGACATACTACATTGTAAAACTTTCCAACTCTTGTGGTAGATTCTTATTAAATATATGTTCGATGGTATTGTGTTTTCACTTTCCCAAAGCCAGCCTTTGAAACAGTAAAATAATAAATACATTAGTTTTTTTCTCATTCACCACTTCAGTTGTGTTAGCTTTCCATTTTGAAATCATTTGAACTTGTTCCACCAATATTGCAATCTTTTAGTTCTAATTTTGTTTTGAAAATTTCAGACTTAAAAAACAGTGAAAGAATTGTACAATGAACACGTACATCCTTCCTTCAGATTTGCCATTTTTTAACATTTTGCACCTCTCTCCCAATATACTTTTTTGGGGAACCGTTTGAAAGTAGGTTGCAGAAACCATGAAACTTCGCTGCTAAATACTTCAGAAACACACATCTCCTAAGAATATGTACGTTTTCCTAAATGACTACAATAGTGTTTCACCCCTAAAAAAATGAACATTAACTCAATAATACCATTTACTTTATAGTCTATAATAAAATTTCTCCAATTGTCCTAAAAAAATTTGTTTTGCATTTGTTTATTATGTCTCTTTATTGTCTTAATAATTACCAGGTCCCTCACCCCCAGTTCTTGACTTTTTCTGTTTTTTAATGATGTTGCCTTTTTTTCACGACTCTAGGGTAGTGGCTTATAGAATGTTTCACATTATTGGTGTGTCTGATTGTTTACTTGTGATTAAATTCAGTTAACATATTTTGGCTAAAATATTGCGTAGGTGAAGCTGAGTGTTTCTTACTGCATTAAAACAGGAGGCACATAATATCAGGTTGTCCTACTATTGGTAATGCTTAGTTTGATCATTTGGTAAATGAAGTGGTAATCGCAATATATCTTTAGTGTGAAGGTACCTTTTTCCTTTATAATTAATAAGCAATCCATGGGGTGTGATACTTATCTCACATCTTTCACCCAGTGGTTTTCGCACCCATTGATGATCCTTGCCTAAATCAATTTATACATGTGAGGTGGTTGTAAAATGGTAACTTTTAAGTCTATCATTTCTTTCATATTTGTTGATTAGAATTTTAAAGCTGTTGCACTCTTGACCTCTGACAAAAACTAATTTAAAGTTTAAATCAGAGCTGTTATATCAGTGTAGGTAGGTTGTCCATAACCCCTACCTCCTACCTGCCAGTTTAGATTTGTATTGTTGTATCTCCAATGAAATAGGTCACTAGTGTCCACTTTAGGTTCTAGGTTTTCTTAAGAAACTACCTGCAGTGTTCTAGTTATAATTCTGTGTATTACATCAATAAACTACTTAAGGAATTTTCAGTGCTTCCCCTCTCACCCATGTCTTGGTATTTTATTTTGACAGTTGTCTTAATTATGGTTATTAGATTGAATTATAAAATATGTTTATGAAATAAAGAGGACCTCAACAAGGGAGAAGTATGTGAACTTTGAGAGAGTGGAATAAACTTTTAAATGACTAAACTAAATTGAACAGCTATCTGGAAGTAAAACCAATTCAGTTAAGGATAAATTAATCACTGACTAATTATAAAGGGAAAAAATAAAATAAAATAGTTATTGGTTTGTAAAGCATTCACTTGAATTATACATTGAATAAATTTAAACTCTGTCTGCTTTTACTATGCCATGGAGCATGTTTCTGGGTCACTTTTCCTTGAGGCCAGTGGTATTCATTGAAGGAATTCAAGCCAAATATAATATTATGTTAGTCTAACTGTAGTTCAGATTGAGGTGGCTTTGTACATTTGCAGCATAGAAATTTAATATGTTTGAGGCAAGTTACAAATTACAAAATGAAGTAAATTGTAGTATTAAGTTGCTCTATATATCCGAAGTGGGAAAGTTAAACGTAGAATAAAGAATCATTATTGTCCGTTTTTAGAATTCACAAATCATCCGTATGTCAAAAATCTAGAGACCAGCGGTGTTTTATTGGGGGAGAACTTAGGAACCCGCCAGGTTTTACAATTAGACTGCCTAGCATAATGCTTTTTCTATAGGTGCTCAATAAGCATTTATGGTTTTCATTAATTATGGTAGTTAAATTTTCATTTATAAGATAATTTGTAATATCTAAACATGGGAGAGTAATGACATTTCTTCTTTGTGTTTTAGACTATCCTCATAAATATGGTCCACAGGGGGGCTGTGCAGATCATACAGTATTCGAAAGGATGAGGAAGTACCAGATGACTGGTGTAGAGAAAGTAACACGGGTAAGGATTTTAATACTAGCTTGCATTTAAGAAATGGAAATGAACTTGGGCATGTGTTCCTGCATGAAAAACGTACGTTCTAGAATTTCCTAAAGATTTATACCACTGTGGGGAAATATTTATATTAATGTTCAAAGAGGCCAGGTAACTTGCTTATAATAAAGACGTGGTGCTGAGATTTGAATACAAATCTGCATGACTCAAAAAACATTAATTACGTGTCCAAAATATACTCTGTCTTACAAGTGTTATTGTAAAATTTAAAAAATATTCAGTCTGAACTTGTGTTTTGTATAAATGTAAGCATTCATATTAGTATGAAAATTAGAGTGCTAACTTCTCTTAATTTACCTGGGACTTCCCCGGTTTAAAACTGAAAGTCATGTGTCTCTAAGCAAGCCAAGATGGTTAGTCACACTAATAAAAATCACAGTACTTTTGGTATTTTAATTTTAAGATTTTTCATCATTCGACTATTGTTCCTTTATTCTTTTTTTGACCTCCTTTTTCTTTAATCGTAGATGATAGGTTTATGGTTATCCAAAACAAAAATTTAAGATGAAAAAGCAATTATTTTTATGATAAAACATTTATCATGTATTTTGGACATCCTTTCTAAAAGTAGTAGGATGGAGTAATGTTTCTGGAGTTTCTTCAGTCACAAATGCAGGTTTGTGTGTTTCTTGATCTGCAGTATGGCATAAACAGTTCTATATCATATCTATAAGAAACTGATCTTTCAAGTATAAGTGAGATTTTATTCTTGCATTCATTAAACAATTATGTTTGATCTTCTGCCGTATGTCAGAGACACGTAGGTTCTAGGAATATGTGGAGATTAAGATGAAGGCTTGTCCTCAAAAAGTTTATAGTTTAATTGGAGACACAGAGAAACAAGTGAAGATAGTAAGAAATAGAAGAAGATTAAGCACAGGGTGATACTCTATACATAAGAGGAATAATTAACCTAGCCTGGGAAGTATTTGAGGACAATAATCATAAACTAAAAGAATAAGGAGGAGTTAGGTTGGCCATGAATAAATAGATGGAAAGACAGGAGGAACAGTATATACAAAGGCCAGAGAGAGAGCAAGATGATAAAGAATTTTTACCTCCAGGGTGGGGTGCAAGACTAAAGCGCGGGAAACTAATTAGAAGTTGCTGCAGTTATTCAGTTGAGAAGTGGTAGTGGCTTGAACTAAGGTATCAACAATGTGGATAGTGAGGATGAGACTACAGATTGCCAATGTGGATAGTGAGGATGAGACTACAGATTGCCAATGTGGATAGTGAGGATGAGACTACAGATTGCCAGATATAATAGAGTTTAACAGGGGCTAGATATAACATTAATATACAAAAGTAGGTTGCATTTTTTTATATCCAGCAGTAGACCACCAGAGATGTAAGGAAAAAGGGAATATCATTTATAAGAGTATCAAAAATATCATGTATCAAAGAATAAATGTAACAAAGAATTATACGATCTATATAAGGAAAATTATAAAACTTTATAAGAAATGTTAAGGAAGATCAATTTTAAATAAATGGAGAGATATGTCATGTTAATGGAAAATGATACCTCGTATCATAAAAATATCAGTTTTCCTCATAGTGATTTGTAGATTCAGTGCAATTTCAATACAAATTACAACAAGATTATTTACAGCACTTGATGGGTCTAAAATGTTATACGGAAAAGTAAAGGCTAAGAAGAAGTAGGGCCCAGCTAAAGGTGGTGAGCAGGAAAGAGGGATTTACTCTAGAAGATATTAAGACTTATATAGTAATTGAGTGTGTGATATTAGCATAAGGATGAACAAATTGACCAGAGGAATAAAATTGAGGGCTCAGCAACAGATCCAAATATATATGAAACTTTGTTATGTGGTACAGTTGGAATCTCAGATCAGTGAGGAAAAATGAGACCGTTGAATAAATGGAGCCTGAAAAAATGTTTATGCATTTGGAAAAAGATGAACTTGGATCTCCATCTCATACTATATTTAAAGCAAAACAAAACTCCAGATGGATTAAAGTATTAAATGTCTAAAATGAAAACTTTGAAATTCTTAGTAGAAGAAGTCAGTGGATGTGATGGAGTAAATGGTATACAACTAGCTCTCCTGTAGAAAACAACTAAAAAACTGAACAAAGTATGTGAAACAGTTGTTCTCAAACATTGGACAACAGGCAGTGCAGGATTGAGATCCATGAGAGAGGCAAAATAAATCTCTCTGATTTTCCTGACTTTTTGACTGGAGGCAGAATTTCAGGTATGGCACAAGGAAGGGGGTCTCAAGAAGAGCCAGACTGCTGTATAGCAGTCTTATTGAGTTGAAGAGACAGGTCGAAGTTCTGTCTGAAGGCTGAGGTATCTGGACTTATGGGCAGAGTACCTGAGAGGGGAGAGCTACAATGAGAAAAAGCTCCAGATATCTGCAGAAGGGTCACCTTGAGTCTTAGCTGAATACTAAGCTGTGCATGCAGCAGCTACCAGAGAAAGAAAAACTACTGGGGAATTTATTAACTGAACAACTATCAGAAATTATACTTGGTAGAGATCCCAAGAGTAAAGCCTACTGTAAAGGCTACTAGAGACCTGTCCTAACTAAGCTGGAAAGCCAGACTTCAAAAAGATCAAGGTAATTTTCAAGTAAATTAGCTGCCTGTCAGAACAAAGCTCAATAATAGTTGCTGAAGGGCACAGAATGCAGATATTCAACAATGTAACATTAACAATGTTCAGCGTTCAGAAAACATTACTAGATGACAAGAAGTTGAAAAATGTGATCCATAATCAGGAGAAAAATCATGCAGGTAGAAACAGAACCAGAAATTATAGGCATTAGTACACAAGGACTTTAAAACAACTATTATGAATATGTTCAAAGAATTACAGAAAAACATGAAAACAAAGAGAATAGAAATTATAATAAAGAACCAACTGTAACTTAAAGAACTGAAAAGTACATTTTCTGAATTGAAAAATCTAATGGATAGGCTTAAGAGCAAATTAGTTACTACAGAAGACAACATGAGTAAACTCGAATAAAGGACAATAAAGCAATAGAAACTATCCAGATCTAAACGCAGAGAGAAAATAATTGGAGTCCAGTGGGGAGGGGATACAGAAAAAATATTTGAAAAATTAATGTCTCCAAAATTTTCAGATATGAAGAAAAATTTTAATCCATGGTCCAAGAAGCTCAATGAGACCCAGGCAGGATAAAGGCAAAGAAAACCATACCAGGGCATATTATAATCAAATTATTGGAAACCACTGAAAATGAGAAAATCATAAAAGCAACCAGAGAAAAGAAACACATTTGTTTACAGGGGAACAAATATAAGAATAACTGCTGACTTGTCATCACACGGTACCTACTTAAGATGTATAGAATGACATCTTCAAAGTGTTAAAAGAAAAACTATCAAACTAGGATTCTATATTCTGTGAAAATAATTTTCAAAAATGAGGGCAAATTAAAGATCTTTTTTAGACAAACAAAAGCTGAGAGAATGTGTCTCTTGGAGATCTACACTGCGAGAATTGTTAAAGGAAATTCTTCAGGTAGAAAAAAAGATACCAGATGGAAACTCAGATCTATACAAAGAAGTGAAGAGCATAAAATAGTAAATACGTAGGTAAATATAAAGGACTTGTTTCTCATTTAAAACATTTCTTTGAGATAATTATTTAAATCAAAATAATAACAATGTAAAATGAATTTCTAAATATACAAAGAATCAGAATTTATGACAATAGCACTAAGGATAAGAGGAGGAGGAATGGAAGTATATTATTGTTAAGTTTTTTACACTATACGTGAAGTGGTATAATTTTGGCAGGTAGACTGTGCTATGTGAAAGATAGATATTGTAAAGCCTGGTGCAGAGCTCAGGAGACTATGTTTTTGTAAATAAAGTTTTATCAGAACACAACCAGGCCCATTCATAGATGCATTGTCTATGGCTGCTTTTGCACTACATTGGTAGAGTTGAGTAGTTGTAACAGAGACACTGTGGCCTGGAATTCTAAATATTTACTATGAGCCCTTTTAAGAAGATGTTTGCAGAAATGTCCCCTGCCATGGAGCAACAACTGAAAAAAATAAAGTAGGTATAGTTAACAGGTCAATAAAGGAAATCAAAGGTAATTTAAAATACTCAGTCAATCCAAAAGAAGGCAGAAAAAGAGAAAAAAGGAGCAAAGAATAGATGGGACAAATAGAAAATAAATACCAAGATGGTAAGTTTAAATTTAACCATTTCAATGGTTACATTAAATATAAATGGACTAAACACATTAATTTAAAAAGCTGATATGGTCAGAATGATTAAAAAAGGAAGACCAAATCCGTCTAAAAGAAATGTAATTTAAAAGTAAAGACACAGATAGTTTAAGAGGGTGGCAAAGCATGTATACAAGCACTAATCATAAGAATGTTGTAGTGACCATGTTAATATCAAACAATATATTTCTGTTCACAGAATATTGCTGTAGACAAAGAGGGACATTTCATGATAAAAATGTTACTTTATCAAGGAGAAATAATCCTCAATGTTAGTAGTTCAGTTAATAATAGAGTTATGAAATCTCTTAAGGAAAAATCTGCAAATTATAACTGGAGATCACACTTGTTTCTGAGTAAACAAGTTGATAGAATAGTAGAGCAACTAGGCAGAAAATCAGTATAGATAACAGGACACTCTGTCAACCAACCTGACCTAATTGACATTTATAGAATTCTCCACTCAACAATAGTAGAACACACATTTTTTTTTAAGTGCACACAGAACATTTGGTAATGTATGCCAGGCCATTAAACAAGTCTCAGTAAGTTTAAAAGTGTTTAAATTACATAGAATAAGTTCTTAGGTCTCAAGGGAATTAAATTAGAAATCAGTAACAAAAAATCTGGAAAATCCCCAAGTATTTTGAAATTAAATCACACACTTTTAAATAATGCAATTCAAAACCATTTTGAACCAAATGATAACAAAAACACAAAATAATAAAATTTGTGAGATTCAGCTAAAACAGTGCTTATAAGAGAACTGAAAGTTTTAAATCATCATATTAGAAAAGAAGAATGATCTAGAAATCAGTCATATAAACAACTTAAAAAGCTAGATGAGACTTGCAAATTAAACTCTAAGTAAGAAGAAGGAATAAAGCAACAGGTAAGAGTAAATATCAATGAAGTAAAAACAAGAGGAGGAAAATCAATAGAAAATATTAATATAATTGATAAACTTCTAGCTAGTCTGATCAAGAAGTAAAGAGAAAACAAAAATTAACAATATCAAGAATGAAAGGGGATATTCCTACAGGTAGTAGTAAGTGCATATTTTGAACACATTGAGCCAGTAAATTCATCAACCAATTTAATGGGGAAATTCCTTTAAAGACATAAATTAAGAAAAACAAGCAAAAATAGAATGATGCGTGAATGAAAGTAAATTGATACTTAATAATTGTCCATCAAGGAAGTCTTCAAGCCCAGATATAGTTTCACTGTCGAAGTCTAAATATTTAAAAAAGAAATAGTACCAATCTTACACAAAATCCTTAACACATTTTATCAGGCTAACATTACCTTGGTACCCACACCAGACAAAGACATTACAAGAAAACTAAACCACCAGCCAATATCCCGCATGAGTATAGATGCAAAATTTCTTCAACAGAATATTAGCAATTCCAACTCAGCAATATATAAAAAAAGATACTTCATGGTAAAATGGAGTTTATACCAGAAATGTAAGGTTGATTAACATTAGAAAAATCAATCAATATAATCTGCCATATTAACAGAGGAGAAAACTCCTATGGTGAATCTCAATAGATTAGTAAAAAAGCATTTGTCGATTTTCAACACTCAACACTTGGAAAACTAAAAATAGAAGGAAACTTCCTCAGACTGATAAGGGAGGGCTTCTACAAAAAACTTACAGCTAACGTCACGCTTAACAGTGAGAGACTAAATTCTTTTCTACTGAGACCAGGAACAGACAAAGGATGCCATTCTCACTTTTGTTCAGCACTGTACTTAGAGTCTAGTCAGCATAATAAGACAAGAAAAAGAAATGAAAGGCGTATAGATTGTAAAGGAAGTAGTTAAACTGTGTTTATTTGTAGGTGCCCTGAGAGTATGCTTGGAAAATTCTAAATTCTTTTGTACTGAGACCAGGAACAAACAAAGGATGCCATTCTCACTTTTATCAGCACTGTACTCAAAGTCTAGTCAGCATAATAAGGCAAGAAAAAGAAATGAAAGACATATAGGTTGTAAAGGAAGTAGTTAAACTGTGTTTATTTGTAGGTGATGTGAGAATATGCTTGGAAAATCCTAAGGAATCCAGGAAAAGTTACAAAAGTAATAGATAAATTTATCAAAGACATAGGATACAAAGTTGGTATACAAAAATCAGTTGTATTCTATATACTAGCATTGAACATTTAGAAAATGAAATTTTTAAAAAATCATCTAAAAATAGCATCGAGTATAAAATACTTAGAATAAATTTAACAAAATATGTATGACATTTATGTGAAAACTGTAAAACATTGCCAAGAAAAATTAACTATCTAAATAAATAGAGAAATATGACAAATTTACTCTGTTCCTTGTTTGGAAGACCCAATGTTAATATGTCACTTCTCCCCAGATTGATTTGTAGATTCAGTGCAATCTCTATCAAAAATCTCAGGCCGGCCCCATGGCTTAGCGGTTAAGTGCACACGCTCCGCTGCTGGCGGCCCAGGTTCAGATGCCGGGTGCGCACCGACACGCCGCTTCTCCGGCCATGCTGAGGCCGTGTCCCCCATACAGCAACTAGAAGGATGTGCAGCTATGACATACAACTATCTACTGGGGCTTTGGGGGAAAAAATAAATAAATAAAATTATAAAAAAAAAAAAATCCCAGTGAAGATTTATCTAGTAATTGACAAACTGATTCTAAAAGTTATAACTGAGGGGCCGGCCCCCTGGCTTAGCGGTTAAGTGTGCGTGCTGCGCTGCTGGCAGCCTGGGTTCGGATCCCGGGCGCGCACCGATGCACTGCTTCTCCGGCCATGCTGAGGCCGAATCCCACATACAGCAACTAGAAGGACGGGCAGCTATGACAGACAACTATCTACTGGGGCTTTGGGGGAAAAATAAATAAATAAAATTATAAAAGTTATAACTGAAATGTAAAGGACCTAGAATAGCTGAAATAATTTTCAAAAAAGAACAAAGCTAGAGGATTTATACTACCTAATTTTAAGACTTACTATAAAGCTACAGTAGTCAAGATAGTGTTGACCTAAGGACGGACATATAGATCAATGGAACAGAATAGAGAGTCCATGTAGTAGTTGATTTTTGTGAAAGTCCCAAGATAATTTAAAGGAGGAAAAAGCAGTCTGACAAATGGTACTAGAATGATTGGATATCCATATGAAAAAAAATTGAACCTCAGCTTATACACTTATACTTTATACAAAACTTAACTCAAAATGCTTAATAAATCTACATGCTTAAAGCTAAAACTTACTTCTAGAAAAAAACAGAAATTTTTATGAGCTTGGGATACTAATAGTTTCTTAGGACACAAAAGTACCCTACAAAAAAAATTTATAAACTGGGCTTTGTTGAAATTAAAAACTTCTCAAAAAACACAGTTATGAAAATGTAAAAAGAAGCCACAGACTGTGAGAAAATGTCAACAATACATCTATCTGACAAAAGCCTTCTCCAGAATATACAAAAAACTCTTATAACTCAATTAAAAAAAAATGTACAAACTTCATTTGAAAAATGGGCAAAGCATTTGAAAAGATACTTGACGAAAGAAGATATTTAAACATATTTTGGATTTTGAGGTAGAAAAACACTTTGAATAAGGCATAAATTCTTTGGCTATAAAAAAATTGATATATTTCACTAAATGAAGATTAAGAATAAAAGACACCTTAAAGTGAAGACAGTTGTAAACATTGAGACAATATTCACAATACATAAAATTGACAAAGAATTGTTTTCAAGAAATAGAGATGTAGTCCTTCTCCTGTTTAGAATAACTAATAAAAATCAACCTGACCTCAAAATAGAAATATTTAAAATATATATATGTTTATGTTTATACATGTGTCTGCATGTGTGTGTTTGTGGATGTGTGTATATTTGTTTGAAGGCATTGGTGGGATAAAAAGGCTGTGACGAGATATGGGGCCAGTTCTTAGGAAAAAAAGAAGACACGTAGAAAGGTGAGCCTGGCATTTGGGGCTGCCTTTTCTCCAGCTATACCTTCTAGTACCTGAGGAAGTAGCTGAGAGAGACTGAGACCTGAGACTTCTTCAAATTCTTGAGGCTAAGGCTAAAAATACTCTTGAGGGCCTTCTCAGTATGGCTTTAGGTTGAGACCTCAAGGGCTACTCCCTAGGAATAAGAGTGGATCAGAAAGTGTCCTACCTCCCCTCACGGGGATTAAAGTTTTATATCACATTTTCTTAATCTCTGATTGGATTAAGGTAATCCAGGATTACTAGTACACCAAGCCTAACTGCTTGCCAGAAGCAAAAATGTATCTTCGCTTGAGAAAGATATCATCACCTGAAGCCTCAAAATGTATCCATGGTTTTCCATATACATTGCCTGGCACTCAGTCCAAAATAATCAGCATATGAACAAACAAGACAACATGATGGAAGAACAAGAGGGAAAAACTGTTATTTATCTAACTTCAGTGATACAAGGATAAATGACACAGAGTATATACCCTCAAATAGATTACTGTCTGGCTGGGGTGTCAGACATGTAGATAACGTAAAAGTATCTGAATAATGAAATGATCAGACACAGACACAGATACAGACTTTAACATGTTCAAATATAGGCATACCTTGTCTATTACACTTTGCTTTGTTGTGTTTGATAGATAATACATTTTTTACAAAAAGATTACGATTTGCTGAAGGATCAGATAATGGTTAGCATTTTTTAGTAATAAAGTATTTTTTAATTAAGGTGTGTACATTTATACATAATGCTATCGCACACTTAATAGACTACAGTGTAGTGTAAACATAACTTATATGCGCTGGGAAACCAAAAAATTGGTGTGATTCGCTTCATTGCGATGGTCTGGAACCAAACCCATAATATCTCTGAGGTATGCCTATACATAAAGATGAAATTTAAAATTTCAAGAAAAAATTGAAAGTGAACAAAAGAACCTAATGGAAATCCTAGAGTTGAAAAATACAATAGAAATAAAGAATTTGATGGATTTAGATCTGGATGGTATGTCATAAGAAAATAGAATGAGCCACTAAGAAACAAAAGGATAGTAAATACAGAAAAGAGCCTAAGGGATACGTTAAAAAGGGCTCACATGTGTATTTGATATTTCAGAAGGAGAAAAAATGAGAGTGAAATAGGGACAGATAATGGCTGAGAATTTTCCAAATATGAGAGAGGATATCAAACAATAAATTCAGTCAGCATTGCAATTAGAGCAGAATCGATGCTTTACAATGAAAATAACACCCTAGCACATTATTAGAAAAGTTTAAAAACCAAAAGATATGCTCTTAAAAGCAACCGATGAAAAAAATCCAGTCACCTTCAAAGAAGCAACAGTGAAAATGACAGCTCATTTCTCATTGGAAACAGTTGAAACCAGAAGACAATGGAATGTGCTGAAACAGCGTAACTGCCATCCTAGAATGATGTACTCAGTGAAAATAGATAAAAGTAAAATGAAGACAGTAACTAAGAGAACAGTCAAACATGGAGTTGTCAAGGGAGAAGGAAAGTATAAAATGTGAGTGTAAATTTGGAATTGTGGCTTAAATTTTAATTAATTTAATTTGAATTCTCTGTTACTGTGTCATCAGAATTCACTTAAAATGGTGCTTTTAGATGTCAACAAATGTTTAAGTGCTTGGATTCAACAACAGTGGTAATTCTTTAAACAAGTACTTATGGAATGTCTGCTGTTTGCCTGCCAAGTCTGTTAGGTGATAGTGATATAATGAGAAGCAAACACAAAGATAGTATTTTTTTCTAGAACTCATATTCTTGTGGTTGAAGTAATGGTGGTGGGCTGGGGACAGAAATTAAACAAATAACCACACAATAAACTGTAAAGTTGCGCTGTGTAAGAGACATGGGTACATGGTTCTGTGAGATATTGTGGATGAATTGACCTTTGCTAAGTCTGAAGGAAGAAGTTAGCTAGATTAGGAGAGGAAGCTTCAGCATGTGCAAATACTGTGGCAGGAGACAGACTGTGTGTCAGAGGATTGGAAAGAAGGCCTGTGTAGCTGTAGCACAGAGAGCTGGAGTTGGGTGATATAGTAGGATCTCTCTGTGAAGTAGTATGGAATGGGAAGAAACTGGACAGGTAAGTAGAGTATGCAGTGCTGATTTGGTAGCACATATAAAGGATTTAGGACTTTATCCTTAGGCCAATAGGAAGTCACTAAAATATATTATGCAGATGGGTAATGTTTTCAAATTTGCATTTTGAAAAGATTACAGTATAGAGAATAGATTGAAGGCCAGTAGTGGATATGGATAGATTACATCACTCTTATTGCAGTACTCTAGGTAATAAGTGATGGTAGCTTGGGCTAATGTGATGGAGCCAGAGATAATGGGCAGATTCCCTAGGTATTTAGTAGATAAATTTGACAGGGCTGGGTGATAGATTGAGTATTAGAGGTAAGATAAAAGAAGATATCAAAATATTATAAACTACTATAAGACTTGCTTTATGTTTAAATGATTACATATTAAAAGGTATGTTTTGAAAACATTTAAAAGTGAAAGAATTGCGTAAATAAATAATAAGTCATCTATACAGTAGAATGTTATGAGACTGAAAGTGATGTTTATGAAGAATTTTTAATGGTGTGGGGAAATACCTATGGTGTTATATAATAAAGCAGAATATAAAGTTGTTTATAATGTGTATTCTTAGCTCTATAAAGTTGTAATAGTGAAGCATGCTAATGATCAGAAATGACTCTCTTTTTGACATAGACACCTCAAGAAGGACATGCTGTTAATGGTCCAGAACTCCTGAGGAAAAAACGTACAACTTCAGCTGAAAAAAATACTTGTCAGCTTTATATTCAGACTGATCATCTGTTCTTTAAATATTATGGAACACGAGAAGCTGTGATTGCCCAGGTATTTATATTTTTACTACTATTTTAGGAGTTCTCATATTGTTTCATTATACCTGTATTTTCCTCTAAAAATTAAAGTTAGCGTGTATCTCATTTTGGAAAAATAAAGAGTATTTTCAATTTTGTGATAAAATATGTATAATAAATACACAGATAGCTGAAAGACCAGTTAAGATATTTTAGAGAGAGGTGTAAGATAATGATTTTGTGAAGGAGAAGATGACACTGGTGCTCTCGTTGAAAAGAGGGCTGAATTTTCATTTGTGGTCTTAAAGGAGGGAAGGATAGAGGAATCCTTCCAACAAGAAGTATTTAATTTCTATTCTGTAGTCCCATTGTACTTAGTACTTTCTAAGTTACATTATTATTTGCATTTGTGTCTTCTCAACCCTTACTAAAGTATAAATTTTTTGGAGATACCCTTCAAAATATCCTTCATGTTGAAGGTACCCAGTGAGAGTTTGATGAATGCATTCTGACTCCATGGATTTGAGACTGAGAGGATGGAAGTACCCCTAGTATAAATGGTGAGCTCATTTTGGTGGTAGTGATGAGCTTAATTTTAGACACGTTTAAAATTTAGGTGGTCATTCCCTTAGGATAAGGAAAATGTAGAACTGGAAGGAAAGATTAGTCTTGAGCTTTCTACATGCAATTTAAGGGTGCAAAAGAGATTGTTCAAATAAGGGGAGAGAATGAAAAGGAGCGAATGAAATCAAAAGGGAAGAAATTGAAACATAATATCTGTATATAGTGAATAGAATGAGAAAGAGAAGTTATGGGCTAAAACATAATAGTTACAGAAGTAGGAGATTAAGTAGGATTAGCCAAGGAAGAAACAAAGTTTCAAAACAAAATGGATAGCTAATAGTGTCATATTGGAGAGATATCAAAGAGAATGACTGCAATGTGTTAATTAACTAGATGGGAGGAATCTTTTCACAATATATACGTATATCAAATCATCATTATGTACACTTTAAATATCTTACAATTTTGTCAATTATACCTCCAGAATGCAGGAAAAAAAGAGAATGACTACAAAAGGTAGTTGATTTTTAGTTACTAGAAGACTATTGAGCTTTAAGCAAGCTCTCAATAGAATTGTGAGGGTGAAAACATTGAGAATAGTAAGGAATGTATTGGCAGAAGCAGTGAGGGTTTCAAGAAACGTGAAAAATAGAAAAAAATATGGTGGCTGAGAACTAATATGGAGTATTTGGAGGTGAAAGGGAGATAGGGAATACATGAGAAGTTGGTAGGGAGAGAAAAATGGTCCACTAGAGAAGCAATGTAAAATATAAGAGAAAGAAGAATTGATGTGAAACAATATTCTTAAAGATCATTAAGGACCGGGGTTAGGAATAAAGAAAAGTTACCCTTTAAGGAGGAGTCACGCTTTGAGGAAGATAGAAATGAATAAAGATAGAAACATTTGAAGGTAAAGACAGGAAAGTCAAGGAGCTGGCCCGGTGGCGCAAGCGGTTAAGTGCGCACGCTCTGCTGCGGCGGACCGTGGTTCACCGGTTCAGATCCCAGGCGCGCACCGACGCACCGCTTGTCAAGGCATACTGTGGCGGCATCCCATATAAAGTGGAGGAAGATGGGCACGGATGTTAGCCCAGGGCCAGTCTTCTTCAGCAAAAAAAGAGGAGGATTGGCAGATGTTAGCTCAGGGTTGATCTTCCTCCCAAAAAAAAAACAGAGAGAAGACAGGAAAGTCAAGATGAATTCTCATTAAAGTAGGCAGTATAATCATCTGTGGAGAAATGTTTGAACATTTCCGTTCATATTCCATTGGGAACAGAGTAGAAGCTGAGAATTGGATAAGGAATTGCTAGGCCAGGCTGAAGTTAGACAGCATGGATTTATAATGGACCTTATCAGCACTGTTATGACTTTTCTTTATCAACGTTTGGCAACCTGGGCTACTTTTGAAATTATTATTGTTAATGCTTCTATTTGACTATCTTATGTTTGTATAATTTCTTTGAAAATAGTTTTAAAAGTATATATACATGTTTTCACATAAATGGTAGCAAGAGTGGTTTTTGTACATGAAGACAAGAGGGTTGTATACAGGGTGATATTTAGAAGTCAGGGAGTTTAGTTGGGAGTCAGCTAGATAAAGAATCTTTTTGTGCTCTATCACCGTGTTTATCTCTTCCTAGAATTTAGCAAAATCTGAATGTATCTTATTTATATGTGTATTACTTCCTCCCTCACCCTCTAGAATAAATCTCTGTAAATTTATAAGGAACTTTTCTATTTTGTTCACCACTATATCTCCACACCTAAAACACTGCCTAGTATATAGTAAGCGGTGAACAAAAGTTACAGAATGTGTAGTAGTGCAGCAATAGAAATACTAATTATCCTAGGCATAAGGAAACAGCATGTGAAAAGGCATGGAGGTGTGACATTGTAGAATGGATTGAGGAAACAGTTTTATGTGGCTAAAGCAAGAGCGCATGTTTGTTTTTGGCTAGAGAAGAGTCTGGAAAAGGCACAGAATCTCCCATCTCAGCTCCAGCTCACTAATCTTTGTCATCCTTTCATCCAATATATGATGTAAACATTTTAAAATTTGAATGTGGTAGAACATTGAATAATTATTGATTTGGGTAATGGAATTCACAATCTTTTTCACATTTCAACATTTTCTCTAAAATGTTTTTCTTTTTTAAATCGATAGATATCCAGTCATGTTAAAGCGATTGATACAATTTACCAGACTACAGACTTCTCCGGAATCCGTAACATCAGTTTCATGGTGAAACGCATAAGAGTAAGGAATTTGAATAGTTAAGAACATTAAAAAAGAGAAACAGTAAGGACTGTGTTTACAAAAAGAAAAATGCTTGCTTTGTACTTCATCTTTATGCATTAAATAGTTTAAATTAAATTGTACTTACTGATGCCATTTATCTTTACTCTTCGCTTCTACACACACACACTCAGAGGGGATACCTGGGTTTATGATTTAAGAATGAAATCTATAGGGCTTTAATCTGGACTGCAAAAGGGATACAGTACTGTTTTCTATCTATCTGATTAACATGCCAATTATTGAGCCCTAACTTCTCAAAAACTATAGATACAAAACCTGACATTTTTTTTGAAGTAGTATTCCCCAGTTTCTTAAGATTTGCTTTGTGCAGTATATTTCAGAGTGTGTCCAGTTTGGTGCTCCAGGGGAGGGAAGGATAGATAACAGCAGTTAAATAAAATTGCAAGTTGGAAAAACAGTTAATACTATATACCCTCTTTTTGAAAATTCACAGTGCACACTAACATATCTCAAGTTAGTCCTTCAGGGAAGAAACCCATACTTATCTAAACTAATTTGACCATGAAACCTTTCTGCATTAACATTAACTGAGACTCCAAATAATTGCAGAACACGTTTTGAGAAATGCTGATCCAGAGCCACTGATTATTGGTTTTAATGTTATAAATTGTAAATATTCAGTCACTAACAAAATTGGGCTAATTGTTTCAAATATTTTCTAAATATGAATTCTTTTAATGTGTGTAGCTTTTAAGAATCTGAGTTTATAAACTAGATGAACAATCTGAGTTTTAAAAAATAATCCTCTTATAAAAAGTATTTGCTGCAAGGTTTCTTTATATTTGTGCTCTTATTTTTTTAAAAATATGGTTGACTGGATTATAATTTTAGTACATACATGTAATATATTGAATAACATAGCTGAAGGTGGTCCTTACTTTTAGAAGTAGTACGATTAAATTTTTTTTTGAGGAAGATCAGCCCTGAGCTAACATCCACGCCAATCCTCCTCTTTTTGCTGAGGAAGACCGGCTCTGAGCTCACATCTATTGCCAATCCTCCTCCTTTTTTTTCCCTTTTTCTCCCCAAAGTCCCAGTAGATAGTTGTACGTCATAGTTGCACATCCTGCTAGTTGCTGTATGTGGGATGCGGCCTCAGCATGGCCGGACAAGTGGTGCGTCGGTGCGCACCCGGATCCGAACCCAGGCCGCCAGTAGCAGAGTGTGCGCGCTTAACCGCTAAGCCACGGGGCCAGCCCCCCCAATTAAATATTAAATTGGGTTGTTTTAAGGTGAAATATGGTTTGTAGATACACAATATAAGAACTGTTCGTAATCAATTGCTTTCATGTATTTTGAGAGGAATAAAAACCTTTAAATGAATAAGTAAAAGTGATAAGTGCAATAAGTAGTATTGCTGTTTAGCAGGCAGAGCAATAAAATGCAAAGTAGTGCAAAGCAGAGAACACTTGGACAAATTTTAGTGAAGCACATTTTTTTGAGTAAAATAATTTGCATTATGAAGAAATGCATGTATATAAATGCGTAATGTGGGAATTGGTTGTTTTCAGGCCTTTAAGTCAGATTGAAACTTAAGTCTCAGTCTCATCTGTTGAAGATTGTCTGTGACCCATTAGATAATTTGAAATTTATATTAGTATTATATTAAATTATATTAGTGATATTAGTATTATATTAGTAAATATTATCTCATTTTTAATATAGCTAACTAAAATTTAGATGCAATTTTTATTTGTAGCCAATATTACAGAAGTATCAGGGAATTCCACTTCTATGTTTAGTGGGAAAAAGCTGTCTACAGCATGTCTCTAAGCATGGGCTATTTAAAATATATAGTGTGCTTGTTTTTGGATTTTTTATGTGTTAAATGACTATAACTGATTGTTTTTGGTTAATTGTTAGTGGATAAACCAGATGTTCTGAAATCTGTAGTTAGGCATTTGCCGTCAGTGGTATTTTTGCCCTCCTGCTTCTACGCCCCTTGGTCTTACTGAAGGTTATGGATCCTAAAAAGACCAGTAGTTCTCATTTTATCAACTGTTTTATCCTCCCCTTACTAGCGACATTTTAATAGACTGAGTTTTGCCTTCTGAAAAATGTTTGCTTTCATCCATATCCCTTTTTATTCTCTATCAGCAGTCTTGTATGTAATCCTCTGACTTACTTGGGGAAATTAAAATTGTTCTGGGACAGGCAGGGGTCTCTGAAAGGATGCAGCGCTAATAAATGGAAGCTTTGTTTAGTAGAAGTTTGGTATCAGAACTGATTATTATTCAGATTGTGAAGGAGGAACCTGCACCAGGAGTATAGTAGCTAAGTGTCAAACATTCTGGAAGAACTCAGCTTGAAATAGTAAGAGAAACAAATTGGCAGTAAAAAAAAAAAAAAAAACAGGTTCTTGCCCACATTCAGGGAAAAAAATTGGACTTGCAGTTAGTTGGGCTTGACTCATACAACTCTCGATAATTAGCTAAAATATATGGTTTTATATCCTTATACTTGTCACCATATGTAGGAGATTAGCACTAAAAGAGACTTGCTCAGGTGATTAAATTTGAGAATGTCTACTTTCCTTTATTAGAAGTTTTGAAAGCAGAACTTGTTTTTCCATCCCAAGTGTTCAGTGTTCAGGAATCTGGTGAATACTTGCTCAGAAATTTAACATATTCAGTTTTAATTCCCCTACCCTGCCTTTCTTTTTTCCTTTCTTTGTTTCTTTTTGGCTTCAATGATGAGCTTGGGAGGTGGGCAGTGGGAACAACCTTAGAAGCCTTGAGTTTCCCATGGGCCCCAAGCACATTTTCCAGGCAGATTCAGAAGGAGGTGAGCAGAGACTTACACTAAGCCTCTGCTAACATTAACTGCTTATTTAAATCATTGTTTTGGATTTTAGATCAACACAACTGCTGATGAGAAGGACCCTACAAATCCCTTCCGATTTCCAAATATTGGTGTGGAGAAGTTTCTGGAATTGAATTCTGAGCAGAATCATGATGACTACTGTTTGGCCTATGTCTTCACAGACCGAGATTTTGATGACGGTGTTCTTGGTCTGGCTTGGGTTGGAGCACCTTCAGGTAGTTTATCTATGTCTTGATTTAATACTTGAAACAAAAAGCAATTTTCAGGGCAGATTGAATTTTACAAAGTTTAGGAGAGTGATACCTGTACAATATCTTAATTTACACACCTTGAGTTAGGCAAGATTCGTAGGTATAATGTAAATGGAAAAATAGATGAAGCAGCTTTTTATTTTGAAATGAGTACTAACAGGGAGATATCCTGACATTTAATACATTCAGTAGCTGAAATAAATAATTTTATGGGAAAAAGTGGTACTTACTTTTGAAACCAAAAGCAGAATATTAATTTTTTTCACAAAAGTTAATATTTTTAATTAATTATTTTTATCGTTTTTGAAAAAGAGGGTCTTAGAGTCAAAAGGAGAAAACTATGTTCTTGCTTCTATTCTGCAGCGAGATAAAGAGCAGAGAAACTCTGGTCAGGAGCAGCAGGTAGAAGGAAAAGAAAGCCTGCCTTTATTATTATTTTATTTCTAGTCTTTATTTTAACAAAAGAGAAGTGTTGCTTGAAAACAGATTTAGGCAGGAGGCCCCAGTACCCACAGCTCCACGGGCCTCCCCACCTGGGCCCACACTTTGCTGGGTCTCTGCTTTAGCCATGAAAGCTGCTGTCATTGAGAAAGCTGGGGTAGGATAATGCTCTTCCCCTTGCAGTGGGGGTGAGGTCTGTGATTTACAGTATAGTAAGTTCAGTAGCCTAGTTTAGAGAAATACAAATTTATTAACTGAAAGACGAGTAGAAAGAATCCCAGACTCTCTGAATATAAATTTTGCCATATAGTGTTTGATCAGAAGTCTATCATCTTCTGAGCTATGTCCAGCAATTTCTCTTTCTTCTGATGTATCATTTCTATCTTTTTAAAAGAGTCAACTTCTGCCTTATCCAGGGTAAGATGGGCTTTTCCATTCCGTATCTTTTAGTTTATTCTTCGATTTGTTGTGCATATTTTAACATCTTTAGTACTGTATTTTTGCTTTTATATTTCTTGCTCTTTTTTTTTTAAGCCAGCAATGAATATCCTTTTTATGATTTCCAAAGCTGCTTTTGTTTTTCTTCCATGTTTTAAAGTGTATTCAATTTCATGTCATTAAGCTACAAGTTTATGTCATGGGCTGCATATGTCATAGAGGAGTATTTTTGGTATGATAATCTGTGTTGGTTTTGTGTTACTTGCATTGTCAGCAGATTGTACAACTCACTCTTTCCTATGATATGTCACATGTTTTATAACTTCTATATTCTGCAATTTCTTTTCCCCTCCTTGAATAGTTAGTTGGATGATTTTATCACAAAGTTTATGATCTCTTCACATTATTCCTTAGTAAGTACTGTATAAACTCAGGGATTCATTTGATTTTTCTTTGTTAAGAAAATATAATAATACCATTAATATAGTGGTTCTCAAAGTGTGCTTCATGGGCTAGCAGCATCAGCATCACCTAGGAACTTGTTAGAAATGTAAATTCATGGGCCCCACCTAGGTCTACTAAATCAGAAACTCCAGGTGTGGAGCCCAACAATCTTTGGTTGAAGAAGCCCTCCAGGTGAATCTGATGCACACTAAAGTTTGAGAACCACCATATTAATGTTTTTGTCTCTAAAGAAGATCATTTACAAAATGTCTCCTAGGCAAATGATTGGATGATTTCAAACTAAAATCTTCCTGCCATTTTGCGTTTTCAACTCTGACTATTGTTCATTAAGAAGATAAGGCTCCTGGGGCTGGCCTGATGGTGTAGTGGTTAAGTTCGCTCGTTCCACTTAGGTGGCGTGGGGTTTGCAGGTTCGGATCCCGGGTGCAGACCTACATACTGGTCATCAAGCCATGCTGTGGCGGTGTCCCACATACAAAATAGAGGAAGATGGGCACAGATGTTAGCTCAGGGACAATCTTTCTCAACCAAAAAGAGGAGGATTGGCGGCAGATGTTAGCTCAGGGCTAATCTTCCTCACCAAACAAACAAACAAACAGAAGGTAATGCTCCTGAAGGAGCTTGGTCAGCTTTTCCTAAGTCTTCAGATAGCCTCATGTCTATAGTTGCAGCTACTTTTTTTTTTAATAGACTATTTTTAGAAGAGTTTTAGATTTACAAAAAAATTGAGCAGATCAGATAGTATAAAGAGTTTCCATACCCCCTCTCCCCCAGTTTCCTATATTATTAACAGTTTACATTAGTATGGTACATTTGTTACAAACCAATATTGATACATTATTGGTAACTAAAGTTAGTCCATAGTTTATTCAGATTTCTTTAGTTTTTATCTAAGATCCTTTTTCTGTTCCAGGATCTCATCCAGGATACCACATTACATTTAGTTGTCATGTTTATTTAGTTTCCTCTTGGCTATGATGGTTTCTCAGGCTTTTCGTGTTTTTGATAATCTTGACAATTTTGAGGAGTACTGGTCAGGTATATTGTAGGATGCCCCTCTGTTGCAATCTGTCTGATGTTTTTCTCATGATTAGACTGGTGTTATGGGTTTTGGGGACAATTAGTTTTTTTGTGAGGAAGATTAGCCCTGAGCTAACATCCATTGCCAATCCTCCTCTTTTTGCTGAGGAAGATAGGCCCTGGGCTAACATCTGTACCCATCTTCCTCTACTTTATATGGGACGCCGCCACAGCATGGCTTGATGAGCAGCGTGTAGGTCTGTGCCCAGGATCCAAACCTGCGAACCCTGGGCTGCTGAAGCGGGGCACGCGAACTTAACCACTATACCACCGGACCGGCCCCAGGCTTTGGGGACAGTTAGTTTTTGTGTCTAGTTGTTTATGATATTTGGACCACCATTTGTGATGCTGCTTGTTTTACTGAAGCAGCGGTACGCAGAGTTCTGGATTGAAATTGGTGGGAATCGTTACTTGTATTTTTGTTGTTGGGTTCTTCATCTGGTGCCCTCTTCCTTTATTCTGTGTTAAACCAGCAACTCCCACTCTTAGAAGCCTTTTTCTACAAGTTTCTGGGGAGGGGCTAGGCAGGGACAGCAGAAGAAGGGCTAGAGTGGGAAAGAGAAAGAATCTTTCTTCCTTGGACCCAATGTTTTCTGGTGTAAGGTACCTGCCTTGACATGACAGCTTTCTTTTTCACCTCCCTTTGCCCTCAGACTACCTGGACTGAGTTTTATATTTGACTTACTTTTTATTTTTTTATAGGGAACTTTGTATATTTGGTCTTATTGATTATTTCAGTACCCTTATGAGGTGTAGGTATTATTACCTCAATTTTACAGATGAGGAAACTTGGGTTCAGAGACTTTGTGACCAACCCAGTATCACTCAGAACCTAGAATCTGGACCTTTTGACTCCAGGTTGAGTGCATTTGGTAGTATTTCCTAGGTATAGAAGTCCCCCTTTATTCACGGGGGATATGTTCTAAGACCCCCAGTGGATGCCTGAAACTGCAGATAGTACCGAACCTTCTATATACTATGTTTTTTCCTACATGTACATACCTATGATAAAGTTTAATTTGTAATTAGGCATAGTAAGAGATTAAGAACAATAATAACAAAATAGAACAATTATAACAATATACTGTAATAAAAGTTATCATAGATCTTAGCGATCTCAGCATACGATTTTTTTTCTTTCCTTATTAAGTCAAGAACTTGCACCTTTTCGCTTAAAGGAAGCACTTTATGGCTTTTCTTTGGCATATCCAAATGGCCAACATCACTACTCTTGCACTTTGGGGTCATTATTAGGTAAAATAAGGGTTACTTGAACACAAGCACTGCAGTACTGCGATAGTCGATCTGATAACCCAGACAGCTAGTATGGTGGGTAGTGTATATAGCGTGGATACTCTGGACAAAAGAATGATTCACGTCCTGGGCAGGACGGAGTAAGTTTTCATCATGCTACTCAGAATGTCATGCACTTTAAAACTTAGAATTGCATATTCTAATAATAATAGCAGAATTGCTATTCCAAGAATAATTCCTGGAATTGCTTATTTCTGGGATTTTCCATTTAATATTTCGGACCCCGGTTGACCACGGGTAACATGTTGACTGCGGAAAGCGAAACTGCAGATAAGGGGGGACTACTGCATTATATACTGTAACATCCTAGCTTTCTCTTTCTAAGACATTTCTAATAAGAAGTTGAAATGTTTCCTGCATCTTAGTAGAGGTTTTATATTGTTAGAATCTATTTCCTTCTTTCTTAAGAGAAAGGAGTTATAAAATAATACTACTCTATAGTATTTAGGCATCATTTTTGGTAATTGTCATGGCATAATGGGAAGATCACTGGATTGGGAGCTAGGAGATTTTGTTCTTGTCTGTCTGTCTCTAAATTCAGGTAAATCATTTTGCTTCAACTTGTTTACTTTTCATCATAATTTCTTCTGTCTTTGCCCTTCCTTTGAGACTTCACATTTTTACCTATGGGTAGATCTTAGTAATGCTTGCTGTTATGTTGTTTTTTTTTAAATAGCATTTCATAGCGGATCTGTTCAGCTTGTGATCTGTTACTGTTTCTTAATCTTTTTTTTTCATTTTTATTTGGCCTCATTAATTTTGATTCTGTTGGTATTATTTAGCTTAATTTCATTTAATTCTGCAGATACTTCACTATTCAAATATATTATAGTGGAAAAGATTTTGTTGTGATATTGTTATGTTAATTTTCACAGAATAGTTACTCAAATTATTAGCTGTAGTTCTCTTCACTGACTTGGTTAAGCTGGGAAAAGCAATGAGGGTTGAAACATTTAAATAGTAGTTTTCTCGTCTTTAAGTCTTTCTTACACTATTTTTAATTGGTTCTTATTTAATTCCATATTGTAGTTGGGTGCTGCCTTGGATTTCCTTAATGAAAACAGCACCTCTTGCCCCAAATCCATAATAAGTAGTAACAGCTAGCAAATTGGGCTGATTTGGAGGCTCTCATTTAAAATTATACAGGGCCTAGAAGAGAGCCAAAAAAAGAAATCTGGTCTCCAAAACAAAGTCAGTTTTGAATATGAATCTGGAAAGATTACTCTAAACTTTTCTTTATATAAGCACAGTTCTCTGTTAAGCAGATGGCCTCTTATTTAGAGACTGGAACATTGGTTCCTTAACAAAGTAAATTCTTTATATTAGATAATCCCTTTGTTCTACTTCATTTGCTACATGCTTCCAACATGCCTTTTGAGGAGCCTTTTTTGTTTTTTATTAAGGTACCTTCTGCTCATATATTATCCATCTTAATGTTATCAGTTAGCCTAATGAAGATAGTCTCAGTTCGACCAGGTCACTGAATAAGGCTAGCTCTGGAATTCATCTCCATAGTTAATCCTGAACCATTCTATATTCCTCTGACCATTTGTGAAGAACATTTTTTGAGACGTTTCATTTGGTAGAGATGTTTGTTTTTCTTGGTTTAGAAATTTTAGTTTGATTTTACATATTAGGATTTGAGGGTATACAGAGCTCAACATGGGGTTCTCAAGATAACCCACAGAGCCTATCAAATTCTTTTTTTTTTTTTTTTTTTTAAAGATTTTATTTATTCAGTTTTTTTTCCCCCCAAAGCCCCAGCAGACAGTTGTATGTCATAGGTTCACATCCTTTTAGTTGCTGTACGTGGGACTCGGCCTCACGTTGGACGGAGAAGTGGTGCCTCGGGGCGCTCCCGGGATCCGAACCCAGGCCGCCAGCATCAGAGCGCGCGCACTTAACCGCTAAGCCACGGAGCCGGCCCGAGCCTATCAAATTCTTAACCTGTTTTTTGTAAGTCTAATTACGAGGCTAGGAGAATTACAGCATTAGAATATTGCAACAGGACATTTAATATTGGCATTTTGTACAGGTCTGGATTGTCCCTTACAGAATGTTTAACATCTCTGGTCCCTACCCATTACATGTGAGTACTGCTCCCGAGACATGAAAGACAAAGAAGTGCTATTAGACATCTTCTAATAACCTGTCTGGGAGTGGGACTACAGTCTGGTTAAGAATTACTGCTCAGATTAATATTGTATGGTCAGCATGCTACAATTAAGTTTTAGGTGTTTAGGCCTGCTCACATCAAACCTGTATTTATGGACTCTGTCAAGGTATTATATAACCCTTGTAGGTTTTCTAATTTTTTTTTTTTGGTGTTGGGGGGAAGTGTTTATTTTAAAGTTTAGGACTGATATTTTGTGACTTGAGCTCTCAGACTACCCTGTATTCTGTGACTTGAGCTCTCAGACTATCCTGTAGATAGAAAAATATCTTTATACTTCTTTGTTGGTCTTTGAGTCATCTATCCCTCAGTAATTGCTTTTGACTTGAATTAAAAACATTTTACTTTTCTCATTGTTATTCACATTTATGTTTTTCAATGATGACTTTATGTAGCAAAATCTTAAATTTATAATATAAAGCACCTACTGAACTTGATTTATGATTTGGTTGTATGTATATATGATATCACTAATTGAGTTTCTGGCATATCAAAACTAGTTGCAGTGTTTTAAAAAAATTAAACCATAACTTTTAAAATTAGATATAGTATTTTATTTTTTCCTATATAATTGAGTTATTCCAACATATGCTATTAGTGTGTAATAAATATTAAACTTTCCTATAAGCAATAGTCATTAAAACCAAAAGCAGTTGTTTGGGAAGTTAAACAAGATATGAATTACAAAGACTATATTTCAGAAGAATACACTCAAATTTATGTATGAACCACCTTTAAACTAGATAAACCTTAAAAATGCAGAAAAGTCTATTATTAGAGTTTTTAATATATGCTATTTACTTTTTTTTTTTTTTTTAACTGATAAAGATTTGCAGTGTGGAGTCTTCTATGCTTAATTCAAGTTTGACAGTACTGCATTGGACCAATTTCCATATGACAAAGCTTCACTAAGGCAGGATATTAATTTATTGTTTGTTTAAAACTGTAATATTTAGACTATAATTATTACATACAGAGTGCTTATTCATATCTTTTCTAGAAATAATGATCCAGTCTTTAGGACTCATCTCCAGAAGTAGAAGTAGCTTAAGAAAATATATTAAATATTCATAAATCATTTGCCCTTCTTTCTATTGTTTTCTGTGTAGAAAAGGTAGTAAGTTTTGAATATCATAAAGGTCCTCAGTCCTTTGCTGGTTAAAATCTACATATGGCTCAGTCTTTCAGTTTATTTTTCTGTGAATCACCTTATCATTTCAGCTTCCTAAATCGTGTTGTAACAGTAATTCAGACTTATGTTTTGTTGCCATTCATTTTCTAATATTAAAAGGACCAGGGAAGCCATTGTAGTGTCATGCTATTTTTGCAGATCTATTTTGAATTGCCTTCTATTATATGCTTTATCAGGGATTATAAATATTAGATTTTTTTAATGGTTTAATAACTTGGTTATAACTTTGTACTTAGAAAGTTAATTTGAAATAATTTGATCAGTTATCAGAATATCCTAATCCATTTTATGGTATTTTAATAAAAAATCAAATAGAGAAAGCTTTTAAATGTGATTGTAAACTAAAAAACTTCTCACTAAAAGTCTTTAATAGAGTTATTAAAAGAACTGTGGTCTTCTCAGTACAATGTACATAAAGACATGGACTGGCCAGTCAGTTTCTGATTTTCCTGTTATATATATATTTTTCTCAGGTCTTATATTAACTGCCTTTAGCACTTTCATTTTGGTATTAAGCTCTAGTCTAAAGTTCAGAAACTATTACTGAATAGGTGAATTATAAAATGGTTTATTTTTTTTTATTTTTATTTTTTTAAAGATTTTATTTATTTTATTTTTCCCCCCAAAGCCCCAGTGGATAGTTGTGTGTCGTAGCTGCACATCCTTCTAGTTGCTGTATGTGGGACTCGGCCTCAGGATGAACGGAGAAGTGGTGCCTCGATGCGCACCCGGGATCCAAACCCGGGCCACCAGCATCGCAGCGCGCGCACTTAACCACCAAGCCACAGGGCCGGCCCAAAATGGTTTAATATGTATGATATAAGTAGAATTATGGGTTTTCTTTTAAAATTTGAAATTATTCTCAAGACATTGGAAAATCATAATTCAATTTTTTGAACTTATTTTGAAAGAATTTTCAAACCTGTTGAAAAGTTGCAAGAATACTGCAGTGAAGTCCTGATAGATTAATCAGTTAACATTTTGCCACAGTTGCTCTCTCCCTTCCTACTGTCTCTCCTTCCTTCCCTCCTCTGCTTTTTTTTTACCCACTTGGCATAATTCTTTTCCCTTTTTTCCCCCAGCTTTATCAAGGTATAATTGACAAATAAAGTTGTAAGATATTTAAGGTGTACAATGTGATGATTTGATATTCCTATACATTGTGAAAGGATTCCCTCCGTTGAGTTAATTAACACATCCATCACCTCACCTGTCTACCTTTTTCTTTTCTTTTTTTGGTGAGAATGTTTAAGTTCTACTATCTTAGCAAATTTCACTTATACAATACAATGTTATCAACAATAGTCATCATATTATACATTAGATCCTCAGACCTTATTCATCTTTTAACTGAAAATTTGTACCCTTTTGCCAATCTTTCCCTGTTCCACCCCCCGCCCCCCAGCCCCTGGCAACCACTACTTTTTTAAAAATATATTGTGTGTTGCCTCACAGGATAGTGAATCATATACTGCTGTGGGTCACTGCTATTATTTGTAGAAGTGACTTTCTCAGAATCTACCTGAGAATATTTTGTTCAACTTTCATTTAAGTAAAGTATAAATTTTGTTTTTAAAAGATGAAAAGGTATAGGCTTTGGCTCAGTGTAAATACTGAGATATTCACATTTAACAGAAACTTAAATATTTGTTTTGCTAAATTAATGGTAGCAAAAATTTGGGGACATTTTATGATGAAGAGGAACATTTTATAACGGCTTTGTACTCAATCCTGAGAATTTCTTTGTGTGTGCCATTAAAACTTGTATTTGAAATGACTTCTTAATCTTGGATCAAAGAAACTTTTGAGTATTTGATATAGGTGGGTACCTATTGTATTTTGGACTCAAAATATAAAATGTTTTAATATAGCATATATTAGAAAGTTATTTTTTGGAAAAATAGGTGCTAATTTAGCCATCTTTTGTTCTGAATTAGGAAGCTCTGGAGGAATATGTGAAAAAAGTAAACTCTATTCAGATGGTAAGAAGAAGTCCTTAAACACTGGAATTATTACTGTTCAGAACTATGGGTCTCATGTACCCCCCAAAGTCTCTCATATTACTTTTGCTCATGAAGTTGGACATAACTTTGGTTCTCCAGTAAGTATTGCCTAATTATTAGATTTCTAAAGTTATTGACCTAACTTTTATGTCAAGTGATTTTTTTTGTTTACAATGAAAACAAGTAATTATGAATGTTTAGCATTTATATATCAGAATACAGTAATATACTTGACCATACCGAAAGGGAGAAAGAATATTTGTGATAAAAATAAGAAAAGTAAGTATAACAATGCCAGCATTCTATGAAGGCAAGATTTTGTCTGTTTCATTCACTTCTATGTCTCCTGGCCCTAGAACAGTGCCTGGTATATGATTCATTCAAATATTTATTGAATGAGAATCACTTTTCGTTGTTTAAAGTACATTTTGAATGTTAGCAAATTGTGCAGTGGTTTTTTTTTTTGCTTGGTCTCTGTTAAAGCATTATTGGAGTCTACTAGATTTGTCTTTCTCTACTGTTGAGTGAGATTGATCTTTTAAAATGTTTAGTATGAAAAATTTTCAACATACAAAGAAGTAGAGAAAAATAGTACAACAAACTTTCATATGCCCATGATCCAAAACAAAGTCTGCAAACTTTTTCTGTCTAGGGCCTGCTAGTATATATTCTAGGCTTTGGGGATAGCATTTGGTCTCTGTTGCATATTTTTCTTTGTTGTTTTTACAATCCTTTAAACATGGAAAAACCATTCTTAGCTTAGGCCATATAAAAACAGGCTGTGGGCTGCAGTTTGCCAACCTCTGTTTCAGATTCAATGATTATCAAGATTTTGCCACATCTCTTTTCTGTATTTTTTTCTTTTTCTTTGTAAGACGTTAGAAGCAAATTCATTCATCCTTACATATTTCAGTATGCATCTCTAAAAAAATAGACATTTTCTTACATAACCACAGTGTGGTTATAATACCTGACAAAATTAACAATTTTTTGGTATCAGTAAATACCCGGTCTATTATGTTGATTTTCAAGTGACCTAAAGATTACACACAGAAATACAAAATACTGAAAAATATTCTGTTTGTGATTTTGGGAAGGCTTATTAAAATAACAGGTTTGGGGAATTTTCATTTAAAAATATATGTAAATTCATTTTATTTGTACCTTATTTTAAAAATGGAAAATTTTATGAGTTTAGAAAAAGATTATATACTTGTAGCTTAAAACCCTCAAATACACTTCTCTAATTTTCCCCCAGTTTGTAAAGTATGTGTCATCTCACTAAATTGCAAGTCTTTACTAAGTTCCAATCAGAAATTGATAGATTGTTATCAATACTCTTGGATAAAGTATTTAAAAATGTGTTTAATCTCTCTACCTCTTGACTGCTTTTGTGATATGTTCTTAAAAGAGTAATTTTAATTTTACAGATGAGCAGAGAACTGTTGTTCATGGTTAATTTGCATTTTCAAGGGAAGTGTCCTCTCTTCTCTCCTTGTGCTCTTGATTCCAACCCTTACCAGGGGAATTGTAGTACCCTTCCAACTACTCTTCTGTCCTTTAGTCTAGGGCCTCTCAAATTTTAATGTGCATACAAATTACTGAACATCTTAAAATACAGATTCTGCTTCAGTGGGTCTTTGGTTGGGCCCAGGTTTCTGCATTTCTAAGACACTCCCAGGTGATGCTGCTGCTGGTCTGCAGACCACACTTGGAGTGGGGAAATCTAGTATATTGTCTTTTCACTTCCCATCTCATCTGTTTCCTACTCAATTGCCAGAAAGGTGTTTTTACTACATTAATAATATATTGCTTATTGTTTAATAGATAAATTGGTTCACACCCTTTGCCTACCTTGCTGTCTTTTCCTGTCATACCAGACTACTTTTAATGATGCTGCCATGTTCAGTCACACCCCATACTTTGTGCATGTTGTTCACACTACCATACATGTATGTATAGTAGGTGCTTAGTAAATATTTATTAAGTAATTTGATAGAAGGATCAGCCAGAACCGTAAACTCCTGAGCCTGTCTCCCTTGACATCCTTATCTGAAATCTGTCTTTAGCTCTTGTGTTATACATCTGTACTATGTCCCTGTTACTTTCTCTCTGAGTGATTCACACTATTCCTTATATTTATCTTATCTCAAATATTTATTGCACACCTATTGTTAACCACTTTATAAGCTTTGTTGTGGGAAGCTGTAATCATAAATAAGACATTTCTGTCTCTCAATGTGGAAATTCTAATATACCCACTCTTACCAGATTAATATTTGGTATAGTTTTGATTGTTCTGATCATGTCACTTCTGTTTACAACCTTATTTCTAGTACCTGCTGATATTACCGATACAGTTTCCTTATCTTAGCATTTAGGGTTTTTCATAAATTGGGTCCAAGTATATTTCCAGTGTTATCTCCCCTCTCCTGTCAAATTAAGTACTTTCTAGTCCTTTAAAAACTTTCCATGTGCCAAGAAGTCAATTCCTTCCCAACTCTGCCTATTGAAATCTTGATCGTGTTGTTATAGAATGTAAATTAATATGACCCTTTGACAGGCAGTTTGGCATTGTATCAGGACCCTTAAAATGTCTGACCTTTTAACTCAGTAACTCTACCTCTGGGAATCCAACTAAAAGAAATAAATACAGAATCTGTTGAAGATTTATGTACATTTCAAGATATCCATTGCAGTTTTATTTGTAATAGCAAAAAATTTTAAATAGCCTAAATGGCCCCACAATAGGAGAGTATCACAGAATACTCCGCAGTCATTTAAAAATCAGGTTTTTCAGTGCTCACCCTATACTGTTAAGCTGAAAGAAACCATGTATATAACTGTACACGTGGTATAGTCCAAATTTTTATTAAAATACGATATAACTAGATACAAGTCAGGTAGGAAATAGACGTATATGTTAATAGTAGTTATTATGGGTGTTAGATTATGATTGAATTTTTAGCCATTTTTTTTCTAAATTTTCTAGAAGAGTATGTATTGTTTTTATAGTCAGAAAGGAGTTTTTCTTGTCAAACTAAGTTAGTTTCTTTGTGAAACCATTCTCTTTATTTGAACTCTGACAGCACTTTTTGGGGTGCAGTAAAGATGACCTTTCTATTCTATTTTATGTTTTATTTGTGTGCTCGTTTTATTCCCTTTTGTGAGGATGATAAGTAGCTGGCATGCTTGTTTATAACCTGTTCCTCCTTCCATGGTCATTTGTGGTGATCCATTACAATATGCGCTGGGCTAGTAAAATAATAATTTCTTAGTAATATCTGTCATGGATTTATGGGGCAGAGAGTCAGACTAGGCAGGGATATCAAAATTTGCTATCCCTTTTAAAAAGAATGTAAGTCCTTTGAGGGCTAGGGACAGTGCTTTAACTCATCTTTATATTTTTATATTGTATTTTAGTTCCTCCTTGTATAGTATTGGACACACACTAATACTTATTGAATTGAAAGGTGCTAAGATATTCTGTGATGACATCAAGAGTTATACAGTATTGGGATTTTTTTTTTTCTGTTTCTGAAATTCTAATGCTGAGAATAATTCTAGTGTCATACATTATCAGGAACCAAATTGAATTCTATAGAGTGAAAACATGAAGCAAGAAAATATTGGAGAATAGTAAAGAGTTGTTAAATGCTGATTCTAGGTTCAGGAGAAAGGCAAGATGTATCTGGAAGAATAAAAATAAAAGTATCACATTTTTAATAGTTGTTTCAGATTGGGGAGAAGAAAATGAAGGTAACTTAGATGGGTTTTGAGAAGAAATGGAATGCCCAGGGCGTTCCTTTTCTTTCTGGAGGGTAGCATTGTTGAGTATTCAAAACAATAATTTAATTAAATAGAACTATTGCTCTAGGACCAGTGTTTTTCACCCTTTCTGACAAGTTCTGAATTGTTGTTTGAGGAGTATTGTGAAGTTTGTTTTTAAATGCATATCCCCTGACGGTGGGGGTGCTCCTCTGATCTGGTAGTGTTCTATTTCTTGATTTTGGTGCTGGTCACAGGAGTGTATTTACTTTGAGAAAATTCATGGAGCTATGGTTTGGTACTTTTCTGTATGTATCTGATAATTCAGTAATATTTACCAACATCAAAAACTATTTCTGTGCATATGTACTTGTATGTCTCCTGTTTTATTCTGCAGAGCAATGTTGTGGTTTTACCTCTTGGCTTTTCTTAATTTTCATTTAAAAATAGATCATTGTGTTTCTATCCCTCATCAGCATTTACCTATCTGTCTTTTTTTTTTTTTGAGGAAGATCAGCCCTGTGCTAACATCTGCCAATCCTCCTCTTTTTTTTGCTGAGGAAGACTGGCCCTGGGCTAACATCTGTGCCCATCTTCCTCCACTTTATATGGGATGCCGCCACAGCGTGGCTTGCCAAGCAGTGCGTCGGTGTGCGCCCAGGATGCGAACCAGCGAACCCCGGGCCACTGCAGTGGAGAGCGCGCACTTAACTGCTTGCCTGGGCGGGCCCCTACCTATCTGTCTTATGTACTAGTTAATAAGTCAACTCTCTCAGATGCCTATCATGTATTTACTTAGCCCCATGCCGTTCTCTTTTGTTTCTTGTCTTTTCCCACCTCTGTCTTCTCTGAACTAGCCATAACGTGTAATTTAGCATGTATTTTAAAGAATATTTAGTAGTTTTTAAGTAGTTTATATTCTTGTTACTAGTTTTAAAAGTAGGTGAGCTTATGACAGTTTGTCCTCCATTCTACTCCCTACTTACAAAGCTATAAATTGTTGTGGTTAGACCTTCACTGGTTTTTCCTTCCCTTCTAAGACAGTGGCCCCTAAAAGAGCAAATTGTTTTCCTTCTCACATCTAAAACAATTGTAAGATCTTTTCTAAAGGAGAGTCCACAAGCTTCCATTGTTGTTCTGATGAGAAATTACATTTAATCAGATGACCTGAAAACCTTATTTTACTTCCTGTTTATGTAACTCTGTATTCTGTTTGACAGCATGATTCTGGAACAGAGTGCACTCCGGGAGAATCTAAGAATTTAGGACAAAAAGAAAATGGCAATTACATCATGTATGCAAGAGCAACATCTGGGGACAAACTTAACAACAACAAGTTCTCCCTCTGTAGTATTAGAAATATAAGCCAAGTGCTTGAGAAGAAGAGAAACAACTGTTTTGTTGGTATGTATATTTTCCAAACATTGTATTATGAATATTTTCAAACTTGAAAGAATTATGTAGTAAACACCTATGTACCCACCACTTGTACTTTATAATTGTTAATACTTTGCTGTATTTGCTTTATCACGCATTTATCAATCTATCCATCCCTCAGTCCATATTTTTTTGTTACATTTTAAAGTGGATTGTAGATATCAGTATACTTCACCCCTAAACTCTTTAGCCTACATATCATTAACTAGAGTTCAATATTGTTTGTGGTTCTTTTTTTTTTGGCGAGGAAGATTGGCTCTGAGCTAACGTCCATTGCCAATCCTCTTTTTGCTTGAGGAAGATTGTCCCTTAACTAACATCTGTGCCCATCTTCCTCTGTTTTCTATATGGAATGTCACTACAGCATGGCTTGGAGTGGTGCGTAGGTCCGTGCCCAGGATTCCGAACCTGCGAACCCTGGGCTGCCGAAGTGGAGCATGCAAATTTAACCACTACACCACTGCGCTGGCCCCCTTTTTTTGTTTTTTTACATAAGTGAAATGCACAGATCTTAAGTCCACCATTTGATGAGCTTTGACAAATGCATTTACCAGTATAACCTAGCACTTGTCAAAATATAAAACATTTCTATTATTCTAGAAAGTTCTTTCATTTCCCTTCCCAATCAGTCTCTGTCCCCAGCACACCCTGAGAGGCAACCACTATTCTGATTTATTTCACCACAAATAAATTTTGCTTGTTTTACTTCATATAAATGGAGTCATATAGTTTGTATGTACCCTTTTGTGGAAGATTGCTTTCACTCAGCATAATATTTTGAGATTCATCATTAATATTTTGTTCCATTTTATTGCTGAATAGTATTGAATTGTATGAATATATCACAGTTTGCTCATCCACTCTCCTGTTGATGAACACGTGGTCTTTTCACGTTTGGGCTAATATGAACAAAGCTGCTATGAAATTCTTTTTTTTTCTTATTATGGTAAGATACATATAACATAAAATTTGTATTTAAACTAATTTTAAGTGTACAATTAGGGGCATTGAGTACATTCACAGTGTTGTGCAACCATTACCACTATCCATTTCTAAACTTTCTTCATCACTCCAAATAGAAATTCTGTAACCAATAAGCGATAATTCCTGCTCCCCTCACTCCCCAGCCCCTGGTAACCTCTAATTTATTTTCTGTCTCTATGAATTTGCCTATCCTGGGTCCCTCATATAAGTGGAATCATACAATATTTGTCCTTTTGTGTCTGGCTTATTTCACTTAATATTTTCAAGATTCCTCCAAGTTATAGCGTGTATCAGAATGTCATTCTTGGGCCGGCCCCGTGGCTTAGTGGTTAAGTGCGCGTGCTCTGCTGCTGGCGACCCAGGTTCGGATTCCGGGCGTGCACCGATGCACCACTTGTCTGGCCATGCTGAGGCCGCGTCCCACATACAGCAACTAGAAGGATGTGCAGCTATGACATACAACTATCTACTGGGGCTTTGGGGGGGAAAAAAAAATTTAAAGAATGTCATTCTTTTTTATGACCAGATAATATTCCATTGTATGAATAGACCGCATTTTATTTATCTATTCATCTGTTATGCCTCTCTTGTGGCATTTTGTGTGTTGTAAATATTTTACCTTGTATTATGTTTTTTTGGGGTCCTTGTCCTATTTCACAAGATTATAAGTTACTTGAGGACAAGCACCACGGCCTGCTCATCTTGCGCATAAAGAACACTCAAAGATGGGTTAAGCATATGACTGCACAGGAGAAAGAATTGAGGAAGATTTCCAGATAAGCATAGCCTTTTGGGTTTTTTTAGCTGGATTTTTTTTAATTGAGATATAATTGATATAACGTTATGGCCCTTTGTTTTTAATTGAAATTTTTATAGAGATAATTTAGATTCACGTGAAGTTGTAAGAAATAATGGAGATTCCATGTACCCTTCACCCATTTCCCCCTAATGGTAAATCTTGCAAAATTTGTATGGTACGATATCACACCCAGGATATTGACGTTGATACAATCCACAGATCTTATTGCAATTTTCCCAGTTTTTCTTGTTCTCATTTCTCTGTGTGTGTTTAGTTCTATACACTTTTATCACATGTGTATGTTTATGTATCCACCACCACAGTCAAGATACAGAACATTTCCATCATCACAAGAAACCCTCAGTGTTGCCCTTTTATAACTACATCCACCTGCCTCTTGCTGTCCTCTCACCTGCCCCACTAAACCGTTCTCCATTTCTAAAATTTTGTCACTTCAAAAATGTTATGTAAATGGAATCATACAATATGTAACCTTTTGGGATTGGCTTTTTTCACTCAGCATAATTCCCTGGAGATTCATCCAAATTGTTGCCTATATTTATAGTTTGTTCCTTTTTACTGCTGAGTAGTATCCCATGGTATATATGTACCACAGTTTAACCATTCACTTGTTAAAGGACATCTGGGGTATTTTTAGCTTTTGGCTATTATGAATAAAGCAGCTATAAACATTCATGTACAGGTTTTTTATGTGAACATAAGTTTTTATTTCTCTGGGATGAATGCCCCCAAGTCCAATTGCTGGATCATATAGTAATTAATTATGTTTTTTTTCTTTGTGAGGAGATCAGCCCTGTGCTAATATCTGCCAGTTTTCCTCTTTTTTTTGCTGAGGAAGACTGGCCCTGGGCTAACATCCATGCCCATCTTCCTCCACTTTATATGGGATGCTGCCACAGCATGGCTTGCCAAGCAGTGCGTTGGTACGTGCCCGGGATCTGAACCAGCAAACCCTGGGCCGCAGCAGCGGAGCACGCACTTAACCACTTGCGCCACCGGGCCGGCCCCTAATTATGTTTTATATTTATATGAAACTGCCAAACAGTTTTCCAGAGTGGCTGTACTATGTTATATTCCCACCAGCAGTGTATGAGTGATCTAATTTCTCTGCATCCTTGCCAGCTTTTGGTATTTTTGTTATTTTTGTTTTATCCTTTCTGATAGATGTTTAGTGATATTGTGATTTTAATTTGTATTTTTCTGATGACTAATGATGTTGAACATCTTTTCATTTGCTTATTTGCCATCTGTGTATCTTCTTTGGTGAAATTTCTGTGTTTCTTGGTCGTTTTTAATTGGATTTTTTTTTTCTGTTGAGTTTTAAGAGTTCTTTATATAGTCTAGATACTAGTCACTTGTTGGATATATGTTCTCCCACTCTGTAGCTTATCTTTTCATCCTTCACAGAGTCTTTCCCAGAGCAAAAGTTAAATTTTGATGAGGTCCAAATTATTAATTTTTACTTTGATTTATTGGCGTTTTCTTTTAAAGCCGCCTTTTTCTTTTAAAAGGCAAATTAAAATTACATTGATGTTATCATTTTTGTTATTGTTATTATCAGTGGTAGTTTTTCTAAAGTTTCTTAACATAGAACTGCTAAATAGATTCTTCATTTGTACATAGAGTTTTCACGATAAACTTTCTGATTGAGGTTGACTTTTAAAAATGAGCATATTGCTTTGTAGATATCATGGGAAGGGTATTTATTTCTTAAGTTATAATGAAATATGTACCTATTATAACTTTTGCATTTAAACAGCACTTTTTCTGTGTGTTGAAGCTGTTAGCAAATAGCTGATTTGAAGTAATGTTTCTGTATGAAATGAAAATTAATATGTAGTAAATATTGCATCAAAGGTTTTTTGCCTTTATCATTTTTCCTTTTTTCCTAAATTACATGTCACATGAATTATAAAATGATTATTACTAGACTTTAGAAAAATCATTATTATTTACTTAGTATATATGTACATGTACATGCTTCTAGTTTTAGAGAGCAAAAGAGATGGTATAAAATGAAAGAGAGGGATGGGAGCTTCAGTTACCTCTAAGATTTCTTTTAATATTTGATATGGTTAAGTATAAAAATGATCTTTCTGAATATTTAGCTAATCTTTCTAGAATATTTTTGATTCAGATGTGCTTCATGTTGGGTTCCTGTGCTTGAGATGTATTCCCTTCTGTTTACTCAGTTCTCAGTTTGAAGCCTGTACTACAGCTATTTTCCTCATTGATTTGGTGTAGCAGAAAGAAAAGAGCACCAGATTTTAGATCTAGGAGACCTAGGTTTTGTCTGTATATTGCCCATACTGGGGCAAATGGTTTCTAGCAAGTCATAAACTCTCTGGAAGTTAGTTTTCTTTTCTATAAAATGAAGGCATTTGATTCTTATCATTTCCCTGCAGATGCTAAAGTTCTGTAATTTTGTGATCTTAAAAAGAGTAGCATTACTGTTTTAATTTTAAACTCCATTGGCAAAAATCAAAGAACTTTAAAAGAGAGCCCCAAATCTTTTCTAAAATTATTCACTATGCTTAGACCAGACACTCTAACCTTAGTGAACTAAGATTTGACCCAATACTGTTAGGCTTTGTGGGACTACAAAAGATATAAATAATACATGGTTCTTCCCTTGAGGAGCTTGGTCTAGCTGAAGAGCAAAATTAATGTATATTTAAAAAAAATTACTTACTGACTAGGATACATAAGCCAAATAGAATGTGGGAAATTCCATAGGGAAAAATGACCCAATTTCTTTAACAAATAAGTAGTGTAAAAATAAAATTAGAGGAGGGAATCTATTATGTATTAAAAGAACTTAAGACACACATCAACCAAAAGCGACCATGGGAAGAGGGGTTGGGGAACCTTGTGTTGGACTCACTTCAGATAAACCAATTGTGAAGAGATAGTTAAGGAGAATTGAACATGGATTGGCTATTAAGCATATTGTTAATTTTTTTTAGGTGTGATGATAGTATTATGGTTAGATTTAAAAAAGAAAAAAGTCCTTATCGCTTAGATTCATCCTGGAGTATTTACAAAAACAAATGAATATGTTCAGTGGAGTTGTTCACAGCATGTGGTTGATAGTTGTTAAAGCTAAGTGATTGGTGCATGGGAGTTCATTGTACTTATTCTTTTACTACTTCTATGTATGTTTGAAATTCCCTGTCTAACAAAAAAATTTTAATTTTTTTCTGGTTGATGAAGCACTAACTTAATTTCTATATGTGTAATATAAATATGCAATCATTGTTCAATAAAGCTCAGTGTGGCATGGCCTAAATAGAATATTACCAGTTCTAGAAGGGACCTTAGAAGGGACCATCAGGTCAAATCCCCTCACTATACAGAGTAAGAAATTGAGGCCCCCCAAAAGGAAAGTGATTTGCCCAAGCCCACATTGCTAGTTACTGACTGAGCTAGAATTAGGTCTCCTAATTTCCAGATTCTTAGTTTGTTCTACTTTTCATATTCATCAAAATTTTCCTTTCTCCCTTTGTTATGAGGCTCATTTTAAATAAAATGAAAGTGTGCGTACAAGGCTTACTTTGTCTTGTTCATTTCCTTCAGAATCTGGCCAACCTATTTGCGGCAATGGAATGGTAGAGCAAGGTGAAGAATGTGATTGTGGCTATAGCGACCAGTGTAAAGATGAGTGCTGCTATGATGCAAACCAGCCAGAGGGGAAAAAGTGCAAGCTGAAGCCTGGAAAACAGTGCAGGTGCCTTGCTAATTTCAGTAATGTGAATGTTCCATAAAGTCACCTGAAGGCAGTTATGACAAATTTAAAACTGAGATTAAGAGATGCGGATGGTTTTGAAATTTTGACTTTGTTGTTGTTTGGTTTTATTTATTTTTCTGGAGTAGGATTGGTTAGTGCACTGTTGTTGGCAGAGTGAACTAGTTGTAATTGTAATTTATGTGGTGGGTGTTAAAAAAGGATGCTCAATAAAATACATATTATTTGGTTCCTAGCTTTAAAAATGTGACTACCATCCATATTTTTAGATTCTTAACGTTAAATATTTATGTAATATGGATTCCAAACTCTTATAACTTAGTGTCATATAATTATTTCACTTGTCAAATTACTTCAGTAGTGATAGATATAAGCAATAGAATATTGTTTGTGTAGTACTTTTTAAATGGCTGGCCTGTGTATCCTAGTTTGATTTTAACATATAGATGTGAGAAAAATTGATAAATTGACTAATGTATGATGTAACTATGAAAAACACTGATAACTTGTCTAATATTAAATCTATTTTCCATTATAGCCTTTCACTAAAGGCAAATAGAATAAGAATGCTGAATGTAGTATGCCTTGATTATAAAAATAAGACGCTTAATCACTTTCTACACTTACTGGAATGCGGCTGAAATTTAGTATCCTCTTATTCCAATATATGAAGTTGTATACCAGTAACATACTTACTATTGAAAAGATGAGGTTTATGATTTAAAAATTAGGACCATATCTATGTATATAGGGAATAGTCTAGTGATTTTCTTTAATCACTTAATGTTTCTTCTAGTCCAAGTCAAGGTCCTTGTTGTACAGCACAGTGTGCATTCAAGTCAAAAACTGAGAAATGTCGGGATGATTCAGACTGTGCAAAAGAAGGAATGTGTAATGGCATCACAGCTCTCTGCCCAGCATCTGACCCTAAACAGAACTTTACAGACTGTAATAGGCATACACAAGTGTGCATTAATGGGGTAAGCATTTGATTTATGTTTTTTATTTAATTTTATAAAACCTGCTTTTTCAGAATAATTATTTGTTGACAATTAAAGCTGCATAGTTGAAGTAATTAATCTCGGTCCCTGTTTCAATAATATCCCTATTTATTTCCCACAAAGCCATGAATATATTGTGTAGCATAAGTGCCTGATGGCATTCAATTAGTTCCTGACATGTCTTTCATCTTCCCACTGCATGTGTTTGATGTTCTCTAGAGAAAAAGTTATACAACTAGGCATGTGACTTTGTACTGCTTTTAAGTTTTATACATTAATATTTTTACAGCCTAAATAAAAGAACTCTTCTGGTCATTTTCTCTGAATGTGAAGCCTTTAAAACTTTCTTGGCTAAATAATCACTTTCCTCTACATGAGGAAAATTTCATTTTTCTCTTTGTATAAAAGAGCCATAATAACCAACATAAAATTGATGCTCCTCTAATCTTTCTTTGTTTTTGTTTTGTTTAGATTTTTTTAAGTTGCCATTTCTTTAAAAGATGTACTATCTTATTTGTACTTACTCTTTTTCAAATGTGTTTATATGATCCATTTCTGATACTAATCTATGCTCTTTTTTTTCCCACTTGTATTTCTACTTATTTATTTGGCATTGGAGGCTTATACCTGTCTGTCTATTACTGTGAATGAGGGGTTTGACTTTATAGGGATTAAGTAATTGGTCTTCGATTTTTCTTTCAGCAATGTGCAGGTTCTATCTGTGAGAAATATGGCTTGGAGGAGTGTACCTGTGCCAGTTCTGAAAGCAAAGATGATAAGGAATTATGCCATGTCTGCTGTATGAAGAAGAGTAAGGCTTTTAAAACACAAGAGTATAAAATCTGTTTCAAAACCTTATTTTCTCCTAAATTTTAAGTGTTAAACTTTGATACACACTTTGGACAGATAATTTCCAGCTAAACCAATCCTCTTGAGAAATTTTTTAATGTAGCATAGCCTTGTGTTTCTAGGATTACAGTCCCTACAGTGTTTTTAAAATGATACACTAGACAAAAACTTGCTAGTTTTACAGCAATAATTAATATAAACACTATTAGAAGGTTTTAAAACCGTTGTAGGCACTAAGTCAGGAGTTGCTGGTTGTTTGTTTATATTGTAACATTTAAGGTGAATTACCAATGGTGTTATCCAGCCTAACTAATGAAAATCTATATAAAATGTCATGGTAATGATTTTAGGCAGTTTCTTCCTTTCCCTTCCTCTCTCCCCAACTAGCCCGATAGGAAATCTGATCTTCAACTTATATTTGGCACTTATTTTCCAGTGGATCCATCAACTTGTGCCAGTACAGGGTCTGTGCAGTGGAGCAAGCATTTCGGTGGTCGAACCATCACCCTGCAACCTGGATCTCCTTGCAATGATTTTAGAGGCTACTGTGATGTTTTCATGCGGTGCAGATTAGTAGATGCTGATGGTCCTCTAGCTAGGCTTAAAAAAGCAATTTTTAGTCCAGAGCTCTATGAAAACATTGCTGAATGGATTGTGGTAAGTATAGTTCTTATTTATAAAGAAACCTTATCTTAAAATGGTTTGATCATAATTTTGCTTGGCCAGCGGTCACCAATGTTATGAGAAAATCACTTCTTTTCTGTTCCTACTGGAGTTACTTTATCTGAAGAATGATTTTTAAAGTTCAAATATCCCTGGGGATTATTTTCTTCTGAAGTGATTGGAATCTCCACATGTGTTTCGTGTATAGATTGGTTAGTAGGTGATGGGAGTCATTCTGTTTTACTCTGCTCCCTGGTTCATGTTCTGGGAGGGTTGCTTCCTCCTTTGATCCATGTGATTACAGCGTTTTCGTGAGACTTTTTCCTCAAGTTGTTTGGAAAGCCCTGCTTGCTTTTTATACTCTCCCTTGTCTCAGTGTAACAGTCAGCTGCAGGTTCTACTTTGCTGAACAGGAGAGATGAAAGAGAAATTGGTGATTTTCTTAAGGTTTTTTCTGATGTTTCAGTGTAATTTCTGGGTCTTCAACTTGTCCATGGTAGAAAATGTTGAACACGCTGAGATCAGATACAGAGCTTTTTGTTGGTTTGTTAATGATTATGTATGTTCATCCAACATAAATCCACTGAACTATATTATTTTTAAGTCCACATTTCTCCAAGTTGTACAGATGTTGAATTACTTGAAATTATCTTGAAAGATTGCTGAGATTGACTATCTCAAGTCACTTAAATATTCATGTTTCTAAGTGATTACATTAAAAAATCAGTAGGAAGCTTGCAAGTGACGTATTTGAGAATGTGCTATACCTGAACTGAACAAGTTTGCTTTGGAAATTGTCTTAGAGCTCAGCTCCTCCGCTCCCCACTTCCCAAATTATTTCTTACATTTTTTGTGTGTGTTTAGGACTGAGGATGCCTTATTAAGAGCACAAAAAAAGGTTGTCTGTGTGGTTGTCAGCCCTTTTTGGTACTCTTGTAATAACATTCTACAATAAAAATTTTGGAATTATCTCCAGCATTAAAATGGTGCTTACTATACATAGGAAGAATAATACTTTGTATGTTAGAATATGTGATTTTTAGATATGTAATAACTATGTAGTTGGAGGATTGTTGAAATTGAATTTAGGAGACCTAGATTTTAAACCAAATAATTGGGCAATTGATTTAGCTTAGCTCTCCTTAAAACATGGTATGTTACTCATTTTTATACTCCTGTGCAGGGTGCATAATAGTTGTTCAATAAATATCTGTTAAGCCAAAGGTGCCTTCTGGCACTATGGTGAAATGGACAGAGTACCGGCTTGGGAATTACGCAAGGATTCATCCTTCTGGCATTTGTCAATTCTTTGACTTTGAGTAGCTGACCTTTCTTGGCCCTTTTTTTCCCCTGTTTTCAACTCAGTTCCAGTTCTTTTTTCTGATTATCTCTAATAAGAGTAAGTTGAGGGGCCGGCCTGGGGGCATAGTGGTTAAGTTCGGGTGGTCCACTTCAGCGGCCCAGGGTTCACAGGTTAGGATGTCAGGCGTGGACATACGCACCACTCATCCAGCCATGCTGTGGCAGTGTCCTGTATATAAAATGGAGTAAGATGGGTACAGATGTTAGCTCAGAGCTCATCTTCCTCAGCAAAAAGAGGAGGATTGACAGTGGATGTTAGCTCAGAGCCAGTCTTCCTCACAAAAAAAAAAAAAAGGATTAAGTTGAACTCTGGTATACTTGTCTACTGTAGAGGACCATGTGTTCAAAAAGAAATCTGATAATGGGGATCTACCAAGTATATGTTGTGCCAGATATTTTAAGTTTTCTAGATAGTAAATCATATCTTCTAAAAATAATAGTTTTACTTTTCTCCATTATTTCTATTTTTGACTCATTTTATTTAGAATTTCAAAAGCTCATTTATTCCTATTTTAAAAATATTTAATAGAAACGATTTTTTTATTTAAAGTATCTTTAAAATCTTTTTCATATTTTAGATTTGAGGAGTTAGTGAAGTGCTTTTTAAAAAGAATTAGCAATATGAAGTCTTTTCCTGTACTCTGGAACTGATTAATCAGGCAATTTTAGGTTTTTATACAAGTTTGCCCTAAGTGAATGTAGAATGCTTTTATTTTATACCATCATTGATATTCACATGCCACTTTTTTGAATAGCAAGGTTCATAATCCTTGAAGAGTACCACCAAGCTGTTGCTGTGTTTGTGGGCATTAACTGAGTCGAACAATAAGATAACAGACATCCAATTCCTTATAAATTGTCTCATTTGTGTTACCTGCAGAGTTCACTTTCTAGCAGAGTTTATTTTGTTACATTAATAGCTCTTGCTTTTGTCTTTCATCATGTCAGGAAAGTGTCCTTCTAGTTAGTAATATAGGTTATTAGGATGCTCTGGTGTAAGAAGCTACAAAAGGGGTGAGGGGTTGGTTTCACTGACTTTTCTCTCCAGTGGGGCCTGGTGGCTTTGTCTCCTTTCTGTACTATACTGTGGTCTCCTTCTCCTAATGTAGGGTAGAGTAGGAAGAACCTTAACCGTTTAATCCTTCAAAGTGTGAGTTACTGCCTGCTGCTTCTATGGTACCATAGAAATGATATGATAAAAAGTTACTTTCTTTCCTGAGAAGTTGTTTTTGACGACAATGTTTTGAATGTATTTTTCAAAAATACATTCTGTATTTGCTAAGTGCCTACTGTGTGTCTGGCCAGGAGATAATGATAAACATGCTTTGGATTTATCAAGGAGTCGTCTAGTTCTTGAAAAGTTTGAGAGCGTTCACCAGTAAATCTGTTGAGACTCTTTATCATTATCTCCTTTTCTTTAAATGGGAGTGGAGGGCATTGATAATTCTTTTTCAGTTTCTTCCATAGTTATTGATATGTTCAGATTTTCTACATCTTTTGTGTTAGGTTTGCCATTGTAGAAAACCATCTTTGACCTTGATTTTTTTCGAATCTATCATTGTATTTCCCCCTCCCTTTTAAAATAATTGCCTATTATTTGTGACTTTTTAAATTTCTTCAGATTTATCAGTTTGTCTTTTTATTATTATTTTGACAAGAATTAACTATTTCTCATTTTTTAATTAATTTCTGCTCTCATATTTTGCTGTAATTTTATGAACCTCAGTATTGAGTATCTGGAATTCTTTTTTTTGTGTGTGTGTGTGTGAAGATGATCAGCCCTGAGCTAACATCCATGCCAGTCGTCCTCTTTTTTTGCTGAGGAAGACTGGCCCTGGGCTAACATCCGTGCCCATCTTCCTCCGCTTTATATGGGACACTGCCACAGCATGGTCTGACAAGCAGTGCATCAGTGTGTGCCTGGGATCCAAACTCCGGTCGCCAGCAGTGGAGTACGCACACTTAACCGCTACGCCACAGGGCCGGCCCTGAGTATCTGGAATTCTTTATGAAAGATTTAGAGCAGTGTTTCCCAAGTGCTTCATAGAACACTAGATCATGGGTTTGGTGGTCAAGTGAATCTAGAAAACATTGCATAATATAGTCTCCTCTTGGAGATTTGTGAGAATATTGTGAGAAGTCCTGCAATAGAAAATCTTTTTAACTTCATTTTTGAAACATACCTGACCCTGGAAACCTTTATTCATGTAAGGCTTATTAAACCCTAAACATTCTTAGAAGTCACTTAGGGGAACATTGATTAAGAGCAGTAGTTTTCATTCGTGCTTGTACATGAGAATCACTTTAGGGTTTAGACTAATTAATTCCTAATCTTTTAGGATGGGGCTTAAGTATCTGGGTCATTTAAAAGTTCCCCCAGCTATTTCTTTCTTTCTTTTTTTTTTTTTTTTTAATTATTTCCCTCCCAAAGCCCCAGTAGATAGTTGTATGTCATAGCTGCACATCCTTCTAGTTGCTGTATGTGGGACGCGGCCTCAGCATGGCCGGAGAAGCGGTGTGTTGGTGCACGCCCGAGATCCGAACCCGGGCCGCCAGCAGTGGAGCGTGCGCACTTAACTGCTAAGCCACGGGGCCGGCCCTTTTTTCTTTTTTTTTTTTTAATTATCCCCAGCTATTTCTGATGAGAAATAATTGCGAACCAGTTATTCATCTAGAACAAGGGTTGGCAAACTATGGCTCACGAGCCAAATCCAGCTCACTGCCTATTTTTGTATGGCTCACAATCAAAGAATGGTTTCACATTTTTAAGTAGTTGAAAAAAATCAAAAGGTATTATCCAAATAATATTCTTTTGAAAGATATATGAGATTCAGATTTCAGTGTCCATAAATAATGATTTATTGGAACATGGCCACACCCATTTGGTTACATATTGTCTATGGCTGCGTTTGCACTTTAAGTAGTTGCAGCAGGGACTGTACGGCCCCACAAAGCCTAAAATGTTTATTTGGCCTTTTATAGGAAATGTTTGCCAACCCCTGATCTAGAGCAATGGATCTCAAAGCGTAGTCTCCAGACCAGCAGCATCAGCATCACCTGGGAACTTGATAGAAATGCAAATTATTAGGCCCTACTCTGGACCCACTGAGTCAGTAGGTGATAGTGCATGCTAAAATTTGGGAACCATTTTTATTAGTGTCTGCAATGTAATGATTTCCTTTTTAAAAGACTTGTAACAGAAATTTTTACTTTGTCATCCTGATATATTGAAAATGGAAGGTGGTTGTGGACCTCCAGTGTCCTTCATTGCCATAGTAGAACAGGCCATATAGATAGCACTTATGAAACTTTAACAACAAAGATGGAATATTGTCACAGGGCTTAGCATTTTGTAAGGATTCAGTATTTATTTGCTAGATGAATGGAGCAGATTTCTTAAATGGCACAGTTTATATGGAAAAGAAGAAAAATTGTGCATAACAACTTTGAAGCTGTCATATTTTCAGGTTTCCCTCAGTGTTGTTTTATCCTGCTTGCCCAGGCTGAGCTTAAAGTAACTAAAAGATTAGTAGCCAGTTGCTTTCTGCTTAGCAGATTGGTGTGAGGGGTGGCGCATGCAGTGTTGAAAGACAGAAGAATATTTAGTCAAAATCCGGACTGTAGTATATTCTGAAGGATAAAAAGGAAGGTTTCTGCCCCAGTAGGAGGGCATCGTCAGTATCATGAGGAGGAACTGTGGGCCCCACATGGTCTTGTGACCCACAGGAAGTCTAAAGTGCATTTGCCAAGAGTGAGAGTTGTTAAATGCTGGAACAGTCACTGAAAGGATTACGTGGTTGACTTTTTCTGGAGATCTTTAAAAAAGGTAAAGATTATCTTACAGATAGTCTGAAGAGACTTGAGTGCATGTCTTGCCCCTTCTTCCTCACAGTTTTTTTTTTTTTTTTAAATAATTTTATTTATTTATTTATTTTCCCCCCAAAGCCCCAGTAGATAGTTGTATGTCATAGCTGCACATCCCTCTAGTTGCTGTATGTGGGACACGGCCTCAGCATGGCCGGAGAAGCGGTACGTCGGTGCGCGCCCGGGATCCGAACCCGGGCCGCCAGCAGTGGAGCGCGTGCACTTTACCGCTAAGCCACGGGGCCGGCCCCTCACAGTTTTTTTGAGTGATACCTGTTTTATCATTTTGTTATCCTATAGGTCCTTTTTGTTCATTTAGATTATTAAATAAAAAACTATTGTAATTAGTACATATAAATTAGACTGGTAAATTTTGACCTTTTATGTTTCCTCCTCTTTTCTGCTTTGTGTTCTTTTGGCCATATAAATGACTGTATTAAACAACATCTGTCTGTTTCTTAGGTAGAATTATTTTCTCAGACTTGATTTGGTGCTTGTTAATTTCCGGGCTGTTTTTTAAACTTTTGGATGTCTTCTCTTTGTCTCTTAGGTTTCACTTAACACTCTTGTATCTATGAAAGACAAGAGGTTGGCGCATAATTTACGCTCATTAAATGTTTATTGAATGAATGATAGCTCTCATTTCTTTCAGACTCTAACAAGTGGACAAATTGTGATCTTTTGAGATGAAACACATATTTTGCATTTATTAGCCTGGTTGGTATTCTTCCCCTTGATTTTATAGTATATAGAAAAGAGAAAATATGTGATTTAGCATTTAACCCACTCTCTAATTCTTTTTTTTTTAATTTTTTAAATTTATTTTTTCCCCCAAAGCCCCAGTAGATAGTTGTATGTCATAGCTGCATTTCCTTCTAGTTGCTGTATGTGGGACGCGGCATGGCCAGAGAAGCAGTGTGTTGGTGTGCGCCCGGGATCCGAACCCGGGCCGCCAGCAGCGGAGCGCACGCACTTAACCGCTAAGCCACGGCCCCGGCCCCTCTAATTCTCTTTTAAAGAGAGTATTAAAAACATCCCCTCTACCAAAGGTGGCCATATTTACCAGCACTCTCAAATATACCATTGTTTTGTTTAGTTTTTCTTGCTATCTTCTATCCACTGCGATATTCTGTTTTCCCAGACACTAAACTCTGAAAAACTACTATTATTATCACTAAAATATCTCAGGCGTTGGGCTTTTGAGATATGTAGTTACCTGGAAAAATTTGGAGGAAGGCCAGGAACACTGCTAGAAGGAATTTGAAGTTCTCAAGGACCCGGGTCCGCATTTTAGTAAATGTCTATTGATCTGAACTGGGACTAGGTTCTTTTGACTTTTGTTTTCTACAAAGTTTTAACCATTATTAAATCCAGCCTTTCTCTCTCCAATCTGCTTCTCTTACTGCCCTACTACTTGCATCTCTATTTAAGAGATGTATAGGCACTGAAATACTAGTATTAGAGGTATCAAAACCACAGTTTTTTGTGTCCTGTCTCTGTTGTAAGAGCCTTGTCACATCATTTGTATTTATGAGCAATCTAGAAGTAATAAATGAGCTGTTAGAAGTGTTTGAAAAAGTTAATAGTGTTTGGAATAATGACTCATCTATAATAAGTAGTCCAACAGGAACGTTTTTGTAGGCAAGGTATTGAGTTTGTAAGGATATGAATTCAGGGAGCTCATAGTTCAGTTTGGAGTAGAGAAGATAAGCACATAGAAACATATTTTCAGTTCTGCATGGTGTTTTCATAGAAAATAGGGGAACCTATTTGAGGAAGGCCTCTTTAAGGAGGTAATGCCAAAGCTAAGTTCTCAAGTAACAGTAGAAGTATAGGGTACAGATGGATGTTTTATGCAGAGGGAGCACCTGAAATATGAATTTTTTTAAATAAAAATTTTTTTTGTACTTTTTTCCTTTATTTTTTTGGTGAGGAAGATTAGCCCTGAGCTAACATCTGTACCAGTCTTCCTCTATTTTGTATGTGGGATGCCTCCACAGCCTCTGGCTGACAAGTGGTGTAGGTCTGTGCCCAGGATCCAAACCCAAGAACCTGAGCTGCTAGAGCGGAGTACACGGAACTTTATAACCACTCGGCCATGGGGCTGGCCCCTACTTTTTTCCTTTTGAAAAGTGTGATTATCCTTTTTTTTTCTGTAATTGACAAAGTAATACATTGGCAAATAAGTCTTCTTTTTACTCTGGAGCCCAGTCTTCTCAAGATGAGTTGCTTGTGTATTTTTCAGAAATTGTCTCTACCTTTACAAGAATATATGTTTTTTAAAAAATAAGTGGAATCATGTATTTACTTTGCTGCACTTCATTGTGTGCTTAAGTTTTTTTTTTTCTCTCTCATGCTTAATGATCTACCTGGGAGATCTTTGGTGGGAAGCTTTTTTTTTTTTTTCTTGTGAGGAAGATCAGCCCTGAACTAACATCTGTTGCCAATCCTCCTCCTTTTTTTCTCTTTTTCTCCCTAAAGCCCCAGTAGATAGTTGTATGTCATAGTTGCACATCCTGCTAGTTGCTGTATGTGGGATGCTGCCTGCATGGCTAGAAAAGTGGTACGTTGGTGTGCGCCTGGGATCCGAACCCGGGCCCCCAGTAGTGGAGCACGCGCACTTAACGCTAAGCCATGGGGCTGGCCCCAAGTGGGAAGCTTTTGAAGAAGGGTTTTACATAGAGTAGTGACACAGTCGGTTCCATATTTTAGGTAGTTATAACATTGATGACCATGGGGAAGATGGTTTTGAGGAGGGAAGACTGGAAGGAAGGAAATGTATTAGAGAATATAACGAACATTAGGAATTGAAGTGCATCTCCTGTAACAGAACTAGTCCATCAGCCTGAAAGTAGCAGGAAGACCCTTGACCTTTTGTGCTTGTGGATTGGATCACATTGGAGGTGCTACTGCCTCCCCAGAGGGTATTTGGAAATGTACAGTAGTTGTCAGAGGAACTGAGGGGCTCTACTGGCATTTGATGGATAAGGGCCAGGGATGCTAAACTTTCTGCATGGCTCATAATGGTCCTGTACCATAATGCGGGCATGTCTACATTAAGTAAGAAACACTAATCTGCATCCTAATCACTGGTGTGCTTGTTTAAAATGCAGTGGGTTAAGGGGGCTGGCCCCGTGGCTTAGCAGTTAAGTGTGTGTGCTCCGCTACTGGCGGCCAGGGTTCGGATCCCGGGCGCGCACCGATGCACTGCTTGTTGGGCCATGCTGAGGCCGCGTCCCACATACAGCAACTAGAAGGATGTGCAACTCTGACATACAACTATCTACTGGGGCTTTGGGGAGAAAGAGGGAAAAAAGCAGGAAGATTGGCAATAGATGTTAGCTCAGGGCCAGTCTCCCTCAGCAAAAAAGAGGAGACTTGGCATGGATGTTAGCTCAGGGCTGATCTTCTTCACACACACACACAAAAATGCAGTGCCTTAGGCCTTCTTCTAGAACAACTGAATTAGAATTTGTAGAGTTGTGGTCTGAGAATCTATGTTTTAATAAGTATACCAGATAATTCTTAGATCTACTCAGAGTGGGAACCATTCCTTTATCACGTGAGTGCTGATTATTTGAGCAGCTCTTCTCAGTCATAGGACTCTCTACAGTCAGTCAGATACTCTCAGCTTCCCCCAAAACTCTCAGACACGTAGTAGCATGGAGAGAGAACTGAAGAGCTAGTGTTGAATGGTATCCATTTAGGTATAGTTTCCCAAATTAACGTGCTATGTGTGGGTATAGAACAGGATTCACAAACTATGGCCCATGGGTCAAATCTGGTCTGCTCCTTGTTTTTGTAAATAATGTTTTTCTGGAATACAGCCACACTCATTTGTTTGCATGTTATCTATGGCTGCTTTTTTACACTACCACGGCAGAAATGAGTAGTTGTGACAGAGACCATATGGCCTGAAAAGCCTAAAATATTTATTGTTTGGCCCTTTATAGAAAAAGTTTGCTGACCCCTGGTAGGGACCAGTAGTTCTCAGTCTTGGCTGCATAATGGAATCATCTGGGCAGCTTTAATAAAATTACTGATGTCAGGATCCCACCTCCACCCCATTTGTGTCTGAGTTTGGTCTGGGTGTCTGAGTTTTAAAAGCATTCCAGGTGATTCTTTTTTTTTTTTTTTTAAAGATTTTATTTATTTTATTTTTTCCCCCCAAAGCCACAGTGGATAGTTGTATGTCATAGCTGCACATCCTTCTAGTTGCTGTATGCGGGACTCGGCCTCAGGATGAACGGAGAAGTGGTGCCTCGATGCGCACCCGGGATCCGAACCCGGGCCCCCAGCATCGCAGCGCGCGCACTTAACCACCAAGCCACAGGGCCGGCCCTCCAGGTGATTCTAATGTGCAGCAAAGGTTGAGAACTACTGGTATAGAGCAAGAAGCACACTTAACAGCAGTACAGACTGGTGATTTTGGTTCTTCATGTGTTTTACTAGGTCAGAGTGTTGGAAATCCAGATGGTGGAGGTAGAAGAAGGTCCTCCTTTATTAAGTGCCATATTTAAAAGGCCTCTGGATGCTAGGAACAGGACAGAAGCTGTGCATATAATTCGTCATGTGACAGTAGGCAGAAACGAAAAAAGAAATAAACCAGCACTTGAGTTGACAGACTGAGGACAGGCCTATACCCTGCCTTTTGATACATAGCGGATCTATTATTTGAGGATGAATAAAACAGAAAAAAACAACAGGAGACTATTGAAAATTTATATAGCAAGGGAAAGAGAATATTATCCTAAAACCTCACAGGAAGAGCAGTGCTCTGAAAATTATTTTCTATAGAAACCAAAAGAAAATTGTAGACAACTATCTGGCAATCCCGGTAGGATATAAGTGGCTTCTGAAAAATAGATTGTAAACTTGTGGTTTCCAAGCCAGTTTCAGCTCTGTAAACTTGTCTTGTATGGTCTTCCTATTGTTTTCAGAAATTTTGAATGAGTTGCCAGCATTTAAAATAGATTTCACATAAAAATTCAGATTTGTGATGTAATGAAGCCTCCATAAAAACCCACAAGGACAGGGTTCGAAGGGCTTCCGGGTTGGTGAACACGTGGAGATGTGGGGAGAGTGGTGCGTCTGAAGAGGGCATGGAAGCTCTGCGCCCTTTCCCCATACCTTGCCCTGTGCATCTCTTCCATCTGGCTGTTCCTGAGTTAGAAATCCAGGTACAGGAGGCACAGAGAGCCCCAAACAAGATAAACCCAAAGAGGCCCACACCAAGACACATCATAATCAAAATGTCCAGAATTAAAGATAAAGAGAGAATCCTAAAAGCCGCAAGAGAATGTCAAGTTACAAAGGAAACCCCATAAGGCTATCAGCTGACTTCTCAGCAGAAACCTTACAGGCTAGAAGAGAATGGCACGATATATTTAAAGTGCTAAAAGGAAAAAACTTACAGCCAAGAATACTCTACCCGGCAAGGTTATCGTTCAAAATGGAAGGAGAGATCAAAATTTTCCCAGATAAGCAAAAATTAAAGGAGTTTGTCACCAAGAAACCAGTGTTACAAGAAATGTTAAAGGGACTGATTTAAGGGGAAAAGAGAAGACCACAAATAGGAAAAATTATCTATTTCCACGATTAGAACGTAATGGATACAAATGAACAAAAAAGAGGTTAGATATGATATCAGAAACATAAAAGGAGGGAGGAGGGTAGTTAAAGAGTACAGCTTTCAGACAGAGGTCAAACTAAAGTGACCATCAATTCTGTATAGAAGAAGTAAGGAACAGAGAAGGACTACTTAAACACTGAGGAAAAAAAAAAAAAAAAGTTAAAAAATGGCAGTAAGTAAATACTTATCAATAGCTACTTTAAACGTCAATGGACTAAATGCCCCAATTAAAAGGCATAGGGTGGCTGACTGGATAAAAAAACAAGACCCATATATATGCTGCATACAAGAGACACACTACAGACCTAAAGACACTCACAAACTGAAAGTGAAGGGATGGAAAAAGATACTCCACGCAAATGGCAATGAAAAGAAAGCTGGGGTAGCAGTACTCATATCAGACAAAATAGACTTTAAAACAAAAACTGTAAAAAGAGACAAAGAAGGGCATTACATAATGATCAAGGGAACAATCCAACAAGAGGATATAACACTTGTAAATATCTACGCACCCAATGTAGGTGCACCTAAATATATAAAGCAATTATTAACAGACATAAAAACAGAAATAGACAGTAACACAATAATAGTAGGGGACTTTAACACTCCACTTACACCAACAGATAGATCATCCAAACAGAAGACCAATAAGGAAACATTGGCCTTAAACGACACCTTAGAACAGATGGACCTAGTAGATATATACAGAGCATTCCATCCAAAAACCGAAGAATACACGTTCTTTTCAAATGCACATGGAACATTCTCCAAGATTGATCACATATTAGGCCACAAAACAAGTCTCCATAAATTTAAGAAGATTGAAATAATACCAAGCATCTTTTCTGACCACAACGGTATGAAACTAGAAATCAACTATAGGAAGAAAATCAGAAAAGCCACAAATACATGGAGATTAAACAAAATGCTACTGAACAACGACTGGGTTAACGAAGAAATCAAAGAAGAAATCAAAAAATACCTGGAGACAAATGAAAATGAAAATACGACATGCCAGAATTTATGGGATACAGCAAAAGCGGTTCTAAGAGGGAAGTTTATAGCGATACAGGCCTATCTCAACAAACAAGAAAAATCTCAAATAAACAATCTAAAAATGCACCTAAAGGAACTGGAAAAAGAAGAACAAACAAAGCCCAAAATCAGTAGAAGAAGGGAAATAATAAAAATCAGAGCAGAAATAAATGAAATAGAGACCAAAAACAATAGAAAAATTAATAAAACCAAGAGCTGGTTCTTTGAAAAGATCAACAAAATAGACAAACCTTTAGCTAGACTCACCAAGAAAAAAAGAGAGAAGGCACAAATAAGTAAAATCAGAAATGAAAGAGGAGAGGTTACAACAGACACCTCAGAAATACAAAAGATTATAAGAGAATACTATGAAAAACTATATGCCAACCAATTCGACAATCTGGAAGAAATGGATAAATTCTTAGAATCATACAACCTTCCAAAACTGGATCAAGAAGAAGTGGAGAATTTGAATAGACCAATCACCAGTAAGGAGATCGAAACAGTAATCAAAAACCTGCCCAAAAATAAAAGTCCAGGACCAGACGGCTTCCCTGGTGAATTCTACCAAACATTCAAAGAAGACTTAATACCTATCCTTCTCAAACTCTTCCAAAAATTGAGGAGGGGGAAGCTCCTAACTCATTCTACGAAGCTGACATTACCCTGATACCAAAACCAGACAAGGACAACACAAAAAAGAAAATTACAGGCCAATATCACTGATGAACATCGATGCGAAAATCCTCAACAAAATACTAGCAAATCGCATACAACAATACGTTAAAAGATTATACACCATGATCAAGTGGGATTTATTCCAGGGATGCAGGGATGGTTTAACATTCGCAAATCAATCAACGTAATACACCACATTAATAAAATGAAGAACAAAAATCACATGATCATCTCAATAGATGCAGAGAAAGCATTTGACAAGATCCAGCATCCATTTATGATAAAAACTCTGAATAAAATGGGTATAGAAGGAAAGTACCTCAACATAATAAAGACCATATATGAGAAACCCACAGCTAATATCATCCTCAATGGTGAAAAACTGAAAGCTATCCCTCTAAGAACAGGAACCAGACAAGGATGCCCACTGTCACCACTCCTATTTAACATAGTATTGGAAGTCCTAGCCAGAGCAATCAGGCAAGAGAAAGAAATAAAAGGGATCCAAATTGGAAAGGAAGAAGTGAAACTGTCACTATTTGCAGATGACATGATTTTATATATAGAAAACCCTAAAGAATCCACCAGAAAACTTTTAGAAGTAATAAACGAATATGGTAAAGTTGCAGGATACAAAATCAACATACAAAAATCAGTTGCATTTCTGTACACTAACAACGAAGTAGCAGAAAGAGAAATTAAGAATACCATCCCATTTACAATTGCAACAAAAAGAATAAAATACCTAGGAATAAATTTAACCAAAGAGGTGAAAGATCTGTACACCGAAAACTATAAAACATTTCTGAAAGAAATTGAAGAAGACACAAAGAAATGGAAAGATATTCCATGCTCTTGGATTGGAAGAATTAACATAGTTAAGATGTCCATACTTCCTAAAGCCATCTATAGATTCAATGCAATCCCTATCAAAGTTCCAACAACATTTTTCACAGAAATAGAACAAAGAATCCTAAAATTCATATGGAACAACAAAAGACCCCGAATAGCTAAAGGAATCCCAAGAAAAAAGAACAAGCTGGAGGGTATCACACTCCGATATCAAAATATACTACAAAGCTATAGTAACCAAAACAGCATGGTACTGGCACAAAAACAGACACACAGATCAATGGAATAGAATCGAAAGCCCAGAAATAAACCCACACATCTATGGACAGCTAATCTTTGACAAAGGAGCCAAGAACATACAATGGGGAAAAGAAAGTCTCTTCAACAAATGGTGTTGGGAAAACTGGATAGCCATATGCAAAAAAATGAAAGTAGATCCTTACCTTACACCATACACAAAAATTAACTCCAAATGGATTAAAGACTTGAATGTAAGACCTGAAACTGTGAAAGTTCTAGAAGAAAACATAGGCAGTACGCTCTTCGACATCAGTCTTAGCAACATCTTTTCTAACACCACATCTGACCGGGCAAGAGAAACAATAGAAAAAATAAACAAATGGGACTACATCAAACTAAAAAGCTTCTGCACAGCAAAGGAAACCATCAACAAAACGAAAAGACAACCTAACAATTGGGAGAAGATATTTGCAAACCATACATCTGATAAGGGCTTAATCTCCAAAATATATAAAGAACTCATGCATCTCAACAACAAAAAAACTACCAACCCAATTAAAAAATGGGCAAAAGACCTGAACAGACATTTCTCCAAAGAAGATATACAGATGGCCAACAGACACATGAAAAGATGTTCAAAATCACTAACTATCAGGGAAATGCAAATCAAAATTACAATGAGATATCACCTCACGCCTGTCAGAATGGCTATAATTAACAAGACAGGAAACAACATGTGTTGGAGAGGATGTGGAGAGAAGGGAACTCTCATACACTGCTGGTGGGAGTGCAAACTGGTGCAGCCACTATGGAAAACAGTATGGAGATTCCTCAAAAAATCAACGATAGAACTACCATATGATCCAGCTATTCCACTGTTGGGTATTTATCCAAAGAACTTGAAAACACCAATTTGCAAAGGTACATGCACCCCTGTGTTCATTGCAGCCTTATTCACAATAGCCAAGACTTGGAAGCAACCTAAGTGCCCATCAAGGGACGAATGGATAAAGAAGCTGTGGTATATATACACAATGGAATACTACTCAGCCATAAGAAACGACGAAATCCAGCCATTTGTGACAACATGGATGGACATTGAGGGTATAATGCAAAGTGAAATAAGTCAGAGGGAGAAGGCCAAATACCGTATGATTTCCTTCATTAGGTGGTAGATAATAACAACAATGAACAAACACATAGGGACGGAGATTGGATTGGTGGTTGCCGGGGGGGGGGGGGGGGGGGTGGAGGGTGAAAGGGATAATTCGGTACATGTGTGTGGTGATGGGTTGTAATTAGTATTTTGGTGGTGAACATGATGTGGTCCATGCAGAGGTGGGGGTACAATGATGTACACCTGAAATTTTTGCAATGTTATAAACCAATGTTACTGCAATAAAAAAAAAAAAAAAAACTAAATCATATTAATAGATTATACGTTGAATGGATTATAACACAGACACTACCTAAATAAATGAAGGGCAATTCTAAATTACAAAATAAAAATAGAATTAAAGTAAAGTAAAAAATAAATTTTAAAAATTGTGTGTAAAAAAAAAAAAAAATTCAGATTTGTAACTTCTCTTGACAAATCAAATCTTTCAGCAGTAAGGCTGAATTGCATTACACCTTGCCCTGTCCCTTCTTGAATAGTTCATTCCTAAAGCTGTTAGCGGAGCTATAGTGGCACAGAGCAGGGTGTTGGAGCCTGACTAGAGTGGGCAGGCTATGGAATGGAGAAGACCAGTATGGGTTGTTAGAGCCCAAGCAGGGTGAGGAGGGTGCCTGCATAGGAGGGACAGTTCTAAAAGGAACCAAGGCTCTTTGGAGAAATGGCTGATTCCAGGGCTGGGACAGGGAAAGAACAAGATGAACCTAGAGCTTTCTTGTGGCAGAAAGTAAAGTGCTCAAAGAATGGTAAGGACGTGTCCAAAAGACACAATAATGATAGTAACAGATTATAATCCATTGAGTAAAATAGGAAACCATGAGGGAATTAAAAGTTTGGTGAAGAACAAGATAGTTATATAATTTCAAATTATGTCTCTACAAAATACTCATTGACTACAAAAGAGAAGAATATCTTTATAGTAAAGTTTGGCGGATAACACCTTAATCAAGTGATCAAGTTAAACGTCATCGGTAAGAAGATCAAAGTCATGAGTCACCTATAGGGTGCAATGAGAACAACACAGCATCACTTTTGTGATAGTCTTGCCAAAGATGTATAACCTGAATCTAAGCATAAAGAAAAATCCGAGAAACCCAAATTGAAGGACGTTCCAATACAAAATAACTGGCCTGTAATCTTAAAAAGTGTCAAAGTTATATAAGCCAAGGAAAGACTGTGGAACTTTTTCAGGTTGCAGGAGGCTAAAGAAACACGGCAGCTAAATGCAACACATAATTCTGAATTGGATGGTATTGAGACAAATGGCAAAACTTGAATGGGGTCTGAGGATTAAATGAGAGTAATGTGTTGGTGCTAATTCTCTGATTTTGATGATTGTGTTGTGGTTATCTAGGAAAACAACCTTATGTTGTAGGACCTATATGCTAAAGTGTTCTGGTGTAATAGCATCATGCTAGCCACTTACTCTCAGATGGTTCTAGATTTTAAAAACTTCTTTGTACTATATGTACAACTTTTCTATAAATTTGAGATTCTTTCAAAATTAAATTTAAAAATGTGTGTAGGAAAGGCTTTATGTACACATGGAAAAAGTGACTTGAGGTATTTTGCCACAATATGCATTTTTGTTTTAGTTTTTATTACTTTAATTACATTGTTGCTACTGGAAAAAGAAAACAGTATAGAAGTAGTAGGCTGTTTGTTATAAGACCTCAGATCATAGAAACTCTTAAATGGGAGTTTTATTGGCAATAATTAGCAATAACTGTGTATGTATTATAACAATCGGTGTTAAGACAATGTGAAGGTTCATAGTTTTAAAGTTGTAACTATTTTGTATGATATTTGTTAGTAAATGCTATCTTAAAACAAAATTTGAATATTTTGAGTTGTAAAATAGAATTAGAATTTATTAAGAATGGAAACAGTAATGTATGTGTAAATAAGATTATACCAATAATTTTTGGAAGTTTTTTGTTTGGCTAATTGATTTGTTTAATATGGTTTAAGTTAGAAGTGAAATTTTTAGTTCATTCTTAGACTGCATAAATTTTGCCTGCTTCTAAAATGTGTATATCCTTCTACTTTTCATATCAAAAAAGACCGTTAACATTTAAATAAATGAGTATATATGTAATAGATATTATGATATATGTATATATATAAAATATAATGAAAACTAAGATGTATATAAAAATAATTTTATAATGATAGTCTGGGTCTCAAATTTCAAATGAAATAGTGTAACAGGAAAAAAGGCCTCAAAGAAGATAGAATTTCAGTTTCAACTTTGATGAGAAAAATATATAGGTTAAAGTGTATTTTTAAAATCTATCCAGTAGTAGAATTTAAAGCAAGTAATATACCTTCTAAGTCATGGGAGAGTAAAAAAGCAAACAAAACATAGTATATAAGAGTAACAGGCAAAAAAAAAAGGAAATATTCAAACCAAAAAATATTTAATAACGTGGGAAAATACAATATAAACTATATGCAGGATGACCCCAGTTTTGCATGTTTGTTTATCTGTGTATATGACAGTTATGTATAGAAAAGAGACTGAAAGGAAATAAGATTGAGTGGTTTCCTCTAGGAAGTGAAATTATGGGTGATTTTTGTTTTCTCCTTTATACTTTTTTTTTATATTTAAAGAAATTAATATATATGTGTTTATATGTGATATCTATACAACTCCCAACCAACAAATGTTCCTTAAAAATTAAAATGTCATATATTCTATTCTATATTTTATATAGTATGAAATATTCTAAAGTATTTTATAGTTTTTTTCAGTAGAAAAATCTTTTTATTTCTAGGCTAATTGGTGGGCAGTGTTACTTATGGGAATTGCCCTGATCATGTTAATGGCTGGATTTATTAAGATATGCAGTGTTCATACTCCAAGTAGTAATCCAAAGTTGCCTCCTCCTAAACCTCTTCCAGGTAAGACAATTTGAGCAAGGTATATATTTTTATAACTCAGAACCGTTCAGCAGGTAGAATTGAATTATTAATGAGTCTTTAGTAACTAATTTTCTAGGACTCTCTTCTTGAGAATGGGATTTCTGGATGAATTATTTAGTTGATTTTTTTAAGTCTGTTTGTTATCTATCCAATCTAGATAATGGCTGTCAATTTAATGCTAATCTATCCTGAGTATCTAAAAATATTTATACCTAGACATTTTTATTTTTACTTAGTACCTGTTTTCTTGTTTTTTTTTTTCATGTTGTAAAACCTTTCTTTTTGTTTTTATTATGATACTCAGGCTACTTGTAAGTGATTGGTCTTTCTATTCTAATAGCTATGCTTCTGTTGTTGTTTTTAATTGTTAGTGCTCTTGAAATATTTTCTGGTGCATAAGCTCATTTTCCCTAGGGATGATGCTTATGGGGGAAGAGATTCTTAGGATAAAGGCTTCAGTCACAAAATAACCGTTTTTATTCTCCGTCTCTGAAAACAGCTCCAAAGGTTTGATCTCTGCCCTTTGCCTCTCAGGGAGACACAGCATTGAAAGGAGGCCTCCTTAGATTAGCTCCAGGGATTTGGAGAGGGAAAGGGAAGGAAGCAATGGCTCCAGATGATTTAGTCCCCATCTGTTTTTCCCTCACCCACCCCAAGGTAGTTGTGGCTTCTGTGCTGCCCTTGGGACGTCTGGACCAGAACTCTGTTCACTGTAGGTGTGGAGCGGACGTTGTCCCAAGGCAGTGGCAGAGGAGAACCAGAGCTAAATGACTGCATTTTCCTCTTCTGCCTTCCACGGACTTCTCATGAAGCCTCTTGCCTCAGGCCAGATCCACTACTCTACACAGGGTAGTTGAAAACTAGGGGTTTCTTATAATTTTTTCTATTTTCTTTCAACTGTTCCCCTGCGTTTACCTATCGGGGGGCAGGAGAGCTTAGTAGTCATGCTGGGACAGAATCTTGGTGGGCTTCAGAGGAAATTTGCTTTTGATATCATTGCTTTTCGTAAATTTACAATGTTAGCACTCTGGAATTTACGTCAGTTTCTTAGGGATTTCCAAGGACCACATGACACTTTTTAGATATGTTACCAATTATGGTCTCATTCAGTGAAACAATTCTTTTACTTGATTTCACTTTAAGCAAATTCCACTTTTAAAAACATAAAAAAAAACCCTAGCTGTTGTTTGTTGAACTCTCACAAAAAGTGTTAAGCACTTTTACGTGAATTATCATATAATCCTCACAACAGACTATATGGGTTAGTTGTTATGCCTGTTTTATAGACTAGGCACCTGAGTTTCAGAAAGGTTAAGTCATTTACTCAAAGACACTCAGTAGTTTCTTCATCATGGATTCTGTCCTCAGAATCATATTAATTCAATAGTTGTGGCTGTTGAGCACTTGAAATATGTCTACTCTCAATTGAGAGGTGTTGTAAATATAAAATACCAGACTTGGAAGACTTAGTATAAAAACATGCCATGTTTCATTAATAATTTTTTATGTTGATTACATCTTGAATGATACTATTTTGGCTATATTGGGTTAAGTGAAATAAAAAATATTAAAATTTTTTTTACCTGTTTCTTTTTTAGTTTTTTCATTTTGGCTACCAGAATATTTTAAATTACACATATGGCTCATATTTCTGTTGGACAGCACTGATGTAGAACCTTTCTTATTTAAGTGGCAGCTTTGATTTTAAAAGATTAAAAATCTCACGGTCAATCTATTTTCCTTTTGTTTGTGACTCACAGGCACTTTAAAGAGGAGGAGACCTCCACCGCCCATTCAGCAACCCCAGCGTCAGAGGCCCCGGGAGAGTTATCAGATGGGACACATGAGACGTTAACTGCAGCTTTTGCCTTGGTTCTTCCTAGTGCCTACAATGGGAAAACTTCACTCCAAAGAGAAACCTATTAAATCATCATCCGCAAACTAACCCTCACAGATAACAGTCGAAGAAAAAAATGGCAAGAGATCATGTCCTCAGACCAGGTGGAATTACTTAAATTTTAAAGCCTGAAAATTCCAATTTGGGGGTGGGGGGTGGAAAAGGAACCCAATTTTCTTATGAACAGATATTTTTAACCTAATGGCACAAAGTCTTAGAATATTACTATGTGCCCCATGTTCCCTGTTCTTCGTTGCTGCATTTTCTTCACTTGCAGCCAAACTTGGCTCTCGACAAACTTTTATCACAAATTGAAATATATATATATTTTTTTCAACTGCCAATCAAGGCTAGGAGGCTCGACCACCTCAACATTGGAGACATCACTTGCCAATGTACATACCTTGTTATATGCAGACATGTATTTCTTACGTACACTGTACTTCTGTGTGCAATTGTAAACAGAAATTGCAATATGGATGTTTCTTTGTATTATAAAATTTTTCCGCTCTTAATGAAAAATTACTGTTTAACTGACATACTCAGGATAACAGAGAATGGTGGTATTCATTGGTCCAGGATTCTGTAATGCTTTATATAGGCAGTTTTGAAACGAGAAACAATTTACCTTTTTCTTGTGATGGAGTTGGTTCTGATATTCATTTTGTCTTTATCAAATGGCTGCTAAGAGCACATGAGTGACTACGCTGAAGAACACAGTTAAGTGTTGTGCAAACTGGACATATGCAGCATACTACTTAGAGTTAGTTCTTTATGTAAATGTCTGATTTCTGCTTAGTTATTTTAAACTTTCTAATTCAATTCCATTTTTGAATTGATAGGTGAAATTTTTTTCATACTTTGGTAGAAATTATGTCAATGAAATGATTCTTTTTATTTGTAGCTTCTTATTTGTGTTTTCCATATATCTAAAGTATGCTAATTATGTTGTTGGTTTCATCTGACATGGAAAAGAAAAGCTGTGTCTTTATTTTATCAAAATATTTGAACAGTTTTTTCAGCATATCATCACTGATCATTGGTAACCACTAAAGAAGAGTGATTTGCTCAACTAGTAGTTAAAATTGTAGATAGGCCTTCTGACGTTTTTTTTCCTAAAATACTTTAACGATAATGAAGGTGAAACAGCACAATGTCCCATTCCAAATTTATTTTTTAAATAGATGTAAATAATTGGCTTTTTAAAGAAAGAAAGCAAAAGCATTTAATGTATTAACAGGCTTATTGCTATGCAGGAATAGAAGGGGGCATTACAAAAAAATTTTAAGCTTGTGACGTATTTATTGCTTCTGTTTTCCAGCTACATCACTTAAATTAGAAGTAAACAGCTGTGATTTTCCTGGCCTCGCATAGGAGGCAAATTTAGAGAAAGTTGAAAAGATTTGTGTTTTGGCTTTTTTTTTTTCCTTTTTTTTCTTCAGAGTATAAGGTTTACACAATCATTCTCATAATGTGACGCAAGCCAGCAAGGCCAAAAATGCTAGAGAAAACAATGGGATCTCTTCCTTGTAAACTTGTACAGTATGTGGTGACTTTTTTCAAAATACAGCTTTTTGTACATGATTTAGAGACAAATTTTGTACATGAAACCCCAGATAGACTATAAATAATTCTAAACAAACAAGTAGGTAGATATGTAATTGCTTTTAAATCATTTAAATGCCTTTGTTTTTGGACTGTGCAAAGGTTGGAAGTGGGTTTGCATTTCTAAAATGGTGACTTTTATTCTGCAAGAGTTCTTAGTAACTTCTTGAGTGTGGTAGACTTTGGAACATGTACATTTTTTGCTTGTAATGTTATCCTGTGGTAGGGTTTTGGCAGGTACACACTGCCCTATTTTATTTTGAGTCTAAGTTAAATGTTTTCTGAAAAGAGATACGTGCACTGAACTCTTTCCACTACAAATCAAGATGTGGTAAAACAAAAGGATCAAGAGAAATGAGATCTAATACTACTGTCAGTTTAATGTCCACTGTGTTTTATACAGTATCTTTTTGTTCACTTTGGAAATTTTTACTAAAAATTGCAAAAAACAAAGTATTGTGCAAAGATGTAAGGTTTTTTGAAACTTGAAATGCATTATTAATAAATAGACTTGATGAAATCAACTTGAAGGTTCCATACTCTTTGAACTCTGAGAACTATCAAAAGAAGCTTCCCACAAGGCAACTTTTCCTTACTAAATGAAAGAGATTGTTAAGCTGAAAGAGCATTGTCCCTTCCCACACGAGTACGGATATCTTTATTCCTAGTTAGGAGTCCATGTAAAAAATTTATGATATGATATCTCTGTATCTACACACAATGAACATTTTACTTAACTAATCTTAACTGCTTTACATTATTTCTAATCAATATTCAAAATGTTTAAAGTGTTCGTCTTGGTGGAAGAGCTGTGGTCTTATATGACTTTGGCAAAGTTTTCAATGCTAAGTACCTCACTTATTTTAAAAATCTAGTTTAATAGTAAATATATTTTAAAATTTTGAACCACATTTTCCTGCTTTGTCAAATTCATAGCAAATAAGGAGAGAATTGACATTTCAGTCTTATCTAGAAAAAGAGTTATAAGCCCAGAATGGTGCTGTGCACAGAATAATCTGCCCCAAATTCTTTTTTTGTTTTTAATTGAGGCCAACTGTAAATAAGTAGTATTTGTTAAATGAGTAAATATGCCATACTTTTTAGTTACTTTAATTTAAAAACATCAAAATGTATATTATGTTTAATTTTGTTTGTCCATGAAACCATCAATATTGACTAATTCAGATGATTGCAAATTTGTTATTTTTTCTTACAATTGAATTATAAGTTTATTTTAAATTTTATTTAGAGTTTTTTTTCAGCTTTCTAAATTCAGGCAACAACTCACAAACAAAATCAACAATAAAGTAAATTATTACAGTTTCTGAACTTAGTTCCCTGTAGCGTCAGGTGATATCATACAGTTTTGGGAAGGACTTCTTTAAGGGAAAGACAACTTTATCCGATCAGTCTGGTTTTCTGAAGTGTCTTCAGCACTTTGTGCTTTGGGTACTTCATTTTTGTCATATTCACAAACTAGTGAAATCTGAAGATTTCTCCAAATTAAGCAAACTACTCTTTAGTCCTTATCTCTGTCCGTATGGTCTGTACATTTTAAGACCTAATAAAATTATTGTTTCTCCAAAGATGGGATTAGTGTCCTTGGCAGCTGCGCAGTTCTAGGTACTTGAGCTTGTGCCTTTAATTTCTTGTGAAGTATTTCTAATTGAAAGTGTAAGAGGGTCAGTGTAGTAAATGCCTTACAAAACTGGACAGTCTGTCTTCAGGGGCGTTAAAAGGAGATGTTCATTATCCAGATTTAAAGAGTCAGGGTCTTCCAAAACTAGAGAGCAAGTTGGATATAGTTTTAAAGCAGCTGCCAAGGACAGTTCATCTTTAGAGAAGTCACTAAAGTTGCAAGAAATGGTAGTTTCCTGAAGAGCATTTTTGACTTCTAAGTAACTAAAAAGATGATCAGTTTGCCCCACAGAGCTCAGCTTCAGTTTCAACATTTCTGGTCTTACGTTCTTGATTAAAAACAACTTCCATTTGAATCTGTTTTTCCATTTTTAACCAGTTTAGTTTTCCCATTACTGTTTTTGTATCCAATCCTTTATATTATTGGGATACAAAGTGAGCACTTATGTTCTATATTGCCATATTGTTTGTATGTCTTAGGTATATACATATATGCACTATTTTCAGTAGAAATTCATATATTTTATAATTGATAAGCTCTTCAGAATGTCTATTCTCTCCTATAAAAAGTAATGGGATGCTAGGTAAAAATGGAGAGCTGAGCAAAATACTTGTTTGCATCTGCTTTTTCCTAAAATCTCCACTAAAATCACGGCGATTGGGAAGAAAAAAGAGCATAATCCAACAAGGACAAGGAATATTGTAGAGAAGATAACAAGAACCAAATTTTGGAAACTGGAAAGCAGATGGAAGACTAGTATCTGACTTGGCAGACCCAGGAAAGCCAAATCCTAAACCAGCAGTGGAAACATGAGCCCAGTTTGCATTAAGATTTTGGGATATAGCCTTCAAGACCTTTTTCTAGCATGTGGCTAATGGCATAATATGCACACTTTTGTAACCCACCTTTCTTATTTAACGATGCATTGATATTGTATCTACATCATTTTAATGACTGTAAATATTTTATTCTATGGCTGTATTGTACATTTTAAAAATTAACCAATTCCCTCTTGCTTGGACGTTTAGGTTTTCAGATTGTACATTATTTTAAACAATCTTACAAGGGAAATCCTAAGCCTAATAATAAAATAAATTCCTAAAATTGGAATTGTTGGATTAAAGGTTTTTTAAAGGTCCTTGATAGAAATTATGATATTGTCCTCCAGGTAGTTGTGCCGTTATACTCCTACCATCAACATATAAGAATACTTCCACCATTAGCATATTATCATATAGATAATTTTGTTTTTAATCTGAGAGCCTCACACTTAAAAATTCACATGTATGCAGCCACATGAATTTATTAGAAACAGTAGTAGAAGACTCCTGCTTAATTGACTTTATTAGCTTTGGACATAATTCAAATAAAAGTCAAATGTAGTGCCCCGATTATGGTCTCTCAATACCATTTTTTTGAAAGAAACCACTTTCTTGGATAAATGGCTAATTCCAGGTCTAGGGAAAAAAATGTACAAGAAGAGCTTAGAAAACACTCTGTCATACCAGAAAGCACAGAAGCCATTAGAAGTCTGTCAAAAAGGATTCAGGAGCCACCTGAAGAAGTTGCCACTGGCCAAAGCTGAGATAATTTTAGCGTCAGTAAGGATAATATCTGCAAGAAACTGAAGCTTATATTATGTTTTACTCTGTGAGTTAATAATGATAGTTTACAAAATCATAATTACCTTTGGAATATGCTCTTAAGTATTCCAGCTAACAAGTTAAAGAGGAGTGGTAGAATATCACCATTTTATTCCCCAATGATCACCAGTGACTGCTAACCTCACAAACAGATTGCAGCCAAACATTTTGTTCCTTCTAATGGAAATACACGTACCATTTATGAAGCAGTCCTGCCAAAAGTTGAATCTGATCCTGATCCGACCTCCAGATCTAACCACCCCTCTACTGGAAATACAGGAAACAAAGGAACATGTTAAGTGATACCACAAGGGATTCAATCAGCAAAATCCAGACTGGAAAACTACAGGACAAATGACCCTGTTTCTTCAACGATAGAATTGCAAGGAAAAAAGGAAAAGATGGACTGAAAAAGACTTAAGGGATTTAAGGACTTAAGTTCATACGATTTATGGACTTATTTCCGTCTTGATTTGAACAAACAATAGAAAATGAGACCATTGGGGAAATATGAAAACTAACTGGATATTTGATGATTTTAAGAATTTTTACAATTTTTAGGTGTGATAAGGATATCGTGGTTACATTTTTAAAAGGAGCCCTTTTAGAGATGCAAATTGAAATACTTAGAAATGAAATGATAATGGTGTTTAGGATTTGCTTAAAAATAATTGAGGAGTTGGAGTTGGGTAGTGTGTGAGAATATAGTCGAAAGACGATTGACCATGAGTTGATAATTGTTGAAGCTGGGTGATGGGTACTTGGGGATTCATTATTCTACTTTCTCTACCTGTGTTTATATTCAGAAATTTCCATAAAAATTTTTTAAATGTGAATCGAAGTCATATAGAAACTCATTCATTACTGTTTTTACTTTAGCAATAATTTATGATAATGGCCTATATTCATAATGATTTTTTATAATGATTTTTTTTAGTGGAATTAAACTTGAACCAGTCAAGCTAGCATAATTAATTATATTCTGCTCCAGTTACAATGAATGACTAATTGATTTCAACTGCTAGGGTGAATGTGTGAAGCTATCAGTCATTCAGCAGTCTTAGCAAGCAGGCCTTTACATCCTTCCTTGCTCACTGGTTTTTGTGGAGCTTGCTAACTATTTAAGGAAAATATTTATTTTCTGTTAAAGTATGTCAGGGAGTGTGATCAGGTTATCCACATTTAACTTGTGTCCCATATTAGAATAAATGTTAAGTAGCTCAGTACAGTAAACTAGATTCTACTCTTTCTTGTTAAAATGATAATAGTCCCTGGAGGTGGAAATGTATCTTAAAAAAGATATCCTAGAATTGTTTGTTCTCAATGTAAAGAAATTAGAATAATTTGATATAGTGTAGGTTGTCTTGTAGAAAAAGTGCTTCCATTGCATGAGTTTTAGAAATCATTTTGGACAAGCGAAGGCTATTCGGTAATACTGAGCAAGTTAAGCAATGTTATTCTTCATTCTAAATGTATATTTTATCATTCTTTTCTCCCCTGCCTTTTGGGCGTGGGAGTTAGCCGCCTTTATATTTCTAAACACAAAAGGCCAGTTTTTATAAATAAAGGTGTCAGTATATTGTGATTTTTTTTTTCATTATTTAGTTTTGTGATTGTAGTTTTCATTTTTTTGTAAGTCCCTATTAGTATCACCTCTGATTAAGAGAATTAACCTGTTAACCATTTTCTTGCCTTTTCTTTTGAAAATCTTATCAGAGGCTGTTTGGAATTCTTTGGCTCCTATGGTGTGCATATGTTGATTTGCATGGACTAGTTTCCTCAGTTATTCATTGAACAGATATTTCTTAAGCACTTGGTTGTGCCAGCACCTCTGCAAGATGATAGCAATAAATTAGTGAACTTAATAATGTCCCTGCCCTTGTGAAGCTTACCGTCTGGTAGGTGAGATAAATATTAATTAAATAATCATGTGAATATGTGTACAATTCCAACCGTGATAAGTGCTATGAGGGGCAGGCCTTTGGTGATCCAAGAGCTGATCATGCAGGGATGGGGCAGATAGGAGGTGGGACCTAGTCAGGAAGGTCAGGGAATGCTCCCCAAGAAAGTGATTTGAGCCCAAATCTGAAGGATGAAGAGAGGTTAAATAGGTCAAATAGGGTTTTTAATAATGTTGAATAGTTATACATGGGGCACTGAGAGCTAATTTTTCTTTGGAGCAAGGTAATATTTTTTGCTCTTGATTTTATTATATGTAAACCGAGCCATTCAAATTCCTTTGTGTATTTTTTTTAATGATTTTTCATTTTTGCTTGGCATTATATTCATTTACTGAAGAGCTGGCTTGTACTTGGGCAGATGTCCTACTTGGTTATTGTCCTTCAGAATGTTGGCCCAACAATTTGGGAGTTGTGAAAAGCCCTTGGCCTTTCAGACCTTCACCTCTGTATCATGACTACCATAAACTTGGGGTCAGGACATCTAACCTCCTACTGTGCTGAGTGAGGTGTCCTCTGATCTCTGCTGTCTGGCATTCTCTGCATCCTTCTGTCATAGCACATATCACATTCAATGTAATCCTGCTTTGTCTAAGCTGAGCTCTTGAAAGAATCATCTACGTTCAGTGGCTACTTCAATTCTCATTCACTTATCAACCAACTGCATTTTGCTCTCACGCCCTCCAGGGACTGCAATTCATGCTCTCAGGGAGCTCATAGTCTAGTGGAAGGAAAGGAGCCCAACGATTAGGATGCAGGGGAATTTGTGCTGTAAAATATACAAACACATGGTGGCTAGAAGGTCAGAGGAGATGCATATGTGAGCCAAGATGACTTCCCAAAGGAGAGATACTTGAGCTGAATGTGGAGTTTTGGTAAAAGTTTGCTCCAACTAGTCACAAGCTTTTAGTCATGGTGTGATTGCAGGGCAGTTCCTTGACTGTTTGATGCTCTGTCATACTTTCACGTCAGTGGGTGTGCTTTTTCCTCTGCCTGGTTGTCCTTTCCCTCTTCGTTCTTCTACAGAACTGCACTTTATTAATCTCCATGTCCTTGAACTTGACTATAGTAACTGTTCAATAACCATTTGTATTTTAATAAAGGATGTGTGCTCTGTAAATAGGCAAGGAAGCTAATTTCACAAGCACAAGTGTTAGTCTCATTATAACCCCATACTTCTAACTTTTAACCTCTCTGACTCTAAATCCCCTGACAGCACAACCTTCTTCCCTCACCCTTGGGGAGAAATTTTCTTTCAGAATATAATATGCACTTGTATTTATAGGATATAAAATATACCCACCACGTTTTACACAAATGGGAAAAGAACAGCTTAGCTTTGGAGCGTGTAAGCAGCAAATTATAACTCCTGGCAGAAGAAGAAATGGATTCAGAAAGCTCGAATTAGAAATTAAATGGGGAGGCCCTAGCTTCTTTGTGTGTGGGAACAAGTGTTTTCTTTAGCTAAATCATCTCTGGTATTTTTTATTTGACTATTTCATAATGAAAAGTGGATGTTAAACATTTTGTAGATGGTGTTTTCCTGCAGCAAATCTGCTGATCAACATTTATCTATAAAGTTTTTCCACAAAATTCTAGTTCCATAGGTTTTTAAACAAATATATCAGAAAGCAAAAGTTGGAAGGGAGTATGGATTCCAGGGTTAAATGGAAATGCTAAGTTAAAATCGAACAGGTTTTTGTTTACTTTTATTTTCATTTATTGATTTTTTGTTTTTTTAATTTTTATTTATTTTTAATTTTATTTTAATTTTTTTCTTGCTGAGGATTCTCCCTGAGCTAACATCCGTTGCCAATCTTCATCTGTTTTGTATGTGAGCTGCCACCACAGCATGGTCACTTGTCACTGACAGAGGAGTGGTGTTAGGTCCAGGCCTGGGAACTGAACCCAGGGCGCTGAAGCAGAGTGTGCCAAACTTAACCACTAGGCCACCGGAGCTGGCCCCTCATTTATTGATGTTTTTAAAGTGAGGTAATTCTTAGAGCCTCTACTGTGCTAACACTGAGTGTGATTTCTAAAAGGGTCTTACAGTAGATAGTGCTCCCACCCAGGTAACTCTTCCTCTCTTTTTCCTCTGAAGAGTCTAGGTTCTGCAGAAACATTTGGGGAATTACTGCTTAGATGGTGGGTACTTTTGTAGGGTCCCCAGCCAGAAATAGGTTCTCTTTACTTAGGGAATTCTCACTGGTGAGTGGAAAAAGCAAGCATTAATATGTATGGTCTGATTTCTTGTGTGTGAAAATGTTTTGTTTGTAAAAACATAATTTATTTATAGAAAATGTCTAAATTGATGCATTAAAAAACTGTTAAGTTATTTCTGAGTACTGGAATTAAGAGTCTTGGGAGAGGAAGATGATTTTTATTTTTTGTCTTTCCATACTGCTTGGATTTTTTATAAACTGAGATTCTTTTTATAATAAATAACTTTTAAAATAACTACATTGTGATGTCAAATATGTTACAATGCATTGTCGATGTTGATTGTTGACGTTGGATAATGGGAATATTGGGCTTCATTATACTATTTCTACTTTTATGTATATTTGCATATTTCCATAATAAAAAATTAAAAATCCATTGCAAAAAGTCTGTAGAAATACACCACATAGTTAACAGTGATTATCTTGGGGGTGGGAGAAGGAGAGTTGGGGAGAAGAACTTCAGGTTCCTTTCCCCCGATATGTTCTATGAGCGTGTATTGCTTTTATAATGGGAAAACACTTAATTATACACACACACCCTGCAGACCCCCCAGTGCAAAGAGTTTCACGTGTAGATGGGAGTATCATGTAGTTGACTTCCCAGATACTTGTTATTTTCTAAGGGAGTATACAAAATGAATGTGCAAGCCAAGAATGTTTAATGTGTAAGGCTCAGCTGTTCCATATTAAGATTTGAGGCTTGTTTTATAATTGAAGAGGATTCTTGAGTTTGTTATATAATGAAACAAAGGTGAAACTCTGAGGCATAGCCAAATGCCTCTGCAGAATCCCAGCAGCACAGCTAGTGGTCTGCCATGAATGATTCACACTGCTAGCTAGTTACCGGGCTCCTTAATATGAAAAACAGTGTCTTACAATAGAGTACCTAATTATAGCTCTCACATGGGGTCCAAGCGAATTAATATGTGAAGGACATTTTCTGTTGCTGACTGCAACGCTAGGCTGCGTTCATAGACATATAGAATCTATAAGGAGGGAAATGATGGTTCATTAACTGTGTGACCTGGTAAGAGTTAAGCTCGAGGTACCTCATGTGTGAAACAAGGATGATAGTATTAGCCACCTTAGGGACTGCGATGAGTATTAAATGAGAAGATTTGTAAGGCACCTTGTATAAGATGAGCTCTCAAATGCCAGCTATTCTTGTTTTCATGTGAAAAACTGCATATCGAACTGAGAACATTTAGCTTGCGAGCAGGTGTTCCCTGATTTGAAGTGCCTCCTCAAACAGCCATGTGGTTGGGGATGATTGGTCTTTGTTAATCCCATTACCTTTGCCAAGGAAGGAATGGGCATATAACCCAATCTGGCCAGGAAGATATGAGGGAAGTTCTACTTTTCTTTCTCTGGATGTTGTCATGTCTAAGTGTGCTGCCTGGAATTGCAGCAGCCAACTTGCTGTCAGCCTGAGAATAAAGCCAACATCAAAGATGGCAGAGCAGAGCAAAGAGAAAAAACTTCTTCTTAATGACATTACTGAGCTGCTAAATCTATCATCCCTGAAGGCCACCCTACCTTGGGACTTCCTTTCTTTTTGTGAGATTAGAGAAAATTGTTTTTTTATTTAAGCCAATTTGAGTTAGCTCCCAAAAGCATCATAATTAATAGAACCTGCACCAGAGAAGATTTGAGGTAGGGGTGGTGGCATTTATTCAGTCATATTCATTGAGCACTTTGGAATGTAAAACTAAACAAGAAGTCAAGAAGTTCTGAGATACGAGGAACAGGGCGTCCTGGAAACATAGCAGCTTGAACACATCCTGTCTTTTTGCTACTTGGAATTTAACCCATCTGCCTCTCCTGAGAAAAGCAGCTGCTGGGGCCTGCAGGAGGCAGACAAGATCTGGAATGTGGGTGAGGCTTCAGTCTTTGGCAGAATTCTGACAAGAGAGAGTTGGAGCATGATGGTCTTCCTGCCTGAGGACCATAATAGGGAGCCCTAAGGAGGGGACCGGGGGAAGGTCCTTGTGAGTGTACTGATCTCCCATGTTCCCGAGGAGCTGAACAGATGGGTTGAGTTGCCACCACCCCTGAGTTGGAGAGGTGAGGAGACTAGGAAGGGCTTCCTCCTAGTGCCTCACCACAGGACTGGCAGCCCATCTGCAGCTAAGCTTGGGCCAGGGGAGGCTGTGCCCATTCTTTCTACTGCTTTGGGAATGCTGCCACTGAAGATACCCCAGTAGCTGGAACAGAGCCTCAGTGGGCAAACAAAAGAAAAGAAGATTCCTAATGCGGTCCAGCAGCCAGGGAGAAGAATTACAAGCAGAACCCTCAGTACAGAAATAGCTGCTGGCATAGATAACTTGAACCAAAAAAAAGAAGAAAACGTAAGGAGATTTAAGTGCAGCACACACAAAAAAACTGATTTTCTGAGACCACAAAAGAAGATTTTGATGTAAAAATTTCAAGAGATGAATTGAGGGAAAAAGGTGTCAATGTTGATGTCTGAATTAGTGTCCTGGAAGATAAGAGAAATACACCTCAAAGCACAGAGCGAAAATACAAGAGATGAGAATCAGGAGATGGATAGAAATCGAGAAGGGGGTTTGAGGATGCAACAGAAGAGGCAATTGATAATATAAGAAAAGTTTCTGAGCTGAAGAGAGACTTGCATCTCACAGAGTTCCAGGAAGGATTGATGATAAAAAGACTCCTAGGCATATTATATCTCTGAGCTACAAGAATAGAGAACATCTTATAAGTTTCCACAGAGAACAAGTTACTCCTACAGGAGGAAGAATCATCCTAGCTTTGGACTGCTTATCGACAACGCTGGAAACTACAATATGGAAAACTGAAAGAAAAGAACCGTATGGAAATTGACCTAGGCAGACCTCCCATACCTTCAGTTCACTGTCTTGCAAAATAACCCAAGAATATGTTACCAGTTAGCTTTTACTTAGTGAGCAAATAAACTCAGAGTCAAAGTCTCTAGAAGAGTGGGGAAGGGCCAGGGGAATGTAAAACCTTAAGAGAATGGTAAAAGTAATCATTACTCAAATCACGGTGTATTATCAGCACCCAGATACTCAAAGCCCAGAGAGGTTCATCTCTCTGACTGTTGAGTGTGGCTGGATCCTCCACTCTGTAAAAGTCTGTTCTTCTCCCGAATTGATCGCATCACCATCTGCCTTGAGAACTCTTCTAAAAACAGTCTAGAACTAAAAATAATAAGTGAATCTCAGCAAATCTGGGCATCGGGGGTGGGTTGAAAGGAGGGAAGTATTCCAAAGGTCTCATCTGGGGAGTGGCTGTGGAACTGGTGGGGGTAGTGAAAGTATTCTAAAGTTTGGAGTGGAAGCCATGGAAGAATAGAGTATTTCGGTGGGAGAAATATATGTCTGGTTTTCATATAATGGTAAAGAAATATTTATCTGATTATGAGCAACAGGAAGTGGAAAGTAGCTGGAAATAGAATGGAAATCTACATGAGAAGTCACTAACAAGATGGAAAGGGGAAATAATATCAATTTGATCAATCTGCAAAAATAAGTACAGTAAAAGTAGGAAATAATAAGTTAAAAAAAGCCAATAAATAAATAAAATAAGGTAATAGGAGGAATCCAATCATTACACTGTGTGAATGGACTGGATTTTCCCATTAAAAGTCAGAGATGCTTAGATTGAACTAAAAATATAAATAGGCCAGCTATACACTATCTAGAAGAAAAATATCTAAAACAAAATTTTAAAGAAGCAAAGTATAAAGTTGAAAATAAAAGGATAGACAAAGATACCAAGCAAATATAATGAAAAGGAAAATAAGAATAGCAAAATTAATAGCAGATAAGAAGGAATTTAAGGTTAAAGGCACTATGAGAGGGATATTATGAAACAATATAAGGCACATAGGCAGAACTAACATTAGTAAACCTATGTGTACCAAACAATGTAAATGCAAAGACAACTTGATAAAAATATTGTCGATTTCAAAGCATTTTTTCAGAATCAGATCTAATATACAAAAGAAAGGACATACAAGAAGTGAATAATACAATCAACATGCTCAATTTAATAGATATATAATCTTAAGTCCCCCAACGTAGAATTTTTTCATATATCCCATAGAACATTATAAAAATTGGTTATGTGCTTGATCACAAAGAAAGCCTTACTGAATTTAGAAATGAGAGACTTTTGTAGCCACATTCAATAAAATTAGATATAAATAATTTAAAGATGTCCAGACTAGCCTATTTATAAATTAAGGAATACTTCCTGTATAATCTTTGGAGCAAAGAGGAACATAGAGCTAAAATTGCAAACTATCTAGAAAACAGTGAAAAGGGGAATACTTTATATCAAAATCTGGATTCAGAGGAAAATTTATAAACTTACCATTATTATTAAAGAAGAATAACTGAAAATGAAAGTACTTGTCATTTTTATAACAAGGTCTATGGAAAGAACAAAACAAAGCAAGTGAAAATATGAAGAAGGAATAAACATAAACAGAGTTGGGACTATGAGATGCAAGTGAGGTGCCGAGGGCACAAAATTCAAAAGACAAGGTTGTGCAAGTCCCAACACTGGCACCCTAGGCACCTCACTCTTACGGAAGCACTCACTCTCAGGGTCGCACAAGTGAGGGGCTGGCACTTGCACAATCTTGCTTCCTTGGATTTGGTGACTTAGGTGGCTTGCTTGCCTCACTCTAGTCCTGGCCCTGATTGTAAAAGTAAAAGCTTTCTTCTTAAGGAGAAAAAGCATTGTCCTGTATTTCCTGTTTTTTTTTTTTAATTAAACTCATAATAACCCAGATGTAATTTATATTTGTTATTGTGATCTTTCAATTTTACTAATTTTATTCTAGCCTAGAAGAGAGCAGAATCTTCTGACTTATTGTAGTCTTATTGTAATTCATTAAATGATTCTTTTTAGAAACTCTTTTTTTTTTTCAAGTGCATTAGATCCCTTACCTTACTTTATATTCCTAAATTTATGGGCCTACACATGTCATTGTATGTCATTGTTAAATAATACAAATAGTAATAATATTCATTGTACATCTTATTCCATTTAGCATTTCAGGGTATAAGGTAGAAAACAAACATGTGGGCTGTTCAGAGAGCCTCAACCAGGCAATGAATGAACTGCCCAATCTCCCGGTAATAGAAAGAACTTAGAATTACTCCAAAGGTGCTTTCTAAAAGGATATATTTAAATGTACTCTTAAATAGAGTATCTCTAGATATTGGGAAGAACATTACCATTCTCCAACATAGTTTCTCTTGACAGTTAACTAAACTACCTTTATAGTCTGTTCATTTCCCTTTTTTTTTCCTTTTGTGGATTATATCTAAATTTAATGTTGGACAGACCACTACATAGCATTCGTGTGGCTTAATCTTATTTTCCACAAAAAAATGTGTGTATTTGTTTCAGTTACCTCAGGAAGAATTGTTAGAATTTCAGAGTTTAGTCTGTGATTTTTCCTGTGCTTTAATGTTATGCTTTCCATTTACTCATTATTGTGATCATACATAACTTTGTACCTCTCTTGCTTGAAGGTATTTCACAAAAATAATTTAAATAAATGTTATATGCACTAAACAAGTAAAAGCTGAAAACGTAAGAATACTATATACAAAAGCACAAGGACCAGATGGTTTGACAGCTGAGTTTTTCTCTAATTAAAAAAATAAAAAGATCATCACAATATTATCTATACTGTTCAAGGCCATAGATGAAAGCTGTAGAACATCAAAGCATGAAAATGACAGCACCAAAGAAAGATGTGGATCAGTCTCGCTCATGAAAATAAAGGCAAAATTCTAAATCAAATTTTAGCAAGTAAAGTCCAGCAATGTTATGAAAAAAATACACTGTAATCAAGGAGGATTTATTCCAAGAATGCAAGTGTGAGTCAGTATCAGGAAATCTATCACATTATTTTATGAATAAACTAAAGAAGAAAAAACATATTACTTAGGCATTTCTTAAATTTCAGCAGTCATTTCTAATAAAAATAGAAGAAAAAATAGAAGAAAACCACTTAAATACAATAAAATTTACTTGCCAAAACTAAAAGAAAATATCATAAATGCAAAACATTAAAACTTTATCAAGAATGAAACAATGGTGTCCAATATCAGCCATTCTTGGTTAACATTGTCTTGGAGCTTCTGGCAAGCCCAGTGAGTTGAAAAAAATGAAATAATCAGTTTATATTGTCTTTTTGGTGATAAAGTGATTGTACACCATGAGATTCTAGTAAAAAAAAACCAAGCAGGTAGAGTTAATAAGATAATTTAAGTGGACAAATATAGAATAAATAACCAAAAACCAAAAGCTGTTCTATACACTAGTTATAAGCCCTATTAAAAGAAATAGAATGAATGATTCCATTCTCACTAATGACAAAAAATTAAAATACTTAGGAATAAATGAAAATTAAAAATAAAAACTATAAAATCTTTTTGAAGGACATGAAACAAGATCTGAACAAATGGAGAACATACAATGTTCCTGTATGAGAAGACCTCATATAATAAAATGGTCAGTTCTCCTTGTACTGGTTTCTATATTTCATGTGATTCCCAATTAGAATATTAACAGAGATTTTAGGGAAATTGGATAAAATTACCTTAAAGTCCATATAAAAGACTAGATGCCAGAGAATATACTGTAAATAAAGCCCCTGTAAGCCAATACATTAAAGACTTTGAAATCAATTAAGGGTGATTCTAATAGAAATACAAAAGCAGATCAATGCAAAAAAATAAAGAATTAAGAAATAGTTCCCAGTATGTACTTTAAATTTATGATTAAAATTGGATCTCAATTTAGCACCAAAAAGTTAATTTATTTAATAAATTATGTTAGCTCCACTTTTATCCATATAGGAGAAAATAAAGTTGGCATTCTATCCACCATATACAAAGATAAATTTCAGATTGATTAAAGCCTTTAAGGGAGAATAACAAACACAAATCTTAGAAAAAAATCTTCATTTTGTACAATTTGCAATTCAATGATGTGAGAAACTGTAACCAAGTAAGGAAATCCATGTTATAAAAGAAATGTTAGACTTTGTTGACCTCAAAAATATTTAAACTTCTGTATAGCAAAGAATAGTATACTTAAAATCAATAGAGGAATAGATTTGGAAAGATATTTGCAAAGCTGAAAGATAAAGGGTTAATATATTTAATAAAATATATAGTTCTTATAAACTGGCAAGAATAAGACATGCATTCTACCAGAAAAGGGGATTTGAACAATTAATTCACAGTAAAGCAAGTCCGATAAACATATGGAAAGATATTCAATTCTCAAAGTGGGTAGTGAAATCCAGAGTATAGTAACAATAAGGTCATCACTCACATTCATTAGCCTGGCAAAAAATTAAAATAAGCAATAAATATTTCTGCCTGGAAGGAGGTGGGGAGTGGAGAATAGGTCCTCATACAGCAACTCCACAGCTGGAAATATTTCCTATAAATGTGTATATATAGGATATCTGTATAAGCATGTTAAAGGCAGCATTTTTCAGAGGGACAAAAAGCTGGAAGCAAAGTGAAGGCACATCAGTATGAGACTTGTTGAATAAATTAAGACACCTCTACAATGTAGAATATTATGCAGTCATCAAAAATAATGAGAGCTATACTGATTGACCTAGAAAGATTTCAGGAGGTACTGTTGAGGAAGAAAATCAATTTGCTGAAAAGAATGTATCATATAAATACATTTTTGTAAAACAGTGACAACTCTGCTCTATATGAGAATTTGTATATATGTTCGGGTAGATGACCACAGAAAAATTTCAGTTACACCCTCGTTGTTAATGTGGGTCAGGGGACAGGACACTGACCCAGGCAAGAAGAGCAGGAAAAAGATGGCACTAGCCCCTCCAGCATGTGTAATTGTACTTACATAGAAATTAGAAAAAAGACCCATCTCTCCTGACTTATAAGGATACTAATGATATATCACTAACTAAAAATTAAGAAATAAAAGCAAGCCGCAGAGTAATCTATATACTATGAGTTTACTTTGGAGAAAAGAACACAGAAAGCCTCAAGTGGGTATACATGCTTGTGCATGTCTGAAGGAATCCCGTGACAGGCTGCTTACTATTCTCTACCCAGCTCACTGGGTGGGCTGGGAGGTGGATGCAGAGAGATGATTAACTTTCTCTTGACACTTCCTTGCGTTGTTTCGCATGTTGCTTTATGCTTTTGTAAAACATCTTAAAAATGAGAAATTTAAAACAATTGCATAAACAAAACCCAAGAACACATTACAGCTTCTGCCCTCAAGGAGCTCACAGTCTCATGCAGGCCATCTTCAGCTGTTTGAGGCGTTAATTTGGTCTCTATAGCTTCCAGGAAAGAAACCAAGGAGGGGAGTTATGGCCAGGCTGATTTCCTCTGTAAGGATAGGGACTGCCTTCACTGGAGATGCTCAGCCACGGGTGTGATGTTCCCTTGAGACGAAGGTTTTGGACTAGTTCAGTGTTGTCCCCAATTTTTCTGATGAGAAGAATTACGCAGGCTACTTGTGAAAAATAAAAATCTCTGGGATCTGTCCTCGACCCACTGAATTAGAATCTTCAGGGGAGGGGTCTGGGCAGCTGTATTTTCATCAGCGTTTCATAATGCATTGTATTATGTGTTAGGTGATGCCTATCTCAGGGAAGAGTGGGAGACACTGGTCTGCATTTGTGCTACTCACAGGGTGGCCTGGGGACCAGCAGTGGTGGCATCAGCAATGAATCACCTGGGAGCTTGCTAGAAATGCAGGATCTCGGGCCCCATGGCAGACCCAAGTCGAAATGGCATTTCAAAGGTCCCTGTGCACAGTATAGTTTGAGAAGCACTGTTCTAGATGACCCTCGTGGTCACTCCCAACTCTAACTGATTTGGCATGAAGATAGCTCTGAGTCTCTAGAAAATCCTTTTTGTGATAGATCTATTTGAAAAGTAAAACTTTAGTCAAGGAACACAAGGGCTTTTAATGAACTGATGGAGGCAGATGCTGAGCCAGGACTAGAGGAGGCTAGTGGGCAGGGAAGAGATGAGAGTGACCTGGAGGTGGGAAGGGAAGCCAATCCCTACACCAACCTGGCTTTGTTTTTGAATGGAATGAGAAAGCAGTGAACTCTGTCTTGAACAGATACAGTAGTTGGAGCTTATGATTTAATTGGAGAGATAAGACATACCTGTATAAAGATGACTGTCGCTTGTTAATTCAACACGTGTTTATGGGATACCAACTCTGTGCCACAGTGGGCGACACACTTAGGATAAAGCAGTGAACAGCTAGAAACTCTCCCCGACTTCACAGAGCTTCAAGTCCAGTGCGGGAGAGAGACAAAATAAATGGTCCCACAAATCGCCAGGACTAGGGTGAGGTGACTGAGGCACCTGCCTTGGGTGCACAGTTTAAAGGGGGCTCCAAAAATTCAGTCATCAAGATAAATATTTAATGGAATATTTAAAAAAAATCAAAATTAATGCAAAAATCTATGATGAATAAAATATCAAAATTTTATATAAAGACAGGATTAGTGTTACTGATTTTGTGTTTTGTTCATGGCTCCACATACAATTTTACCGAAAGAATTAAAAAGTATTAGGAGTATGTATAGCAGGGGGAGCTGATATAAGCTTGTGAAGGGTGGGATAATCCTTGTTAAGTTGTCCCCGAAGCAATAACATCTAAAGTGGGACCGGAAGCACGTGAAGAAGCTGGGAGAAGAGGAGCGGGTGTGAGCAACAGGATGGGTGAAGGCCCAGAGGCAGGAGAGAGCTTTGCGTTTTTGAAGGAACAGAAAGATGGCCCATGTGTCCAGACTCACGGTTCTCAAACTTAGTGCATATTAGAATTATCTGGAAAGCTTTTAAGTCTCAATACCCAGGCCTTGCCCCAGACCAAGTAAATCAAGACCTTTGGGGGTGGGGCTGAGACCCAGGTGGTTTTGAAAGCTTCTGAGGCAGTTCTAATGTGCGGGCCGGGTGGGCACCTGGTGGACGATGAACGATGTAGTGAATGAGGGAGATGTAGTGGGAGACTTGACGAGAGGCCTTGGAGGCCGTTGTAATTATTTTGGACTTTTTCCAAAGAGCATTGGGAAGCCATATGAAGGGCTTTAAGCAGGAAAATAATTTGATCTGACTTTTTTCTTTTTTTTTTTTTAATGATCACTCTGGCTGCTGTGATGAGAGTGAATTGAAAGAGAAGAGTGGGTGCAGCGGGAGGAGCTGGAAAGTTGTTGCAAACATCCGAGTAAGAGAGAGTGGTGGCTGGGGACAGGGTGATGACAGCAGGGGTGGAGACATGTAGAAATATTTAAGAAATATGGGTAGAATTCATAGGATTTGGTGATTGTTTGACTGTGAGGGGCCAAAGGAGAAAAAACACTATGGGCGATCCCCAGTGTCTGGCATCAGCAATTGGGGGGTGGTGGTGACTTTTTTGTGAGCTACAGAACAGGGAGCATGGCAGTGGGGAGCAGGTAGGGGGTGCAGGGAGGACATGGTGGGTTCAGTTTTGAACACTCTGAGCTTGTGAGGCAGCAAAGGGGGAACGGTTGAGTGGAAAATGGGATATATGGGAGTGCAGCGCAGGGGAGAACCCACACGGGAGCTATAATGTGGGACTGGCTGGCCTATGCAGGTCATACAGAAAGTCATAGGAGGGAGTGAGATTGCCTAAAGAGAGAGAACTGAGTCAGCAGAGAAGGAGGCCTAGACTCTGTGGAGTGCCAAGGTTGAGCAGAGGGCAAGGAGCAGAGAGGAGACTGAGAGGTAGGAGGAAAATCAGCAGGGCACGAATTACTGAGAGGCAGAGAGCGTCTTTATGTTACAGCTAGCATTCTGAGGAGAGAAAGATCCCCATGGGCTGGGCTGAGCTAGGAGATAACTGTGAAAATAAGTGGGCCTGGATAGATAAATAAGACAGAGTTAGGCAGGGTGGGAGGGGGAAATTCTGGAGGAGAGAGGAAGAGGAAGGAGGTATAAGAAAAGGCAGAGATGGGAAGGAATGAGGTGTTTGGGGGGCCATTCATCATGTACAGATCATTGGGATTTGAGAAGTGTAGATAAGGTTAGCAGGTAGATGGTGACTTTTGGGATTGACTTCTTCAGTCTTTCTCTTGGTTGTCCTTTACTTCCCATCCCTCTGACTTCCCTGTAATCCAGGCTCGGTGGGAGAGCAAGCATTGCACTGGGCAGCTTGGCTTCTTGCTTTGCCATCCAGAGATGTGTAACTGCAATCAGAGCTTTCACAATATGTGCAGCAACGTCATCCAGGTGAACGCCCAGGACAGTCAGCTTTGCTGTGGAGGAGCGGGCGTTCATTTCAGAGTTGAATGGAGTACTCGTTTCCTTAGCTCCAACTCCACGCACCTCCAAGAGCCCAGCTGCAGTGTAATCGACGCTCCATTTCTTTCCTGGTGCTCTCTTATACGTAAAAGCGCACACAGACTTTTGCCTGAAAGGCAAGATGCCAGTGTTCTCTTTCCGCAGTGGGCTCATAAATACAGATTCTTTGGAGAGAGGTGCGTATAATCAGCATACGAGCCAGCGCTTTGCATGTGCAATGAACAGATGTGGCTGCATTACTCAGCTTCCCTATTTGACTTCCCTACGAAGATGTACTTCAGAAAATGTGATGTCAATGAACACATCTTCCCAAGCGAACATAATCCATGCCAAGAGGAGCTCCAAATGTTCCAGTTAACCATTTACCATGTCGGGGTTGCTTGTGGAGTTCTCTGCCCAAAATGTTATGACATACTGTGTCACTTCAAGTTTTCCTACTAAAGATGAAATAATTTCTAATTATATTTTGTGTGAAACTATATTAATATTGAAACACATTACACTATAGTAGAAAAATGTTGGTTTTAACTCTGCCCTTTATTTTCTTGTTTTTGTTGTATTGCAAGATGTGACATTCATACCAAAAGTATGAATGCATAAAATATATATGTACGAAGAATGGTTATAAAAATGAACACCTGTGCAACCAACACCTGAGTGAGAAGTACAGTCTTGCTGGCACCTGGAACGCTAGAAGTATGCACTTCCTCCTTCCTAGAGTTACCACAGTGTCACTGTTGTGCTAGTACTTTTATTGCTTTTATTTAGAATTTTACCACCTATTTATCCATCCCTGACAGCATAGTTTAGTTTTGCTTGTATCACACTATATATATTTTTTGCCTCAAATTTTGCCCCCTAGACGCCTTGCCACCTCACTCTCTAGTCAGCCCTGTTCTTCTTGTGTGTGTTGCTTTGGTTCATCTTTTTGGCTGTGGTTTTACAACCATGAGTAGGAATACACCACAGTTCATTTATGCATTGTCCTGGTGGCCATTTGGGCTGTTTCTGGGTGTAATGATTTGAAGGCTGATAGGAGTATTCTTTTACATGTCTCCTGGTATACATGTGCATAGACTCCATAGGGTATATAGCAAAGAGTGTTTTCATGTTGTTTTTTAAATGTGATATTTTAAATTCCTTCTGGATAGTTAATGATAAAACATGCCAATCCAACACAAAGATGATTTAATGTAAATCTTAGTATTTTAGACATGATGGGACATGTTCATTTTAATATCTGTCATTTCTAGACACACACTGAAAGTGTGGTCAGATACATTTGCAGGCAAGATTAGCATTCAGAACAGAATGGAATGTTGACCCAGCTGTGCTTCCTCCCCGCGCCCGCCCCAAACCCCCTTATCCTTTAGTTTCATGAGTCTTTCCAAGGGAAATAAAAGTGAATCGTGCAAGATAATCTTAAATTGATTTAGTCAGAGGCAGACCGCTCTTGAGGATTTTTGTTTTCACCGGCTCTGGTTTGCCCTTCTCTGGTGAAGAGCATGTGAATTACGGGCTGTATATATAGAGCTGAACCTATGTGAATGTCAGGTTAGGTTATTAAATGTGTACAGCGTGCTCCTCCTCTCTGAATTACTTGAAACATACCCAAGTGATAACATATCTAGTATTTCCTTCACATGCTTTGTGCTAGAATTTGCTGGCCAAAACATCGTTATTTCGTTTGTTGGACAGTTTAAGATTTAATATCTAACTCCTCAAGATATTCTAAGTTTTCCATTAGCTTTTGTTGCAAGCATTAGTAAAAGAGGAAAACTGTAAATAGTAATTTAATTATTAAAATGACCAATTGTCCAGCTTCCATTGTTATCATTAGTAGTTTTAGAAGAATTCCATTTCTATTTGCTTGGTTCACTGAAATAATTGTATGATTTGTATAATAGCAACTATTAGTTTAAGTAGAATTTTTCTTCTTTTAGTAGTTGTTGTTCTTAAAGGGTGTTACTTTGGAACACACAACTATGATTAATTGGAATTTCACTTTATTGAAGTGCCAGTTATGTAATAAAGAAGTACCTTTCCAGCATGGTTCAAAAAAGTGATCAGAATGAACTAGCAAAGAAATATGGGAAATTCGACTTAACTGTAAAAGAATTTTAAATTGGAACAACGGATCTAAAATGGCTCTTACATTTGTACTTATTTGCATATATTACCATTTACTCAGACATAAAATTGGGAAATTTTTGGCTAAACTAATATTCGAATATAGTTACATAATATAGTTTTTAAAAGCTTAGTTTATAATAGGTGAAATGTAATCCCCCTTTAAATCTAAACTTCATGGATTTAAACTTTATGCAAGATTCTTTATATAACTTTGGTTTCCACGTAAGACAGCCATTCCAGATAAGGAATAAGATCATTTATTCTTTGCGTTGGGTCTTCATTAAAGCTCATCGGATCTTTCGCTTCCGGTTTTCAGAGTTTACTTCACATCTCACAAAGGTTTTCTCCTGGGTTGGGTGAAGCTGTAGATTATCCATGTTTTCTGGGCAAAATGTCATTCTGAATAGAAAACATAAAGCAAACACAGCATTAAGTTTTAGATGGAGTTTATTGAAGTGTTTCAGCCTTTGTCAAATACTCAATTGATGTAATGCATGCTATTTTTTTTTTAATTAAATTCTTATGTTTGCAAATATTTTCATAACTTCAGAGTAAAACAAAACCTAAGTCAGCGAAAGCAATTAGTGGAAGGCTTCCTGAAGCTTTGCTCTGGGTGATTTCAGTTCTGTAAAAACCTTAAGTCCTAGGGGCAGTCCTCTTTTGTTCTCCCTTAAAACAGCTCATCAAAGGTTTAAGGGTAACTATTGTTCCTTTCACTGTGTCGCCCTGACTCCAGGGCCAACACTCCCAGTTCCTTCAACTCTTCCTCATGGGCAGGCTTCACTCCCTAGCCTTCCTTCTTTGGACATGTTCCAATATGTCAATGCTGTTCTTAAAGGTCCCTGGGCATTAGGCCACGTCACTAGCCCTTGCGTGGCTCAGTCCTGTAAGCCCTGCCCCTTCCTCTTGTTGGTGCAGACGCTGTCCAGCCAAAGAGGACATTGCAATTGCTTTGGGTCTCTTTTGGAAACCAACTTTGAGACTGTTTTGACCATTAGCTTGGCCTGAGACGCTATTTTGTGTTACTAACTTCAATTGCATCTATTAGAAAAAATTAGCAGTAGTCAGAATTCTAGTTTATGTTTTCTTTGAATGGCATTAAGGTCAATTCTTTACTAAATCAGACTTTTTAAATAAAAACAGTGTATAAGCCAGACAGAGAAAGACAAATACCGCATGGTATCACTTATACGTGGAATCTAAAAAAATCCAAAGAAGATCTAACTCACACAAATAGTAGAAAAGTGGTTGCCAGGGTCTGGAAGTAGAGAGAAGTTGGTAAAAGGGTGCAAATTTTCAGCTATAAGATGAATAAGGTCTGAGGATCTAATATAAAACATGGTTACAATAGTTGATAACACATAGTGTATAATTGAAATTTACTAACAGAGTAGAACTTAAATGTTCTCACACACACAAAAAAAGATAAATATGTGAGGTGATGGATGTGTTAATTAACTAGATGGGGAGAATCCTTTCACAATGTGTACGTATATCAAATCACAATGATGTACACTTTAAATATCTTACATTTTATTTGTCAATTATACTCCCAATTAAAGCTGAAATTAAAAGCACTGTGAGTAATTTATGAATGCATTCTTGAAAAATTCAAATAGTAAAGAAATAAATGAAGTCAAATATGTAAGATCCTCTTCACCGTCACCCTTCACCAGCATCACTCCCCTCCCTGCTTTCACGGTTTGGTTTATGCCTCTCCAGACCTATTTCTATGCATCTACATATGTATGTTCGTATGCAAACATAAAGATGTTTTAATAAAAGTGGGATTATACTGTACGTATTTTTCTGAAATTTTTCCTTTTCATCAAATAATGTACTTGGAGACCTGTTCATATCAGGACATATAAATCTATTTCATTCTTTTTCACTTGCTGCATGACATTCCATTGTATGGATGTACCATAATGCATTTAGCCATTTTCCTATTGATGGACATTGAGATTTCCCCAATGGTTTACTATTGACAAATAGTATTGCAACAAAGACTTCTGTACATATATATCCTTTGTGGATATTTTGAGTATTTCTCCTGGATAGACACCTAGAAGTAAAATGCTGGGCCAAAGTATCCCTGGTGCCCACGACAGTGCCTGGCATAAGGTGAGTGCTCACTCGGTATTAGCTGTTGCATGAAATTCCCCTGCAGAAGCTCTGTAATTCACACTCCCACGAATAGTGTATGAGAATGCCCAATTCTGTGTGTTTTCTGTCTTTTAATTCCTGCCAAACTAATGAGTGACCAGTGATAATTTCATTGATTTTTGTTTTGCATTTATATCATTACTGTGGAAATTGAATGTCTTCTCATTATGGTTAGCCAATCTCTTTTCCTGCTATAGGGCCAATATGTCCTGCTATAGGGCCAATATTTTCTATTCTTTCTCTTCATTCTACCACAGACCCCCCCATCCCCGACTTTGTGCCTTTGGGAGAGAAAATCACCTCTCATTGAATTCCTCCCATGGAGGCACAAAGCAAGTTATTTAACTATTTTTTTTTTTCCTTGTAGTTAGTTAGCAGAGAGATTAAGAGCAGCAGGTTTAGGGTTCGTATCCTGGCTCTGGGATTTTGGTTTATAGAAGGTACTCAAAAATAGGAATTTCTTATTAGTCTCATGAGATACATATTATAATTCCCATTCGTTACTGGAGAACTGAGTCTCAGAGAGGTGCAGTTATTCTCTGAGGCTACATAGGTGGTAAGCAGCAAAGTCAAAATTTGAGTTTAGGACCGGATGATGCAGAGGTCATTGGTTTTTGCCTACATATTGCTTTGCTCACTGCCCGGCTCTCTGGGAATGCCTCTTGGCCTCACAAAGCCCGTTGCAGCACAGACCCAACAGCACCAACCTGAGCTGATGTCTTTCTTCTTAGGCTTCCTAGACTATACAATACTAGACTCTCACTGTAAGGTGGTCCATGGACCAACAGCATCAGCATCACCTGGGAGCTTGTTGGAAATGCAGAATCTGAGGCCCTGCCCCAACCTACTGAAGCAGAACCTGCAGTTTAACCTGATTCCCAGATGATTCCTGTGCACATTAAGGTTTGAGAAGCCCTGGATGGAGCATATCACTAGTAAAATTAATGCATCTTATTTTCCTAATTAGGTCCTGGACTTTCTAAGAGCCACAACTCAGGTTTTCTTGGTATGTCCCAGTGGTGCCTGGTACTGTGGAGACACAGAGAAGGCACTGGACACTTACAACTGAAAACTCTATAGGTCCCCGAGCCCCTCCCCTCTTTTCAGCATGAACCTCCTATAACCCTGAGGAAGGGTTTGATGCTCATATATATTAAGGTCCAGCACTGCAACTCTGCTGGATTAGATTAAGGAAAGTCAGATTAATGGGGCCAAGACTAATGAGGGAGGGAGCTGTTGGAAACAGCACACGGGCAACAAATGGGCAATGAATCAGACAAACCCGAGTCAGATCTGGGCCCGGACAATCATTAGCAACGTCCCCAAGCTGTGTAACTTTTTTGAGCCTCAGGTTCCTAATCTGTACAGTCAATACTCCCCATTTCAGAGGGCTGCTGGGAAGATGACATGAGATTAATGCTCCAGAGTTCCTAGTTCAGTGCCCAGTGCAGTAAGATCTCTGTAAGCCCCATTCCCTTCCCTCTCCTCTTGGCTTCTTCAAAACCACGTGGGTAAGCACCAGTGGAGAAGGTAGCGTTGCATTTTATACACCCTTTCAGGTCAAGTCACATAGAATAGTCATGGTGAACAGCCACTAAAACAGAGGAGTTACTCTCTGGCTGAGAGAATGCAGGGAGGCATGGTGCTCAGAAGTAGAGCTGCTCTGAAGGGCCAAAAATTCACGCAAGAATAGCTAAGTGTGTACGAGGAGAGAAGCAGTTTAATTTCTCAAATTGATCATGTGGAGAAATCTGTTGGCAGACTGCAGAGTCTACTCTTAGTAATTGCCAGGGTTTTGTATCCCAGGGAGATAAAATCTCAGAGTGCGGTTGTATAAGGGACTCAGAGGGCATAAATCTGCCATGGGCCTGCTCCTGGCAGTGAAACCCTAGAGGTTGGGGAGGAGTGTAGTTCAGTGGTGAGAGGCCTGCTGTTTTCCATCTCTACTGGGGACAAGCCACAGAGAGAAATGGGCTTCCCAAAAAAGGAAGGTGGGAGAGGAGAGACAAGTGTCCTGAATGCAGGGGGAGGAGATGGGAAAGGGTCCAGGCAAGGACAGAATTCTTCTTTCATGGAGAACTGCAGAACCATAGAAAAGCACAGTCACCACAGCAAAACGTGTGGGGCATCCTTTTGCTCTGCTGAGAAGACTGAAGGGGCAGCTGGACCATCCTTTCTTTCCTTTACTCCCTACCCCTCCCCAACCCCTTGTTGTCCCTGGGGACTTTGGGGCCAAGGGAGATGTTAAATCACACAGGGCAGCACTTCTTAAGGGTAATCCATTGGTCCACATCAGGATTTCTTAAGGCTCTTATTAACAAATGTGTATCCTGGGTCCCTTCACAGACCACAGTGAATCAGAAGCTCTGTGGGTGGGTCTGGGAATTCTGCGTATTTAATAAGCTTCCCAGTGATTCTTTGGCACGCTAAGGTTGGCAAGGTACCACCACAGAGTGATATTTTGAGCTTGCGATCTGTTAAAAGCTTTTCCCTGGGTAAACAACAACAACAAAATGTCACGTCCAGGTCCTTGCCACTCAAAGTGTGGTCTGTAGACCTGCAGCTCTGACATCACCTGGTGATTCACCTGTGTGCTGAAGTTTGGGAAGCACTGGGTTAGTGAGGTGGTTCTCAAACTCCAGAAGCAGGTAGCTATTAACCACGGGCAGTGAGAAGAGGCTAGATTGGGAATCAGAAGACCTGAGTGCAAATCCTGGTCCTTCAGTGTATGGCTGTGTGAACTTGGATGGTCATTGCACCTTTCCAAGCATCTATATACCATCATTAGGACATAATAATGCCTACTTCATAAGATAAATGCAAGTACTAAGTTGTGAAAGTGCTGGAACATGTAGATGCTTAGTAGATTTTAGGAGGAGGTTGAATCAGCACTCACCTTTGCTGGGTTTCTCCTGCCTTGACTCTGATGCTCTTTGGAACAAGGCCTGAGAAGTGGGGCTCTCTGCCCCATGGGATGATGATTTGGACTGTGTTCCAGAGGTTGGCCCATACCGCACTGTTTTCCCACTTGAACTTGATCATGATCAGCTCACCAATGTCCAAATCCAGAGTGATAAGAAAGGAATAGGTTTTATTACTAGTAATTCCTTCACCCCTTGAAGATACAAAGGAAACCAGACACAGTTTATTTGTAACAGCCAAGTGATGCTAGGCATGTTCAGGATGTGTTAGGATTGCCTGAGCGACTTGGGATGGTGTTTCCTGCTGCATTTCAAACCAGTGTTGGACAGACTATTAATAGAGATAGCAATAGGTGTGCTGGGATAAAAAGAGTTTTCCAGACCAATAATATTGGGGACATCATACTATTTTCTGTGTTAGCATATTAAAAAGGCTCCGAGGGGCTGGCCAGTGGTGTAGTGGTTAAGTTCAGTGCTCTCTGCTTCGGCGGCCCAGGGTTCGCGGGTTTGGATCTCAGGCACAGACCTACACACTGCTCATTAAGCCATGCTCTGGTGGCGACCCACATACAAAATAAAGGAAAATTGGCACAGGTGTTAGCTCAGGGATGATCTCCCTCAGCAAAAAGAGGAGGATTGGCAACAGATGTTAGCTCAGGGCCAATCTTCCTCACCTAAAAAAAAAAAAACGTAAAGGCTCTGAGAGGTCTGCAATAATGAATCTAGTTAACTTTGTTTAGCTCAGGCTTCCTGGTTTCTAGGTTAACAGATCAGGGAAACTGCCCTGGAAGAGAGAGCGGGGCTTTGGCAATAGCCTCTGGGCAGTTCAGCTCTCTGTAGGTTTGATTAACACAGTAGAGCCACACCAGGTCTTCTTTCCCCTCCCCATATGAATAGAAACTTCTATTAAAACAACAACGTATCAGAGTAATAAAAAACTGTATATAAAAAGGATGCACCAATTTGGAGCAAGATTTAAACGCAAATCCTTAGGTATCATAATCTTCAAGACATTAAAGTGTCCCAACAATGACAGAGCAGCTAGCTGCCCTTTCCACTATCTAGAACAATCCCCTGGGGAGAGATTTGGGCCAGTGTTATCTGGAGGTAACACTGGATTTAGAGGGAGACGGATGGATGGAGGATTCCTTCGTGCAGCTCTTCATAGATCTTCCTGCAGAACGCTGTAAAGAATCATTTGGAATGCACCAATCTCACCAGGCTAGGGGCATCCTAAGGATGGATCCTCTGCCTCGAGTGCAGAGAACCAACAAAAACTCGCTGAATGGCTGAATCAGTGTGTGATGATCAGAGATCCAAGCGGGGCGCAATTTTAGGGAAGGTGAGGACTGTCCCAGGAGTGGGTGGAGGGCTAATGTCACTTCCCAGGGAGGGCCCATGCAGAGGGGCGAGATGCTGAGAGAAAGCAGCCAACGGGCCGTTTCTGGCCAGTGGAGCTGAGAAGCCTCTGAGGGAGGCGTGTTGTGAGCAGGTGTGTAACAGGACGAAGGACAGATGGGGAGGGCTGGCAGTGCAGGCTGATTGAGATGGGAAATTTGTGCCAAGTTGAACGATACCAGTTTTATCTCTGGGTTATGGTTTTCAGAACTCACTGGAAAGGCACTCTGGACACCTGCTCTGGCCCTCACCATTCCTCCCTGCTTGGATTTTCCTGCACTGTGGACACGGATGGGGCCACCTCCGGCTTCCCCCTCCACTCAGTCCACATCATGCTGGGCCCTTCACATACACAGGTAGTGCCAACATAAAGCAATCAGCGGGACTGGCTGAGGCACAGGAGGGATGACAAGGCTCTGGGCTCGGGTGGGTGTCCCATCCGGGAGGGTGTCTGGGGCACTCATGATGGGCTGAGAAGAGTAAGCGTGTCTGGCCTGACCCTTGAAAAGTACAGAATCCATCCTGACCCTGTGAGAAAATGAAGCATGTCACCACCATAGATGGGGCTGCACCTCATACTCACAGAGTGACAGGAACTTTCTGCATGTCCTCTTTCGTTCCAAGGAGGGACAGGGTGAAAGCCGGTTCCACTGGTTTCTCAGTTTGGTTGATGAACTGCATCTTGATCTGGTAATGATAGACTGGAGGGGGGTGGGGTGGAAAGGGAGAGAAGGAGAATTTAAGCAGGAATTTTTTATTAAAAATCTCATATTTTTAAAATTAAAAAATGCAGACGGAAGAGTCTGGATGGATAGATATCCCAATTTTTTTTTTCCCTAGGTGGTGGGATTATGAATACTTTTTATTCTCTTCTTTTTCCTTCACTGTATTTCCTAAATGTCTACAGAGGACTCATATTGTATTTGTAATATTATAATAATAATATTATTATTATCCCACAGAAGAAGGCAGAAGAGGAGTAGAGTGTATCTGGCATTCCCACCAGTTTCTGGATGCAATCCTGTTGGACTATTCTGTGTATTTCGTGAGGGTCCCCTTTCATAAATCAGAGGACGTATGCTTTGAGGCACCTGCCAATGGCAAGAGTACATACTGCCGTGTTTTACTTTTGCCTCTGTCTGATGGGATCAGTTTCAGGGTGGGGCAGAGCTCCAGCTAAGAAGGATATACCCTAATGACCACATATCTATATTCTGGGACAGGTCCTGGGAACCAGCTTGTGGGGTTCAACAAGCTCATTTTCCAATGCAAATAAGATAACTCTAGTTCTAGAATTCAGGCCTAAAAGTTTTCCATCTTATCAAATGTCCAGAATGTCCTCCTAATGGGTTGTTTAGAAAAGGGTAATTTATTTTATTCTTCTTCACCTAGATACTGTCTATATTTAATTAAGACAAGCAATTTACTTACTATTAAGTATTGTTAAACATTTTACATTGCATCATTTCCTTTAGTCATCATAATAACCTTATGAGGTAGGTATTGTTATTATCATTCTCATTTTATAAATAAGAAAACTGAGGCTTAGACAGGTGAAGCGACTTGCTCAAGGTCACATAGCAAAGTCTGTGCTCTTAGCCTGGACCTGTTGCTAAGGCTCCTAAGACGGCCTTGGCTTGGCCTGTATTGTTGCACTAATCAGCTGTGGGGCTGTTTTCAAAATCAGTCTACCTCATTCCATGATGGCTGGTGGCTGCTTAGACTTCTTTCCATTGCCGTCTCCATAATCTCTAAGGACCTGTAGTGTTTTAACTCCAAGATTGCATGGAGTTTAGTACCGCGTGTCAATTCCATTTGATTGACAGCACTGCCTAGAGCCCTACCTTGAGATGGGTTCTGAGACCATGTCCAAGCTCTTGGGAAGATTAGTGTCTGCCTTGGGCAAAGGATAGGGGATTTATGGTATGCTTGCTGTGTATCTGCCCTTCCTGTTCTAGATAAGGATTAATCCACCAATCCTGATACAGTGCCTTCCGCATAGTAGGTGCTTAAACATTTGTGGGATGAATGAACTGACTATCTGCTTGGGAGTATCAGGATGTGTATTAACGCTCAGCAAGATGGAAATTACCTCTGAGAATTCAAGACCTGAGTTTCAAGGTTTGTAGGAGGAGAATTCCTACTGGAAAGCACAGATCATGGAACTAGCCACTTGATCATCCATCCCACACACCCAGCATGTGGAAATTCATCATCTTCATGAATTGATTAACTCCCAAATGGTGCCTTTTCATTGGAGGTTGGTAGCTACGCACTAACCTAGCAGGAGCTGTTGCTAATGGTGTGTTGCCCACACCCCAGCTGCAGTGTCCTGGTCTACCTGTATTGCTGGGTTTCTGGATTATTTACACAATCCTACACTTTGGCATAAACCAGTCTTCCTATTTGGGTTTTGTGGTGGATTTGCTTCGATGCCCTGTCCATAACAGCTGCTCAGATCCTCCAGCCTGGAATAAAGTAGTTTGATGCTCTCCAGATTATGAGGCTATGGGTGAGAAATAAGAGACGGGCTGTGGGCCCAAGTCCCAGGAAGGGTCGCTAAAACCCTTGGGTGGCCGTGGTGACAGGGACTCTGGCTTATCATCCCAAAAGCCTCTGGAGAGGTCTTACACTATTCAGGGTCTGTCTAAGGAGCTCTGTAACAAGTGAACAGTGTTATGAGTTGAACTGAGGCAAAAAAGGAAAAGGCCTTCTAAAGACACAGGCCATAGTCATTGGGAAGCGGGGCTAGGATGTGGACAGAATGAGGTGGGAGGACTGGCCTCCGGTTAACCTCCTAACGAGGAGGCAGGGCATCTTCCAGAGTACCCAAGGAACGCTCAGAGCAACCAATTTTAATCCAGTTTAATATGTATTAATTGGAAGTCTACCCAACTGATGCTCAGCCCAGTGTTAAAAGCTGTGGGGAATAAATGAGTAAAAGAGTGTAATTGTCGGTATGCACGATAATAACACGGGCTAATATTTATTTTGTTTACCTGTGCCAGTTGCTTTGCATGTTATCTCATTTGATCCTTACAACAGGTGACACTATTATTATCTCATTTTAAAGAAGAGGAAACTGAAGCACAGAGAGGTTAAGTGACTTTTCCAGGATCACATAGCTAGTAAGTAGCATCGCTGGGACGTAAGCCCAGGCCACCTGGCTCTAAAACTTGAACTTTTAAATGTTTATACCTGTGACCAATAGCTTTATACACCCTACAGAAAAAGCTGAAGTGTGGAAAGAGATTTAAGTTTAAAAATGTCATACTAGAATTATTTAATTAAAAATAAATCAGAAATACTGTAAATATTCACTAATAGAGGAATTACCATGGACTAGTAATGACAACTATGATAGCTACCATTCAGCTCTTTTTTACGTCCTAGACACTGAGCTGATAGTTTCACATAATTGTCTCATTGCTCTTTGCAACAGCTTTGGAAAATGCCTCCTCTCCCCTCTCTCTGCACCGTTTTACAAAGGAAGCAGCTGAAGCCCGGGGAAGTGAAGTAACTCGCCCACTGTCAGGCAGCTAATAGCTGGTGAAGCTGCAATTAGACCTTAGTCTGCTGACGCCCAGTTCACAGTCCCAGCCATGTGATTCACTCTTAAGAAGTCACTAAAGGTATTTTTGGAACGATTTCAATGCTCATGAAAGAAGTAGGAGGAAAAAACCCAAACAACAACCAGGATACAAATTGTATATCTAACATGAGACTCACCCTAACAAAACAGGATGCATGGAAGGAGGGGGATTCACAAAAAATACGAGCAGTGCTCGTCTCTGGAGAGGGGAGAGGGGTAATTTTTATTCTCTTCTTTATGCTTTTCTGAAAGTTCCACATTTTCTACAATAAGCATGTATTCTAATTAGAATCTTATTGGAAAAAGAAAAAGCTTTGAAAAGTATTAAGAAAGAAAACAAGAGAACCAGAATTCCCTCTTGTTGGGATCCTACTACACATCGGGCTGCATACTAAGTGTTTTACATACATTATTTTGGTCCTCTTAACAGGACTAGAGGAGGATAACATGCTGAGTAGACTCCATTTGCTACACCTAGCCCTGCTTTCCACATCCACTCCCTGCCCAGCTCTGAACCCAGGATATGGCCCCACAGCCTGTATCTCCTGGGCTCCCTTGCCAGACAGTATCCAGTTGGGACTGACCCCTGGGGGGGCATCAGCAGGAGATCAGGACAGAGCAGAGAGAGGTCAGGGTGTTTTCCTCTTCTCCTTCCTGCTTTGGAGCCTGACCTGCAGTAACCACCCCCATGACTAGCTGCTGTCAGTGGCCCCTCCTCCACAGCTCCAGTTCTCCTGGCCCATTCCCTCCGCTCCAGGCCTGTTGTTAGATTCAGGGTGTGTCGACACCCCATGATGGTTTCCTGAATACTGCCCACCTCTGTAAGGAGTGCTGCCTGCTCCCTTCAGCTGACCTAGGCGAGTGGAATCCTGTTTTCAGCTGACATCTACACAGATACGGTGTAATTATTCTGGTGAATTACAGACAAGGAAGCAGAGATTTGGACATAAGCCCAGAGTCACTGGGATAGTTAGAAGTGGAGCAAAATTTGAACTCAGGTGTCTGTCTGATTCCAAAGGACTCTTCCCTCTGTCTCTTGGGGTTCTGATTCTAGCAAGCTGAACCTGCCCTTTGAAAGCAAACAGCAACGCTCAGCCCTTGAAGAAAAGCCACAGTTAAAACTTGCCTTGAATGAAGCCACCAAGACAAAGTGCCCGCCGGCTCCCCCACTGACATCCGTCCTGGGCTATCGCTTCCTCGCCTCTGTGCCTGAACGTTGAGCCCCTGAGCCGGGATGAATGTTTCATGTCCCTGCCCTGGAGATGGGTTTTTGTCTTCCTTTGTTCTTAAATTGTGGGTAGGAGGAGATCGATTTGTGCGTCTTGGATGTCGTGGTTCCAGGATTCTGGGGGAAGTTGCTTGTGTAAAACCCGGGGTCGGCTGAGATGATTGCAAAGGTCCCCTTCGTTCTCACATCTTAGGAATGAGAATTACCTGTCCCCCTCGCAGTGTCTCCCTGGGGTGGGACCTGTGCACGAGGTCTGAACCTCTAAAGGTGTGTAAGCCATGAGGGGCCTGAGTGAGCTCACAAGAGGTGTGTGGACTGTGGAGGAGGCCCAGAGCCAAGGGGACGAGGGCACCCTGTGTCTGCAGGGGCACAGCTGCAGAGCTCAGAGCACGTTAATAGCTCAGGGGATCCCGTATTACCTGCACCAGGAAAGTCACTTTTTTGGAGAAATCTTGAAATAAAATCAGTATTTTTAAATATGAGAACTAATTATTCTTATTTTGGATTTTTGTGTTTTTCCTGAAAAAAAAAAAGAAGACAATTTGCCTATCATTCCCCACCCCTCCCCACCTCCCCAGGACAACAATGCCGTTATAAAGATTAAGGAAAAAAGCATGAGTAATTTTGCCCGCTTTATCTTATGACGTGTTTAATAAGGATTTTTAAAAATGATTTAGGGAAAATGCTTTTGATCTGTGCCTGTGAAGAAGCCAGCACAACACATTCCTCAGTTCAGGCAGGAGACATTATTTCAGGTCTTAAAGATAAAATGCATGAAATAGTGCATTCACCCTGAATGAGAGTATGCCAACTCCACCCAGAGCAGAGAGGTGCAGCCTCTGGAGAGTCTCACCAGACAGTCCTCCGGGGGTTCAGACACCTAAAAACCCTGGAATCTAATCTTGTGTGGACCCCACTAGTGCCACCGTAAAAAAATCCTTAAATTTCTTTTCACAAGGCAGCCACTCTGAGCATCACGTTGTGGAATTGATGAAGAGAATATTTTGTTCTTTTTTTTTTTTGTCTCATGGAAAAAATGATTCTGAATCATCAGCTGTTGGCTCTGGGAGATACCGTGACTCTCTTGGCAAACATCAGAGGCCCCGGGACAAGCATGTTCACAGGGTTACCACAGGAGCCAGCCGGCACTGCAGGGGCTGGTTGAATTAACTCAGAGCAGGCTCGAGGGAAGCAGATGAGGGGCGAGGGGCTTTGTAAATGTAGGTATGTGTGCATGGCTGTGCTTATGTTGGCAAGCACATGTGGGCCTAACCGTACCGCCCCATTTCTGTGATGCCTGGTGTCATGAGACTGGATGTTGCCCCTTCTGTGGGTATTTGCCCCTCCTGCTAGGGGTAGAGATGTGGGAGTGTGTGTCTTTGTGTGTGTGTATGTGAACGAGTGTTGTGTTGTGTGTATGGGGGGACGGTAAGGAGTGTGTGTGTGTGAGTGTGTGAGGGGTAAGGAGAGGTGTGTGTGAGTGTGTGAGGGGGTAAGGAGTGTGTATGTGTGTGAGAAGGGTAAGGAGAGGTGTGTGTGTGAGGGGTAAGGAGAGGTGTGTGTGTGAGTGTGTGTGAGGGGTAAGGAGATGTGTGTGAGTGAGGGATCAGGAGAGGTGTGTGTGAGGGTGTGAGGGGGGTAAGGAGTGTGTATGTGTGTGAGGGGTAAGGAGATGTATGTGAGTGAGGGATCAGGAGAGGTGTGTGTGAGTGTGTGTGAGGGGTAAGGAGAGGTGTGTGTGTGTGAGTGTGTGAGAGGGGTAAGGACATGTGTGTGAGTGTGTGAGGGGGTAAGGAGAGGTGTGCTGATTGGCATCCTGCTGCCCGCTGTTTGTGCCGTGGGTGCTTCATGTGGGATGGCAATAAGAGCCCTCAAGTGAGAGACAGGAGCTCTAGGCTGGAGTCCGACTCCGGCACCTACCCCACGTGGTCATGAGCACTCTCTGAGGCTTGATTTCCTCATCTGTAAAATGGGCATTAAGAGCTCTCCCACAGGGTTGTGAGGAAGTGACAAGATGACCTATGTAAAAGTGCCTGGCTTCTATAAGGTGTCAACCCGGTGACACTTATTCCCTTCCTACCTGCTGGACTGACCAGGCACTGTTCTGAGCCCCACCCGTGGTGCCAGTTTTAGTGTTTCACCCCCATGCTCATCCACACACAATCACTTCACAGCTGAAGAAACAGGCCCACATAGGTTTTGTCACCAGGTCAAGGTCACATATGCGGTTGGCAGCAAAGCCAAATTCTGGACACTCCTTATCCCAATCCAAAGCCTGTGCTTTCTCTACTATACCTACTGCTTCCTCTGGAACTCTCCTTGGAAATCAGTGAAAACCTTCCAGAGTAGTAGTTGAGAAAAGCCAGAAACAGACAGGTTCCCCAAGTCACAGTTTGGCTGGTCATCTCACCAGCCAGAAGAAGAGGGTGCTCTCATCAGCTGCAGTAGCAACAGAAGCAAGTCCCAGGGGCTGGAGGAGGCCCGGGGTGCAAGGAGAAAGTGCAGACAGGGGAGGATGGGGAGGAAGGGAGGGTCAGAGAAAGGAGGGCACCTACTGCCAGGGGCAGCCTTGGAAAGGAGGGGATGACACACAACTGGTGATTTAGGAGTGAGCCGTCGCTCAGTGAACCGGCCTCGGTCCTATCCTTAGGAGACCACATGGAGTGAAAGGAGCTGGGGCCGTGGAATCGGAGAGACCTGGGGTCAAACACTGCATCTGCCACTCACAAACTGTGTGACTTAGAGAAGAGGATTTAACCTGTCTGAATCTCTATTTATTTACTGGAAAATTAAGCATAATCAATTTCCCTCATCTCTCTCTCTCTCTCTGAGTTGTTGCGAGGATTAAATGGTAAATGAGATCATGTGTGCAACACATCCAGCATGGTACGCACACAGAGGGAGCCCCCATATTGCTACTTCCCTCCCCTCTACCCGGTTACCTCATCCAACTGCTCTGAGGCTAAATTAGATAGGGCGCTTGCTAAGCAGGACTTACTCAATACATATTGGTTTCCCTGCCCTCTCTCTTAAAAAAACGGGCTCCCAAACTGGTGAAGCTTCCTCCTGAGAGAGTGAGAGTGGAAGTGGGCGAGGAATTGCCTTGTTTCACTCAGCCACTGTTTCCCGATTCTCTTCTGCTATTGCTGGACTCTCCCAGGCTTTACCCGAGTTCTGGAGTACAAACTTTGTAGAAAATAGATCCTTTGATGGTTTTGTCAAAATATCTTGGGAGCCAGAGGAATGAGGGCCGAGTTAGTCATCCTTCGTGAAACTACAATCAGGAGGCGATGTTTGTCTTGCTCAGCCTGGCCCTGCACTAAAATATATAGTACAACTAGATGTCCTTGAAAAATATGGAGTGTGGGTTCTCTGTAACCAGAGCTGGGCAAGTCTGTTCTTTTACGAATCTGCAAGTATTCATCTAATGCTGGAGGTGGCCAGGGAAACAGGCTTTGAGGCCCACGTCAGAGATGATCATGGCCATGGTGGGTGGAGAAGTCTGTAGTTATGGGGCCTTGATTAAAGGCTTCATGCCAGCACCATCAAAAGAACTTTCTGTGATGAGGGAAATGATCTATTTCTGTGTTCTCCAATATGGCAGCCACGTATTTGAGCACTTGAAAAGTGGCTAGTGTGACTGAAGAATCAAATTTTTAAATTTTATTTAAGTAATTTAAATAGCCACATATGGTTAGTGGCTACCATATTGGGTGACGTAGCATTGTACAGATTGCAACATCCCACGAGCAGCCGCTTCCAAACAGGCAGAGTCTCACCTGGGTGTAATTTCCAGCCATACCCAGGGCAGCTTCATGCGACCACAGATGCTACTCCCCACCAGTGGGTGAAATTAGGCTGAGCAGGTTAGGCCTTTGCTCACCGGAAGGACTGAGGCAGAACTGGGGAGGATTCGGAGGGCCCAGGGAATGGGAGGGTGCAGTGCAGGCCGCTGCTCATCCCTGGAACCTGTCAGGGGCTGGAGGTTTGGGTTCTGACGGTTTTCAGGCAGTCCTGCCTCATAGCATCCATATCACTGGCTGCGTAGGTCCCATCCTCATCTGATGTCCCTGGAGCAAGAGGCGTAGTTGATAACAGAGACCAAAGTGTTGCCTCTAAGGGACTCACTGCCTATCTTCCTGGGACAGCACTGAGCACGCACTGCCTGGGAAGGGGTTGTCTTCATTGAGTCTCCTGAAATAGGCACTCTGCCTACTCTGGCTCAATTTATGCTTGAAGAAGAAATGAAAGGATGAGCGCATTGGTTGTGGCAGCTGCTGGGTGAGATAATGCTGCTCTTTGGTCTCCTTCACAGGAAAGTGGTCCCTGTGAGCTGACACCAGCAGCGTATGGTGGTCGGGCACCTGGGGTCCTTGGCAAAAGGAGGAAGCTCAGCCTGGCTCGTGCCCACTGCTGTTCCTTCTCTTGATGCTCGCCTCCCTCCCCCGTCTCCAAGCCCCCAGCAGATGTCCTCTGGATGGACCATGCCCCTCACTTCAGAGGCACAGCCCAGCCCTGGAAGGTGAAAAATGACTGCCTTTCTTCCCAGCTGATCTCTAGGAGAAAGCAAAACCCTTCCCCACCCCTCACTGCCCTCCCTTACCCCACAAACAGACCAGGAGCAGTTACTGAGGTTAAAAATCACTCAAGTAGTTATTTGGAGGTCTAGGTCTAAATGCTGGCTCTGCCAAGAATTTGTTTTGTGTCCCAGAGCAAATGATTTCCTCCACCTGGGCCTCGGTTTCCCTGTCTGGGAACTGGTCTGGTTGAACAGTCTCTCAAAACGCTAACATTCAAGGATTAATGTAGATCCAGTGAAATGCGATTATCTGAGAGCCTTAATCACTGCGGGCGGCTTTGCCATTTGAAAGAGGAGCTGGTTAACCCAAATAAGTGTCTAATTGGTAGCCTGCGGTGGGGGAGCTCCCTTAAGCAGGAGACCTTCCAAATTCCCTCACCTGCTCCCAGAAGCTCTGGCTCCTCCGCCCCTAAGGCACAGACAGTGGAGGGGACCCTCTGTCCTCCCAGGTGGGAGAGATCCCGCCCTCACTCCAAGTGCTCTGGAAGTTGCCAGCCGCCCACAACGGATTTCTGTCATTCCTGGGCCTCAAGGAAGGGAAATCTGCCTGGAGAGCAAAAGTCCAGATCAACAGAGGAATCCTGTGCCCAAAAAATAAGTCTCCTGGGAGCTTGACCTTGTGAGAGTGATTAGAAAAGGAACACCAACTGGGAGTTGGGGGGGCCTGGTTTTTAGGCCTCCTTCCAGGCTGTGTGGCCGAGCGCAGCTCACTCCACCCAAGTTTTGCTTTCCTCCTCTTTAAAATGGGCTCAGAACAGCCCTGCTGACCTCGCTTGGCCTCTGTGGGAACAACAAAGAGTCCACGGCTGCATCCGCTGTTTTGTATACAGTGCTGTGCACATGGGGACAGCATGTTCACCTTCTGCAGCTGTAGTTAACTGCACGGTGATAATCAAACAGCACAGCAGCGGCCCCTCCCAGCGCCTGAGCATGTGCTGTGAAACAGGAAGATGCTAAATCACTCACACGCTGGTTTCAGGATTAGGCAGAAATGTCAATGGCAACAGATGTCGGCTTGTTCCCTCCAGGAGGATTTAGGCTTCAGTGGAGTGTTTCTCTGCTGGCGTCAGCCCAAGACCTAGCCACAGCCCTTTCTCTGACCTGCGGTTCAACTCTTCCCTGAGGTTAAGGATATGACTGGGACACGTTGGAAGCTGAACTACCTCTCGAGAGGTCCTCAACTGGACAATGATATCCTGTAAGATCAGCTGATTCAAACTTTAGGGGAAATGAGCACTGCAAATGTAACCTGAAGCCCAGTTTTTTCATGGCCTTGAGCAGAGATGAACACACTGGGTTCTAGTCTGGGTTTGGAGATGCCTCCAGGTCCCCGTAGGATGAGACCTGGGTGGTCGATGTAACTGCTCAGGGCCTTCCGGATCTAACATTCTAAGGGACCACGAAAATGGACAAAGAGAGGCCAACCCGAGGATTGTCCCAGAAAGTATCAAGTTTTCTTCTAGCACTGGGCAGCAAGGTGGCCACATTCTTGGGAAAAGAGAGAGACTGTGTCAACATGACTGTGGACTCTGTGCAGTTTCAGAAACACTAAAATAGCAGAGGCTGAAGTCACTCCAGGAAGAGACTTCAGGGAACTTGTGCATCTTCAGACCAGTGGCTGCACCCTGCCCTTCTGAAGGCTCTGGGCCACCCACACTCACCTTTGAAGGGGGACTGGGCTCGCGTCATAAGGAAGAGCTGCTTGCTCTTCTTGCCTCTGGGCTCCTGGCGGACGTGGTAGCCCAGCGTGTTGCAGCGGCCCTTCTTGCAGCTCAGACACAGGCCCCGGCTGAAGCTGTCCATGTCGCTGCACAGGTAGGCCATGCTCTGCATGCTGGGGTGCAGCAAGGAGTCGATGAAGAGGTACACCGACCGCACGTGGGCGCACTTTATGGTCCGGGTGATGGCTGGAACGCAGGGCAAGAAGGACGTTAAGGCCCCTTAATCCAAAGTACCCTCTACTCAAAGGACCGTCTTGTTTCTCACTACACAGCAGCAGCACATTAGGAAGGAGGGGCAGGTTGCTGAGGGCGACCACTGACAACAGTGGATGTAACCACTGACGGAAAACTGCGGGAAGAGTAGACCTGCTCAGTCATGTAGGGAAGAGGCATAATGCCAGGATCCACGGGTCTCCTCAGGGCACCCCCCATTACAGTGCCTTACGTAGGTAGGAGTTTTAACAGGAACCCCAAGTCACTAAGAAAGTACCAAATTATTTCAGAAAGCAAGATAGTGTAATTCATTTTAGAAATATTTGTGTCTCAAATGGTTACAAATACACATGTGCTGATGCTTTGCGGATGAGTGAGCTGGAACAGGCTCGTGTGGAATGCCTTAGTAAAGCTGGGGAAACAAGGGCCAAGGCACTCTTGGGGCTTGGCTAACAGTCTGGTGAAAGCTGAGGCCTCTCCCACCCTGTCCACCTTCTGTCCCAAAGCAGCCATTGCATTTTCTGGGTAACTGGCCTTGGGTAAGCCAGGCTGGGGATTGGCTTCTGGATGGACACGTCCCAATGACCAGGTCTGAATGGGCCTACCCCAAAACAGCAAGCTTAGGAAGTTGATCTACCATGGATTTTTGACCATTTTTTTTTTTTTAACTCTCCAAATATTAACCTAATCTTGAGTAAATTATTCTTAAGGAATGTTGAAGAACCACCACAAAATATGTAAAGTACCTAATGTGGAGGTAGAGCACAGGTAACTTTGCCAAAAGCTATTTCCTCAAGTGTCGGAAGGCTAGATGCCAAGATTAGACATCCCAGTTCTTTTTTTTTTTTTTTTTTGTGCTTGAGGAAGATTTGCCCTGAGCTACCATCTGTGCCAGTCTTCCTCTATTTTGTATGTGGGTTGCTGCCACAACATGGCTGACAAGTGGTGTAGGTCCGTGCCCGGGATCTGAACCCATGAACCCAGGCTGCTGAAGCAGAGCATGCCAAACTTAACCACTACACCACGGGGTCAGCCCCCACCCCAGTTCTTGGTCTAGTGGCTGTGTTTATTGAGCCCTCCTGTGAGGGAGATACTACGTTGAGGGCCTCCACACATCTACTCCCTCAATCTTCACCATAGCTCCTTGAGGCAGCTGCTGTAAATGAGAAAACTGGGCTTCAAAGACATTCACTACCCCACTCACACTCACCTAGCTGGAGGTGGTGAGGAGGGTAGAGCAGTTATCAAGTTGCCTTCCGAAGTGGTTGGGAGAATGACCCCAGAATGGGATCACTTTTAAACTTAAGGGTGAAGAAAACTGAGAAAACCCACACCAAAGTTGGGCAAACTAAATAAATATATTGGTTCTATGACTTTGAAGTTTAGTACCAAAGAGCCAGTAGGACTAGTTGGTCAGAGATGCATTTATCAGGCACCTCGTTACTGAACACCATCCTGGAGGTCTGTATTGAGCTCTGGGAGGGTATAGGTCTGGGAGGAGGGCTGGATGGTCAGCAGGGAACTGCTGGTGCCTGGAGTGGTGAAGGTTCGAGGGAGCTGTAAGGAACGATAAGGTGAAGTTCCCAGAAGGCTCTGTCAGGCATGGGTGGGTGGAAAGCTGGGAGTCCAGCCAAAATGAGATACTGTCGAGTCTGAAGGTCATTCTGATACAGGAGAGGTGAAGGTGCTGATGTAATCACAAGAGAGTATTCTCAGTTCGTTTTGGATGATTGGGGTGAGAAGGTGGTGTGCGTGGGTGGGAATCTCCAGTTGGCTTAGAGTAAGTTGGCATGTTTTAATCAGGATGATATTTTATAATAATGACAAATTTGGAATGTCTATGGAATGTATGGTTTTTGCTGACGTTTTTGTTCTTTAATCCTGTGCATATAATCAAAGTGCATGTTAATGCTTTGGTTTTAGGATTTGAGAGAGAAGTGGAATCACAACCCAGAGAATGCCACATTCAGTTTCTGCCCTGAGATAAAGGAAGTCCCAAGGACATATTTAGCGCTGAACTTCGAATTAGAAGAATTTCAATAATGTCCTGTAGGATCAGCTGATTACCTCACAGGGGTGGAATTGTTATTCCCACTCTTGTGAGACCAAGGATCAAGAAGCCATGATCTATTAAGCGGATCCTCATGTGGCCCAGACTAGAGGAAGCCCCCTCAATAAGGAAGCTTCCAGAGAAGGAGGAATAACCACAGGCATCAGGACTTAACTTTCAGAAGGGCTAATACCCAGGAGAGACTTTGCTTCAGGACACTCGGTGGAGGCAAGAAGTGGGGATTCCTGGTGGTGCCCCTCAGCTTGTCCTCAGAGCTTGGTGCTCCAATGACCACTGCCTATTAAGAGGAGGGGCCTGTGGGGGAACACCAGCCCTTCCCCACTCCCATAAGCCCTCCCTCTGAGTGAACTTGGTGACCATACACCCTGGGCCCCCACCCTTGCCAAACTCTTCCCAGAATCCCGCAGAGTTGGTAGGTTCCACTGGATCCAGAGGCTCCATGCAAGTGTGGGGAGTGTAACCTCTTGGCCATTCGTCTTGCTCACCATTTAAGCCGTGCTTGGCAATATCTTTGTAGAACTCCAGGAAGTGGCAGCCAGGTTGGAAGGTGCCCCCATTGGGGTAGAAGTCATAGTGTGCTATGGGCTGTTTGATGCCCACACTCAGGCCCATGTGCTCCTGGGTAAAGGTGTGAATGGCGTCCACGAAATTGGCGTCATCTGGCGAAAGACGGTCACTGGGGGAAGTGCCCTCGAACAAGGGACCTGCGGCATCCAGTGCTACCAGGGAAGCAAGGACAAGCATTAGGTGGGAGCAAGCTGAAGGGGGAGAATGCGCTTTCCAGCTTTGCAATGTTATTACACATTCATGAGCTAGCAGGAAGAAGAAAATCCTAGGGCATAATCTTTCTCTAGAAAATCTTGCTATAACCTTTTCGGAGTAAAACCATAGTAATTCATGGTGCTGAAAATTAGACACAGGCTGGGAATTATCTATGGGGAAAAGAGGCTTGCAGGAACTATCCAGTGGTAGAAACAAGGTTATGAGGAAATGCTTGATTTATTCAAGCAAATCAATTTTAAGTACCTCTCAAGCTACTTTCAAGAGCATCTGTTTGCATACAAAAAACCACTGTGCTTATTGTAAGTAGTTCTAACCTAGCCATCAAAGAAAGAATTTATTTGCCTGCCTGTTGTCAATAATTTCCCTAAACAAGCTGCCTTTTCTCCTAGACTAATGTCATTTTATTGGAATGTCCAGAACAGCCTTGGGACATCACTGTTCCTGGGTGAAAATGTTCTGAGCAAATAGCTCAAAGCTCTGGTCCTCAATTGACAGATGTGTTTGCATGACACAGGTGGCCACTCCTGGCTGACTGTAGTTGGGGAATATTGATGCACTCAGGGCTTTTTTCCTCTGACTTTCTTCCTTTACCTTCTCTGGAGGACCTTTGATATCCACATCAGCCCTGGCTTCCAACCCTGTTGGGGTGAAGGAATTGACAGGGACCCTGAGAGCGTCTGTTCTCCAGCCCTCACCTCACCTCATAGGTACAAATGAGAGATGTCTTGGTGTGACTTACATTCCTTTCCTCATCAGGCTGACTACAAGACGACAACAGAGTAATTTGCAGTCCCACTGCCTCACACGTGTGTGGGCCTGGCTAATAATGTCTGATGTGGCCCATGACACCAGCCAGAGTGGAGAGGGTCCTGGGCCTGAGGCTGCCTCTCTGTGATTCTGACTCAGCCTTCCAGGCCTGGTTCCTCGGTGAGGGGCCTCATTGGCCTTCTGTGGAAGGTTTGCTCACCCCCAAGCTATTGAGGGTAAAATCACAGGGGTAGAGGGACAAATGCTGGTGTGTGCACCAGGCCTCCCCAGTCACCAGCAAGATAAAAAAAAATAAGGACGAGGAAATGAGTTCTCACAGCGACCAATTTATTTCGTTTAAATGTCTGCCATTATCCCTATCTTTTTTTCACATTAAAATAAATCTCTTCTTTTATGAAGTAATGGTAATAGTAGATGGTAGATACCAAAAATGTTCTTACTTGATAAAATAAAAGGTCACAACAATGTTATTCAACTTAAATTTCCTTTGAATTGTTTTAGCCTGTGAAATATTGTTTTAGCCTGTGAAATATTGTTTTAGCCTGCTGGGTCTTGCAGGATAAGTAGGAGTTTGGTAGGTAGACTAGGGCTGAGTGGGTGAGTGGTGGTAAGATATTCCAGGCAAAGGGAACACTACATGCAAAGGCCCAGAAGCACAAGAGGCCATGGCGTGTTTGTAAAGTGGAGAAAAATCTAGTGTCAGCCTAGAGCTACAGGAAGGGAGGAGCGGGAGGAGAGGTGAGAGAGCTCTGGGGACACTACTCTGAGAAGGGCTTGCCTGCGCCTTCTGAGTTTTATCCTCTGGGCATCAGTGGGCCTTGGGGCCTTGGCTTGGGAGCAGCCTGATCAGGTGTGTTCCTCCAAACATAATTCCAGGGCCGCAAGGGGGGCAAAGCTGGTGTCAAGGATGTCTGGGAGGAAAGGCCTTCTTGCCTAGCCCCAGCTCTCTCTGGGTACCTAGGGCCATTTCCAAGTCGGTGTAGAGCCCTCTGCCTCAATCCACATGGGCTCCAGAGTAAGACCCATGTGTTTCACAAATGTAGAAACTGAGGCACAAACGTGCCTGATGTTACAGCAAATTTAGGGCTGTGATTCTTTAACTCGCTCTTGTTGGGTTTTTTAAACTATAGGTTGAAAAGTAAACTCTTTCCTGCTACAAAAGCGTATGGAAAGACTACTTTTTGGGTTCTATCTGGCATGACTACAAGAGGCATTTGTTCGAGGAAAGGCAATAGGAATCGAGGCTGTGATCCGCTCTGAATTCTCTCGGAATAGCAGTCTGTGACGGTGGCCGTGTTTGAAATAGTGCTACAAGTCCTCCTGTGAACACCAGCACGGCGCGAAGGAAGCTGGGGGCGTGTTAACTACGATGGGAAAGCAGGTCCTGGCCCTGCGCCCCGTGCAGCTGTGGAGATTACCGTTGTTAGTTACCGGGCATGGTTACCTGTAATTCTCCCAATCTTGTGCTTTCCGCGCATGTAACTGCCAGCGAATCCCGAGACGTGTGCACCCAGGCTGTACCCAATTAGATGAACATTGCTCGGAGAGAACTGAGCAGATTCCTGGAAGACAGCAGCAAGATGGTTACAGGAGGAGAAGAGCTGCCCGGCTAGAAGACTTTTGTGGGTCCAGCTTGTTCTGGGCTCCCACCCTGTTCTTTGTGCCCAAGTGCAAATGAGGTGCTTAATTCATACTCCAGACCCAGAATGGTTTCTCACCTTGCTGATTCTGTCCTTGCAGAGAGGCGGACCCTCCTTTCAGGCTCAGCTACCTGGGACCCTGCCTGTCTTCACCTGACCATGAATGCCCCATGGAAGTGGTTCTGTTCATTCATGTGGGGTCTGATGGTTTACAGGGTGTGTTTAGACGCCTTAGTACACCCACACGGGTGAGCATAAGAGGAATAGTGGATGGGGTCAGGAGAGAAGATGGTTGTATAAAATAGGGGTTCAAGCGAGGCCTCTGAGAGAGCCTTGGGGTCTGGTCTCCGTCTCTGCCTTCCCATCCCATGAGCTCAACAGAAGTGGTTTTCCTGTCTCTGTTGCTGTTGGAGACCAGCTTAATTCATGCAGTTTTAGGGGAAGAGAGGTTGGGGAACGTCCTACCTCCAGCCACTGGAGAAGATCTGCGACCTCCTGGCCCACGAGGCGGCTATTGCGGACAGCGACGCTGTACTGGTGGTAGGCCAGGATGACCCAGTCTGCCAGCACCACGTTCACTGGCTGGACCAGAGGAGACTTCAGCGTGGCCACCAGCTGCCAGATCCAGCTTTCCAGCAAGCCGTCGAACTGCGGGTGGGCCCACAGGGTAGTCAGCTTCCCCGGGATGGGATGGAGGGGGCTCTGCACTGGTTTCTTCTTTCTCTCTATTCACCCCTTTTTCTTCTCCAACTCTTGGCTGCTGCTGGGTCTTTCTCTCCAAGAGAAAGGGCTTAACAGGGGTTTTTCAACCTTGGCACTATAGACATTTTGGGCCATATACTTGTTCGTTGTGGGGGCTGTCTTGTGCATTGTAGGATGTTTAGCAGCATCTCTGGCCTCTACCCACTAGATGCCAGCAGCCACTGCCCCCCCGCACAAGTTGTGAAACCAAAAATGTATCCAGACTTTGCCAAATGTCCCCTGGGGGCTACTACCCCCAGCCCCCAACTTAGAACCATCACCTTAACATTTCCCTATTTTAGGATTTTCTAATTCTTAGAGCAATCGAAAAGGCTGTGTAAGCCAGGCACTGAAAGCTGATCATCCTTTGAGGATCAGCTCAGCACCACCTCCTCGGGAAAGCTGCTGTGCCACCCTCTGAATGCCCCTGTGTTTGCTCTACTCTCATCCCCTGCATTCTGCCGGCTTTAGAGGGACGAGCACCATGAGCTGGAACACAGGAGGAGCTCAAGAAGTGTTTATGGAGAATCGTTCCGTGTATGCGCCTTATTTGAGAACCAATTTGCAGGGCACTCCTGAAGGGTTCACAGAGCAAAGACATTTCTGCTGTGTTTTGAAGGATTAATAGGAGTTCGCTTAGAAGAATAATGGTGGGCAGGTGAATGTGGTGGTGGTGGGGGGTGTCTAGGGCGTTGCAGGCAGAAGGAAGAGCAAGTGCAGAGGCGCAGAATCAAGAAAGGGCAGTGTGGCCTGTCTGCGGAGAGGAGAAACGTCCGGAGTGGTTGAAGGCTAGGCCACGGCCGTGAAGCTGGAGGGCGACACTGATGGTTTCATGTCATCCTGGGGTAAGATGCAGTCATTTGATAAACGTTTACCCAGTGCCTTCCGTGTTCAAATCCAGACTCTCCAGTTACATGCTGAGTGACCTTGGGCAAGTTATTTAACTTTTCTGTGCCCAGTCTCCTCGTCTGGAAAGTGAGGATAATGCTAGTGCCCTCCTTCCAGGATGGCTGTGGAGATGAATGCGGGAAATAGATGTAAAGCACTTAGCACAGTGCTTGGGGCACAGTAAGGACTCGGTCACTGTTGGTTATCGCAGCTGTTGTTGTTATCATTATTATTACTAGTAATAGTAGACGTGTTCCAGTCTGGACAGGATTTTGAGAATGAAGAGCTCATTCTGGTAAAAGGACCCTGCTCCCTTCACGCTGCATTTGTAAATGAGATATTTATTTGATCATTAATTCAGTTAACAAATATTTTTGGAGAACCTAGTATGTATAATGGATACTGTCCCACAGGAGAAGAGAGGCAAGGACACTCTAGGCAGGAGGCACAGCCTGAGCCAAGGCCAAGAGGAGAGAACTCACATGGTACATGGAGCAAGCTACAAGCAGGGGAGAGGGGGAGGTGGGGAAAGATGAGGATGGGGGGGGCGGCGGGGTTGGGGGGCAGGGAGAGTGCCGGGGAGGCAGGGGGAGTGGGAGGAAGGAGGGAGAGTGGGGGCATGCAGGCGAGTGAGGGAGAGGCAGGGGGAGAGTGGGGAGACAGGACTGCCCCGCTGTGCTGCCACACTTTCTCACTTCCCTCAGTTCCAGTCCTGACCTGGAGTCAGGTTCCAAGTCCACGGCTCCCCCTCCTCCGGAGCTCTCCTCTGGATGCATCCCCTCCTTCCCACCTTCTTCTCTCATTTTTCTTGTAAAGGGACCATCCCTTTGGCTAAAGCAGCTGAAGAAATGGAAGGCTCTTCCCTCACAGTGACTGGCCTCCGTCTAATCCATCCACCCGCCGGGCCCCACGGGAGAGCTTTCCATGTCTGATCTTTGGTTCCCTTTAAAGCAGATTTCATCTTCCCAGCATTCTGCCCTCTGCCCCCTAGTCCGTTTTTCTTAAAGAGACATGGACTGAGTTCCTACCTGGCTAGAGAGAAGCGGCGAGGAGACTGCAGTGTGAAGCCTGCTGTGGAAGGGCTCCAGTCAACCCATCCTTGACAAAAGCTCAATCAAGTGGAGTCTTTGCAAGTGTGGGCTTTGGACTGTGAGGGTTCTGGTTTTGGAAGTCTGTCCACTGAGGGCTGTGTGACTGTGGTAGCTGCTTGACCTCTCTGAGCTGCAGTTTCCTCGTCTGAGAGAGAAGGCTAACTCAAGCACCCTCATTGGGAGGTGTGAGGATTGAACGGGCTGCCGTGTAATGTAAAGGGCCCCGATCTGTGTTAGGGCCCTTGTCTAAGGCAGGAAGACCCCCACCACCTTCACTGCCAACCCTGTGGGGTGGTGGGACCCCTTTAAATCCTAGGGGGATGCTGCTGGCAGCCTGCAGGAGCCTCTGTGCTTTTCTGGGATGACATCAGCAGGCACCCCACCTCATGGCACCGTGTGGCTCCCCACTGCCCCACGCGGCCAGGCCTGGGGTCTGTTCGTGAGGAGGCTCTCATTGATTACATGTTGAAGGAGTGGGGGTGGGTGGGCCCATTTTTCCCTCTAGGGCAGGATCGAGGGGAATTTCAAGACGGCAGGGAAAGGTTTCCAAGTCATGAAATAGACCCCAAATCTCTGGAGGTCTCAAATCGTGAACTAAGCTTTAAATGGACTGAAAACCAGGGAGGAGAATTTCCTCTTGGAGACAAGTCCTTGCTTAGTTTGGTTTTAGTTATTGCCAGCAATATTCTTTCTCCCTTTCTTCCATAATAGTAGAATTTTTAGTATGACCGAAAGGTTACACTTTCTCTAAGAGGCTACATGTCTCAGCAACTTTTCCATCTAGGTATGGCCAATGGATATAACTAGAAGCATCTCACAGATGCTTCTGAGAGGCTAACCTAAAAAAACACTCTTTTATACCAAAAGCCATTGAACTGTACACTTTAAATGGATGAATTGTATGATATGTGAGTTCTATCTCAATTAAGCTGTTTTAAAAAGAACTCTACTCTCTGACCCCTTTGTGTACATCTGTTACTACATTGTGCCATCTGGAATAAAGATGTGATGGCTAGTGCTCTAGCTGCCATCTTAGACTATGAGGACGAGGGCCACACTCAAAGTGTGGCAGAGTAGTGAGCTGGAAATGAGCTGGGTCCTTGAGGACTTCATTGACCAAAGCCATTTATCCAGATTTGGATTATATATCTCTGAACTATTGTGTGAAATGGAAGCAAACTTCTGTTTTATTTCAACCACTGCCAATTTGGGTTTCTGTGATTTGCTGCTGAATTTAACCCTTACGGATACAACATTTCATTGGGACACTATGTTTTCTGGCTTCCTACCCCCTCTTATGAAACATGCAGATTCACCTGCATGGATTGCAATCTCTGTGGGCCCTCATGTGCTGTGTGACCTCTTTGAGCCACATTTTATTATCTGAAACATGGGGATAGTTCTCCTTTCTCTGCCCTGCTTACTCATGGAATTGAGATAATCAATGAGATAATGTGTGGAGAAGCATTTGGAAAATTAGAATGTGCTTTACAAATATTATGCATGAAGTTGTTATTGGTGGCTCCCTATCTTTTTATTAAAATTGAATACACGAGGGAGAAAAAAAGAAAATGTAAATGCAGAGCGAAAAAGCCATGTCAGCATTTCCTACCGACCACCCGTGGATTATCACCACCAGAGGCAGAGAGGAATTGAAGCCGCACTGCTGTAACGTGTCTGAGTGATTGAGCCGAATCCGACAGCCCTTATCCATCTGGTTTTCAAAGAGCAGGAATTTGGTCGCTGTCTCCCGCAACGTTTCCTTTGTTTCAACAGCTTGAAATCTTCCAAATGGCTCTGGAATATAAGATTGGGGACAGTGCTTAAGTTGGCATCTGTTCTACCTCTGCCAGCTCTGGGACAGCCCGAAAGTCTCTAAGAGCACCAGCCGACAGGGTTACTGTGAGGTGCTGGAGGTAGACATGAGCCGCAGCTTTGGGGAACCCAAAAGAGCATGTCCAGCAGAATGGCCATTTCTCTCCTGGGAGCTGATGGGGGGTGACCTCAGAGGACCCAACACAGGAGTGGAGGGGGCCAGGTCCTCCAGCCTGCCATCCCAGTGACTACAGGGTCAGCCAGTCAGACCCTGGAGTAGCTCTAGGACAGCAGGAAGATGGGAGAGGCCATTGGGACTGAGGCTCAGAGGGGATAAGTATTTCACCCCAAATCACACTGCCAATAAGTGGTAGAGTCAGAATTCGAACAGAGGTCTCTTTGATTCCAATTCTCTACATCCCTATGCTACGGAGACAGTGAATAGGGTATCTTAGTTGGATGACCCTGTGCATTAGCTCATGTAGGTCAACCTGTTCTCACTTGCAGACACATGATATCATGGAGCCTTGCATGGACCAGGTAGGCTTGGGGTGGGAGGTTCTCAAACGGACTGGCAGATTCCACATGATGGGGGGAGTGGCATTCCAGGAGGACTTTTCAGGGAAAGTGATGCTTGTCCTTGCCTTGAAGGATGAACAAGGGCTTGTGTGTATGTGTATGTGTGGGTGGTGGGAGGGAGCAGGGCTTTCTGAGCCGGGGAAACCGCGTCGTAAGGGCTCAGAGGCATGGGACCTTCTGGGCATAAGGAGGCCCGAGACAAGGCCGGGCAGCCAGAGCATGGCAGGCCCTGGGATGCTGAGGAGTCTGGACTTTATGCTCTAGATGATAGGCTGTTGCCAAGGAGTTTTTCAGCAGAAAAGGATAAAGGAATATCCATTCAGAATCTTCGAAGATGTGGGAGAGTGGGGTAGGGAGAGAAAGACTTTTTAAGATTTCACCTTCAGTTGTTGTCCCGAAAGGTCTTCTAGCCTCCCTTTTGGGGGAGCCTCACCCTGACCCTGAGCCACTTTGGAATGGGGGTGGGCATTCACCCAACTCTTCAAGGCAGCCCAACAGCTGTCAAGGCCATGGTGTTGGCCAAAGACGGACACCGCCACTCAGGGGCTGGGGGAAGCCTGAGAAGGCGCCAGATTCTCAGGGTTGTGGCGTCCCAAGATGAGTGACATCTTTTCTGCCAAGATTGGGGGTCAGGGGGGAAGACGGTCTCACCCTCCCTTCCAGCCGAGGGTGGGCTCTCCTGTGGTTGAGGGGCAGACACAAGGCCGTACGAGCATTTCTGGTCAGTGAACTCCATTCAGCCCAGTTACCAAGGACCCCAATCATTCTTTCTGAGCATAAAGTTACTCAGGCTTCTCAAATAATAAGTCTTGGGCTTTTGGTTTCAGGGGACAGCAGAACAGAGAGATGATGAACCTACAAAGTGCAAGGGGAGGTATTAATGAAAGCAATTTTCCTACCCAAAGGTTATTGATTCTAAAGCTTATTAACTCCCAGCAAAGGGCAATGATTTTTCACTATGACGACAGAATAAAACGCATCATATTTTATTAAAAGGAGATGTGAGGGAGAATCTGAATAACTTCTCTGAGATAATGAAGACTTTCTGCTGCTCATTTGGCTTTCCCAAGCTTAGAGGCTGCCTGAGCCTGTCCTCGTCCCTGCGAGCGTGCTCCCAGCTCAGGCTCCCCATTTCACTGGGTGCACTGCCCTCCTGGCCTTCTAAGTCAGAAGCTTGGGTGTCACCTTGCACCCCTACCCCAGCCTTCCAATCAGTCCAAAGCTTGGGATCCCAAATATCCCTCGAAGCCAGTGCCCTAGTTCAGACGCTCGCTTTTTCTTGCTTGGTTTATTGCAACGGTCTCCTAACAGGTCTCTCTGTTTAGTCTTGCCATGCTCCCTCACACTGCAGCTCAAAGAATCTTTCTAGAACAGGAATGACTATTATACCCATTAGTGACTTTTTAAGCTTCTTGGTATTGCAGCCAAGGCCACCCCGTGAAAGATAATCCCTCATTTCCCCAAGTCCTCCCCTCTCTTGATCCTCCCGCTACCCCAGACTGCCAATAGTTCCCCCAGATGCTGTCGCACACTCCTGCACCTTTGCATGCTCGCTTCCCCCTCTGTCTCTGCTGCTCCCTGGTGAACTCTGGACCTTCCCTTAAAATGGAACCCAGATGTCACACCCTCCAGGGAGCCTTCTCATCTAGCCAGAGAGAATGACTTCTTCTTGCTGCCAGCACTCTATTGGGTCCTGATCCTAACGCACTCATCACGTGGCGTGGTGACTTATTTGTGTAGGTGTGTGGTGTTTCCTCCACCAGTCTGTGAACTCGCGGATGGTGGTGCTGGTAGGTGCCTGACCAATGCTTGGTGAGCGATGTGGTATTCTGTGGGACCCAGGGCTCAGATCAAAGTCTCACCTTTGATCTGTCAGTCATTTATGCATTGGAGCTAGATGTAACTCACTTCCTTTTATTCAGTGACCGAATAGCTGCAGCTTCCTTCATTTCAGGATAGCTGACTCGAATGCTAAGACGACTGTATGAAAATAAAATGGGGATAGAAATAGTACCTGTCTCATGGAGCTGTTACAGGATTAAATAAGAGCTCAGAACAATGCCAGGCACATCATTAGCAGCTACGTGGGGTGTGTTGTTAAAGTAAGTACAGATTAGAGCATCTAACATCTTGCATTTTTGATCTGTGAAATCCTTTCTTTTTGTGAAAATTTACCCCAGTTGCCCTCCCAGGACCAATTCTGTCTTGTGTATATTTACCCTGGATTTAGCTGGGAGAATAAGCTCTGGTTCTGGAGCCGAGGGCCTCAAGGCTGTTCAGGAGAGTCCTATGGAAAAAGAGTTGTCGGATGGAAAGGCCCACAAACAGCTGAACTGAATGGGGCACTCCCTTTTCTCTTGCGGGCTTGGCTTTCTTTTAGTGTGTGTATGAGCGAGGAAGTTGCATATATATATATATATTCATTTATTCATTTATTCATTTATTTCCTCAACAAATACTTATTATGCATCTATTATTATATTATGCCCTGGGCCCTGGCTGGTACTGATTGGAGGCAATTAGGGCATGACCTCTGTTTTTCAGGAGTCCCCAGTCCAGTGGGAGAGGCCAGCATGAGAATCAGCCATTTCCTGTGGCTGCTGTACGTGCTTCAGTGGAGGGATGCCCTGGGTAGGGGCTTTAGGGAAGATGCCAAGAGAAGATGAGGCATCACTTGAGTCTAGATGGATGTAAGATTCTCTAGGAGCTCACATCTAGGAGAAATTGTTGAAGAAAGTGGGGCTCTGGTGCCTAAAAAAATAAGATTTAGTGGAGGACATGAACAGTGAAGGGCTGTGTGGGGAAGAAGGGTTAGAATTCTTCTGTGCAACTCCAGGAGATAGAAACAGAATCAATGGATGCACATGACATAAAGAGAATTTCTGACTTTAAATAGTTTCACAAAAATTCTTAGTTGAAGAAATTGAGACAAAGAGCGAACATAGGCAGTAAAATAACAAAGACAGAAATGTTAATAGATTAGCACCCAAAAATGCACACTATATGATCATATGAGGTTGCTGAAGATGGGCCACAGATTTTGTTCTGAGCTTCCTATTGGCCAAGTCAAAGAGGGAAACAGGAGCAGTTATAGGATTTATGGTGTCCAGTTGCTCACGCTTTCCTGGTCCTGAAGTCTGAGAATGTTTCCCTATGGATTATTGTAAAAAGAGGCCACTGGGTGAGGCAGTGGTCATTGTCTTGAACACCACTCCTACAAAATACGCAGTGGTAAGTTTTATGTGGTTGAGTCTGAGAGTGCTCTGCAGTCCTCAGCAGAAGCAGCGGCCGCCGTGCCAAATAGCATGTAAGTTGCAGTCTCTGCGAGGCTCTTCACTATAATCTAGCAGCAGTCCCTGTGGCTGAGGGAGGCAGGGGCTACTTCAGGTCACATTTTGGATGGAAGGAGTAGCATGCCAGAGTGGAGTGTCTGAGCCTCCATGGGAGCAGAGTGTGTCCCCTTCACAGAACACACACAATCCTGGAGCATCCTCAGCCAAGCCATGGCTCCAAGGACTCACTGCCGTCACCCATCCCGTGCACATACCCAAATCTCTCCCGAGCCTGAGCCCTGCACATGGCCAGCTCCTGACTGGGCGTCTCTACCTGGGAACCCTTTTGGCATTGCAAACCGGGTGAGGCCAAACTGAATTCATTCTCTTTCCTCCCGACCCATTCTTCTTCTTTCTTTCTATATTTCCTATTGTGGTTTGTAACACCATCATTCATCCATGCTGTTGCTCAAGCTAGAAAGCTTAGAGCTGTCCTGGGATGCCCTCTCTGTCCCCTTGGTTACCCACTAGTGTCACCGAATACTGAGGACTCAGCTTTATGATTATCTTCTCTGCCCTCTGCCATTGGCCTGGTCTAGGACTTCATGCTTTTTTTTTTTTTTTTCCAGTTGTGGTATTGTAATAGACTCTTACCTGTTTTATATTTTGTCTATTTGTAGAATTAATACATGCTCATTATATATATACAATCTGAAAAATGCAGATATAAATAAAGAACCTCATTACTTATGGTTTTGTTGGAGTAGTATTTGGAGTATTTCCTTCCAATCTTTTCTGATGGAGATATTTGTTCTGCAGATATTTATTTGGAGTGTCTACAATTGGGATCATATTATGTGAATGGTTTTATATCCCTTTTCACCTGTCATGATAATTTTCTTATAGCATTAAAAATTCTTCAAAAACATGCTTTTGAAGAGTGGCAGAGTTGGTTTGCTTATTCTATGATTGTTGGACATTTAGGTTGCTTTCAGGTTTCTTTTTTTTTCTATTAACAAACAGTGCTCTGATGACCGTCTTTACACATGAAGCTATGTCCGAATCTGTGAGTATGCTCTTAGTGTAGATTCCCAAAATAGAATCATTGGCTCCTCAGGTGTGATGTTATTTATAATTTTTTATATATGTATATATATCTAAATTGATTTTCAGTACTTTTTATTCTAATATTTGAGTGCTTTCTCTGTGTCATGCACTTTTCTAACAGTCTTATTTATATTAACTCATGTAAACCTTATCACAACAGCTCTGTGAGTAAGTTGTGAGAAAACCCAGTGATTCTGTTATGAGAGAGGAAATTTTTTCCAGTTGTATGAGATAGGAGCATCTCCTTTTCCAGGCGTGTCTTCTGAAATTGTCATTTCCTCATGTCTTAGAAGAGATAAAGACATGCCATTGACAAGAATCTGGGGAGGAGGCTGTGGGGAGGAGGCTGTGGTTTCGAGGGGGAGAATGTTAAGTACGGTAAGCAGGCAAGTCCTCTGAGAGAGTCAGGTCCTGTAACCTGGAGAGTGAGTTGACAGGCTGGGCAGACTTGGGGCTGCCCTCTGCATGATAGCAAGTTCCCGGGGCAGTGAAACTTCCTCAGAATTAGTCAGAAGGAGAAGCTGGCTGCAGCCATTACATTTCTAATCTTAGATTCCTTGCAGCAAGTGATTCTCCATTCCTAAATCAGCCTCCAGGTTTGAGGGTTCCTAATATTTCATACTAGACAAATTATTTCATTTTCTTTTGGGTAAAGACATCATTAGGTGGGTGACTGCAGGCGACTGAGGTGGCGTAGGAAGGGACCAAGGATTCTGCAGTAGGAGACCCCAGTAGAAGGTGGGACCTGTCTTCTGCCTGTGACGCCTGGGCTGGGTGCTTCTGCCCAGTTCCATGTTTGTTGAGCACCTCCCCTGTATTGGCTGGTGCTGAGGACACAAGTGCGTACGACAGGAGCCACAGGTATTGATACACTCCTCACAGAGTTGTTTGTGAAATGTCTTCTCATTCGTTATTTAAATTGTTAATGTGTGTGTGTGTGTGTGTGTGATTTCACTTTGTTTACGTGCGCTGCTGAAAATATTCCCAGACCTGGGACGAGTAGGAGAGGTGCTCTGGAAGACCATAATTTCATGATTACCCTAAAAACCCTCTGGGCCATGTCGTCTGCTCAGGATGGAACAAATCTGTGAGATAAATGTAGCCTCAGCTCTGTCCCTGGCTGCTGTGGTCAGGCCTATGATTTGTATATGGGCAACACTGACTTCAGAATTTCTAGGACTACAGTCTGATGGAAAAACTTGAATGAGAATGTAGTCACTGCTGGGCCTTTACAGACTCAGCTCCTAGCTGTTGCTGATCTTTGGTGATAAGCAGATTCTGCCCAAGGCTGTGGTGAGGAACGCTTCTCCTACTCCTGCCATCTTGAATTTTGCCATGACCTGAACATCCCACCCTCCCCTTTACATATTATCTGTAAAATATTTCTCTGCCTCAATTTCTCAATTTGGATGATAGAGTTACTAATCTTTGTGATATCCCCCAGCTCTTGCGACACTCCAGCATCACTGCACTATAATATTGAACCTATATCACCCAAGGCATAAATCACTCCTAAGGAGGGAATAAGGTGCTTTAGAAAGCTGTGGTCACTTCTCAGGTCATTAGGACGTTGTTTTGAACCTGGCAGGAATTCTTAGATTTGTCTTGAATGGGTTTATTTTATAGCTCTTCTTTAAAAAATCTTTGGGATCCAGCCCTGCTGACCTGCTTTGTTACATTTTGGAGGTTTCCATCTCCCCACCCACCTTTGTATTCCTATTTTACCTCTTCTTTTTTGTTTGTTTTTGCTTTTTGCTCTTCACCATTTTGTTGTCAAATAAGATGGTGAGATAAGGGATGGATGGAAATTTATTTTCACAAGTCTGATTTATTCTGTTTTCTTTGCCTGTTTTGGCCTGATTTTGCTAGCCACCCTGTAGCCTGAGACTACAATTCTCCTTTTGTGGATTCCAAGGAAAAAATTTTTTTCTTGTCGGAAAATTTTTTTTTCTTCCAAACATTCTTCTTAGGCTGTACTCCCCTGAAACTCTGGCTAGAATCAGAATGATTTTGTTTTTCTTTCAAGAAATCTGATTATGAAAGAGTATACTATTCAGAAAAGCTTTCCATTTGTACTGGAATCCTCTGGGGATGATGAGGCTTACTTTCTTGAAGTGGTTCCAAGGTCATGGGCACATTCTACCCTGGATAGGTTCAAGGTAGGGTGACCACCTGTCCTGTCAAACCAGGATGAGTGGGCCATTCTAGTTCAAGGGCAACTGAGTGAATAAGGGAGAGAGAAGATGTGATAAAATTGCCCTCCCTATTGATGATCAATCTGAGAGTTTTCATCCAACATCCAATGTGCGACATCCCTTCCTGCCCAGTCTTTCCCCTGTGGTTCCCTGGCCTGGCACGCTCTGCTGTCTTCCCCTATTTCCCTAGTTAAATCACTCTTTCTCCAGTTCTAAACTAAATCTTCATTTCCTCAGGGAAATTTTCTCTGAGTTTCCTGACTTGGTCACATCTCCCTATTATTTGTTCTCTTAGGTGATCTCACAGGTGTAATTTTCTATTTGAATAGTCATTACATAAATATCTATCTCCCCTGTCTGGTAATAAGCTCCATGAAAGCAGGACCTAGGTTTGGTTTTGTTCACATTGAAACTTTAGTCGGTATAGGAAGAGGCTGTAAAGCTCAGTGGTTAGGTACCCAGAGCAGGAGCCATGCCATTTGGGTTTGAAGTCCATTTCTGACACTTAATACTTGTGGGAACTTGGGCAAGTTACTTAAAATGCCTCGATTTTCTCATCACGTCATCTGTAAGATGGAGATGATAATAGTACTTACCTTAGAGAATTGTTGTGAGGATGTGATGAGTTAGTATTGATAAAATTCTATAACAGTGCCAGGCGTGTAGTATGTGCTATATAAATACTTACTACTATGATAGTTTGTCATAAAAAAATTTGTTGGAGGGATGAAAATTGTCTTGAAATGGATCACAGACCTAAATTTAGAAGCAAAAGCAATAAAAATTCTAGAAGAAAATCTTTACAACATTGGGAAGGGCAAAGATTTTTCTTAGGACACTAAGAGCATAAAGCATGAAAGAAAAGAATTGATAAATTAAATACATCTGTTTTTTGAAAGATCTCATTGAGTACATGAAAAGCCAAGCCAGACGGGGAGAAAATATTCAAAATATGTATGTATGACAAAGGACTTTTATTCAGGATATATAAAGAACACTTATAACTCAAGAATAAAAAGACAAACAAACCAATTATAAAATGGGCAAGAGATTTGAACAACTACATCTTAAAAGAAGATATACAAGTAGCATGTAAGCACATGAAAAGATGCCCAAAATCATTACTCATGAGAGAAATGCAAATTTAAACCACAATGAGATACCACCCTTCCCCCTCTAAAATGTAGCCATTAAAAAGATTGACAACACCGAGTGTTGGTGAGGATGTGGAGGAACTAGAACTCTCCATGGTGGGATTGCTGGTAGGGTTGCAAAATACTGCAGCCACTCTGGAAAACCTTTTGGCAACTTCATATAGAAGTAAATGTACACATACCATAAGAATCAGCAATTTCAAGCCTAGGAGTTTACTCAAGAGAAATTAAATCATATGTCCACATAAAGATGCAAATGCTCAAAGCAGCTTTATTCGTAACAGCCCCAAACTAGTAACAACCCAAATACCCAACAACTGGTAAATAGATAAACAAATACTACTCAGCAATAAAAAGGAACAAATTTCTGATACATACAACAGCATAGATGAATCTAAAATGCATTACACTAATTGAAAGAGGCCCCACTTAAAAGGTTGCGTACTGTGTGATTCCATTTATATGACATTCTGGAGAAGGTGAAACTATAGTAACAGACAGCAGATCAGTGGTTTCCTGGGGGTAGGGGATGGAAAGGGCAAAAGGGAAATTTTTGAGGGATTGAAATGTTCTATATCTTGATGATGGTAATGGTTCCCTAGGTGTACATTTAAAAAAATTGTTGAAAAAATGAACTAGAGTCAAGTAATACTGTGGTTTCTCCACGTCACTCAGGGCCCAGGCCAGGGCACTGTAGGCTGCAGAGCAGGCTTTTTGAATCAGTTACTAGTGTGGGACGAGGCTGGTCTGAGAGGACAGGATATTTCTGAGTCCTCTGTAGTTGGAGTCAATTGGCAGGGAGAGCTCCAGCCCTGACTTGGAACCAAATAAGCAGATCAGTCCGGGAGGGGCCTGGCCCTCCAGGACCTCAGGGAGACTTGGCATACTTGGAAGGCCCTTCCAGGTTCCTTTGGGCCAGGGATGACCAGGGGTGCCTGGGCGACCATCCTTGGGAACCAAATCATCTGGTCACAGTGGGTTAGAGATGAAAGGGACTTGGAAACCATGCAGTGTTATGGCGGCCAGCCCGCATACTGCCTGCTTATAATTCTCTTTCTGTGCATCTCAAACAACATGCATTTATTGAAGAGTAATTCTTTTTCTTATTAAGTAAGGATATAGACAACACCACCAATCTACTCTTCCAATCCTCTGGAGAGATTCAGTGTTAACTCACCAAGTAAATAGAATTCTAGAGAAAAGGAAAGAAACTCCACATGTGGTTGTCTCGTGTGGTACAATCTTCCTTTACAATCTGTTTGAAAGAAGCCCTGTGATGCCCTTCTCCCACCCTTAACCATTATTCCCTCAGGACCAGGGACCTCTTACTGGTAATAATGATCTAGTCCAGCTTCCTTATTTTGCAGATGAAATGGGACCCACAGAGGCCAACTGACATGCCCCAAACCATGCATCTAGTCAACAGCAGAATCCAAAGAACTCAGCTCTCTTGACAGTCAAGCCAGCGTCCTCCTGCTCTGCGGGAGGAGAGGAGCCCCATCCTACATCCTTGCTGTGTTTTGGGACTCTGTTCCCATCACTGGTCTAAAGCTCAGAGGACTCATGTTCCGTGCCTCACAGAGGCTGATCCTGCCAAGTAAGGCCCCTGGTCGTCAAAGAGGAAACATGTCTTGAATCACAGAAGGCAGCTGCTGGGGCATCCTCTTCCCTGTGGAAAATACCCCCAAACAATTGGGGTGAGCACAGTAATAAAACTGCAAGTCCCATGACCCACTCAGACACCTGGCAGAACTGTTGTCTGCCAGCCTCGTCCTCAGACTAGATGTTTCTTCCTTCCCTCACAGAGGTAACACTTGGAGAACTCATACAGCTAAGGGGCTGTGATGCTGGTGTCTGACCAGAGTCAGGTTGGGCGACGCTGCTCAGGAGCTGGACAATCATGGTCCTTCAACAGCTCTTGCAATAGTGGATCTTGGCTTAAATCAGGTTGCCAACCGTTATTTTGATAGGCAAATGAGCTCAGTAGTGTTCTTGTTTCACAATCTTATTTGGATGTATAATGACTGTCTAGCCCCTGACTTTGAGCTTCAATTTTCCTTTCCCCTCATCCCTCTGTCTCTGACGTGACCTACACAATTGCCAGATGAGGCTTACGAGGAACAGAAGGGTAGGGGCAGAGGACCTTAACCCTAATTATGGAGTTTAGGGCATTGTCAGATGGTGTCATGGTCAAGGGCTCCAGGAGCACTCAAGTCTTACCCCAACCCAGAGCTACCCTCTCATGGAGACAAGCACACTGGGAGCAGTGGTGGGTGGGGACATGTCCCGCTGTATTATTGGCAGTGCTTGTGCCCGTGAAAGGAAAATGGGGGACACTCCCTCCTCCACGATCAGCTGTCAGAAGATGAGTTGGGTACCTTACACCAGATGAGGAAAGAAGAGAGATTGCTGGCTCCTTTCCAATCTGGCCCCATGGGTGGAAGAGGCCCAAGATGAGCCCATACCCTGTGCATGGCTTGTTAATGCACAGCAAGACACAGTGCTGTGGAGAGGTTAGGAGCCTGGGCTCTGGAGCCAGATTGCTTAGCTCGAATCCCAGCTCTGCTACTTACCAACTGTGTGGCCTTGGGCTACTTAACTTCTCTGTGCCTCACCTATAAAATGGGACTAGCAGTAGTTAGTCCTATTTTACAGGATTAATGTTATAGTCCTAATCCTATCTTTAGGATTGTAATAAGTTATAGATTAAAATATATTGTTTTAAAGCATCTTGAAGGATAGATTTATGGATTTCCTCTCAGTAACTCTTAAGGAAGATGCATAGTCTGTTCTTAGTCACAAGATCACTTACGCAAAGGAAAGAATGGATTCAATCTGGAACATTTATATTTATTTATTGACACAGGGGCTGGCTCATTTTGGGGGAAGGGGCTTCTTCAGAGGAGGGAGATTCACCAGTTCCACTAGGCCATATTTCACCATAAATAACATCAGCAGACAACACCCGATAAAGTGAATGGCTTTGACTATTATGAATTAACCTGAACCTAGTGTCCTGTAATCCGAGCACTGAGAAGGGTCTTTGGGAACTTTCTAGAAAAACCCTCATCTCGTTTGAGTCTCAGCGTTGTGCTGGATCTGGCTTGCACCGGCTCTGAAGAGCCAATTGTGTGCATCCTTCTCAACTCTCCACGTTCAGTAACTTAACCTTGGTAGTTTGAAATTAGCCATACAGGAGTATTTACACCATGGAAACTGGCAAAGGCTGAAGATCAGGGATTTATTTTTTTGAGAGAGCATCAGTTGAAAAACAAGCTCACCACTGAGTGAGATCTTAGTCCACGAAACCTAAGCAAGTGACAAGTAGCACATTTCTTTATTTTCTTTATATCCACTTAAATGGGGCATCGAGTCTCCACCCTGTGGGGTTTTGGTTCTAGTTCCTTTGCCCCAACCTTGTGCAAAGGTCTTTCGGTACTGGTCATTGTTTACATCACGTCCTGCTGCTAAGAAGCCCATGGACCTATCCTACACTGTCCCTTCAGAAGGTCCACTCTTTGGGGTTGTACTTGAGGTATGGGAAGCCCTGTGAGGCTGGGGTACCACATCGCCTCCTCCCTTAGGAGTAACCTGGAAGCTCTGGCTGGGTTCTCGCCTCGTGGGGGCACACCAGCCCCCATCCTCTCCCAGTCGGAGAGTTAAGCATCCTCTCTCTTTCTCATCTCTCCTTGGGGATACCTAGGATTACCTTTTTGTTGAGTTTAGGCTTTCACAAAAGATAGCAACATATGTTCGATTCAAGCAGCTTCTGCTTTCAGTCCTGAAAACACCTCTAAACTAAGGAACGGTGGTGGTGGGAAATTAAAGTCAAAACAATATCTCAGTAAATTATTTTGCTATGTAAAGACAAGGAAGCTGAGACTCAGAGAGGCAAAGTCACTTGTCTAAGCTCGCACAGCTAGTTAGGAACAAAGGGGAGATTTGAATACAGTGCTCTGCCCCCAGCCCAACCTCTTCCCACGATACCATATCACTTCAGTGGAGACCCAGGCAGCCTCTTCTAGACTGGCTCTGCTTCTGTCCACTACTGATGGTCATACAAGTGGCCACCGTTTCTCAAGTGTTTGCTGTGTGCCAGACACTTGGCTAAGCCTTACTTTATCTTACTTTGTGCCTGCTCAGGTCTGCAGTGCCTCATCTACCCTCTTATTCTCAGCTCCATAGGAAGGGCAGATCCAGGATGCTTTTCCAAATAGACTTTGGGCCAGTAGCTTAAATGGAAAGAGAGACCACAAATCCTTCTTGTCTAATTTGGCTTCCCAATGGCACAGCTTTGGTACTGATGTTGGGGTGGGGGTGCTCCGTTCACTCAGTTAGTCCCTTACTCATTCATTTTTCTCTCTACCACCACTTGCTGAGTACTTACTCTGTGCCAGGCATTTTCCCACAAATGAAATTTGCCTTCAATTAAATTGTTTCTGAAGCTAGTATCAGGTTTTCTTTTTTCTTTTTTTAAAAATGTCTTTGTTGCACAAAATTGGAGTAACAGCAGAAAACAAAAGTTTTAAAAATATACCCGCATTCTCATCATCCTAATGGATTGACTTTTTATTTTCCTGTGTTTCTATTCTGTATCCAGAAGCAAATCGATTTTTCACATAGCGGTGCAGATATAACTGCTTTTTGCTTTTTAAATTTCACATTATATGATAAACATCTCTCTGTATTCCTATAGTGTTCATACTCATCATTTTTAAAGGCTGAGTAATATTCCGCTGAGGGAATTTTTTGTAATTTATGTATCCATTTCCCTATCTGGGACAAGCAGTATGTTTCCAATTTTTCATCTTTATAAACAGAGCTGCAATGAACTTCATGCAGAGAGCTTTCCCTTTCAGAGAATTATTCCCACTAGTATGAATTACATAGTGTGGGATTACTTGGTTAAATGATGAGATCATCCTGCTGACATGAGAGTTTAAGCAATTTTACAATAAGTCCCTCACAGGGTGTCAGCCACAATTGCTATCAACCCAGAGAACCCCAAAAGACCCTAAACATTCTCATCCAAGGTGACAATGGGGTGCTGGGGAGCCGCTGGTTTTGGTGAGGCAGGTTAAAATGCTGTTTATGGGACTATCACTTACTTTTTGCTGGTAACTTGGAATGCCTTATTTTATCCAATCCTCATAACACTGCTGTGAGTAGGTGCTATCCCAAAAGGAAACTGGGTCCCAGAGATGGTAAGTGTCTTGACCAAGGTCACACAGGAAGTAGTTGAGTTGAGCCTCATGCCAAGAGTGGCTCCTTAGCAGTCCAGGAAGTTAAAGTCACCCACTGGGACAGACCCATGAACCTCCTATGCCAGGCCTTCAGCACCCCACAGGAGGTGCGCTGACCACAAGGTCATTGAAGTCAGTCTCTTCACAGTTGCACTCCTGTGGTCTCAAGTGTGGTTGTGTTGAGTTGCATTTATGTGGTGACTTAGAAGTGAGCCCAGAGCCTGAAGTGAAGGCATTTCACGTGAGGGAAGCAACTGAACGTGTTCTTTTTTTGGGTCCGCTGCCTCTGCTTTTATAGACACTGTGGCTTTAGACACTCAGAATGATTTCACTCCTATTTAGCTATTGGTGGACTACGTGTGATTGTGAGTTGGCAGATCTCTGCAAGGTCCTAGTTTCCTGTTAACTCATTCTGGTTGACCTTGAGCAAGTCATAGAACTTTCTAGGCCTCAGTTTCCTCATCTGGAAAATGGGGAGATTGGACCGTCTGGCTCTGAGGTCTCCATGGTGGTACAATGAGATGTCCTTGGCTCCTTGAGTCAGCTGGACCAGGGTTCCAGACCTGGCTTTCCCCCAAACCAGCTGGGCCTCAGTTTCCACCTCTGGAAAACCAAGAGGTCGAGAGAAGATCCCAGGGTCCCTCTGGTTCTGAGATGTGTGAGTCCTAAGACTGTCCTATCGCTGACTTGCAGTAAATAAAAGATGCCAGAGAGAAGTGTTCTTGAGGCCAGAGTTAATCAGGCAGAAAGAAAAGTGAGAGTCAGAGCAGTGGTGACCTGGGGCTTCTGGCTCTGTTCCCACAGGAATGCTCTCCTCTCCTATGCTGGAATCTGAGCCAGACGCTTTGCAAAGATAAAAACTTGCAGCATGAGGAAAGCACGAAGCATTAAGCATTAACTTGGGCAAACAGCCCCAAGGTTACTCTTTAAGGCAAAGGTAAACTGTGGGTGGGGAATGTGAGCTGGAGCGTGTGGGACATGCTCTCTAGGGTAGGGGTTTGGGGGCCGCCTGGTGAGGAAGTGGTCCTGACCCGCCCAACCCCTGAGCCTCCCTGGGGCTTCCCTGTGTTGCGGCCTGGGGCTGAGAGGGCAGGTCGTTGGGCCCTCTCAGATCTTACATCTTAGAGACCGAGGACCCACCATGATCCCATTCATTCATTCATTCCACCACACATTTAATGAGTACCTGCTATGTGGCAGGGATTGTGCTTAACGTTGTGGACACAACAGTAAATAAGACAGACTGTGCTTTCAAGAAGCTCATGATCATAGGGAGGAGGCAAGTAAATAGACAATTGTTACATGGCTTGGTAAATGTTTTGATGGCTGAAGAATAGGAGAGACACCCATATGGTGGCTGGTGTGAAGGCAGCAGGGTACCCCATTGGTGGGTAGAGTCACCAGTTCCCCAGATACTCTTGGGGATTCTAGTCAAAGGCTGGCCTGAGGGGAGGAAACGACTATGGAATGTGGGAGGAGGACAAGCCCATGTGTGATCAATATTGTCACCTCTAGACTCATACAGCTCCGGGTCATGGCTGTAGCCTGCACCCTGGGCCCTTCAGCTTTCCCAAGCCCCTTGGAACCCCTCATCTCCTTTGAAACTCCCCAGGCCCTCAAAGCTGTTCCCATTCTCTGCATGTTCATTTCCTGATGAGGAAATAAGGAGGGGTTCAGGGACTGGGGCAAGGCCAATAGCTGGCTAAAAAAATCAAACCCAGACCAGAAGCCCATTTCTCTACTTCTCTCCATACATCTAGCTTCTGAGACTGCAAAACTTTTCTGGGCATGTGCTTTTACCCTTGTTCCACTTTCCCTAAGATATTCTTCTGGACCTATGACCTCCCTTCACTGCCTGTGTCTGGAAGCACTGCTGCCTGCTGTCTGCCCTCTTCAGACCATGGGTATGCACCCTAACAATTTCTGGGGCACCACAGGGAACAATGGGGGTGGCAGGGTTGTGTAGTGGAAAAGGCACTGGCTTTGGAGCCAGGTGTATTTGATTCCCTATCAGTTATTAGCTGTGTGACCTTGGGAAGCTCACTTAACCTGAGAGAGCCTCAATTTCCTTCTCTTAAATTGCAAATAGGCATATCCATCTCATAGGGCTGTGTGAGAACGGGATGAAGCTTGGTGAAATGTCCAGGACAGAGCTTGGCATTCAATACTTCACTTCCCTTTCCTTTCAAAACTTACCCTAAGGTCTCTTCCATCTCATGTCTTGACCCAACATAGTTCCTTCCAGATACTTTTTGGTACTTATCCACCAAGGTCTTTGCCAGCCTATTTAGCACCTTTCTGTGAATTCTGTGAACCTCCTTTAGGCATCACATCATATACCTTGGCAAGAGCACTCAGCCTTTGTGCCAAGAAAAGGAGGTCCCTTTTGGAGTGAGGATTTCAGCCTCCCCTCTCCCATTTGTCCAAGTCCATTGGCTTTATGTGGCAGCTCGGGACCCTACTAGGCTGGGTCTCTGCCTTTATGGGGGTCCTCTAGCCGTGCCATCTGAATTAGGCAGCTCCAGGAACCAAACCAGGCTACAAGTCAATGGGGAAATAAAGCTCTGACTGCAGAACACACCCGACAGGATTCTGCCTTAAACCACTGCTAAATGAATATTTGTCCTTCCAGGATCCTTTATGTTTTACCTAATCTTCTATATTTGAGGGCAGTGGTTCTCATATATCCATGTGCTTAAGATGCAGACTCCTGGGTACCATCCCCAGAGCAGCTGATTCAGAAGGTCTGGGGAGGCCTGAGAATCTGCCCTATCCCAAGGTGGCAGATCATTCTGAGAATAACCTGCCTTGTGGTTTAGAATATGAGCTTTGTGTATCCCTGATGAATATAGATGAAAAATTCTCAATAAAATACTAGCAAACCAAATTCAACAGCACATTTAGAGGATCATCCACTATGATGAAGTGGGATTTATCCCTGGGATGCAAGGATGGTTCAACATATGCAAATCAATTGATACAGCACATTAATAGAAAGAAAGACAAAGATCATATGATCTTCTCAATAGATGCAGAAAAAGCATTTGACAAAATTCAACATCCTTTCATGATAAAAACTCTCAACAAATTCCCAAATTGGTCTAGAAGGAACATACTTCAACATAATAGAGGCCATATATGACAAGCCCACAGCTAACATCATGCTCAATGGTGAAAGGCTGAAAGCTTTCCCTCTAAGAGAAGGAACAAGACAAGGATGCCCATTCTCACCACTCTTATACAACATTGTACTGGAGTCTTAGAGCAATTAGGCAAGAAAAAGAAATAAAAGGCATCCAAATTAGGAAGGAAGAAGTAAAATTGTCTCTGTTTGCTGATGACATGATCTTGTACATAGAAAAATCCTAAAGATTCCACCAAAAAAAAAAAAGGTTAGACCGAGTAAACAAATTCAGTAGTTTCAGATACAAAATCAACATATGAAAATCAGTTGCATTTCTATACACTAACAATGAACTATCTGAAAAAGAAATAAAGAAAATCTCGTTCAATGCAATCTCTATCGAAACTCCAATAACATTTTTCACAGAAATAGAAAAAACTAACCTAAAGTCTTACACAAAAGACCCTGAATAGCCAAAACAACCTTAAGAAAGAACAAAGCTGGGATCCTGAGTCAAGATGGCGGAGTAGGCAGACTCTGAACTCACCTCCTCCCGTGGACACAGCCAATTTACAACTACTCGTGGAAAAATTACCCCTGAGACAGAACTGAAAACTGGATAAGAGGAACTCCTGCAACAACGGACAATCCTAACTGGGGTAGAAGAGGCAGAGACTCCCTTCTGGAGAGGAAAAATGCCGCCTTCACAAGCCGCCAGCGTCACGGCCGGCCGGCCGCCGGGAGCAGCTCACAGGTACGCAGCCTCCCTGGAGGTGCGGGGCCCTGAGCCGGGAGCGCCCCCGCTGGGGGCATTTTGTGGACCCAGCACAATCGACACCAGTGGCATAATATCTGACCTTGCCTGCTACTAAAGCATTGGGGAGCACCCCCAGAAAACCCGGTTCACAAAGAAACTAAAACTGGCTCTTAAAGGGCCCGCGCACAAACTCACCCGTTCCAGAAAGCATCCTAAAATCACCAGAAAGAAAGGTGCACACTGCTTTGGTGACAAGAGACTCACCTAATAGGCCCTGAGTGCATCTCGGTGAGGGGTGAGACCTCTCCAGGGACTGGGACATTGGCGGCGGCCATTGTTGTGGCCTGGTGTGAGCGTGCTGACACAGACGCCATTGGAGTTTTCCTGAGACCTGCTAGCCCAGGGTCTGCTCCACCCACTAGAGCACCGATTTAATCCAGCTCAGCCAAGGCAGGCAGCCCACCCTAGAGACTGGCCCCACCTAACAACAAGCCCTCAGGCAACATGTGGGCCTGCATAGATTGGTGACTGGATTCTCTGCAGCCTGGCAACTGAGCTGACTTGAGCGGGGCAGGGTGTGCACAAGGAGCGGGTGGAGAGTGTGGGGTGGTGGCGGAGTGTGTGGGGCTCCCGCTGTGGAGAGACTGGGTCCGCTTGGGGAGGTCGGGGCGCTCACACGGGGCAGGACTGTGTTGACTGTGTGTGTGGACCTCTGGGCAGCAGGGCTTGTCAGCTGCAGAAGACTTGTGCTTCTCAAAGACCCACATAGGAGGTTTGCCCCACCTTCCAAAGCCTGAAACAATTGGGTGCTCCTGTGCCTGAGGCCAGCCCCACCCAGCTGCAATCCTCAGAGAGCTGACAAGAGACCTAATAGGCTAGAGGTTTACAGCAATTCTAAGGCCCTGAGCCTAACAACCTGCCACACTGGGGGCCTACTCACTTAAAAGAAATACTGCAACACAAATGTGGTATTAGAACTTACAGCCAACTGTGCTGGGGCTCCCCACACCTGATAAAGAGACTGAAGGGCCCACAACAACTACAAGCAGCTGAGCATTACAACAGCTGGCCAGGAGCATAACTCAGCCTCCCTGGGCGCCTATAGGGAGAGCAAACAGGCCACAATAGAAGGACACACGTAGCCCACATAGGGGCCATCCCTGGAACATTGAGAACTGAGGGAAGCACACTGGAAGCCTCCTAAGCCATCACTTACATAAGGTCACCTATCCAAGAGCAGGAGGCGTAGCTGACCTACCTAATACGTAGACACAAGCACAGGGAAAGAGGCAAAATGAGGAGGCAAAAGAATACATTCCAAGTAAGGGAACAGGACAAAACCCCAGAAAAGGAACTAAGTGAAACAGAAATGAGCAACCTACCTGACAGAGAGTTCAAACTAAGAGTGTTAAGGATGCTCACTGATCTGGGGAGAAGAATAGATGAACTCAGTGAGAATGTCAACAAAGAAATGGAAGATATAAAAAAGAACCAATCAGAAATGAAGAATACAATAGTGGAAATGAAAAACTCATTAGAGGGACTCAAAAGCAGAGTAGAGGATACAGAAGAACGGATCAGTGAGCTGGAAGAAAGACTAGAAGAAATTACCCAAGGTGAACAGGTAAAAGAGAAAAGAATTAAAAAGAGTGAGGACAGTCTAAGGGACCTCTGGGACAACATCAAGCGCACTAACATCCGTGTTATAGGTGTCCCGGAAGGAGAAGAGCGAGACAAGGGGGCAGAGAATCTATTTCAAGAAATAATAGATGAAAACTTCCCTAACCTAAGGAAGGAAACAGACATCCAGGTACAGGAGGCACAGAGAGCCCCAAACAAGATAAACCCAAAGAGGCCCACACCAAGACACATCATAATCAAAATGTCCAGAATTAAAGATAAAGAGAGAATCCTAAAAGCCGCAAGAGAATGTCAAGTTACATACAAAGGAAACCCCATAAGGCTATCAGCTGACTTCTCAGCAGAAACCTTACAGGCTAGAAGAGAATGGCACGATATATTTAAAGTGCTAAAAGGAAAAAACTTACAGCCAAGAATACTCTACCCGGCAAGGTTATCGTTCAAAATGGAAGGAGAGATCAAAATTTTCCCAGATAAGCAAAAATTAAAGGAGTTTGTCACCAAGAAACCAGTGTTACAAGAAATGTTAAAGGGACTGATTTAAGGGGAAAAGAGAAGACCACAAATAGGAAAAATTATCTATTTCCACGATTAGAACGTAATGGATACAAATGCACAAAAAGAGGTTAGATATGATATCAAAAACATAAAAGGAGGGAGGAGGGTAGTTAAAGAGTACAGCTTTCAGACAGAGGTCAAACTAAAGTGACCATCAATTCTGTATAGAAGAAGTAAGGAACAGAGAAGGACTACTTAAACACTGAGAAAAAAAAATAAAAAAGTTAAAAAATGGCAGTAAGTACATACTTATCAATAGCTACTTTAAACGTCAATGGACTAAATGCCCCAATTAAAAGGCATAGGGTGGCTGACTGGATAAAAAAACAAGACCCATATATATGCTGCATCCAAGAGACACACTTCAGACCTAAAGACACTCACAAACTGAAAGTGAAGGGATGGAAAAAGATACTCCACGCAAATGGCAATGAAAAGAAAGCTGGGGTAGCAGTACTCATATCAGACAAAATAGACTTTAAAACAAAAACTGTAAAAAGAGACAAAGAAGGGCATTACATAATGATCAAGGGAACAATCCAACAAGAGGATATAACACTTGTAAATATCTACGCACCCAATGTAGGTGCACCTAAATATATAAAGCAATTATTAACAGACATAAAAACAGAAATAGACAGTAACACAATAATAGTAGGGACTTGAACACTCCACTTACACCAACAGATAGATCATCCAAACAGAAGATCAATAAGGAAACATTGGCCTTAAACGACACCTTAGAACAGATGGACCTAGTAGATATATACAGAGCATTCCATCCAAAAACCGAAGAATACACGTTCTTTTCAAATGCACATGGAACATTCTCCAAGATTGATCACATATTAGGCCATAAAACAAGTCTCCATAAATTTAAGAAGATTGAAATAATACCAAGCATCTTTTTCTGACCACAACGGTATGAAACTAGAAATCAACTATAGGAAGAAAATCAGAAAAGCCACAAATACATGGAGATTAAACAAAATGCTACTGAACAACGACTGGGTTAACGAAGAAATCAAAGAAGAAATCAAAAATACCTGGGGACAAGTGAAAATGAAAATACGACATGCCAGAATTTATGGGATACAGCAAAAGCGGTTCTAAGAGGGAAGTTTATAGCAATACAGGCCTATCTCAACAAACAAGAAAAATCTCAAATAAACAATCTAAAAATGCACCTAAAGGAACTGGAAAAAGAAGAACAAACAAAGCCCAAAATCAGTAGAAGAAGGGAAATAATAAAAATCAGAGCAGAAATAAATGAAATAGAGACCAAAAACAATAGAAAAAATTAATAAAACCAAGAGCTGGTTCTTTGAAAAGATCAACAAAATTGACAAACCTTTAGCTAGACTCACCAAGAAAAAAAGAGAAGGCACAAATAAGTAAAATCAGAAATGAAAGAGGAGAGGTTACAACAGACACCTCAGAAATACAAAAGATTATAAGAGAATACTATGAAAAACTATATGCCAACCAATTCGACAATCTGGAAGAAATGGATAAATTCTTAGAATCATACAACCTTCCAAAACTGGATCAAGAAGAAGTGGAGAATTTGAATAGACCAATTACCAGTAAGGAGATCGAAACAGTAATCAAAAACCTCCCCAAAAATAAAAGTCCAGGACCAGACGGCTTCCCTGGTGAATTCTACCAAACATTCAAAGAAGACTTAATACCTATCCTTCTCAAACTCTTCCAAAAATTGAGGAGGGGGAAGCTCCTAACTCATTCTACTGAAGCTGACATTACCCTGATACCAAAACCAGACAAGGACAACACAAAAAAGAAAATTACAGGCCAATATCACTGATGAACATCGATGCGAAAATCCTCAACAAAATACTAGCAAATCGCATACAACAATACGTTAAAAGATTATACACCATGATCAAGTGGGATTTATTCCAGGGATGCAGGGATGGTTTAACATTCGCAAATCAATCAACGTAATACACCACATTAATAAAATGAAGAATAAAAATCACATGATCATCTCAATAGATGCAGAGAAAGCATTTGACAAGATACAGCATCCATTTATGATAAAAACTCTGAATAAAATGGGTATAGAAGGAAAGTACCTCAACATAATAAAGACCATATATGAGAAACCCACAGCTAATATCATCCTCAATGGTGAAAAACTGAAAGCTATCCCTCTAAGAACAGGAACCAGACAAGGATGCCCACTCTCACCACTCCTATTTAACATAGTACTGGAAGTCCTAGCCAGAGCAATCAGGCAAGAGAAAGAAATAAAAGGGATCCAAATTGGAAAGGAAGAAGTGAAACTGTCACTATTTGCAGATGACATGATTTTATATATAGAAAACCCTAAAGAATCCACCAGAAAACTTTTAGAAGTAATAAACGAATATGGTAAAGTTGCAGGATACAAAATCAACATACAAAAATCAGTTGCATTTCTGTACACTAACAACGAAGTAGCAGAAAGAGAAATTAAGAATACCATCCCATTTACAATTGCAACAAAAAGAATAAAATACCTAGGAATAAATTTAACCAAAGAGGTGAAAGATCTGTACACGGAAAACTATAAAACATTTCTGAAAGAAATTGAAGAAGACACAAAGAAATGGAAAGATATTCCATGCTCTTGGATTGGAAGAATTAACATAGTTAAGATGTCCATACTTCCTAAAGCCATCTATAGATTCAATGCAATCCCTATCAAAGTTCCAACAACATTTTTCACAGAAATAGAACAAAGAATCCTAAAATTCATATGGAACAACAAAAGACCCCGAATAGCTAAAGGAATCCTGAGAAAAAAGAACAAAGCTGGAGGTATCACACTCCCTGATATCAAAATATACTACAAAGCTATAGTAACCAAAACAGCATGGTACTGGCACAAAAACAGACACACAGATCAATGGAATAGAATTGAAAGCCCAGAAATAAACCCACACATCTATGGACAGCTAATCTTTGACAAAGGAGCCAAGAACATACAATGGGGAAAAGAAAGTCTCTTCAACAAATGGTGTTGGGAAAACTGGATAGCCATATGCAAAAAATGAAAGTAGATCCTTACCTTACACCATACACAAAAATTAACTCCAAATGGATTAAAGACTTGAATGTAAGACCTGAAACTGTGAAAGTTCTAGAAGAAAACATAGGCAGTACGCTCTTCGACATCGGTCTTAGCAACATCTTTTCAAACACCACATCTGACCGGGCAAGAGAAACAATAGAAAAAATAAACAAATGGGACTACATCAAACTAAAAAGCTTCTGCACAGCAAAGGAAACCATCAACAAAACGAAAAGACAACCTAACAATTGGGAGAAGATATTTGCAAACCATACATCTGATAAGGGCTTAATCTCCAAAATATATAAAGAACTCATGCATCTCAACAACAAAAAAACTACCAACCCAATTAAAAAATGGGCAAAAGACCTGAACAGACATTTCTCCAAAGAAGATATACAGATGGCCAACAGACACACGAAAAGATGTTCAAAATCACTAACTATCAGGGAAATGCAAATCAAAACTACAATGAGATATCACCTCACGCATGTCAGAATGGCTATAATTAACAAGACAGGAAACAACATGTGTTGGAGAGGATGTGGAGAGAAGGGAACTCTCATACACTGCTGGTGGGAGTGCAAACTGGTGCAGCCACTATGGAAAACAGTATGGAGATTCCTCAAAAATCAAGGATAGAACTACCATATGATCCAGCTATTCCACTGTTGGGTATTTATCCAAAGAACTTGAAAACACCAATTTGCAAAGGTACATGCACCCCTGTGTTCATTGCAGCCTTATTCACAATAGCCAAGACTTGGAAGCAACCTAAGTGCCCATCAAGGGACGAATGGATAAAGAAGCTGTGGTATATATACACAATGGAATACTACTCAGCCATAAGAAACGACGAAATCCAGCCATTTGTGACAACATGGATGGACATTGAGGGTATAATGCAAAGTGAAATAAGTCAGAGGGAGAAGGCCAAATACCGTATGATTTCCTTCATTAAGTAGTAGATAATAACAACAATAAACAAACACATAGAGACAGAGATTGGATTGGTGGTTACCAGAGGGGAAGGGGGGAGGGTGGAGGGTGAAAGGGATAATTCGGTACATGTGTGTGGTGATGGGTTGTAATTAGTATTTTGGTGGTGAACATGATGTAGTCCGTGCAGAAATAGAAGTACAATGATGTACACCTGAAATTTTTGCAATGTTATAAACCAATGTTACTGCAATAAAAAAAAAAAAAGAAATATTCACCAAAAAAAAAAAAAAAAAAAAAGAAAGAACAAAGCTGGAGGCATCACACTCCCTGATTTCAAACTATATCACAAAGCCGTAGTAATCAAAACAGTATGGGATTGGTGTAAAAACAGACACACAGACCAATGGAACGGAATCAAGAGCCCAGAAACAAACCCACGCATAGATGCCTTCACTGACCTCGGCCCCAGGGGCCCTTGACTTCAGCTTGTAGGTCAGGGGGTCAGGCTCCTTCCCATTGGGTCCTCAGTGACCTGAAAGAGTAAAGGTGACCCCACAGGGAACTTCCCAAGTAGGCAGCTTCCTCTCTGGCAGCACTGGGCCTGGCAGATGGCAAAGTCCTCGGAACCATGGGGAGCCAAGGTGGGAGGAATTCTACTGAAGGAAGTCAGCTTACTGCTCGGAGGCTGGGCAGTGAGGGCTGTGCTCGGACCCTGAGGTGCCCGCTCGGCCGCTCAGCTTTGGAAGGGGTAGAGGGAGCGAGAGGAAAGCAGGTGCTCCTCAGTCAGGAAGCTTGTGCCCAGGCCCTCTCAGGGGCCTTCCAGAGCCTGATGCTTCCCCAGCAGCCAGTCCATCTGGGCTGGTGCTCATGGAGTGCTGGGAGCGAGGATATTTTAGATGTGTCAAAAGTGACGAATGTTGGAAAGTGCCATCGGCATCTCTGGGAACTCACAGTTCACGCTGGCAGCTAAGATGTGCCAGGCTCTTTGGAAGAAACGGAACTCCAGAGGAGACTGGGAAGTCTTTAAAACAGGCAGCTCCTGTTTGCCCATCCAGACGTGGGCAGCAATGAGGTGGGCTCTGCAAGTGGACAAAGAACTGTGAGATTAGTGGAGAGGGGGCCGGGACGCAGCAATGCCCGAGGGCTTGGCAGAAAGAGGTGGCATTCGGAGATGCCAGCAGGAAGGAGCAGGAGCATATCAAAACAGAAGCGGGCCAGCGGGGGTCTGGAGTTAGCAGAGCTTGTTGCCTGCAGCACTGGGGTTGCAAGCCTGGCCTGTTAAGTGCTCCCCGCCAGGACTGAGCAGGGGCAGCAGCCAGAGCCAGTTGGAGGCTGGAGGTGAGCCCGGGCCTTGGCCCAGAGCGAGGCTGAAACAAGGCTCCAGTGTCTCTGGATTTGAAAACACCTCAGGGAATCTGTTACTAGAATTCAACATCTACCCTGAAGATAATGCCTCCTAAGACGAGGGTGCTTTGGTATTCTGTTTTCAGCATGGCTTTGTTTTGTATGTAGTGTTACTGGTTCTCTGCTTCTGTAGGGAGATGGCTCATCTCAGGCTACTTGGGAGCTGAGGGTGGGGGAAGGTGAGGCAGTGGTCACTCTGGACCATAACCTGCCAGAAGAAGGAGGGTGGATACACCCCATGAGGGGCTGGGGTAGGACCAATAGGGTCAGTCTTGAGTGAGTCATGGGGAGGGAGGAGAGTGGTGAGAAGTGATCCCAGATATGGACCACTGGGGTTCTGGGGTGGTGATGGTGCAGGACCCAGCTGGACCAGCCCACTCTGTCTTCTGCAGAAGGATGAGTGAGGGGGAGGATGTCGGGGATGGATGGAGAAGGTTGCATCAGCTCTACCTGTCCCCAGGTGCTCTCTAGAGAAGACATAACAAGTCTCTCTTCTGATCATCGTCCTTCTCCTGCTTCCCCCCACCACTCCCACAACCAGGAGAGAAAGAGGGAGGAGAGAGAGAGCGTTCACCGCCATCTTCATGCTCATGATCATCATCGTCATCACTATCATCATCATCAATGCTTGGACTTCTTATGTAACCTGCTTAACTTGTCAAGGACTGAACTTGTCTTTCCACCTCCTACTTCCAACCAGCTTTTACTTTTTTTTTTTTTTTTTGGTGAGGAAGATGGTCCCTGAGCTAACATGTGTACCAATCTTCCTGTATTTTGTATGTGGGATGCTGCCACAGCATGGCTTGATGAGCGGTGTGTGGGCCCATGCCCGGGATCCGAACCCATGAACCCCAGGCTGCTGAAGCAGAACATGTGCACTTCACCACTAAGCCACCAGGCCAGCACCTCCAACCAGCTTTTGCTGACTTTCTCATTCTGCTCCCACATCCCTCTTCTTCCAGGTACCTGCTCACCCTCTGAGTCAGCTCCCTACCTCCCTCTTCTTTCTTCCCCTCCTACTGTCAGCAACTGCAATTCACTGTAGCAGTAATGCTCGTGCCTGCTGCCCGCCATGATCTGTCCCACCTTCTCTGTCTGAACACTCTGCTCCAGCAGGAGCCCTTGGGGGTCCCAGACCACCCCGCTCTCTCCTGCCTCCACGGCTTTGCGCTGGCAGTTCCCTCTGCTAGGAGTTCTCTCTCCCTTTCCTACACCTCAGCCCTCAACTTGGAAGGAGCGAGCATGTGTGCTTTAGGGTTGAGGTTTCAGGAAACTCCTGACAACTGGCCAGGGGAGGGGCCCCTTCTGTGTGCACCCCAGGTTCCTGTGCAGACCCTGAGGGAGGGATCTTCATCTCCTTGCTGACTTCACCCCCAGGCTCTAAGCTGTACATGTCTCATGCATCCACGTGCTCCCAGCACCTAGCACAAGGCTGGCACAGAGGTGGGTTATTTGCTGCATTAATTGACAGGATAATTTCATTCTTCTGCTCTTCCTAGGGAAAGATTGGTCACAGTGAGCCTATATTGAGAGGAGGAGTAGAGTAGAGGCAAGGACCCCACACTGTGTCGCTTCTAATATCCACAGTCCCCTTCTGGTGGTCATGAGCTGTTGGACTACTAACACAGCAATCCCTGTCTCTGTCTACTCTCTAGGAAAGAGCTGGAAAAAAGGCACTAACAGATAAGAAGAAAATTCAGACATTCTTTGGAATGATGGTGGTCCTTTCTTTTGTCCTTGGCTCAAAGTCCTCCAGACCCTGAACCAGCCTCCTTTCCTCTCTTCCCTAAGTCTTTGGTAATTCCTCATTTATTTCAAGCCTTATAATTCACTTTTTAAAAATTGCCTTTGTGAAACTGTTTCTGATCTGGGACTGTTTGTTGAGATATTGATAGGGGTTATGGGGAAAAAAGAGTTTTGTTGTCAAATAAATTTGGGAAATGTTGTATTAAGCAACATGAATCAGGCTTCCTGCTGACCAGACAGAGACATTAAGTCGCTACTTGCTGTGCAGCTAATCTGTTATAGGGGCAAACGATATGCAGTGGTTCTCAAACTCAATTACTTTGCAGTAGGCCAGCCCCTGCCTCCCACATTCCCTTTTGTGGCCAAACATTTCTGGGACTGATATCCCCTGGGACACGCTTGAGGAAATCCCGTTTGAGGACAGTTTTCCATCATGCCTGTACCCTGGAGAGCTGCACTCACAACCATCTCTGTGTGTTCGTGTCTCAAAGGCTGATGCTGCGGCTCTAACAAAGGCCCAGCCTCACATGTGGGATACAGGCCTGGGTGCCTCGAGAGGTACAAGGGTCTTCTTGGATGTTTGTTATGGGTGGTGATGCAGGAAAGTGAGGCCCACACGACACTCTACCACAATTATTGTTGCTGAGATGTGTCATGTAGGATTTTACTTATGGATTTTCTTTAAGTGCAGAGGGTCTGTTGATTAAAATTTATGGAATGAATAGAAATAGGGGCACTTTAGAGCAGTAGTTTAGCTGGCTGAGAAATGATTTTTTTTTTAAATAGACAAATTTAATGGTTTTCAAATTGTGCTCTTAGGATCTCAAGCCCAAGGACCCTGTGGAGGTACTTTGGGGGCTGCTGGGAGTGTGGAGAGGGTGCAGAAGCGGAGAGGGCAGGTTGCGACTGCCCACCTCTGTTTCAATCCAGACAACACTGATTTCAGGTTTTAATGGTTTCTGCTTGAGATTCTGTTTGTAAGGGGGCTTCCATGGCTGATATGTTCAAAAACCACAAATCGAGACCAATCACTCATTTAACAGATTAAAACAAAACAAAACAAAAACTGTGGTGCAGAAAAGTTCAAACACACATCAATCACGTATTGGGATACTGGATCTAGAACCCAGGTTTCCTGATACACCATGGAATGTTCTTTCCACACACTCTTGAATTTATTTCCTTCTGACTCAGCCGGTTTCCAAAGAGAAGAATAAAAGGAGCAAATAGCAGCAATGACACCGTGGTAAATCCACTGAGAAACAGTTGGGGGAAAGGTACAGAGTAATCCCATCTGTTCCTCATTTCATCTGTTTCACTGCCATTCTTCTGATGTGAGGCCTTAAAATGTAAAGAAACCTCTGCTAAGAGCAAGGGCTGCTTCTGCCAAGAATAACTCATAAAGAGACACAGTACAATACCCCAGTCTCCAGTGAAATGGACTGTTTAATCAAAACTGCTGTGTTCTGTAAATAGTCAGTCTATTGATGCAGAGCTCCGCAGAGAGGGATGGGTCATAAGCGAGCCTGCTGAGAGAATTTGGGAGGAACTAAAGAAGACAGAGAATAATGGCAGACATGCCTGCCTTGATGGTTGGGGTGGGCGTACCTCCAGAGAAGGGGGCTAGGTTGAGTCATCACGTCTCTACCACATGCACATTCGTGTTCAGTGCAGTGGTGGGGTGGGGCAGAGCTTTACCTGGCTGGTTAGAAGTGTGGTCCCTTCAACCACAAAGATGCTAACACTCATTGTGCACTTCCTGTGCCCTGCGCAGTTCTAATCACTCACAAAACACTCTGAGGCAGCCAGAGTCATACTCAAATCCAGGCAGTCTAGTTCCAAAGTTGACATTCTTTTTTTTAAGATGATGAAGCTTATTTACTTATCTGAAGTATAATTCATGCACAAATCCTAAATGTATAGCTCCGAGAGGTTCTATATATGCTTACAACCAGTGTAGCCACCACCCAGAGCAAGATGGAGAACAGTTCCATTCCCAGATGGTTCCCCAAACTTGTTCCATGTAATATCACCAAAGATGGAACCACTATTCTGACTTCCATCACCAGAGATTAGTTTTGCCTTTTCTTGAACTTTATGTAAGTGGGTTCATACAGCACGTGTTCTTTTGTGCACCTGGCTCCTTTCACTCAACAGTATGTGAGGTTCATCCATGTTGTTGCATGGACAGAGCCGGCATCTTAACCAGTATGCCATACTGACTCTGTCAGGTCAACAAACTCCATGTTGCCTTCCAGAAATGTATCCTTGGAAAGCGGTTTGGGTTATTCAGAGTTGGCTGAGCCTGAAGGGGTGGAGTGAGGACACAAAAGGTTAAGTTCAGGGTGTAGCCAAGAAGAGAATCTTTTAGATAGCTCCCAGGTGTTGTGCAATTCTCAGTCACTCACTGCTGAGTTCTACAGTCCTAGACTTATTGGCGTAAGCAAGTTCCTTTCGCTTTTGTGTTTCTCCTTTCACAGAACCAACTTTGTCACTGTCACCTCCTCAACCATGTGGGCAGCGTTCTCAGGCATCATTTAGGGCAGTGGTTTTCAACTGATGGTTGATTTTAACCCCCGTCTCCCTCTCCCCCACGGGAACATTTGACAATATGGTAACATGTAGAGATGTTTTTGGTTGTCAAGACTGGGGGAGGGGGTACTATTGGCATCTAGTAGGTGGAGGCCAGGGATGCTGCTAAATGTCCTACAATGCACAGGACAGCACCCTTCTCCCACCCCACCAAAGAATTATCCGGCCCAAAATGTCAGTGGAGCTGCACTCAAGAAGCCCTGGTCTAGGGTCAACACGGAATCTAGAAGTTGTTACCTTTTCTGATTCGGAAAGAGAAGAAGCAGGGCATAGTGGAAAGAGCTCTTGACCCAGAGTTAGAAGACCCCTAGAAGCTCAAGGCCCTACTCTGCCACCAACTAGCTGTTTGATCTTGTTCAAATCACTTAACCTCTGTGAGGCTCACTTCCCTTTTATCTTTTGCTGGGAACTCTGCCGCCTGCCTCTCCTACTTATAGACCTGTCAGGATCAAGTGAGAGTGTCAATGGAATTGCTTTGAAATGCTTACACGTTATTATTTTATTTGACTGTGACAGCAAATCAAGCTTACGTGGGTGTTTTTCCGTCTCATGTCAGTGCAAGAATGTTTACAGTGGGGTTCCTGTTTCCCTGTGTTCTGTTTCCAGGGTCATAGCCTCGTTCTCACATATGTGTGGGAAAGGAGCTTATATACAAAGGGTGTTTCCTGGAACTGTGGGCAGGGCTTCAAACATCTCTATAAATTGCTAAGGCTGCAGTTCTCAACACTGGAACTTGCAAGTTTAGAAATTTTCTTTTAAATTCCTGTGAAACCTCCAAAGGGGTTTGCTTCAGAAAAGCAAGGTATTTTTAGTGCTAAATCTTGGATTTGATTTTGTCACGTGAGAGGCTGAGGGCTATAGGCCCTCCTGGGTGAGGATATGGAATGTTATGACAACATTGATCTGACGGAATATTGTTGAACTCAGCGTACCATAGTGTAGAGAGGAGTACAACTCTCTGTGAGCAAGAGGTGAGAGGCCTGCTGCGGTGCAAAGCTGGTGCCAAAGAAGTGTTAGGTATTTATTAAGACATTAGATACTGTTTGTGAGTAAATTAGAGAATGAGATGAGGCAGTAAACAGTTCTACTCAAATACAGACTTAGTGTGGTAATGGATAGTGTGGGACCTGGGTATTTTGTCATCGTATTGTACTTATTAATGGCATAAGCAGTGTTGTTTGGCATCTTACTACAGGGTTGAGATGGGTTGAATCCTTTTAAATGAGCCACTTCAAATTCTAGTATTCAAAAGTAGATAGCAAAGACTTCTGCTTCCAGCCAAGATGGAATAAGAATATTCAGATTCATCTTCTCACCTTAAACAACTGGACAAAATATATGAAACAACAGTTTTTAAACCTTGGGCAATAAACAGCATAGGACAGTGATCTTGAGAGGGGGAAACAAATGAGGAGAGCTCTACCACTGCCCCAGTTTGCAACCTGGAGAGAGTTTCCAGCCCACAGGCCTCTCCCAGTGGAGGGGAAGACGGAGTTGGGAGTGGAATGCCAATGCAGCCTGAGCTTACAGAGAGGAGTGCTAGAGAGGAGAGAGCTCCAGACCTGCAGAGGGCCCTCGTGAATCTTCAGCTGAGTGGAGATTAGCACAGGCATGTGAGGAAACTACCTGAGGCTGGGGAAAGAACCCCCAGAAAGGAGCAAGGGGAACGACCCCCAGGCACTCATATAGGGCTGGGAAGAGTTTGGATTCCCACCAGCAGCATGAAAAAACCTTCTAAACATAGGGCATTGGCTGGAATACTCAAAAGGTATCATCTCAGGAATGGGACAAATTAGTCCTAGACTAAAGGTTGCTCTGGTCCCAGTTAAAATTTTAAAGCAAGCCTCAACAGGATCAAACTGTTCTCAAGTAATTTACCTGCATCCCAGAACACAGCTAAAGAGTATTTAAGATAATACAAGAATGTCCAGCACCAACAAGGTAAAATCACACTGTCTTGTATCTAATTGAAAATTACCAGGCATGCAAAGAAGCTGAAAATACAATGCATAATGAGGAGAAAAATCAATCAATCAATCAAAACTTACCTAGAAATGATACAGAAGATAAAATTAGTAAACAAGAATATTAAAACAGCTGTTATGACTATATTCCATCTGTTCAAGAAGGTAGAAGAAAATGTAAGCATGTTGAGAAGAAAGATGGAAGATATAAAAAAATCTAAATTGAACTTGTAGAGATTGAAGAAACAGTGTCTGAGATGAACAATACGTTGGATGGGATTAACAACAGATTAGACATTGCAGAAGGAAAGATAAGTGGGCTTGAAGGCATAACAATAGAAACCATCTGAAACGAAACACAGAAAGAAAAAAGACTGAAAATAAGTGAACAGAGCCTTAGGGAGCTATGGGGCAATTTTAAGTGGCCTCATGTTTGCATAATCAGAGATGCCAGAGGAGAAGAAAGAGAGAGGGGACAGAAAAAATGCTTGAAGAAATAATGGCAGAAAAATGTCTAAATTTGATGAAAACTATAAATACATAGATCCAAGAAGCTCAATGAACCCCAAGCACAAGAAACATGGAAAAAACTACACCAAATTGCTTAAAACCAGTGATAAAAAGAAAATCTTAAGAGCAGCCAGAGTAAAAAGCCACACTACATACAAGGGAACAAATAAGAATTTCTCAGACATCTCCCCAGAAACAATGCAAGCCAGAAGACAGTGGAGCAACATCTTTCCAGTTCAAAACAGAAGTGTGCAGCCAGCCCCATTGCCTTCGAGTCAAATGTAAGTTGGTAGGTGTTGGGACAAAAATCTCATCCCTAGCTCAATGTCAGCAGGAAGAAAAAGCACTGACAGCAAAACTATGGGGGCAGTGAAAATATCAGTGGTTGCCAGGGGTTAAGGGGAAGGGAGGGATGAGTAGGCAGAGCACAGAGGATTTTTAGGGCAGTGAAAATACACTGTATGATACCATAATGGTGGATACATGTCAGTATACATTTGTTAAAACCTATGGAAAGTACAGCACCAAGAGTGAACCCTATGCGAGCTACGGACTTTGGTAGTTTGACGATGTGTCAATGTAGGTTCATCGATTGTGACAAATGTACCACTCTGGTGGGGGAGGTTATGGGTGGGAGGAAGGGAATATATGAGAATTCTGTGTACTTTCTGCTCAATTTTGCTGTGAACCTAAAACTGCTCTAAAAAATGAAGTTTATTAACTAAAAAAAACAAAAAAATACTGACACGTGGTGGTCAGATGAAGATTACAGCCCCATGCCCACACTTATGAGAGAATATGAAGAGAGAAGAGGAAGAGTAATGGAAATTTCACAATGATGCTAAGCCAGTCCTACAAAAAGAGGTTCAAGTTCCAGAACACACTAAATACATTATTTTCCCTAGAAAATGTGCTCTCTTTGCTATATATCCCCAGCTCAATGAATGACACCCCCAAGCTAGGAACTTCGGGCACCCTTAACTCCCATACCTCTTTAACTCCATCTCCAGCTGGTTATGAAAGCCCACTGATTTTGTCTCCAAAATGCCTCTCAATTTGCTTTTCTTCCTCCAGTTCTAATTTAGGCCTGCATAACCTCTCACAAACTCACTATTGGACATTGAGGATGTCGAATTACACCTCTTGGTCTGAGTTTTCCCCATTATAAAATAAGAGGATCGGCTAATAGTCTGCCAAGGTCCTTTTCACCTCTAAAGTCTGGGTTTCAGTGATGTTTTAGGATATATATGTACAGACCTCTTTTATTTCACGCTAATGAAGCTTGATGCTGATCTGGTGATATGTAGAGAGGAGCAGGTTATAAGTTATAAATATTCCCTGCACAAAGTATTTGCTGAATAAATACATGAAAGAGTTTAAAGCAAAACAAAAACAAACGAACAGAAAACCAACCCAAATCCAAATAGTTTTATTCTGCAGAATTGGGTTTAGTCTGTGGTAGGCTAAATAATGACCCTCCCCCAAAGATGTCCTCATCTTAATCCCCAGAACCTGTGAATATGTTTGTCACCTAATATGGCAAAAGAGACTTTGCAGATGTGATTAAAGTAAGGATCTTGAGATGGGGTGATTATCTTGAATTATCTGGATGGGCCCAATGTAATCACATGGGTCCTTATAAGAGAGAGGCCATAGAGTTAGAGTCGGAGAGTGAGACTGGAAGATACTACTTTGCTCGCTTTGAAGATGCAGGAAGGGGCCATGAGCCGAGGAACGCAGGCAGCCTCTGGAAACTGAAAAAGGCAAAGAAATGGATTCTTTCTTCAGAGGCTCCGGAAGAAACGCAGCCCTGCTGACACCTTGATTTTAGGACTTTTGACTTCCAGAACTGTAAGGTAATCACTTGTGTTGTTTTAAGCCATTATATTTGTAGTAATTTGTTACAGAAGCAATAGGAAAGTAACATACAGTCCTTGTTTCCCCACTGACATCTTAGTTTACTGGGAAAGAGATTGAACCTTTCCAGGTCTCTGTTTTACTTACAAACAAATAGAGTTAAAAATACCTCTCCTATACGAGGTAAAGGTAAAATGAAATAGTACATAATACTAGTTGAAATAATAAGAAAAACTACTTATAATACCAACACTACTACTGCTAGTATTACTTGTAATGTGCAGAGATAAACAATCTTACAAAGTAGAGATCATTACCACATTTAACAGATGGAAAACCGAAGCTCAGAAATGTCTAGAAGGTTGCTCAGGGTCACACCACTAGAAAGTAGAGGAGTTGGAATTCTGTCTCGGGTCTGTCTGACACAAACAGGTGCTCTTGCTCATTTTGTTATCCTGGGAATTATAAATTTTATGTAAATGGGGGCCATTATGATGATTATTCTCAGTGTACCACTCTGCTCTTATTCTCTCCTCTTTCCTGTGACAACATCTGATTGCTCCACTCATCATATTCCAGCCTGTAACCAGCTTGTCACAGAAGTGATTGAAATGCTGCTAATTCGGCCTTACGACTTTCCGGCTGGGTGAAGTTGGCAAAGGCTGAGGGGATGTTTGTTTATCTGAGAGCAAATAGCTCTGAGGTTTGGAAACGCCCGTCCTACCGCGCCTGAGAAATGTGGTTGCATAGGGTGAGGACGTACTCAGCCACTTGTGAGTGGAGACAGGACACTGATGCTGGCTGCTTCGGGGTCTCCCCAGACTTCTCGGTTGTGCAAGAGTGAACTCAGGGGGCCTCTTTGAGGGGGCTGTGCCATTTGAGCACCTTGTCCTTTTTTTTTTAAATAAAATGAGGCACATGCTAATTGCAGTCAGTTTTCCACTGCTTCCCCTTCTGTCATTTACCTGCCTCCTCCTCCCTTTCCTTTGATTTCCCTCTATTGTTCTGGAGTCTGTTTTTAAGGGTTTGGCTTGGCTAACAGGCATGAGGGCCAGAGGGGCCGCTCTGCATGAGCTGTGCTTCCGGGAGCACGTAGGAGCGGTTTCTTTTGATGGTTGTTGAGGATATTGGGATTAATCACATTCCTTCTAATATTTTCCCTCGTTTCTGATCATCAAAGAGCTCAGAAAGGTTTGAGCTGGTGCAGAGTTTCTTCTAGTTTGTCCTTGGGAGCAAGTGTCTGGAACAGGGTTGATCTAAAAATGTTTTCTGAGTGAAGCCTCGTTAATGGGGCAGGCTGCAAATTCACATCAAGGGAGTGTCATCTTTCAAAACAGCTTCTTGGCAGAAAGGGATGTGGAATTTTAGAGAAATCTGAATCTGCTAAGCTTCCGTTAAATGAACTCCTTGATTCCAGACCGTGCTGAGTGGAATCCGGGGGCTGCGGCCATGAAAAATTGACTTCTTCAGCGGCGGATGACTCAGAGAGGCCAGGTGTCCTTTGGGATGAAACAGTCATCAGTTTGGAGGAGTTCTTTGTTTTTCTGTGTTCCTCTGTGTCTCCTTTTCTATGTACTTGTTTTTTGTTTTTTTGTTTGTTAATGGAGGTGAAAGAACAAACTTTTGCACTGGGGTCTGGAGGATGTTTGTGGAATGAGCCTCATTGTGCTAGGTCCTCTTTTATGGCCCTCTCACTTCCTCAGGTTGACTGTAAACACCTTGAGGACAGGGGCCATGTCACATTTCACCCGGCCCCCTACCTTGTACCCCATGCAGCAGATGCTCATCCCATATTTGGTAACTGTCCCCAGGCCACATACATCCTAAAGCCTCTGACTCTTTGACCAGAGGCCACTTGAAGATGCAATGGGACAGGTCTAAGACTCCAGCCGCCTTCCTAAAAGACTGCTGGATCTAGGGAAGTCACCCTGGGGCCTTTGATCCCTGTGGCTTTTCCAGGCAATCTGGCTGACCCAGCCTCCTCAGGTCATTCATCGTCCTTCCTGACCTGTCTCCTGGTTCAAAGGCCCTGTCTTCGTTTTCCACATCTATCCCTGCCTCTGACGTGACTGCCTTTTCTCTCTTAAAAAGCAAAATTAAACAAACCAAAAAACCTAAACCAAACTTTTTTTTTAATTAAAAAAGTAATAAATGTTCACTATAGAAAACTCAAAAAGTAGAGAAAAACACCAAAAGTATAAAGAAAAATAACCACTGTGATCCCATAAGCAAAGATAACCATTGTATTACGGTTTCTTTCTAGTTTTTAAACCACGATATGTCTCCACATGTGAATATATATATGTATAAATGTGTGTACATAAACATATATGTATTTCTTATTTAGAGTCCTGATTTTGTAACTTAATGTTTTGTCTTGGACATTTCCCCATGACGTCAATAATTGGCTTTCATGGCCACAGAGAATTCCAATGTGTGGTTGCACCAGAATTATTTGACCAATCTTCTACTGTTGTAATTTAAGTTATAGCCACCGTATTTTTTCCCCCAAATGTAAGCAATACTGTGCTGCAGTCCTATTCATGGACTTCTTCCTACATCCCAGATTAATACCTTTTGTGAATTTCAGGAAGTGGAATTACTAGGTTAAGTGACCTGAACTTAAGACTCTTCATACATATTGTCAGTTGTCTGTTAGCTCCAATCTAGCACTTATTTGTGCAAACCAACCACAAGGTGCCCTCGCCCCTGTGGACACAGTGGTTCCCGCGTGCCACAAGTCAGCCATACTGACAGCTCTCCCATGAGAACCTGCCTGGGTCCCGACCCTTGGGGGTGTCGTATTCATTGTTCAAGTTCTGGTAGCACCTGCCATCCTCATGGGAGAGCCCTATGGTAGATGCAATGGGATGAGTTCCTGCCTATATTTCCTTGAGTCGGGGCCTTGCATTTAGTGAGGATTTGGTTGCTCTCCTTTCACAGCTCTCCCTCCCTAGGCACTAAGAAGGAATCAGGGGAGAAGACTGAGGAAGCCTTTGAGTTGGATCAACAGCTGGGAGGTCTCAGCTGGAAGCATTCCAGAACTACACATGAATGTGGATGATCACTTCATTCATATTTTGCACCCTTTCACGCAGTGCAGAAGAAAAACACAGCATGTGGAGTAGGGAGTCCTGGATTCTAGTTTTGGTTCTTCCAGGCATTAGCTGAGTGACCCTGGGAAAGTCTCCTCACCTATTTGAGCCCCAGTCTCCTCATCTATAAAATAGACATAATAATAGCGCCTTCAGGTGTGGTTGTTGAGATGCTGAAGTGAGATGTTGGCTGTGAGCACTTGTATGCTCACGTATATCCAGAGGGAAGTGCTATTGTCCTCATGGGCTCCATCTGAAACACTGTCAGCAATGGGTCACTCTTGCTGATTCTCAGGACATCTGCCTGCCACCTTCGGGCTCTAAGTTCGGACATGCCTGGTACAGGTCATCAGAAACTGGACTAAAGGGCATAAATGAGGACATCCACTTATCCATCAGATGCTGTTAGCATAGTCATTTCTGCAGACTTTGAGTTTTCTAGTGAGGGAGATGTGGTCTCAGGCCTGTTCACCCAGTGGCCTTGTGACCTTTGCTGAATCATGGAACATTGTCAGAGCCTCAACTTCCTCATCTGTGAAGTGAGTGAAGCACCCAAGTGAACAGGGTCCTTGCATTCTATAGGATGTGTCCAGACGTCCTGCTGAGGCAGGGTCAAGTCGGAAAGCAGAAGAACAATGGGAAATCTATTTATTGAATGCCGCCTACGTGCCAGGCATTTTGTTAATGTCATTTCTAATCATTCATTGATTTATTCTAACATATATATTTTTTTCTTTTCTTTTTGTCTTTTTCTTTTTTTTTTTCAAGAACCTACTCTGTGCTAGGCTGGATGCTGGGAATAAAACAGGAAATAAGACAGAAAAGGTTAGTGCTCATGGCCTTACAGCGGTGCTTTATATTAAATAAGAAGTTGGCATAAGTTTTTAGCACATGGAGCCTGGCGCATGGACAGTTCAGTTTTCTATTATTTTGTATACTTGAGTCAACGACTAACTACCCAGAGGAACTCAAAGGAGGTTTCGGAAGCATTTAACTGTTTCTCCAAATTTTTTTTTTCATGTTAAGAGATGCAGTCACCAACCATCCTGAGCCAGACAGAGCCCCAGCGCAAGAGCAGCGCCCTCGCAGATGAACCGAGAGATGCCAGCTGAGCTGCGCAAGCGAATACCCACTTCTTCCTTTTGAACATTCATTCTCCATCTGAAGTAAAAGGCCCCTGCTTTCCGGGGCTTGGGGACAGCCACGACTTTGGAAATGAGTCCGTGTGGCCTCCTATTTGCTGCAAATAAGCTCTAGTTCGTGTGACAACAACTTCTGGTGGAGAGTCAGATTTTAACTCACCAGGAAGTGAACATACTTTGGTTCGGTAACACTTGTAGATTAAAGAAGCGAGTGTAATTTTTCTGCAGGTGGGACAGTGAGGAGATTCAGGGAAATATGTAAGCCATTCATCCTTCTCCGTGAGAATGCTGCTGGAAAAGAGGCCATCTTTCTCAGGAAAGCTGTTCTCTCTGCTGTGGAACAGCCTGCCCAAGCCGCAGACAAGGCCCTTCCCCAGGCTGGAGAAGGCTGTGCAACCGTGGTTCAAAGGGAGGCTCTTGTTCTGCTCCCCATGTGTCTCTCCCAGCTTGGGTCGGTCCTCACGTGCTGCGGGCACATCTTTGTGCTGCTTGGCTGGCTGGTTTTGGCTGGGAGGAAAATTAAAGGTGCCAGCATAGCCTCTGCATAAGAAGCTGCAGAAGGTTGTGAGCCAGAGACCGTGCCTGTCCTCCGTATGGCCTGTCTGTGCTGTCTTAGCGAAGCGGGGCTGGGTTGGAAGACAGAGATAAAATAAAGCGCCCATTCAGTGAGGGCCTCTGAGGTCCAGGCTCTTTGCAGAGTAATTGCATCCAATCCCCCCAACAGCTGTGCAGGGGAGCATCAGCCCCTCACTTCAACAGATGGAGGAGCTGAGGCCCAGAGACTTGCTCAGTGTCCTACCGTCAGTCAGTGGGAGAACAGGATTTGAACTCAGGCCTGTCTGATTCCAGTAGAACCCAGGGAGCAAGCCCTCATGGTGTGGCACCCTTTGATCTGAGGAGGTGCCGTTCCTTGGAGTACAGCTGAGTCAATCTGTTTGGCGATGATCACCCAGTTGGTGAATTGGCTGGGAATTTTCTAGCTCCTCATTTCCGTCCTGATGCCCTTTCAGCCATTTCACTACTTGTTATCACCAACCACAGAGGCTCGGGCCCCTCAGCCCTTTATATAAAACATGCTAGTAAGGGTGGTGCATGGAGCGGGTGGTGAAGCTCAGAATGCAAACTCCGCGTCAGTAAAAACAGCAAACATACAACTTGCTGCAAACACATTGGGTGGAAAAACCAATGCGTAGACTGGAAAGAGGTATAGAGTAGCCGGAATCCTTTATGATGAGATATGATGGAGACTGACATGGCTGGACAGGCTTTCTCTCTCCCTCCCTGCCTCCCTCTCTCTTTCCTTCTCTTCATCTCATAAAGACTTCACACTTATGCCCCGGGAATGCAACGGAGATAGTCTAGTCGCCGTCCGGACTTGTGGAGCTGACGGTCAGTACAGAAAGCAGAGAAAGCAACAGGCACCAGCACAGGGTGAGAAGCACTCTGAGAAGGGAAGCACAGTGAGGGGTGCGAGCTCATAGGAAGGCCCCCATCCAGATTTGGAGGATTCGGGGAAAGCTTCCTGCAGGGAGTAGAGACGTGAAGGATGCATTGTAATTAGTCAGGCATGGGCAGAGGGTGGAGTGCGGGTGGGTGTAGGTGGAAAAGAGTGTTCCCAGCAAAAGTGGACACACGTATAAAGGCCTGGAAATAAGAGAAAGATCTGGGGAGAGTGACTGAGAAGGGAAATGACCTTCTAGGGCCTTCCCCAGCCTTGATGGACTTGAGGGATAGGACTGAAGGGCAGTGTTTGTGAGATAAGTGATGATAACTGTGGTGCTGTGATGGGCTAGGGATGGGGAGGAGGAGGGGTGCAGAGAATAGAGCAGGGGTTTTTAACCATTTTGTTGAGTGAACCCCTTTGGCAGTTTGATGAAGCCTAGGAACTGATTTCAAATGCATAAAATACAATACATAGAGTTACAAAGAAAACCAATCATATTCAAATAGGGTATCAAAGGAAAAACAGCGCTAGAGCTCCTTCACCCCGGTGGTCACGGGGATGCGCTGTCCAGATTCCCTTCAAGGAAGGACATGCTGCCCTGGGTGCTGGGAGTGTGGTCAGCAGGCAGCCTTTAGCTGCCAGTCCTTCAGGGTCTGCTTCAGCTGCAGAGAGCAGCTCACCCAAGGTCACACCTGCAGCCAGTGACGGTGGAGGTGGGAGTAAAAGACCCAGCTATCTCAGCCTGATGGGGGACACTTCAGGTCAGAGCTTGCTGCTGGGTGGGCCGAGGCTGCTGGGCCTGCCCTGCGGCTGGACTGCTCCCTCTGCCCACTCCTGCTTCCTTCCCCACTCTTCCACAAATGTGGATCCCAAAGGCCCTCCCTAATAAACCTCCTGAACACTGAACTCTGTTGATTCGTCTGCTTCCTGGGGAATCCAAACTGCATCATGCACTAAACAAGATCCAGCTGCCAATCTAATAACTACTGTAATTTTGAAGTAGTTGTGAGCATAAATGATATTTTGAGATATTTGCAACAACTATAACGTGCATTACTGTGCTTGGTTGTCTGCATTCATAATCAAAAGATGTGTTCAATTCCAGTGAGAGTTTAGTGAAGAGAGAATTTTTCGCATTCAAATTCATGAACTGCCCTGAATTCTGTCCACAGATACCCAGAGAGTCCGTAGACCCTAGGTTAAGAATTCCTGATTTAGAGGAAATTTGACTGGAAAAGAAAGAGAGAAATGGTAACTACACAGACTGTTCCAAAGGTGGAGAATGGTGGGAAGGAAGAACAACTCACATCCATCAGACTGACTGATAGGGTTTAGCAAATCATGTACAGGACATCCAGTTAGATATGAATTTCAGATAAGAAATGGACACTTTTTTAGTATTAGTATGTCCCATACAATATTTGGGACATACTTATACTAAAAAATTATTCATTATTTATCTGAAATTCAAATTTAATTGGATGTCTTGTATTTTATCTGACAACTCCAATTTAACACCTCCCATGGCTCCCTTAGCCAGCCCTGGTGGTCTAGTGCTTAAGATTCAGGGCTCTCACCACCATGGCCTGGGTTCATTTCCTGGTTAGGGAACCACACTACCTATCTGTCAGTTGTCATACTGTGGCGGCTGCATGTTGCTGTGATGCTGAAAGCTATGCCACCGGTATTTCAAATACCAGCAAGGTCACCCATGGTGGACAGCTTTCAGGAGAGCTTCCAGACAAGGACAGACTAGTAAGAAGGACCTGGCCACCCAGGTCCTTCCAAAAAAATCGGCCATGAAAACCCAATCAATAGCAGTGGAGCATTGTCTGCTATGGCATCGGAAAGTGAGAGGATGGCTCAAAAAGACTGGGCAGGGTCCTGCTCAGCTCTACACGGGGTCGCTAGGAGTTGGAATAGACTTCAGGGCACTAACAACAACAACAACGGCTCCCTTACTTTTGAGGTCACATGACCAACTTAAGGAAATGGAAGAGCCCTGAGTTGGGCTTTAGTCTTTGCTCTGACCAGCTGTGTGGCCTTGGGCAAGTCACTTGTCCTCCCCGAGCTTCAGTGTCCTCGTATGTTGATGGAGCTTAGTCCTTGCATCATAGAGAGGGTGTGAGGATTATGGAAGATAGTGCTATAAAACCTGCTTCAGAAACTGTAGTACTGCGTGTGGATGGTGGTTATTATTGCCATCTAGAAGAGGATCCTAAGCTCTTGGGAAAGGATTAGCTATTAAAAGTGAGTCCTGGAGGGGCAATCTAGATGAATGTAAGTAAACCGATTAGCAGGCCAGTTTGCTATGAGAAATTAACTAGTTTATTTATCAGTATGCTGGTGAATTTGAGGTTAACTTGCTCCTAAATTCTTGCAGCTCTCTTGAGCCAAACCATACATTAGTTTGAAGGAATGTATGGCATTTCTGCAAAATGTATGGTTGTGAAGGACACCAAGATAAGGGCATAGAGCAACTTCAGAGAATAAAACACTCCAGCTAAAGAGGGCAGAGAAGTGAGATTTTGAATCTGAATTGGGTATTTGTTTTTCCCCCTGTGGTTACTTACCTGAATTTCTTTGTGGGTAGTGATGCCAATGGGCATTGCGTTTACCAGAATAATTAGGCTATTTTAGACTCCACTTATTTATCAGGATGAGGTATAATGAATATTTTAAAAACTTCCAAATTATTTTTATTATAATGTTTGCTGTGTGTCAGATTAGCTGTGTGTCAGACTGACTCGTGGCCTCATGTTGTTGTCATGAGCTTCCAAGCAGGCCAGGACTTTATAACTAGAAATAAAATCCTTCCATAATACATGAATCCTTTCCCAGCCCAAGGGCTTTGCACTAGTGGTTCTCTTTGCCTGTAATGTTCTGCTGGCTCTTTGCAGAACTGGCTTCTCCTCGACTTCACCTCCTCAGGGGCCTTTCTTGACCTTTCTGTGTAAAATAGTTTGTTCTGTTATTCTCTATCACAGCATCTTGCTTATTGTTTCATAACACTTTCAGGACCTGTAATGATTTTATGTTTTGCTTACTTTATTATAGTAGTTCATTGACTCTAACATGCCGCAGAGAGTATGATACACCACTGTTTTATACACCACAAAAAGGAAAAAAGAAAGCTACAAATTAAACTGTGACATGATGCTTTAATGATAGTCCTGGGCCATGCATGATTTGGTCACAGTAGCCTCTCATTGCTTTGAGATTTCTTTCATCTATTTTAAGGATTTGGCAGTTTCTCCACCTGTCAGTTGGTTTGCTTTGCTTAGAATGTGATGGACAATCCTTTTGCACATGCATCAGTAAAGCACAACTTCATATACCGTGACTGTTTTTCCATAAAACACTTGTTTGTTACTTTGTAAGAAATTACGGGATGATGGTCATTTCTCCAAAGAAAAATATCAAATTTATGCATTACCACCATCTCCATGCCTTTTTGCATGCCAATCATGGATTAATCTTTTCAAAAACATTTTAACTGGCAATTAAGCTTGACCCGTGTAGTCCCAACAATTCATATAACTCAATTGAAGTGACGACAGTATGAGCACTTCTAATCAATCTCACAACCATCGCCTAGCCAACAGAATTTGTAAGATAGGTTCCAGTTTCAAAGACATTTTAAATACGAAGCAATGTGTGCCTTAGAATTGATGAAATAAAGCATCCGTTTCCTCTACCAGGAAGCTGAGTTCTTGTCAATTGTGAGGGCCACCGTGTGCCTAGCACCTGTACAATGTTGGCATACAGAAGGTACTCAGATGAACGGAGGAATTAATATAATTCTGTACTTGTACATTTTTGTTAACTATGGAACTGATTGAAGTCTTATGGAAATAAAATAGCATATAAATAGCTTCTGCTATTTTTAAAATTCCTTTATTCTGAATTTGTTCAATTGGTGATACCAATTACAAGGACTAAAATTTTGACTGGTAGATATAATGGTAGATTCCCATGGATAGAATTCTCATTATTGTATTATGAAGAACTTTTGGATATCACTTGTCAGTTTCCAAACACAGACACGCTATTGCTGGTAATAGTGACAGGAGTAATTCTTGATCACCCAGTGGTGTAAATTGGGGAGCATAGGAGACAGAGTTGCATCCCTATAAATGATGTGCCAAAGCACTCAGAATACATGGAGGGTACTGGCTTGTTGAAGAACTGGCAAGCAATAGTGTGGCTGTTATGCCTTAGAAAGGCATGAAAGAACTAGGGCTGTGCAAATGATGATGGGAAATGAATTTTGAAGGAGAATATATATTTACTGAACACATATTAGGCTAGCACGTGCTCATTTGATCCTCACGGAAACCCTTGGATTAGATGGCATTGCTTCATTTTGCAAATGGGGAAACTGATGCTCAGCAAGAGGAACCAGCCGTGGTTAGGGGATGGCTTCTCTAGGATTCCCATCTGAGTCTTCTTGATTCTGCAGCCATTGCTTTTCCAACCACTCTACACTGACTCAGAAAACCTGGGATTTGTGGAATGTCTAATAGGAGCTAATGGACATTTGGGAAAACTTGGGCCAGCACTGGAATTAGAACGGAGAATGTGGCTCATCATCTGGAGAGAAGTCAAGGGGTTGAATTTGATGGATTCTATTCCATCTGAACTGTTGGCAGTGGACTGATGTATTTCCCAGATAACACAGAGGAGAACTTGCGGATTTGGGTACAATAACAAAGAGAGGATTCTGATAACGTGTCCCTCATCATACCCCGAATATCCTCTTTATTGTATTTCATTTGTTTTTCGTTGTTTTTGTTCTCTAGTCCTTTTAGCAGTTGCCAAAACAGTTACTGCACAAGGTCTGTTTTGATATAAGAGTGGACACAAACGCGCTAGGGTGTTGAGAATGAAGGAGCACCGGCTACAACTTGCACTCAGAAGAGAGGTGGGGTGAGAAGCTTCGGAGAGAAGGGAGATACAGAGAAGAATGGTGAGAAAAAGGAGCGAGAGCGAAGGGTTAAAAAACCCCACTGTCCTTTCACCAAGGTCAGGACACACAGAGTGGTTCTTCACACATGGGGCTGGACGGGGTGCAAGAAAGAATGGGGAGAAACAGGTGTCAAAGAAGCCGAGAGTAATGAGAACCTCGTTGGAATCAACTTCAGCCTTAGAGGACTCTCCCTCAGCCCTCAGGACTGTGTTTGGGGGTGAAGACAGCTTTACCTTAGAGCAAAGTTGATACTCTCAGACGTTCCCATGTTAAATTCTTTTAGTTCTATACTAATAAAGGGGGTGGGGTGGGCCTATAGGAAAGGCAAAGAGCTACGAAAGGCATTTTCTATTTCACCAAAGTGTGAGTGTTAAGGATCGTCCCACACCTCAACGACCACAGTAAAACTCTCTGAGACCTGTGTTCGGGTCACTTGTCATAAATGGAACTGGGCTGATTTGGGCATGATTGGCTTCATTTGATGATAGAGTGGCAGTGCCCGGTAGGGTCTGGATTTTAAAGTTACTAGCAAATTGTCCTTTCTGCATTCTAGAATTCCAGAAGCTGAAATTTGTCCTAGGGGCCACTCTGTCTTTATTTTAGGAGGACCCCTTTAGTGAACTCTTTTGGCTATCCAAGGAAGGCAGGTATCCATCCTTTTCTTGGGGGGGGGGGATCCCTGAGTCAAAGAAGTAATTCAACACAGATATGTCATGTGACCTGCATGCAGATGAAGGATCACATCCCAAGACCAGGGATGGTCCCATTTACACGTTTAATAATGAGCTAAGTCAAGTCACTTTGGCTTATATTGGTTTCATTTTTTTTTAAAGACAGAAAAAACAAAACATATTTTTCTCCTTAGGTTAGAAAGACACCCAAGAGGATAAGAGAAAGAAGGAATTCCAAACAGTTTAGCCACTGTGAAAACCAAGTCCATTTCTGAGCTGATCAGTGCAGGTCAACGTGCCGGAGTTTGGCTGGTTGGCCCTGCACACCTCTGGCATCCTCCCTGGCAGGGGTGGAGGTGCAGGAAGCCAGCAGGCCTTGGGAGTAGGGAAACAGAGCCAGCTTTGACAGAGCACAATTTGAGCCTGTGTCTCCAGGGAGAACACTTGTGCTTTATTGGAGGGACCTCTCAGCAGTTGGTATCATCAGGAGAAAGAACATATTGCTGCCTGAGGGGTTTCTCAGAAGCTCGGGGTCTGGATTTGGAATTATGGGCAGAGTTGACTGGGTATGAAGGGAGAATGGGCATGGTGCCTGGCCCCTCATTGCTGTGCCTTCTCCTCAGCCCCTACGCTGCTCAAGGGCCCATTCCCTCAGGGGCAGCTCTCCCTGGAACATGGTAAAGTGTCCTCTGTGGAAGCCTGCCTTTCAGGCGTGGCAGAACTGATGCCGGTGTGCTACTCCAGAGCAGGCTGGGTGTGGCTTCTATTTCTGGGCCCTGGCAGAACTGTGGTTTTAAAGATGTATGAAGGCAGCAAGACATCGCCCTTGGCCCCAGTGATGCTATGGGCAGTGTGGCTGCCTCCTTCATGGATGGTCTCTCCACTCCTGAGCTGAGGAGAGCCCAGGTGTAAAGCACAGGTGCCGGGGGAAGGGGTCCCACACAGGTGTTTGTTTGAGACCAGAGTAGGGCAGACAGGGGTCCAATCGCAGCTTAGGCCGGGCACACCCCACTAGGACGGGGTCAAGGGAGACAGATTGCGGCCAAGGTGGCTGCTGTCACCTTAAAGGAAGTCCCTCCAGGTTGGCTGGGTAAGGAGGAGATTCCAAGCAGTCAGATTCCTCTATCAGAGGCCCGGGAGGCAATAGCTACCTCCTGTGAGTAGGGAGCCCGAGGGGCTGCATGGCACTGGCCCCCCCCAGAACTGACCGCTGGCCTGCAGCCCCGAGAATGCAATCTGAAGTCCCCGCAATGGAAGTGGGATGCTCAGCGACGGAGGTGATGGTTTTGGCCCTGGAATGTTGGTTCAAGTGAGAACCGGCTTTAGAGAGGGACATTTAGGGCTGGCCCCGTGGCTTAGCGGTTAAGTGCATGCCCTCTGCTGCTGGCGGCCCGGGTTCGGATCCCGGGCGCACACCGATGCACTGCTTCTCTGGCCATGCTGAGGCCGCGTCCCACATACAGCAGCTAGAAGGATGTGCAGCTATGACATACTATCTACTGGGGCTTTGGGGGGGAAAAAAAAGGAGGAGGATTGGCAATAGATGTTAGCTCAGAGCTGGTCTTCCTCAGCAAAAAGAGGAGGATTACCACGGATGGTAGCTCAGGGCTGATCTCTCTCACAAAAAAAAAAGAGGGACATTTAGCAACTAGAGCTTGTTCCAAGGAGAGTGACCTAAGGGTGAGGGGACTGGAAACCATGTTGCCTGAGGACAGTTGAAGGGACATTTAGCCAAAGAAGAGAAAGGCTGGTGTGGGGCTGGTACAGCATGGAGGAAACAGGTCTTGGTACAATAAAGGGAGGAACATTCTGGCAGCAGTCGATTAGATGATCTGAACAGTCTATCTTTATATTCATGAAATGCTTGTCCCACCAGGCTGACCGTCCAACAGCGACAATGACTACTGGGCACTCACTGTGTGCTGAACCCTGTTCTAAACACTTTTCTGTATATTAAACCATCTAGTGCTCACAATAACCCTAGGAAGTACACCAGTCTTTTATTATTCCACCTTTTAAAGGTGAGGAAACTGAGGCACAGGGATTATATGACTTGCCTGAGGCCACATGGCCAGTGAGTGGTGGGGCTGGGACAATATGCAGCAGAGGCTCTTGTCAGGGCGTGGGCCTGGGTCTGCTCCCACCGGCCCCACCTCCAGCTTAGCACCCAGAGACCGTTATCGTGGCCTACCTACCGCTTTGGTCCCCGCCTATTCATGCACTGTTGGCCTCTTCCATTGCTGTCACATCAAGTTGCAGATGCCCCAGAATACTGGGGACCCCTGATGCCCAGTATCCAGGGAATTTTCATTCTCTTTGCTATGGTGGTTACCCCAGCTTCTTTGGGGCTCAGGTTTTGAAGCCTGATATGGCTGAAAATATTTGACCCTGTGAGTTCTGTTTTTTCTCTGGCTGTTCTTGGTGTTCCCAGTGCCACATGAGAACCGGCAGATCATTTCTTTGTCACCAGAAGCACAACAGGCCTTATAAAACAGGGTGTCCAGCTCTGCTGGCATTGACACGATGGGGCCATTTGGATTTACTTGTGCTGGATGGTACTTGGAGATCTGTTTCTCTCAGTGTGTTACTTTCTGGTGAAAAGAACACTGGTGTGTGATGGTGGCATGTTATTTCAGTCTCATTTCTGACAATAATGGTAGAGATTTCCCTTCTTTTGGCACATTTGAGATTGCTGAGAAAGGGACAAAAAGAGAAAAGAAATTCAAATTTGTTCTTAACAACCAAAAAACTAGAAAATGAGTTGTTGAAAGTGGTGAGGAGAGCAGGCTGATCCGAGGCCTCAGGTTGATAGACAGGTCAGTGCAGTCCTCGGACCAGGCTCTGCTCTGCCTCGGCCTGTTGAATGCTGTTCCCGATTGTCTGAAAGCCCCCCTCTACATGTGGAGCTTCTATCTAGAGATAGAAGGGGATAAAATGGGAATTTCTTTATAACTTTGTCTTGAAGAATTGCCTGCTTGAGACACAGAAGCCATCTCTTTTCTGAAAGGTCCAAAGGTGGCCACAGGTATAAAGAAGAAAAGTTTGGAAGGGGCAGCTGTCATCACTTCTGCCCTGGGGTTTCTGACAATGGCACATTTATATTCCTTTGCTCTGAGAGGTTACTGCCCCAGATGAGGCTGGAATAACCCCGTTATAAAGGAGACATTTATGCTGGCGGGCTGGGGCTTCGGTGCAGTCTGGTTGGAACCCATTTACCCTAGCTAGGACACCACGCAGCCCTGCACTCTGGCCTGGTTGCTGGAATAAGATTTCAAACTGGGGTATGGAGTTCTGTGGTAAAGAGGGTTGTCTGAGAACTTTTCTTCTTTCTACTTGGAAATTATGTCCTGTCAGATATTGAAATGGATCATGGGCTTGGTAGTGTGGCTTACTGGTTTTCTTATGAAAATGCTCACCCATGGAAACAGGACTGGGGAGTGTGTGTGTGTGTATAAAGTCTATTCTGGGTTCCTGGTGGTGTGGGTCCTGGTGCCTGGAGAGTCACAGGTTGGGAAGACTTGCCTGACGGTGCCACCTCTCCATGGTTTCTGCCACTGCTCTCTCTGCTCAGATGACTTGCTCTCACAGATGCTCTGTGCTTGGTCCCCGGCAGGTGTGGGGCCTACAGCTTATGTTGACAGCAGCTTACATGCCCTCTGCCTTGGTGGGCACCCAGGGGCTGAGCCCTGCTCCTCACCCTGCTCTGAAATGAGCAGGGGAATTGGAAGCCTGACTTGCTGGTGATAAGACACTCACAGCGCAGTGCTTGTCTGAATGGCAGGTAGAGCGATGATGGGTGCCAGGACCAGAGGCGAGGCTCCACTCACACAAACAAAGCCCTGGCCTCCTGCCTCCCAGGGTCCTGCCAAAGATGCCGGCATCCCAGGGTCCCGGTTACCTTAGGGCCCTGCGTTGCCCCTAAAGTCCTATCACAAACCTCCTCCGCTGACTCCTTCTTCTAGTCTCCGACTTTGGCCTCTGCCCTCCTCCTCCAGCCTCCGAATCACAGCAGGCAAATCCGGCGACAGATTCTGACCAGGGTTTTGAAGGAACACAACGCGTTCTCTTATCTCAGGAAAAAATAAAATCCTGGTTCTATCACTTAAAAGGCTGCGTGACTCTGGGAAAATTAGTTAACTTTTCTGAGCCTCAGTTCCCCTATTTTTGTCACAGGAGTAGCAATATTGTCCTCATTCAATTGGGAGGGTTAAAAAGAGATGGACTATCTGTAGTAATAACTAACTAATTGTCCCTAACTCTTAGAGTTATAAAGATATTAATGTTTATAAAATGCCTATATAAATGATTTATAATGTTTATATGCCATCTTCAACAACGTCTGGCACATATGATAGAAGTGCATGTTTAAAAAAAAGGCCAAGGGAAGTGTTTCCGCTTCTCACGGGCTCATTCAACACTTGTGGAATGGTTAGGAAAGATCTACAGGCTGAGAGGGTCTCGGGTGGTGGTAACCGTGTCTCATTCATCTTTATGCCCCCAAAGCCCCACATGCCGTCTGGCACAGGGGAGCACTCCAGAACCTGCTTATTAAATACGATAAGTGGATGAATGAACATGCCCTACTCATCTTGTACCTTCTCCCCAGCACTGAAAGTCTTAGTTTTAGAAAACTTACTTCTGATTTTGGAACATTATACCCTCACGCCCAACATTAGTGACTTGGAGCTAACTACTTTGACATTTGTGACCCCAAAGTAAGAGCGATGGCAAGCTACATGATGTTGTTTTTGCCAAAGAGGCAGAAATTTACATAGAATGGAACAAAATCTACAAATCCAAGTGTGGGAGCTGATTAATGACGCAAGAAGGACGTTTCTTTCTTTTAATATAATATTTACTTAGCACCTACTTTGTGTCGTCTCATGTTCAGGATACGTGGATGAGTAAGTCACAAGCCTGTCGCCCAGGTGTGTAGAGTCTGGTGGGGAGGGAGGGTCCTGTGCAGAAAGAGCAGTGTAGGAATGCAGAAACACTGCGGGAGAGGTGCAGACAGTGCTGTGGGGCTTCAGAGGAGGGAAAGGGCACAGGGGTTTCTGAATGGGGGTAGGGCATCAGAAGAACAGCAGAGAAAGAGAGAGAGAGAAGATGTGGCATGTCAGCCCTTTCTTGCCACATTTCAGGAGCTGTACTGTCACTAAGGCCCATACAAGGCTCTAACTCACCACTCACAGGCCTTGCCCTTCAGTTACTTGGCCAGGCCTTAGGTCCAGCCTGGAGCATCTTCAGCTACTCCCTCTTTCTCGGCCCACACATCTCAAGGATCCATTAAATTCTAGCCTGCCCAGGAGTGTGGCTGGGCTGGGATTTTGCTGCCACCCGCTACCACCGAGAGACATAACAGATGCCTGCTTTGTCTTTTCAACCTCAGGTTCCCTACCTACTTTAGGCTGCAGAAAATTCCTGAAAGGTGGAGAGCCAGAGGCTCCAGAGGCTCAGAATCATGGTTTTAGAGCCAGATGAACTGATTTAGGCAAGAGAGAAATTTTGGGTTTGCTTATTCTAAAAAATCTTGGTAGGGTAATCTTCTCGTGAGGAAATTGGCTTCTGCAGAGAGTTTTAAAAATGGTATTGTAAAAACGGGTAAATATATTCATGGCAATTCAATGTACCCTTCCTTCTTGTGATCAGACCCAATCAGATGTCACATCCCAGTTCAACCAGCCCTGATGGAAGTTCCTATAAAAGCCAAAGCTAACTAAGTTCCCTTCTTCCTCCCTCCTCACTCCCTGTCACCAACTATGATTTCTTTGTTCACTGATGCAGATGTTAAAAATTGATTGAAAATGTTTTTAAATTCTTTGTCATTTTGGGAGAAAATGTGTCATCACCAAAGAAATAATAGAGTGTAGAACTGAAAAAAAAAAACAAAACTTAAGGCATAAAAAATAGTAAGAGTGACTTCCAGGTAATTACATTGGGACAAGGTAGATGCATTTGAATACACATATGCTGAGCTGCCTCAAATCTTTTCCAGAAAGAGTCTAGGTACTACAAAGATGAGAAGATCAATTGGGAAGCTAGTGCAGTGGTCTAGGGGGAGATGGTAAAGACCCTGGTGAGGTGAGTGGCTGCAGAGATGTAGAAGAGGGAGGCCTATAGGAGGCATTTTGAGGTGTAATTAGCAGGACTCAGAGGCTGACACATGAGGGGTGAAGGATGGGAACAGACAGATGGACTTGAGCAGCATATTTGATAAGGTTTCTCAAAACCCTTGAGGAAAGGTAGGAGAAATATGGACTGGCTGCAAGAATGGTAAGGCTGATGGATAACTAATTGGACCAAGGTACCCAAAGTACCAATGAATGGAAAAATGTCTCCTTGAAGGGAGGGTTCCTGTGCTTTGACGTAGGGTCCAATCCTTGGCTTTGTCTTAGAAATTTTGTCATTGCTTGGATGATAATATAGAGTAGGAGCTCATCAAACTTCTGATGTCAGGAAGCTAGAAGTGATACCAATGACAAAAATCCAAAAATTTTACAAAGGGAGAGAAAGACTGAGAGAGAGAAAGAGAGAGACCAAAAGATAAAATTTAACAGGGTTACATTTGAATCTTAAACCCAACTGCTGAAGAAAAGGACAATGAGCTGTGGCTTAGTAGCAGCCCATGAGGAAAGACCCACGGGTTTATTTGATTCTAGTTTTCAATAGGAGTAAATATTGTACAGTCTTCTCCCAGCCCTCATGTGATTGTAGACTGCATTGTCAGAGCCTGTGTTTTGGAAAAGGGAGGTGACAGTCCTATTCAATTCTGTGCCGGTTAAGTGACAATGAAGCATTGCATTTGGCTGTGGACACAATCTAAGAGCAACGTGAGCCACTGGAACACGTTCAGAGGAGAGCAAGCATGACGGTGAAGGGTGTAGAATTGTTTCCTGATCCCAACATCGTCACCACCACCATCCGTTAGTGCTTACATCTCACTCAGTCGTCAGCACAACCTATGAAGTAGGCATTATCATCCTCATTTTACATAGGAGGAAACTGAGGCTCGGGGGAGGGGGAACATGGCTTGTGCCTGGTTCCACAATTCGCATGAGGGAGAACTGATACCCCAAACCCATGCTCTTTCCACTCCTCCTCACTGCCTCCTAAACCTCACCATCTGAGGCACCGTCGGGGGATCTGGGGATCCCTAAGCTTTGGCTGGAACAAGAGCTGGCCCCGTGCCCTGTGCTTGAGGTACAATCATCTTGTCTCTGCAATACTCTCCTCTCCCTGCTCCAGCTGGATCCTACTTCTGCATCTCTTGTACCGAATCAGACCTCCCTGATCCATACCCTGACATCCATCTTAGTCAAGAAAGGCTGCTGCTTAGAGGACATTTTGACACTCCCTATTTATCCCAGGACAGAGTTGGCCTGGACCGCTTCTGGTACCCATCCTCACTTGTGCCTGGGCTGTGCAGTTGTGACCATCCAATCTGTCCAACTAGAACACAGCTTTGGGGTGGGGTGGCTCATGGGCTGGGCAGCGGGAGCTGGGGCCCAGATGAGGAGTGGAAGTTCCCAGGACACACACAGAGGACCAGGTCTCAGGCAGTCAGAGAGCCTGGGGCAGAAGAGGGGGGCCCGCCTGGGTGGAACCACAGGGGCTGGTGGCTGCTTGGACATATGGGGCTCACGCTCCTGGAGCTCAGCAAAGCAAGGTGGTCAACAGACCTATCCTTCCTTGGAAGATGGCTTAATGTGCTTCTCTTGTTACTCAGCTATGCCTTGCTTTCTACACTACATGTATATCTGCTTTAAAATAAAAAGTGTAAGTTTTTTTGTCCCCTCACAAGAACCACTTTTCACCCCCGTAGGAGCAATATCACCCATGTTGAGAACGCATGAACTCATAGTGGTTCTCAAAGTGTGGTCCTCTGATCCGGAGCAGCTGCATCTGGGAACTTGTTAGAAATGCAAATTCTTGGTCCCCTCTGGGACCTACTGCACCAGGACACTCTGCGGATGGGCCCAGCTGCCTGTGTTTTAACAAGCCCCCCAGGGGGTTCTGCCACACACTGGAGTTTAAGAATCACTGGACTAGCTGAGAGAGGACACCATTGGTTCTTTTTGGTTTGATGATAGAAGAAAAATTATTGAATCCTGCCTGAGGGAAATACAAATCTTCCCTGTCCTGTTACACACTGGTTCCTAATTAATTATGATCACAGGCTCCATCGTGAAGGGGTGGAGTGTGCCTCCTCCTGCGATGGAGGCACATGTGCAGTTGGGGCATGGAGAAGGGAGAGCATGGCCCTTACATGGAGCCTGGGAAAAGCATCCTGTGGGAGGCATCATTTGGGTTTTGGAAGAGAGGCATCTAGGGAGAAGAAGAGGAGGGGTCCTATGACATGGGCGTTGGGGAAAAGTACAGAGTGAGGGAGGGAGGAACATACAAGGACATTTCCACCTGATGGTTTCAAAGTATTTTCTAGGTTCCATCTGATGGTTTCACGGTATTTTCTGGGTGCTTACTGTACCTTGATGAGAACATGGAGAAGCACTACTTTCCTCTGATTGGCCAGGGAGCTTTATTTGCCACAAAGGGTGGGAGCTGCATTTCCCAAGAAGGTCTCTGGGCTCAGAGATCCCTTCTCCTTGCTCAATAGTTGTGGGCTGACTTCCCCGCTTCCCCATCCATTCCAGAGAACTGGTGGCTGCTGACAGATTGTCCCACTGTGCAGGGAGTGGTGCATCACCTGCCAGCTCTGAGAGGGGAGCCATTTGTCATTTGGTTGGGGGCTGAAGCACGAACTGCACTGTGATATTTGGATTCACAGCCCACTGGCCAGCCCTCCGCTGCGGCTCGACTGCCTTGGAATGAGAGCTGTCTGTTATGTCTTCTTCACTGGCAGTCACTACTGCAATTTTCCCAATGGACACTTCTAAGGAACTGGTTATTTTTAAAAAGGGCAGTGCATTTGTACCTCACTGGCTCCATCACATCCATCAGTCAGGACTTACTCTAATAGGGGGGACGTTCCTACAGCAGGGCTTGGGTTCTCTCCTTAATTCACCTTGTTCGTATTGGCCTAAGGTATGCTGCAGTGTAATGAAGGTATCCAGAGTCAGTTTCTCTGGACAGATATGCACGAATTGATTTCAAACAGTCAATATTCTTCTGTTTTATGGACAGAGATCTTGATGTATAGAGTTTGACTTGCTTTGTCCACCAGGAAAGCCGATCTTTTTCTGTCATTCTCTCTCCCTTCCTTTTTCCTTCTCTCCCTCCCTCTCTTCCTCCCTCATTCAGTGAGTTTTTACTCCATGCCAAGTACTTTTACTCCATGCCAAGTACTTGGAACCAAGGATAACCAAGACCAGATGTCCAACTGTAGATGATGACATGTAAATAAACGGGAGTGAAGAGCCTGAGGACTTGGTGAGTCCCGTAGAACAGGTTTCTCAATCTCAGCACTATTGACATTTGCCAGATACTTCTTTGTTGGGGGGGCTGTCTTGTGCATTGTATGAGGCTGAGCAGCATCCCTGGCCTCTACTCACTTGATGCCAGTAGCACTCTCTTCCCTAGTTGTGACTACCAAAATGTCCCCAGACAATGCCAAATGTCTCAGGGAGTAGGGGCACAAAATCACCCCCATTGAGGACCACTGAAAACCACTGCCCTGGGGCCAGCTCTGTGGTGTAGTGGTTAAGTTTGCATACTCTGCTTCGGTGGCCTGGGGTTTGTGGGTTCGGATCCTGGGCACAGACCTACACATCTCTTGTCAAGACATACTGTGGTGGCATCCCACATACAAAATAGAGGAAGATGGGCACAGATGTTAGCTCAGGGCCAATCTTCCTCACCAATAAAATAAATAAATGAAAGAGAACCACTGCCCTAGACTGAACTCCTGACAGGGAGCTGGGAGGCCTGGGCTCCTGTGCTGGCTCTACAGCAGTGAGCTGTGTGATCAGAAGCAACTCACTCAGTCTCTTTAGGCCTCCCTTTTCTAATTTGCAAAATGAGAGCTGGGAAAACACTCCTTCTAAATCCTATGAGTCTATGAGAAGTTTGGATTCGCCTGTTATAACTCATTAGGTCATATGTTCTGGAAAGATAGTGATAGAGTTTATGCTTCACCATACAGTTAAGGTGCCTAGGACAGAAGCCTGTAATCAATCATCAAAACTTACAGATGCTGACAGTGTGTAAAAGAAATAGGGCCAGTGATCAAGAAGTTTACATTCTTTGTGGAGAAAGAAGTCAGTCTTAAGAAAGCCCACTCTGGTCTCAGACTACCTGTGTTTGAATCCTGGCTCTGCCTCACACAGGCTGGGTGACTCTGAATAAGTTGCTTACCCTCTCTGTGCTTCAGTTTCCTCATCCGTAAATTGGAGATGATGATTGTTATGACTTCAGGGCTGTTGTGAAGGTTTAATGAGGTAGAACGGTACTGGCACACAGTGAGTGCTCAGTAAGGGTTAGCCACGGTGGTCGTGAAGATGAGGCTGAATTCCCAGCACAGAGCTGTAACGATTCCACGCCCAGGGCATGACATGCACAGGGGAGTCCTGCCAAATGTTCAGAAGGAAAGAAAAACCCACAGGGAGAGAAACAGAACTATGAGGGGTACCTGAGAAGTTTGCACATACTTTGTTTTTGGTGGGGTGCGTTGTGAGGTGAGGGAGGAGGGCACTGGAGAAGGCTCAGAAGTGCTCAGTGAATAACTGGGAGAAGCATCGTGTCTTTGATAACCAGATCTAAACCGCTCAGAGCAGTGAGGTGACCTGCCCGTGGCCACACCATAGATGAGGATCAGAGCCAGGATTAGCACCCCAGGTTCTTGACTCCTATCCAGTGCTCTTGTTGCCTGACCAGCACCCTGGGGGATCTAGAAAGAGGCATTTCCTAGTGAGAAAGTTCTCGGTGTCCTAAATGCCCAGAGTTAAACCAGGTCTGCCTTGAGAGCCCTTAGGGTGGGGTAAGGGGCCGAGGAGAGGAGGACAGTTGGCCGGGTCTCGATTGAGATCAGTGACTCCAGGGCTGAGTGGTTTGGAACCTGTCATATCTCAGAGAGGGTGGGGCTGAGGCTTCCTTTCGTATTGCCTGTTAAATAGAAAAACCAGGGTTGCTAAGGAAATGGGATGAAGGGAGACATTTAAATGAAGAGAACAGATCATTTCCAAGCAAGAACCAGCAAGGACTTCAGGCTCCCTGTTTGCATTCAGGTGAAAGGCTAATTATAAATCAGCTCTAACAGATCATTAGAGAGGTCCCGCCCAGGCTGTATGTTGCAACACTTCATTATCTGATGCTGGGTATTGGCCATCTGAAATACACACTGGCACTGGTTCATACAGACGGGTTGGGCCTGAGAGATCAACAGAGTAGGAGTCCCCAGAACTGTGTGGCATGGCCACTGCTAATAACAATCAAAATAACATTGCCTTATATTGTAGAACACTTTGTTCAATGTGCTTTCATAGACATTGGTGATGATCCCCAACAACTCTATTGCCCTCATTTTATATAGTGTTAATATGAGTGCAAACTGAGTCTGAGTGAGGTTAACTGACCTGACCAAGGGTGTATGGCTGCAATCTGGACACCTCCAACTGTGGACCTCACCATGCTCTGTACCTTCTTGGGGTAGCCAGCCTCCAAGGTGGGCCCAAAGATCCCTGCATCCTGGTATTCACGTCCTTGTATGGTCCCCTCCCTCATTGTTCCAGGGTTCGTCTGGGTGACCAATAACATACAGCAGAAGTGATGTATGTCACTGCTGGGATTAAATTGTAAAAGACTGGGCCTTCTGTCTTGGATTCTCTCTCTCTCTCTCTTTCTTCATCTCCCTCTCCCTCTCCATCTCTCCAATCTCTTGCTTTGGGAGAAGCCAGCTGCCATGTCATAAGTAACTCTATGGAGAGGCCCCCATGACAAAGAACTGAAACCTTTGCCCATCAGCCAGCAAGGAGCTGAGGCCTGCCAACAACCCCCTGAATGAGCTTGTAAGCGACTCAAGCCCAGTCAAGTCTTGAGGTGACTGCAGCCCCTTCTGACATGCAACCTCATGAAAGGTCGTGAGCTTGAGGGAAACCTCATAAAACATCCTGAGTCAGGACCACCCAACTAAGCTGCTCCCAGATGTCCGGTTCTTAGTAACTGTAAGATTGTAAATGTTCATTGTTTTAAGCTGCTAGATTTGAAGGTTATTTGTTACATGACAATAGATAACTAATATACCCTGTGTACTAGGAGGTAAGATGACCTCTGCCAGTGCCCCTCCCCTCATCTCTCAAACCCTCCTCTGCCCTGGATTGTTCCAGTGAACAAAATTCCACCACAGGTGATTCATCTATTTGGGTTAACCATGACCATCTTCACAGGCCTCTTATAAGGAAAATGCCCCTGGGAGATGAAGTCACTACTTAAGAAGTATCCTTTTTTAAAAATATCTTTTTCGATTTTTATAGGGAGCCATTTATACGTGGCCCTACATTTTTTAAAATTGAGAACTGTATGCATATTGGGCAAGACTCAACTATGGGTCAAGTATATATGGGATCTTTTGTGCTTCTCTGTTTTCCTTAGTTCCCTGTGATGCCCTAGTTTTGTGACATAATTTTAGTGGAAGTTAAAGTTGAGCATCTCAAAATAACACGCTGGATCCTACCACACCAGACGCTAGTGCACACGAGCAGACGGTAGGCAGGCTGTGGTGGCGTGTCAGGGGAGGAAGTGGCCGGCAGAGAGGACCCTTTGCCTTGCTGTTCACGGGAGCTTCCTAATCACGTGAAGTTTATTTTCCTAAAATATCTCAGATGAGGTTGGGGGTGTTTTGGGTCTGATGAGGATGTGGGGTATCATGGTGTGGATGGGAAGCATCCTTAGTATGAGTTTATTTATTAAATCCGTTTTCTTTATGACAGCGTGAAAGTTCTGGATGACTGGGAGAATGGAAAAGCATAAGAAATGAGAGGCCCACAAAGGGGAAAAATAAACTTTGATGGGATATTGCAGATCTGCTCGGGGCCCCTTTCTCCTGCTCTCAGCTAGCTGTCTGGAGGAAAAGGCCTCAGAAATAAGCCTGACGAAGACATCTGATTGTGAATTTCGATCCTGTCCAAAGGGATATTTGTATTTAAGAAAGAAGAAAGCTTTAAAACAAAGGAACATAAATAGAGGAATTTCAGGCATCAAGTGAGGACAGAGTGGAGGGATGTTTGAGGGGCAGAGTGAATTTCCTAGGCTCTTAGACTTGGTCTTTAGAACTCTGCCACCAGCATGACCAACTTGAGGGTGAGGTGCTCACGTTTACAGAGCTGAGTGGCCCAGGACCCAGGTCAGACTGCCTGAGTGGGAATTTGGGCTCTTATGGCTGTGCGGTCTTGAGCAAATAACTTAGCCTTTCTGGATTATCCTCATCTATAAATGGGTAGAATGATAGTTCCTACCTCATATGTTGGTGGGAGGTTTAGAATGAGATAATGCTTAGCACAGGCCTGCCATATGGTTAGAACAAAGGTTAGCTATTACAGCAACACTGTATTGTTGATATTATAGCTACATATAGTATAATAATATTAATTCCAGTAAAGTTAGTTAATTATAGCAGTATTAATATATTACAGCTCTATGATCATATGCTATAAAGTCTCCATGCCATAAGCAGAGATCATGTTTTAGGTTTCATCCACCTCCCCACTTCCCCTACCTGCCCTTCACAAAGAGTGGAGCAGACAGACTTGAGGATCTCGCAGGAACTGAGAGCCGAGTGGGCCCCAGGCCACGTGGGTGAGGGCGGTTGTGCTTTCGGTTGGAAGTATTTGAGCCTGTCTCTGCTGTCCGAATCTGGGCGGTACCTCTGCTCTTGGCAGGCACAGTCCCTCTCTGGGGTTGAGAAGGTGGAACAATGGGTGCTCTGTTGCTTGCTGGGACCATCTCAAGATATCCAACTTGGTCGGAAATGCAGCTATGGAGAGCGGGGTCTGGGCTCCAGGTCATGTGTGAAAGTGCGGGCAGAGAGGCCTCCCAGTCTCCAGGTCGGCTGGCACCCCAGGAAGGGTCAACCTAGAATCATGCGGCAGGCAGCGTTTCTGGCACCACTGAGCTCTAACGGGGATAAACAGTTCTGCGGTGGCCCAGCCCTCTTGTGATGACAGCCTGCGGTCAGTCCCAGGGCCAGGGGGAGGGACAGTGCTGTGTGTCCCTGGTCAGGCAATGGCAGGTTCCCACTAAAGCCTGGATCTCTGATTCTTGACCCTGTATTTGTGCCACCCACTAAAAATGGGGCCAAGGGGGCAGGACTGTGGAGTTGTTGCTGCCTGACTGGAACCAGTATTTAGCAGAGCTATCACTGAGGAATCCATCAGGAATTTGCTCTCTGGTGTATGGGGGTGAGGTGGAGAGGGACAGGTTAAACTAACCCTGGTACCTCTTGTGTTGCAGGTAGTCTGCCAGGCACTTCACATTCATTTTGTCTCTTACACTTCACAACCAAGGTAGTGGTATCATTATTCCCACCTTACAGGCCAGGAAACTGAGGCTCAGAGAAGTCAAGCGACTTGCCCAAGATGACACAGCCAGTAAGAAGTAGAGTCAGGATTAGAATCTGGGACTGTCTGGCTCAAACCCCCGTGCTCCGACCACTCTCTGGCATTGCCTTGCTGCACTAAGACACTATTATTTCTGCCTTGTGTTTGGGGGGCACTGTCATCTCTTAAAATGCCAGCTTCCGGCTTCCAAGCTTCAAGGCTTTCTTGGGCTATCAGGACGGGGCTGTGTGGACAAGACATCTGTCCTCCTGTGGCCATGGCTGTCAGGAGCTGTCAGGATTGGGCGGCACTCCCTTCGGACATGGCTCCCTTTCCCTGTTCTTAAAGGGCATTTTGGTCCTTCACCTCCAGATTTTAGAGGCTAAATTTGAGAGTAACTTGGAGGCTGCAGTCTGGAAATCCAATCCCCTGTGAACTCCATTCATTCCCAGCTATGTAAAGGATCACTTTCTCCTTAGCAGGTGAGCTGCGGTCAGACTTCCACCTGGGTGTAATTACAATCCTCTGCACTTCAGGCTCCTGGCTCTCAGAGACCTGAAGTTTTTGCAAGTACCTCTCCCCTCCCTAATAACTGGTTGGCAGCCGTTCATCAGAGCCCGAAGCCACAAGGTAACACCTCTCCTCGCTGCCTCCCTCTCCCTGTTGCTCTGGAGACGAATCAGGGCTCCACCCACTCCTGGTCCCAGGTTCAGAGAGCTAGAGATTATGATGTGGAAAAATATTTCTCCATATTTCATTGTTATGTTTTAATTTATGTTCATCTGGAGAGTGGCAGATTAGAGGTTGTGAAACTATCAGGGAAAAACAGCTTCTAAAAATACAAGTGTTGCCTGCATGATGGGCCAGATTTGGAAAGAGGGCGTCTTGCATTTTCTCTTGAGGTGAGAAGACAACAGGGTAATTATCCAATGAACGGTGCTGGCTCTCAGAGGAGCAGCAGTGCCAAATATTCGTGATGCCTATCCGCCCACTCAGCTACAAAGGGGCACTCGAGAGCCCTGTAAATAATATCTCTAGATTAGCTGGAGGGGATGTGCGGCTTCAGAAAATGGACAGCATCAATATTCTTTATTTCTTTCCTGGCAGAAACTCCAGTCATCTTCGTGGAGGTGACCCAGGCACTTGGGGGCACCGGGCTAGGAGAAGTTGTGAAGTGAGCTGAGCGTCACTGGCGCTAGTGCACGCCTCCTGCAGACCTCTCTCCCCGGCAGCTGTCCTGTGTGTGACCCTGGGCCTGCCATCTTGCCAACTCCACCTATGCTGAAGTCCTGACCCCATCACTCATATGGGCCTTTAGCAATTTTCCTAAACTGTCTGAGGTTGTTTCCCAGTTTTAAAAATGTATTGAGTATTAATCCCACTCTCTCATGTTGGTTTGGGGTAAAAGAAAGAATTAAGTATTGTGGAGGGCCTGGGACATGGCAAGGTCCCAATGAATATAATTTTTCTTCATAATATAATCAGGTGGGTTACAGCTGGCAAAGCTACTTAATAGGGTGCTTGAATGAATCACAAATAGCTGAGTTTCAGGCCATGGTGAAGATATTTTGGGGCAGGTGAAACTTTCTGGTGTAGTTCAAATTCTATGGAGACAACTGTCTTTTCAGCTTATTTGTAGGGTCAGCTCTGTATTGTCCTGAAGGGGAAGAAGGCCAAGAGGGACCACAGTTATAGTTTTTATAGTTTATAGTGCTCTTGCAAATGCACACTCAGCTTTATCAAGTAGCCATCAAAGCCACATGCATTTTGCAGATAACAACACGGGAGGTCAAGATTAAGCCCCTTCTCCAGTGGTAGGACAAGGACTCCTGAATCCTGTCTTCCTCCCCTCAGTAAGATGTCATGGGGAATGCATCCCTAGGTTGTCAGAAGACGTGGGGTGTGGCCCTCACAGAGGGGGTCCCAGGCATTGCCAAAAGGAATTATTAAGGGGAAGAGCCTTGCTCATCTGTAGAATCATTTTACTACAAGACTACAAAAAATCCCAGGATTTCTTCTGTCCTGGAACTTCTCCCCCTCCCAAGACCTGGTTCCTTTGTGCTGAAGGCCCCTAGCCTGGGCTTTACTCCTCTGGCGTATTTCAGAGGATGGGTCAGGTCAGAGAGGCAGCCCCTGGTGATTCCAGGCAGAATAGAACTTGGGGTTCAGTGTTTTCCTTCCAAGGAGCCTAACTCTGAAAGCAAGGCATTCCCACAGGTTGCCGGGGTGGGACGGATATGAGAGTGACGATTCCAAACATGCAGCATAGTGCCTAGCACCTGATAGGGGCTTAAATAGCTCTTGGATGCATGGCATGGAGAGGAGACTGAGGCATTTGGTGGCTACGTGTAATTTAGCCCAACCCAGTGTGGGCACTGGTCTCTGAGAACCATCCGATTCCTGAATTGGGAGGAGAATTAGGGATTGAGTAAGGCTACTTCCTTACTTTACCAATGAGGAAACTGAGGCCCAGGGTTGCACAGCGACCTGCCCCAGGCTACCTGGTCACTTGGAGGCAGAGCTTGGCTTGCTTGACCTCCAGCCTCCTTGCCACACCCTCACAATGCTCCCGGAAACAGGATTTCATGATGTCTCCATGGTGGACACAGATTACCTCAAACCTCACAAATACCTCAGCTGGATTTCCTTAAAATAACTGTTGTGATCAACTTAATGTGTTAGAGGTACTGGGAGTGGGTGGGGGAAAGAAAATCCTGTTAAGCCTGCTAACTGCCCATTTATTTCAGTCCCGGATCCTGAGAAAGCCGCTTATGAGTGATTGTGTGCGCTCTGGAAAGGCCATTATTAGGCAGCCTGTTTGGGCCGCACTGTTCTGGACCAAGAACCACCAGGTAGGAAGTAATATGACCGACAACCGAGAAACAAAAATACAGTCAGTTTTAAGTGACAAATCTGGAAGCTCTTTATTCAGGAACTGTCTTTTGCTTAAGCAACATGGTAGAATGCCTAGATTGACTATACAGTTTTTTCGTTTTTAAAAGTTTTAAGTGTGCAATAAAAACAATACCATTACCACTACTAAAAATAGTAGCTACTGTTTATCAAGCACTTACTATGTCCCAGACACTGTGCTAAGAGTTGTACACGCATTCTCTGCATTTAATCCTCACAACGAAGCCTGTGAACTCTGGATAATACCCTTAGCCCCATTTACACAGGAACAGAATGGAAGTTCTGCGAGGTTAAGTCATTTACCTACTTGAGACTTAGTTACTAAATAGTACAGCTGGGACTCAAACCCAGGGGTGCTGGGCTCTAAGACCCGGAGCCTCACTCACCAGGGTTCTGAAGTCAGCATGTGTGTGTGGTCAGAGCCACCCTTGAAAATCTCTCAATCACTCATCAAGTATGGGGTTCAGCTAATATTTTCCCAGCTGATCATCAGATGAAGGCATTTCCCTAAGTTTAGGGGCGAGGTTGTGGGAAAAATAAGTGTTTTTGTATGCTAGAATTATACTCAGTGCAGCAAGATGCTCACACGACGAGGGGCACACAGGAGGAAAGTGTGCCCCATCTCCCTCTTCACACCCACAGTGGGCACATGCTCACCATGGACTGGAGAGTGGAACCAGCCCCTTGTTTATTATCATTATTGTTATTTCCCTCTCTCGGGCTTGCTCACTGCTTGGTTGTTTGCTTGCCAAGCACTTAGAGTTGAATTCTTTCAAGTTAAATTCATCTAGGAAGGGATTCTACTAAATTATCCCCCAAGCTTCCAGCTGGCAAATGAGACAAACAAATAAAGAGCAAAACAAGTTCTTTGGCTTCCATGGGCCAGAGTTCAGTCTTTCTCAGGCATGAACTTTGCTCATGTGCTTCTTTAGTGGTTGCCCTCTGACTGCTTTGCTTCCCCCGTCTGACTGCTGGGTGGTAGGAGCCGTCCTCTACCCTGCTCCCTCTGAGTCTGTGCTCTATCATACATTCATTCCACGAGAACTGACTGCACGCAATGCCCAGAACTCGAGGATGCAGGACAGAGGAAGAACCAGTGTATACAAGACAGCTTGGACTCTTGCTGGGCATGCAGTAAGCTAAGGTGATCCAGGCACCTAACTAGGGCAACCCGCTGTCCTGGTTTACACGGGGCTGCCTGATTTAGCACCAGGAGTCCCTCAACCCAGGAAATCCTTCAGTCCCAGCAAACTGGGACAGCTGGTCACCCTACACCCAGCCTGAGGAGACATGGAACGGATGCTCCAGGTGAGACTGCTCCAAAGAGTAGGACCTCTCCAGGAACATAAAAGAGAGAGAGCGGAGGAGCCAGGCAGAGGGACAGACACAAGCAAAGGGACAGCGGCATGAAAGAGTAGCATGGGTAGAGTAGAGGGTCCATGTCAAGGAGTGGTAGGATAGGAGGCACGAAGCTTGTGCTTAGTTATGCTGTGGGCTGTCTATTCTCTGGAACCTACTTCTAGGAAGAACAAGGAAATGCTGGGTGCCTGATACTTGGGAGGTGCTTCACTAGACGAATTCTGGAGACAGAAGGAGAAGTGTGTTGTGTGGGGCACACCTACTTTGGGTCCAGCAGTCCTCGTCAGCATGCCTTGCTGATGCCCTCACATGGCATGGGCTTCAGAACCGCTCATTGTTACTCAAGTTCACATCCCTAATCTACTTGGTGAGTAACCTCAATGCCATTGAGAAGAAGGAGCCCCACTTTTCCCTCAGTGTCACCAGGAAGGCAGCATTGGGTGTCAGTGGGCCCTCCCACTTACCACCTGAATGACTGGCCAACTCTGGACCTTCTCTGACCCTCAGTAATCTACAAAACAGGGATGGCAATAGCTTCCTTGCAGGGACATTGTGAGGTCCAAATAAGAAAATGTCCACATAAGTACCTGGTACAGCATCCAGCACATAAAATGTATTTGGAGGAAGTGACGTTCAAGCTGAATCTCCGAGGAGGAGTTCTCCAGGTGAAGCAGGAGGGAAAAGACGCTCAGACAACTGGGCTCAGCACATATGAAGGCATGGAGCCCCGAAGGAGCCTGTGAACTAGGGGAGTGGTGAATGGTGTGTATGGCTGTTGCATGGGCTTCTCCCCACCTCCAGTGCTCCCTGACCTAGAATCTTCAGAGCCATATTTGACACCTCCTCTCCTCACCCCTCACAATCAGTCACCATTTCCTGTTGATGCTACCTCCTAAGTCTCTCTTGAATATACTTTTATCCACCCCCACCCCCATCCAGGGACCATCGCTCTCTCCTGGCTACTGCCTCCCCGTGGGTCTCCCTGCTTCCACCCTTGCCCCCTTCCAGTCCATTCTACGTACCAGCAGCCAGAGTGATCGTTGGATAATGCAAAGCTGATGCTGTCATTCCTCTGCCAGTGCCCTTTGCTAGATTCCTATTGTTCTTGGGGCACGCAGCCACAAGACAACCCTTGGCCTGTAGGGAGGGTGCTGAAGGATATGGTCCCCGCCCACTTTTCAGCCGCCCCTTGAGCTCTTTTCCTCCTTCTCTCTACCCTCCTCCCACGGTGGTTCTACTCAGGTCCTAGAACACATCTCACTCCTTCTCCACCCACAACCTTGACTTGCAACCCACTTCCTCCTCGTTAGCCTAGTTAATTTCTACTCATCACTTAGGTTTTAGTGTAACTGTCACTTCCTCTCTGTGTTCTGTAGCATTCTCAGCCAGTGTATTCCATTTGCCGCTGATTTTAGTTAAGTATCTTTGAATTTGGGGGAGAAGGTGTTTTGAGAGGCAGTGTAGTCCAATGGTAGGAGCATGAGCTTGGGAAGCCAGAGTGACTGGGCTCAGAACCTGTTGCTGACCCTTACTGGCTGTGTGACCTTATCTACCCACCTGGGGCCTCAGTTTCCCCATCAGTACAAAGAAATAATAATAGTATCCATCTCAGGGAGTTGTTGTGAGGATTAAATGAGTTCATATTGGTAACCCCATGTCTGGCCCGTAATAAGTACTATACTGGCATTTGTTACATAAATAAAATGAATACCCCACGAGGATTTTGCTCAAACTCCAAGTGTGGCATCTATCATGTTGCATTTAATCAGACGTGCTTGTCTCCCCTTCCCCTCAACTATAAGGTCCTTTTGAGGACAGGGACTATGGCTTAGGCATCTCTCTGTATGCTGGTGCCCAGAAGAACGCCCAGGGCACAGTGGGTATTAACAAACAGAGTTGGAAAGGAATAACACACCATGAAGAAGAGTTGAAATGGCAATGAGAGAACCATATCCTAGAGACAGGCCTCATGCTTAACTTTGCCCTCCTCCATTAGAATGACAGCTCACAAGATGGGTCAGAGGGGCCAATTACCCCAGGTTTGAGTGGCCTGCCCTCTTGGGGAGACTCAACACCACTGGGAGATTCACCCAAAATTTCCATAGAAATTTTCTCAAACAGCTCAGTCCTCAAGAAGAGAGCTCACATTGGACATAAATTTTAAAAAACAGACAATAAAACTCAAGGAGTGATCTGGAATGGCTGGGAATGTCACTTTAAAATGCCCTTTTTAAGTATGGAGGGAATTAAGATACTTGATTAATAGATAAATCTCCCTGAGAATAAATTAGAAAATACTCAGTTTTCTTGCTTCAATAGCACTTTTCGCAGAGCTATTAAATTACCAATACTAAGGAAAAAAAGAAGACTCATTAAAAAATTGATTTAGGACAACTTGCTAAGAGATATTTTTACTCAATTAACATGGTATTATTGGAGGCAGCTGTGCTCTTTAACTCCCCAAATTCACTTAAAAAATAGATGGAGAACCATCTTTGTACTTTATATCTGTGATTTATTTTTGGGAATGGAGTCTGTACGCTGAATGGTGATAAGGCACTGAGAGAGATACAGCAAAGGGACACAGGTTACCCCCTTGTATCCTGACAACAGGCTCCTCTCCCACCCCCACCCACGTCTCTAGTGGTGTCTGTGTATGTGTGTGTGTGTGTGTGTGTGTATTCCTGAGAAACTTCTGCCAGGTACAAAATCCCCTTCTATCTTCAGTATCATAGGAGTCACCCTAAATTGCAATGTGTCAATTGCTTATTTGCCAAATATTAGATCAGAGCCCCCTGGAGTTGGAAGGATTCTTAGAATAGCTCTCCCCAGTTGCCACTTTACTGGTCTGCAAAACTTTTGTTACCAATGGGGACCTCTTAATCTTTAGTAACTTGGCATTTGACAGAGGGAGTGTTATATCTGATACTCTACATAGTCCATATGATTTGTGTTTCATTTCAGTAATGATAAAAATGGATTAAAGATAATTTAAAATATTTACTGCCTTTTTGAAGAATTTAGTTACTTAGTTGGTGAGCATTGAAGAATTTAGTAAATTCTACACCTACATCATTTTGTAAGTAGGGAGGTCATAGCTTCGGTGGGAAATCACAGTCACCACCTAGAGACCCACTGGGTGAAGGGCTCCCCTAAAACACCCCCGACATGAGGTTATAAGGCCGCCAGGGTCTGAGGACTCATCCACCCAATCTGCACAAGGCTCATGATAAGGAGTTAATTGCTCAAGGAGGCCCAGTTAGTGGTAGAGTCAGGTCTCAAACTAGGCTTCCTGACTCCTAACCCTGAACCCTTTCACAAGTCCCCAAGCCCAGGGTGAGGGACTGGTGTTGATTGTTAGCATAATGACACGCCACGTAGTTTTTCCACTTGCTGTAGATGTTGACAACAGAATGTTGCCTCAGAAACATGAGATGTACTCATCAGGGGGCTGGAGGGGACATCCAGGGGTCTTGTGGTCTCCTGCTGCCTCCAGGAACACTGCTCAGTGTGGAAGGGCCCAAGCAGAGGAGGGGAGGGGGGCCTGGAGCTCTAGCGGCGGCAGCAGCTCCATGCACCTGCTAAGTGCCCCGCCTGCTTTTCATGAACCGTTTCTTACCCTTACAGCCTAAGAGGTAGGTATTACTTGCCCATTTTCCAGATGAAGCAATGAGGCCCAGAGAGGTTGTGTAACTTATCGAAGACTTGAGTCTGCCTGACTCTAAAGCCTGAGGAAGCTCTTCCAATGTCTCCATACAAGTAGACAACCCTGTCCAAAAGTGGACGTGTCTGTGTGAAGAGAGGATAGAGCATCAGCTGGAGAGGGGAGATGAGGTGCATGAAAGTTTTCCCCAGTTCACTTTGTTATAATTATTTTTAAGAGAATGCCTACAGTGCATGGACTACCTCTGAAAGGGGACAGGAGAAAGGGCTCCCATTAGCTGCCTCTGGGGTGAAAACTGGGAGGCTGGTGCTGGGAGGGAGACTCTTTACCATACACTGTTTTGCACCTTTTATAATTTTGTATGTGTGAATGTATCACTTTATTAAAAATAAATAAAATTTAAATTTAAAAAAGGAAAAGAAGAGAAAGATAATGCATGCACTTGCTAAAGAATTTAGTCTGTGCAAATGGGAATACAGAACACAGTGACAAATCTCCTCCTGCTTCTGACCCCCAGGCCCTCCTGGCCCCTCCGCCCCAGTCAGCCATTGCTATTGCTCTAGAGACACCTTATACACATACAAGCACACATGTGCCCATGTCCTCTTTTTACATAAGTTGGATTAGGCCATACATACTGAGTGGCGTCTTGTTTTTTCACTTAATATATCTTGGAGGATATTCCACCTAAGTGCATACAGGTCTACCTCATTCATTTTAAAGGCAGCATAGTGTTCTTCTATGTGGATGTACCAAGATTTATTTATCCAGTTCCCTGTTAATAGACATTTAAATTTTTTCCAGTCTTTTGCTACTATTGATAACCCAACAGTGAATATTCTTACTATGTCTTTCCACACATGTGCAGGTCAATCTGTAAGATAAACATTTAGAAGTGCAATTGCTAGCTCAAAGGATATTCGTGTACCTTTAATTTTTTAAAATTGTATGTGCAGTTTAAAATTTGAGAGACATTGCCACGCTGTCCCCTGAAGAGGTTGTACAGTTACCCTTCTACCACAAGGCATGAGGATGTTGGTTCCTCGCAAACACGAAGGGTTGTCGCCAAGTGGGACAAACTTTCTATGGAAGAAAAGTCTTTAGAGACACAGTGTGTTCAGCTGAGAGCTGCAAGGATGGGTGCAGCGGCCTCTCTAGGGCAGCAGCGGGAACTTGAGCATCTGCCCCTCTCCCTGGGGGCTGGGCTTTCCCCCATCAGTCAATCTGTGGCTATTTATGGAGCATCCATTATGTGCCACGCACTTTACCAGGAGCTGTAGGCGTCACCAGGAATCAAAGACTCTGGACCTGCCTGCAAGAAGCTTGTGATCTAACTGGGCAGCTAAGAAATCCCTGATGAGAAGAGAAGCAACAATACAAGGCCATGAGCCCAAGTTTTAAGTGAGGCTTATGGACAACAAATGTCTTAGGAGTTTGGGAAGTCAGATCACTTTTAGCCAATGTGATCTTGTAGAGGCTTCTCAGAGGAGGCAGAATTTGATGCTAGCCTTGAGGAATGGGAGAGAGTTTGCTGGGCCAAGAGGAAGAAGATGGGTGTTAGAGGTGGGAGACAGATTCTTAATTCTTAGGCAACAATTAATTTGTGCTGATCACATGTCAGATACGGTGTGAGACACTCATTCATTCATTTGCTCAAATAACATGTACTGCATGCCTATTGTGGGCCCGGCACTGTCCTAGGAGCCTGGGAAACTTAGATTCTAGGCATTCTCATATTTGTATGCCTCATTTTACAGAGAAGCAAAGTGAGGCCCTGGGAGGTTAAATGACTTGCCCAAGGTCACTCAGCTACTGTGTGGCCAAGCTGGGGGTTTGACGTGGGTCTTTTGATCCTAATTGTGGTGATTTCACTTGCTAACTGCTGGAGGGCAAAGGTGCAGAAGGAGAAATGAACAAGACGCGTTTGGGAGACAAAATACAGGTCAGTCTATAAAAGACAAATTGGGCACCAGACCTGAGGTCTATTCTAGTTGTCCAAGCCACATACCCTTGTAACAAAACAATTCTGTAAGAAAAGATGACATTTCTGTGGTCTGAAATTTCATGTCTCATGCAAGTGGTATTTATTTTTTCCTGCAAATTACAATCCGCATTGACATTATTAAGGAAATCACATGGACCTAGCAGAAAATGAAGAATCCAGTTGATTATTTTTATTGCTATAGAAGTCCTTTGTAGGCGGGCTGGGCAGAGACCCAATTTCATTTGCTTGTAATATTGCAAATGCTGCTAATTGCCTGTCTTTGGTAAAGGATAGAGACAAAGGAACAATCAAAGGTATTTATTAGAAATTTTGTTTGGACAAATTAGCTTCACATTTCAGTGGCCCTCATCTCGGTGCAGAACACCAAAACTCCACGACAAACTAAATGACAGTCATGACATTACCTTTCCTATTGTTTGTACAGTTGTTTCTGGCAATGTCTCCAAAGTACCACTGAACAGATTATTTTCAGGCTGATTTTTTTTTGTTTTCTGCAGAGGTTGAACTATCGGTGGATTGCCATTCAATTCAATTTAGTAGTTATGACAGTTAGAATAACTGCATTGCATCTTAATATGTGAGTTTCATGCATAAGTCACGTTATTTGCCAAGCAATAAAGAGCAGAGAAGCTGCTAGGAGACTGAAAATCAGTGCTCAACAGGCAACTGGGTCTTATAGGTTGGAAAGTGGGAATTCATCAAACATCCAAGAGTCCACTGGACCCTGGCTTCAACTCTGGGGCCCAGAGCCCAACAGAATGTGGGCCACATTCTTGGTCCTTAATGAATCTTTATTGACATGACAGCCTTTTAATGCTCATAAAAGTTGCCTTAACTCTCTAGTCTGATGTACATTTTCCCATTCACTCATTCATTCATTTCTGAGAGTTCAGTTCTGTTGGAGGTAGGAAGAATCAAGCATGGTCTTTGCCCCTGAATTATAACACTGTAAATGTTACAAAACATGTGCACACTAATTTCTAGTAGTGCAAGGTGGGAAGTGGTCTGTGTCATGAAAACAATGCCCTTGAGAGAGGCGCATGCCATGGGCTAAGAACCAAAATCGGAGTTCAACTCTTGGCTCCTACACTTACCAACTATATGACCTGGGGCACTTTGTGTAACCTCCCTAGGCCCTAGTTTTCGATCTGTGAGATGGGGAGAAATCACAGTAATAGCTACATGATGGGGTTGTTAGAGGAGTAAATGAAAGAGAGCTTGTAAACTGCCTGGCACTCAGCTCAAGAAATGCAAGCTATCATAATAATAATAACAGTTATTGTTTATTCTTGGAGTTTAATCATTACTTTTAGCTTGGAGGCAAGGCAGGCAGTGGTGGGCATTATCGGAGAGGGCTTTCGGATGGGCCAGGCTTGGGTACACTGAGCTGTGGGGAGGAGGCAGGTCTTTGGGGGGTAGAAGCTAACAGCCGGAGCCTGGGCAGGAAGGTGTGGGGTGGGTGCAGGGTGCAGGTCCTTCTGCCTGGAGCAGGGGGAGGTGAGATGAGACTGGAAAGGTAGGAGGATCAGATCATGGAGGACTTGTGGACCCCTGCAGACTGGCATGTGGTTCGATCTTCCCCAAGAACCAGGCCAGTCCTCACAGGCCGAGGGGCAATGACATGGTGAAAATCAGTTGCTTGAGGCCTGCTTCCCCTGGAGATCAAGTATTCTATGCTAAAAATGAAATTCAGTTACTGCTTAGCTGGGCAATTCCCTCAATTAAAGGAAGCAGCAAACACAGGCATTTTCTAACGTCTACATCATCCATCTCTAGGACTGTGCGGGAGCTTCCAGCAGGGGCAGTCGGGGCAAATGGAGACGTGTCTTCCAAGGGCTTAAAGGGAGATTCATTATCAATGATTTTAAAACCTTTTATTTTCCTGTATGTGGAGTTTTGTGCCCTTTAAGATGACACAGTGAATATTTTTTCCCCCAAATTATTATCTTTCAAAAGAGTTTTGGCCCATAAAATGTCTGTGAGCCCCACTCACATCTTCTCTCTCGGCCTTTCCAGTTCTGTCCCCAGGACCCCGGTCCTTTGTGGTGAGCTGCTAAGCAGGCTTTCTGGAAAGCTGGGGCCCAGCTGCTGAACCATGGTGGGCGTGTCACCCCCGCTTCCTTCTTTCACTTCTTTCTTCAGCTCTAATGGGGCTCTTGGAGCCTCAGAAGCACCTTACCCTGTCCAAAGATATATCTTGGCAGAGCAAATCAAGGCAGATTTTGTTTAAAAAGGTGGGAGGTGGCTGAACCCTTTTCTTCCCTGGAATAAACTCTATAGACAACCTGCTGGCTTCATCACCGATGCCTGTAGACGACAGTTGAAGGGAAAATATCTTTAGAAGGAAAATGTTAAGGAGCCTGGGGGGAAGCTCCCACTCAGAGCTCGGCAAACACTGACGACCTGAACCCAGCGTGAGGCCTCTGTGGTGCAGGACTGACTGTTCTGAGACAGCGCCGCTCTTGATGGGCGCAGGTTGAGTTAGAATGAGTCTGATTGTTGGTGAGGTGCAGGAAGCACAGAAACGGAAGGGCTACAGAGTTCAAGACCAGATGGACTTTCCTCTGAGCGAACTGCTAACAGGCAGCAATTGTAGAACATTTTACAGCCCCCCAAACATGGGGACACACACCACTCATTTGATTCCAACCCCAGCCCTGTAAGGACGGAGGTCTCAGCCTTGTTTCATAGGAAACTGAGGCTCAGAGAGGCTAAATGGCTTGTTTAAGATGTCACAGAACCAGCACCTGGCAGAATCAGGGCTTCCGAGGGTCCAACTGCAAATGCTGTGCTCCTTCCATGACATCATGTTTCTGCCATTTGGCATGCAGCCATCAGAATGGGGCCCAGACCGGCCAACAGACTGACCCCGGGTATTCTAGTCCTAGCTCTGTGTGAATCACTATAACTGTTTGGGCCTCAGTTTACCCAGCTGCATGAAGGAGGGGACTGACTCCAGCTGACACCTGTGATGCTAGCCCAGGAGGAAGGCAAAACTACTTGGCACACAGAAGAAATCAGGAGGAACCAGTCCACATTGCTTCCTGTGAATTGCGTCCCTTGGAGGATGGTATGTAAAATGTGACATTAGACTAAATAGGACAGAAGATGAAGACTCCCAGCACCATGTGTTTCCCTGGATATCTCATTAGGTTCTGCTCTGAAAGAACCTGACCTGCTTTCTTCCCAAATGAGCTCTGGGGACCACCTGGCTCTCTGCGTATCAGAGACACGGAGAAACTGTGCTGATCACTTAGCCCTGCCGAGATTCAGTATCTATCTGTAAAATGGGGTCATTTGGGAATACCTTCCTCCCAGGGTTGTTGTGAGAAGTGAGACAATGCATGAACTCTGTTTGGCATGCTGCCTGGCATAAGAATTGTCCCCTAAATGATCTGTCACTTTTATTGCTAACATTTGTTCAGTGCTCACCCTGTGTCAGGCGCTGTGCTAACCACTTTATATAAATTAATTCACTCAATCCTTTCAGATGACATAATGCAGGTAAAGAGCTTCACATAGTTCCTGCCACATGGAAAATGCACAGAGTGGTACCTATTGTTATATAATGTCTTGCACAGTTAAACCTGCCCAGGTCTGGGCCCTGTCCTGGACTGCTGCTTTCATGGAGACCAATGCCATGACTTAGCTCATGTGGTCCTTCAATACCTCCATTTACTGGGAAACAGGAGGGGGACAGTCACCTCTGATTTGAGGGCAGGAGGGTCAGGGAAGGTGCGATGGAGAGAGGATACTTGAGTTGGGTCTTGAAGGAAGAACAGGAGTTTGTTAGGCAGAGGAGGGGAAGGAGGGGCAGAGGAGGGGAAGTTGGGCAGAGGAGGGGAAGCTGTAGGTCACTGGAGATGGTCAGCGAGCAGGCAGGGGGCTGATGGTGGAGGGCCTTGGCGGCCAGGCTAAGTTGCATCTTCTCCAGAGGCCATGAGGAGCTTTTGATGGATTTTAAGCAGGCAAGAAACATGATGAAATCTGCCTCTTTGAGAGATCACTGGGATTGCAGGGTGGAGGATGGATGGGAGAGGGCGACCTGCTAAGGGCCTAGAGCAGGAGTGCAGGGAAGAGGGGGTAGGCATGTGAAAAGGATAAAGGCATGGGGGTGTAGGGGTGTGTGAGAGACATAATGGGGTGAGGGTCAACTGGACTGACTGGCCAGATGTGGTGTGAGGGAGGGAGAGAAGTCCACAGTGACTTCCAGTGCTCTGCCTCGGGAAGGGCTAACTAGGGAGGGCTGAGAAGGGACCATCGGAGGCGGTGTTTGAGAAATCTTTAGTGTCCTCAGCAAGGGCAGTTCGGTAGACAGAGATGGGTGCCCCTCTGCTCTGGTGGCTGCCCTGAGGCCCTGAGTCCATGGGGACCTGGAAGCTGTTCCCTCATGCTTGTGGGGGTGGCCAGGAGACTCGCCGGCAGGCTTTGGCTGCCCCAGTGTGGGAGTGACTTTGTGTCCATGAGGGGATGAGGACTGTGTGCTGAGAGGGGAGTTGAGGGACCCTGAAGATATTTAGCCTGGGTGGGGGGTACTGAGATGGGTTGAGGAAAATGTCACCTTCACAGCAACCCTTCATGTCTTCATGGAGGAGATCTAGCTCTCTGTGTTCCCCAAAGCCAAACTCTGATACAAAAGGAGCTAGATCTGGGCTCAATATAAGGGAGACTTTGTTTCCTCATCTACAAGATGGCGACAAATTACCTACATCAAAGGTGGAGAAGGGTGGAAGGAGAAAGCATGTAAAGCACTCTTTACTGCTCCTGGCACAGAGGATGTGCCCCTGCAGGAACTGTCCCCTTCTCTTCCACCTAAGGTCCCCGTGCGCCTTTGCCCCAATCCCCTGCTGGAACTCTCAGCAGGAGAGGGACAGTTGCTTCATGATTGATGTAGAAAGACTTTGGGTCAAGTGGCTGAGGTGTTACCTTCCCACTCCAAGACTATACCATTCCTGGGTGAGTAGGTGGATCTGGTGTGGCTGCAACGTGTTTTACTTGACAATGAGTCATTAATAAAAAAGATGGTGAGTTTCCTTCTAATTGGATTTGCTTCCACACAAGAGAAAGAGCGTAAAACGGCTGTAGTCCACCAGGAGAACTGGGTGCCCGGCCCTGACTTGTCTAGGTTGGGGATGGTCAGGACCCTTGATCTTTCTGGAGCCAGCTTCGTGCACTGGAATGAGTGAGAGATTTGGGGTCAGGAACCTGGGATGTAGGCCCATCTTTGTCCCTTACCAGCTCTGTGACCTTGGACAAGTCGCCTAACCTCTAAGACTCACGTTCCTCCTTCTCAGCATTGTTTAAAGGATTGCAGGAGATGATGTATGCAAAGCCCCTCACTGTGCCTGGCATATAGCAAGTACACAGGAAATTTTAGTCAGATCTATAGCTGAACCAGCTGACGTGAGAAAACTATTAACTGGAACAGTTTCTTCTCCTCCTACCTCCCGGCTGCATCTTCAGATGCTGTCCTCAGACATTTCCTCTGGAGTTCTGTCTGTGGGTTGTCATTTTGTCTGCTTGCCTTTCATCCTCCTGAAGTCTCGCTAATCACACAGGAAGTGGGTGGGTAATGGGCTTCTCTGTTGTTCCACTGGCCTCCCCGTGAGTCTTACTGTTTTGCTTTCCTCACCACGGGGGCTTCTCACACCCTCTAATGACTGTTTTCCTTTCAGAAATGGCATATTTTTAGACAAAAGCATTTCCTGTGGCTCATCTCCGACTCTCTGGCAGCTCTCTGATTTCTCATCAGTTTTCCCCGCCTCTCTGTGGTCACATCAAACCCACCCCAGCAGCCTACGTGCAGGAAATGCAGGAACCACAGGCTCCCAGCAGCCTTCTCTGCTCTGAGCTGATACCCAGCGCTCAGGGGCTGGGGCCGGGCTGGGGCCGGGCTGGGGCTGGGGTGGGGGAATCTTTGGTTGAGGCGTTGGGTCAGAGTAGTTGGGATTGCAGTGGATATTTCTTCTGGCCTCTGTCCTGCTCTGCCCCAGTTGTCCAGCTCTGCCAATGTTGGAGGATAGGGGTGGTGGGCCTGGTTTCAAAGTTACCCCAAACACTCACCCTTCTTAGTCAAACCCAAATTGAAATAACCCTCCTCTTCTCTTATTAACAACATAGTCAGACATACCTAGGTTTCAATCATGGCTTCTCTGTTGACTAGTTTGGTGAGTGACTCAAATGCTCTAAGCCTCAGTTTCTTTATTTGGAAAATGAGGATACTACTGGTAAACCTCACAGAGCCATTGTAAAGATGATATGCAATACAGTAGGTGAGTAAAATGCTTAGCAGCCATACCTGGCACTTCGTTGCTCTTATTATTTCTAATTTAAATAAATATAATGATTTAGTTATAGTTACATTTTAAATGTATAACATTTATAGTTTTATAATTTATTGTTTAATTATAATGATTTATGTATGTGCTTTACTCCCCTCACAGGCTGTGAGCCCTTTGAAGGAAGGGGCTAGATCTTCTTCATCTCTGGATACAAAGGGCAGAGTAAGTACCCAGTACATGTCTGAGGGGCTGAGGAGTGTGGCCCAAGACCTTCAGGAGCCCAAAGAGCTTAATTACCTTCGGCAGGTAGGGAAAGCTCACGGCCTGTGCAGGAATGTTGTGCACGTAGGAAGGTAATGAGAAGAAGTACACGACTGGCCCCTGCCCCCAGGAAGCTTCAATGGGAAGACAGGCAAGAGCCAGAAGGAGAGGAGCCCGAGGGGCATTCAGAGGAGGGAAAGGGCACATGGCTGGACTGGCTGCGGAAGCATCGATGAGGACAGCTATGACTGGGTGAGGGGAGGAGGAGGTTGCAGGGCCTTCAGGCACCTGCCCTCTCTAAGCCTCTCTACACGATGAGGATTGGATAGTCATGCATTTCTGTTTGGTTTAATTCATTCATTCAGTTGACTCATATTTTTGGAGCACTGACTCTAGATATTTTAGCCAAATCTCCATTCACTATTTAGCCCACCCCTAGATCACTATGACAAGGTGTGTGGCACTCAGACTGTCCTTCCCTCCTCCCATGACCATGACAGACACGGCTAATGAATTACAGCATTCTTCCACACTGAGTCTGGTGTCATCTCACAATCCTCCATTCAGGCGCATCCCGGATGGAATGGAATTGTTACTTGAGCTAAAAGCCACTTACCATCTTTGACCTAGACTCTTGGATTACTGGGTATGTCCTGGGCCCTCCACAAATTTCAAAAGCTTATAATTTTCCCCACAAAATGCTACCATGCTTCAATTCTTTTCACCTTTATGGAAGCCCATTTCTCACCCATTGCTTGAAATATTTTAGAGAGATGTCAGGTATTAGGAAGACGACAGGCAGGCAGACAACAGGACAGTCTCCACCTTTATCTACTCATATCTGGAAGGTATTCAGAAAGATCTTAAGTTTCAGCTTTGGATGACAGGTTAAATGTGATTCTTTCTGTATTTTTATTTTTTTAAATTCTGTTTTAAGCAAGTATTAATTTCTTAATAGAAAAAAATCCATTTTAAAAAAATGCATTTTATTTAAAAAACTTATAAAAGTTACTCAGACTTATCACTATATATCCTTTCGTACCTTTTGAACAATGGACCGTGTGAATACGCTACCTAATAAAAAATAAAGTAGGGGCTGGACTGGTGGCATAGTAGTTGAGTTCACATGCTCCACGTCGGCGGCCCGGAGTTCACAGGTTTGGATCCTGCGTGCGGACCTACACACCACTCTCAGGCCATGCTGTGGCAGCATCCCACATATGAAACAGAAGAAGATGGGTACAGATGTTAGCTCGGGGACAATCTTCCTCAAGAAAAAAGAGGAAGATTGGCAACAGATATTAGCTCTGGGCCAACCATCCTCAGCAAAAATAAATAAATAAATAAAGTAAATAAATTAAAAGCTGGTCTTTATGCTTGTACATGGGGAATACCCTCTTCTATGAACAAATTTCCCATTTACAGAGTCTTAAAATTCAAAGAACATATTCCATGAAGATAATGAGGATGATGGAAAGTCATCTAGCATAAGGAAGGCTGTTCACCTGGGGGTGATCAATTTTTTTAAAAAAATCCCAAATAGCTTTAAAAAGATAGAGTCTAGATGGAGGTGAACTGACTCTGCAGCAAATGAAATTTAAAGTTTAGGTTCCTATTTGCAAGACCTCTTTTGTACTTTCATACCTAATTTTGTATTTTTAATTTTGTATTCTTAAAGTGAGCCTCCCCTCCCCATCCCAAATTATATGGGGCTTCAGGCTCTGCCATGTCCAGAGGGAAGTTCTCAAACTTGAACGCGTTATCAGAGTTCCCTAGAGGGCTTGCTAAAACCCGGATTGCTGGGCCCCATCCCCAGAGTTTCTGATTCATTAGGTCTGACCCCAAAACTGACATGTCTGACAAATTTCCCAGTGATGCTGATGCTGTGGGTCCGGGAACCACACTTTGGGAACCATTGTCATAGAGGATACGGATCTTGGCTCTGAGAGGCATTGCTGGGGAAGTGGAAAGAGTACAAGTCTAGGAGTCACTTTGTTGGGGCTCCTGTGTGTGCTGTGTGGCATGGGGTGAACAATGTGACCTCTCTGAACACACTGTCTTCATCCCTAATCTGGGGATAAGTTGAGCTGCTTTGCCTATTCCCAAGGGTTGAGTGAGATAATCAGTAATAACTCTCTCATTGGGCACTTACCAGGTACTGAGCACTTTTCAAACATTATTTCAATTAATTTTCTCAACATTTCTATGAAGTAGGTCCTATTATTCTTATTTTACAGTCTCAGAAACTGAAGTTTAGGAAGCTTCAGCACCTTGTCAGGAGCATTGTATCAGAGGTAGTTTCGGCTGACCCCAGAGCCCAAGCTGTCAACCACGGAGCAGTCCCTGACCCTCAGTGGGAGACCCTGTGAACACTGAGACTTGCCAAACAACCATTAGCTGTGGTTTTTCTAAGTGGTGAGCAGGAGGTGATGTAAGGGTACCTGGTGGGTGAATTACTCTGAAACTGTGGGCAAACCCCAATTAATTCAAGTCTGGGCAGATTGGGAGGGTTCCAAAAGAAAACACAACAAAACACATCAATCACTCAGTTACTCTGGGAAACAGCCACTCTGATAAGACATAGGCATTAATTAGGAGGAAGAGGGAGCAGAGTAAACAGCCAGCAGGAAGACCAGAGGGCTCTTTAACTGCCCCACCAAGCCCAGGGAAGCTGCCTCCCAGAAAACCTGGCAGCACATCACAGACACTGCAGCTGATTCATTAAGCCAAAGCAGCCATCTTGGGGAAAGGGCAGCTCTGAAGAAAGAAAAAATTGCTTATGTGAGGGGACCAGGAAAAGCCACCAGTGGGATACGAAATGTGCAAATCAGAAATTGTGAGCTCAGGAGCGACTCAGGGGAGCTTACAGAGATAAGGAACCCATAATCAAATGTTCTGCACCTCAAACACCCTTGTCTGAAATACAAGTACCTTTTGGTCACTGGAACAAGGTCCCATGTGCAGGGGTGGGTGGGACAGATGATCACTGATGGCCATTTCAGCTCTCAGTTCCAATGACCCTCTGTAAGTTGGATTCATGCTTCATTGGTCTACCAGATTTCTTTCCCCAGGTAAGCAAGCATTTGGGTAGGAATACAATGAATGGAAAACATTTTAAATATCAGAAAGAATTTGATGAAATTTCCTGCCAAAGTTTAGTAGGAAAAATGTTGTTATAACTACGACACACGAGTAGGAATATTGGATAACAAATTACTTTATAAAAAAAGGGGATTGTTGTGAGGAGTCCAATAAGGCAATGGGTGTCTGAAAAGTACTTTGAAAACTGGAATTATTACTCATTAGAATAAAGGCATGGACAAAAATTGGGATAATTTTCTCAATGAAGACATGTGAAAAGTGACTTGACTTAGTAATTGCAATAACTACTATAGACGAGTTTTTATAAGATATGGAAAAAGAAAAAAGAATCCATGTGCATTCCAGAGGTAAAATGCTCAGCTGATTGTGCTGATGGAATGGGGCTATGTGAATGGGCAGAAAAATGACCTTCAAAGTGGACAAGGTCATGATGTGTTTAGCAAAAAGCAACCCAAATAGCATATAAAGTGGTTGGCTCTGACCTAGTAAGTATAAACCAGGGAAGAATTTCAGTCTTGCAGATTGTTTCTCACCTGTGACACCAGTTTAGTCAAGATAGCTAACAGAATATTTAAAATAATCTAGATCCTTAGAACTTACAGGAACCATGGAGGTAATGTAGTCTATTGATGACTATAATTTTATAGATGAGAAAGCTGAGCCCCAGAAGCTAAGTGGCTTGTTGAAGGTTCTATAACTATAGACTACATTGTATACAAAAAAGAAAACATTGGTCTACTTTTCCTGAAACCAAGGTACCTGATAAAGTCCACCTTAAAGAGTGTGGGGAATTTCCAGAGTCTCTTTAGGTTTCTTGAAGTGGAAAGTTGACCAAGTGCTCCTTCAAAATGCCCCTTTGCATTGTTATAAAAGACAAATAATTGAAATGGATAGATAGATACCTCATGACTAGTAAGATTTTCCAAATAATCTTATATAAGTGATTCCTAATAAATCACACAGACAGGACTTCACAGTGAAATCACACGTGAGTCTAGAACAAGCATAATGATGACAGCCCAAACATCTGTTGGTTTTGGGAATAAGCCTTCCTATTTTAGAACTGGCATTTAATCATCAGGAGATGGGACTTGATAGAACTTCAGAGGATTTTTAGATATCCACCAAAAGATCTAACTCCTCTGTCCCTGTGTTAATTGGAAGTGACAGACATCGCTAGAGAGATTCTCTCTCTAGTTTCGTGAGTTCCTATAGCTAGTTTGACCACACACCACAGAGAGTAGAGAAGGCAACAGAGGACAGAGAGCTTTGGCACTCTTCTGACGTGTTATTGGTGATGACTGCACTCTCTGACTTTAACTTCCTAGTCCTGGGACCCCCAGGACTTGTCTGAGCCTTCCTGTGCTAACTGATTTCCTAGGCACATGGATGCCTGACCCAAGCTCTTTTCCTGCTCCCTCCAGCTTACTGTATACTTTTAACTCCATCTATTAGAGGTCTGATCTGTGATCCTGCCGGACCCACACCTCACACCCGCCCTTGGTTGGACATTTGGTCTTTGCCTCTTCTGCCCAGCCCAGCCGTACGTGTCAATAATTTCCTATAATCTTTATTTAATTGATCACTCTAATCTTCCATTTAAAATCTTTTGCATTGTTCATGTGGAATTTCATAGAATTCTCACTAAATGTGGTTTTTAAACTATTAAATTTTCATTAGGACTATGTAAGAGCAAAGTCTGGGTCAGAAGCCAGGTGTAAAAACTGTTGGCATTCATAAGTACCAATTTTAAGAAAATACAATCATGAATAAACGTATCTTGCTCCAAAACGCAAAGAGCTGAGGTCAGGGAGGCAGTAAAGTGGGGGAAATGACCTCTCTGATTAGAAGAGTGACATGGACAAATGTAGGGTATATGTGACAAAGAATCATCTTCCCCTGGTCCCTGGAGGGATAAGATATGGAAACTCCGAACACCCAGAGAAGTGATAGGCCTGTGATGGCAGGGCTTTTCCTCACTCCAGTGCAGACTAGTAATGGTAATATTCTTTTATTTGGGCTTTAAAGATAAAGTAGAAGAAAGGCACCACTTGTTCTGATGCCTGGTGAAGCCACTGAAAGTTCTAGAAAAACAAGAAGCCTGGGAGGGACTGACCCCAAGAAGGTTGAAGGTAAGTTAGAAAATCGTATTCTACTTACATTGGAGAGACTCAAGGACTGGCTTAGGCTGTGATAAATAGTAAGAAAAGAACAGCAGTTCAGATGCTTAATGTTCATATGTCTTTAAATCTTGCTTAAAATAAAATGCTTTATTGGTACTAGGTAAGTGTTTGTTATCATGTGCTGTTTTAGTGGAAAGCCCTGTTAAGCTCTAGTTGTGTAGGAAAGCAGGCTGGTCTTTGGCTGGGCTACTATGTGGATGGGGAGTTGGGCTCTTTGGAGCCTAGTTCAGTCACTCAGGTGGCCCCGCCCATCCACAGGTGTCCATAGCACTTCCGTTACCAGCATCTCTCCTAGGAAGATGCAAACCAGGCTCCAGGAGCACCAGCTCAGGAAACTCCAGCCAACAGGATCACAACAAAGGCCACAATAGTTAAAGATGGAATGGGACAAGTACACAGAAGGATGAAAACTCAAGTAGGTGGCAAGTGCGTGCATTTTTTATTATGATCTTTTTAACACAAAATAGTGCTTTTGGCAATTTTTTTTTCCCCAAAAATGAAAGCTTTGGATTTCAAATAGGGTTATTTGCCTTTCATCTGTGTTTTCTCTACTGCTCTATTTTCTAAGCCATTACTTTCATCTTTGAAACCTGTCATTGTGACTCTTGTATCAATGTAACTATCACTCAAAAAGCTTTTGGCTCTTTGGGTCAGAAATGTTTAATATCAGGCAATTTAAATGATTTTATTTGTATTGACCTCATATTTGTGAGTCATGCAAGATGTACTGTGAAATCAAATGTTCAAAGATAATAAGTACCTTTATTTGACTTTTTTCCTTCCAGATGAGCACAACAGCTGAGGGCTCCTAACAGTCATGGAAAACTGGAAAAGCTGGTAAGGACCCAAGGCTGGGTCCCTGAAAGAGAGGGCAGGAGAGGGGTTGGAGAGCTGGGACTGGAGAAGATGAATACCTACCTGCTCAATCTCAAGGTGGAGAGGAGACCTGACGGATTTTTCTCTTTCTTTCCTGGTGAGAGAAGGAGCCTGGCTGACCCGCGCTGGTTGCAGGGGCTCAGATGGGATAGAGGAGTTGGAGGCAAGAGGGTGGGAGCGGAGGCTTGAAGGTGAGCAATGGGCAGGAAGTTGGAGTCGGCCTGGAGTCGCATTACGGATGTACTACAGAAAGAGAAGGGTGAAGAGGAGAGACAGAGGGGACAGGGAATGAGAAGAGCAGATTCTGGAAGCTTGATTTGGTTTGGGTCATAGATTCCTCCAGTGGCAAAAGTGTTTTTTGGCAAAGCTCCCTTTAAAAGATTTTAACCAACCAATTAAAATATTTATGGAACTTCCCCTGGGAGTAGCTATCCAGGTTGTAGGAACCCAGAATATTAGCCTTAGTCTCCCACTGAATGTGCTGATCTCCTAGTTTGCACAGACTACTGCCTGTGAGACAATTGGTGAGAGACGATGAGGCACTACAATGAGTGTTAAAATTATATGGCGCAGACGAGGAAAGGGGCATATGCTTTCCTGGGATATCTCCTTTAATCCTAACCGCAAGCTAGTGTGGTTAGAGGAAGAGACTGAAGCTCAGAGAGCATTTGTTAGGACTTCCCCCAAGGCTGTCAGTGTTGGAGCCCGAATTCAAACTCAGGGCTGTGGACCGGAAAGCCACTCTGTTTGCCCATCACCACATGGGCTTTGAGTCAGAACCCTTGGGTTTGAATCCTGGCTCTGCCAGTTACTAGCTGTGTGATTCTGAGTAAGCTATGTAAGCGCTTTGAGCCTTGATTTCCTCATCCGATGACTGGGGATCATAGGATTATTGGGAAACTGAAAGAAAATGATTCAGGTATGGGGTTTAGCACAATGCCTGGCACCATAAGTGCTCAGCACAAGTTAGCTGCAAGGAGCGCAGTATTCAGAGAAGTGGGAGGATTGGAAGCCCCCGTGGGGGAAGTGAGGCTTCAGTTGGATCTTAGCAAATGAGAGAAGCCTGAGAGTAAGTTCAGAAGAGTGAAGGGGGGTGAGCACTGTTTGAGGCAAGTGTGTCCTGAAGGAGTAAGGGGAGGAGGGGTGGAAAAGTGGAATAATAAGGCAGAAAAAGGTTGGTGTATGTTTGTTGGTTGGTTGGTTGGAACGCATCTAAATAGTGCAAATAGTGCAGCGTGGGTGGTGGGGGGACCCTGAGTGCCCACTTGGGGAGACCAGGACAGGCTACGGCCTGAGGAAAAACGGCCTCTAGTCATCCTGGGAGAAAAGGTAAAGAACTTTGGGACTGAGTTCAGGCCCCTGGGACATCGTGCGTGCGTGTGTGCGTGTGTGTGTGTGTGTGTGTGTGTAATTTTAATAACCAAAGAAGTAAAGGTGTGTGTGTGGGGGGGTGTTTCTGGGCCAGTTCCTACCATGTTTTCACTGGGTTAGAAACTGTAATTACCAATTTTCCTTACTTTTCTCCACTCTCCTTACACACAAAACAGGCTGGCACAGGCAGGACCTGACCAGATATATTAAAAAAATCAGGAATTTTAAGTGGTTGCTGGCGTTACTAGGGTCGCTGCTAAAGCCTATCACCCAACATCCTGTTTTGTCTGTTTGTTTTGGTTGTGAGAAGGTACTAGCCCAAGACACTTGGCACCTCCTTTCTCTCCTTCCCTTGGTCCCCGAGCCCCTGCCTGAGATGACCAGTAGTGGCACCTGCTCAGGGCCCACGGGGAACCACAGCTCGGGAGTCTGTCCTTTGCTCTTTGTCTTCCCTGGTTAAAGCGGCCGGCAGGCAGCAGGGGAAGCAGTCAGGAGGGGAGGTCCTTTGCCACAGTGCTCTCGTCTATCACTGTGGAACTGGGCCTGGTTTCCACTCTCCATGACAGCCAGCTGCCCCAGTGCTGCTCCAATGGGGTTCCCGCTGGGAGGGAAGAAATGAAATCAACTTCTCGGCTTCTCCTACAATGATTTCAAAAGCAAGGATGAATCTGCAGTATTTTGGGGGCCACTTAGCTGTATAGGAGGAATTCAAGAACTTGTGCAAGTGCTAATGAGTACCAAGAATAACTCCGCTGACCTGTCTTGGCATGCAGGGGCCGGGAGCAGAGCTGGGCTGGTCTTTGAAGGCGTTCTGCAGGCCTGCTCTCTGTCTGGGCCTGCAGAGGCCAAAGCTTAGCCAACGGGTTCCCTTAAGGATTGTTTAGGAGGGGAGGATAATCTGGAGTGGCCCTGAGCCAGGGCTGTGCCCCTGTCACAGAGGAGGCGGAAGCCAAGTGCTGCCATGTAGGTGGGGGAAAAGCAAATTGGCAATTACCCTGCTCCACGGAGCCTTACGGAGCCTTACTTCTAAGGTACTAGCTTCAGTTCAGCTAGCCCATCCCCTGCCCTGCCCGAGTTCTCTCCTCTCGTGCTTAGACCTAATTTGTCTAGGTGGGAACGGAGCAGGTGAGGGACATTTATTTCTTTAGCTTTGGTCTGGGGTCTAGTCAGGAAGAAGTGTGTGTGTGAGTGTGTGTGTCTAAACCAATAGGATGGATTACAGACAAGGCAGAAAGTGGACTAGTGGTACCAACTCTTCAAGAAGGCCATAGAAAGCCTTTATGACAAACACTAAACATGATTCTGTTTAGCGGGATGGAGTTGGAGCCAGAAGGACCCCTCTCCTGGACCCAGATGTTCATTCATTCATTAAATCAATCAATCACGTTAATTCAGTCATCAACATTTATCTAGCACCCACTATATACCATCCGCTGTGCACAGATTGGATTAGGGCCTGGCCTCTTTCTGCCTTCCAAGTGCTCACAGTCCTATAGGGAAGGTAGAAATATGAACAAGCAGATAAAAATATATATAATAAATACAGAGTGACACATGCAAGAAATAGGTAAAGAGAGGCCAGAAGCAAAGAAGAGGGTGGGCCTACCTCTGGGGGCAGAGGGTGACATTTGGCATGCAGCTTAGATGAGGAGGTGTGGACACTAGATAGGTAGCAGAGGGGACGGATGAGCATAACACATTCCAGGACTTCCAGGAGCAGGCCTGGGCCATGGGGAAACAGTGGGACATAGGTGTGGATGGGCGGGCAGAGCAGGGCATGGAAGTTTTAAGGAGGAGCTAGAATCTGGACTTTGAGGAGCATTTGGACCAGGGAGCGGAGGAGGCATCCTGTGAAGGCCCATGTGAGTGAAATGCAGAGGCCCGAAGGAGAGTGTGGTTCTTTCCTTCAGCACACAGGTAGGAGGCAAAATTGCATGGGGGTTAAGAACACGGGTTCTGCACTAAGCCAGCCTGAGTTCAAATCCTGGCTCTGCCGGCTGCCAGCCCTGTGACCCAGGGCAAGTTCCTTTGCCTCTCGAAGCTTCAGTTTCCTCATTGTGGATGATGGTGATGCTTAGAGCAGCAGGGCTGTGGTGAGGACTGGTAGTTGAGCACTTGGTGGGGTAACAGCACAGCCCTCAGCAAACATCATTACTCCAGTCAATTTCCTAGTGCTCATAGGTTTTCCTCCGAAGTGTTTCTTGCATCTTGCTTTGACCTCTCTTTTGCAGCAGGAACCACCACACCTTCTGCACCTGAGCATTGCCATCTTTGCCCCACATCTGGATTTCTGCACATCTATGAAGCCGGCCTTGCTGGCTTGCTTTCTTCCCCTGCAATCAGCCTGCAGACCAGCCCCAAGCACACAGCCCTTTGCTAAAAGACTTGACGCTCCCTATTTCAGAGAAGCACCTTATCCCTTCACAGAAAAAATGAGGGCCAAAGAGCTAAATGACCAGGCCACACTCCAAAGCCACTTGGCCCTGGGTCCTGGGTCTCCTGCCTTCCCTCTCACAGGCTGCCCTCTTTCCCCAACTCCTTGTTCCAGTGCCCTATCATTCCCAGCTCCAGAGCTTCTCCAACCCTCCCTGGGAGATACCGAGGTGGGGAGGAAATGACCTGCATGAGCCCTGCAGTCCATAACTCGGAGTTCGCAGCCCAGCCCTGCCCCTTGCTAGTGGAGTGAGCTTCAGCAAGTCAGGTTACTGGCCCAAGTTTCCCAGTCACTGAGAGGGCTGTTATGAGAAGAGCTCCGTGCAGTGTGAGAGTGAGGGTGGTGGGTGGGATTCTAACCACTGTGAAGGGCTTGGTAGAGCGTCTGGCACACAGTACCAGGCTCTGGGATGTTGAAGCTCCTTCTTTCTGGTCAGGTGGGTCATCCCCAGCCCCAAGAGCCCACCATGATGGTTTGCAACGCTGCCTCCCATTGGCTCTTCCTTCCTTCCCTTTCCAGTTTACCCCCAGTTACCCCGACAGTTAACACCCCTCCCTTCACCTCAAGCTGTTCTCTACCTCCTGAATTCCCCGAAGCCCCTACCTCACTGCTTCACATGTAGATTTAGAACTCCAGGAAAAGGGCAAAACTTTATTTCAGAACTAGTTTTAAATATCCTTAAAGACCAAAGCCAGGTCATTGGTGGGCCAAGGCTCCAGGAGCTGAGAGGTTTCGGGTATTTTGGAGCAGGCTTGAGCGGTGCTTATTAGGAGCTGAAAGCACTTCCAGAACAGACCCCACAGGGCTGTACTCAGACATCCACCTGCGGACTGGGAAGCAGAGAGGCCAGAACCCAAACAGCCTAGCACAGGAGCCCTCAGGATGACCCCGGTGGGTTTTCCTTCTAAGGAAAAGGGGGAGGCCAGTTTTTGTCAGGTGTGGGCCAGCTACAGATCTGATTGTGTTCTGATCTCGGAGGAACCCAGGGGCCCTGTCCAGGGCCTGTGTGCCAAGGAGGAAGCCGTGCTGCTTGCACAGGGCCTGTGAGCCCGTATGATAACTCCATCCCACCCCAATGGAGCCGGAATCTGTTTTAGTCCAGGCGTCTCTGGGACGGGGGTGTGGACTATCCAGTTCCTTCCTGTGACAGCTGTAGACACAGCCAGAACACGGTGTGCACAGAGCCCAGGGCTGGTTTTTACCTCAGTAGGGAGCCAAGCCCAATTTGGAGAAATGTTTATTTGTTTTTTTAAAAACATAAAAATCTACTCACGTGACTTGAGGGAATACTAAACACCTGTTTGCCGGTAGACTCTCATCTTGGGTGTTTTTTCCGTTTTTAGGAGTGGGTGGGACTTCCTCCAGAAACTGCTGCTTTCCTAGAAACCTGGACTGAGCCTTCGACTTGTTATGTCATTTTAGCTTTTGATTTATGTATGCGTGTATTTATTGTTAACTCTCTCAAAGGGATCCCAAAAGGGAAAAACAATGAAGCCAGTTCCCCAAAAGCTTTGAAAAGATGGTTTCACTCAAACTTAGCAAAGGACTAAAATACAACCTCACCAGCAAAAATTCACCCCCTCAGTGAGCACTATCCAAAGAAGGGTCTCTAAGAAGACACTTTCTGTGTCACTTCCTGCTCACTGGGAAAGGTCAGAGGTCTAGATTTTGACTAGCTTTCCCAGCAGTCTTCTTGTGCTGAGAGAGGCCAGCCCCACCTCATGTCCACAAAGCCATTGGCTTTCAATGACTGAAAGCTGTTTTCGTCCCCGTAGAACTAGGAAATACATATCCCACTTAAAATGAATGAAGCGAGTCCCCTCTCTCTCCCTCCTAGGCATCCACAGCCAAAGGGAGATTTATAGGCTTCTCAATGATCTGTGATATATTAACTTTTACTCTTAAATATTCATTAGAAAAATAATGAAGCCATGGACGTAAGGACCTCACTGGTGTTACTGATGGCAGGCTTTGGGATTGGCCTAATGCGCAACTTAAACCATCTCCTAAAGACAAGAGAAATGATTGTCAAGGGGCCTTTTTTAGAAAGGTAACTCCCTTTTCCCCCGTTCTATTGGGAAACTGGGGTCAAGGACAAGCGACAGAAGTGGGACTGGGACAGAGATGGGTGGTACTCGGTGTGTAATTCTTGGGGCACAGGGATGACCCAGATTCTTCTTGGAAGAGCTTGGAAACAGGGGATTCTTTGGTTTCTGAGATTTTCTCATGGGGAAAGGAACAACAGAATGTTATTTGGCTCTGGTGGAAAGCTGATCTAAAAGCTAAAAGCACCTAAGACAGAGGGTTTAGAGGTGAGAAAGCCTCAGATGAGGCTTATTCTTTGGAAGGTGTCATCCTAGATGTTTTGACTTGGAGGAAAGAGCCAGGGATGAGGACCATCTCTCTGCTATAAATGATAACAACAACATATACACCAATACAAAGAATAATCACAGTTGTTCTGGTTGCCTGTTTTCACCTGCCTGGGTTAGGCTTTAATTGCATGAGGTGGAGGGACATGGTGGGGAGGCTCAGCTGTTGGTCTCACCATAGCACACATCCACCTTACTCAGGGAAGTCCATTTTCAAACTTCAAAGGTCAGTTTGTGATCACATTTAGTAAGCTCTTCTTGATTACCCTATTTAAAATTTTATTCTTCTTTTAAGAGGTATGGCACAGGATATATGGGTGCAAATTTTTCTCCAGAATTTTCCCTGTCTCTATAGGAGTGAAAAACTGAAATAGGTGCTTATTTATTTATTTTAAAGCTCTCCAGCTACTGGGGACAGCAAGGACTTTTGCCATTTAATTTTGTTATTATCCAGCTCATGAAAATGTATTTCTTAATCCTCCAGCTACAGATGCTCCTGATCAGGAAAAGCATAAACCGATATGTCCCCTGTACTCCAGGAGCATATAATTTAAGACTAACAACGTGGCATATACACAGAGAGACGTGCAGAAAATACCCAAAGAGCCAGCATCAGTGGCAGGATGAAGACATGGGCTTTGGCCCAGAAGGGAGAGGAAAAAGAATTGTGTGAATCACAGAGGCTGCTAGGTATTTAGGTGCAAGGTGAAAATTCTCATCTTATATCCACTTCAGTCAAATTTATATGGAGAAAATGACCAAGCCAGTGTTGTTAGCCCTTTTGATTACCAAATGGTATTACCTGGCAGGTTTGGCGAATCAAGAGAATAACAATGAAGGTGACTGATCACAAAATGACGTGGCCTTAGTTGTAGAAAGGCCTTCAGGAGAAGACAGCTTTGAAGGTGTCACCCAACATGGGTGGGGAGAAAGTGGTCTGATGCACTGAGGGAGATGTTCCAAGTGTGTGGTGTACACAGAGGGAAAAAAGCATTTCCGCTCTGGCTCTGCCCTGGAGAAGCAAGTGGCATATAATAAGCTGGGTGCCTTGTAGACATTCTTGCTCTCCATGGGTAAGCTTGAGGGAGGATTAGAATCCTCCATGCTCTGAAGCCTAGGGCTGCTCTGCCCACATCACCTGGCGATGAGGCTCTGGCCTCATCTGATGGTACTTGGATGCTGAGAAAGGAGGTGCGAGGTCCTGGGTGTCATCTCTGCTGGGGACTAGTGTCCACCTTGCTCTGTGCCCTTGCGTGTGCCACTTTACCTCCTTAGTTTTTATTTCCTCATTAGCAAAAGAAATGAGTTGGACTAGATGTTCTCTGGAGCCCTTCCAATTTTCCAATTCTATGAGTCAGGTGCACTTTTAAAAAAGTATACTCCTTTAATTAGGAAAATAGCAATGCTGAAGCCCTAAAAGGACAGAGATTCTCTTGTTTTTCCCAATTAGTTCTGCCTTTGTGAATGTGGAGGCCGGAACCCGTGCAAACTAGCGCTTAGGGGAGAAAAGAGAGAGGAGACATCTACCTGAGGTTCAGGGGTCAGGTAGATCCTCTGTGTGGACAGGGCTACTTCAGACCCATGCGAGTGGAGCACATCAGTAGTGGTTACCCATGTACTCCCACGATCATCCCAGGAGAGGGGGATCACCTCTAGTCTCCACTACACCCGTCCTTAGCCCCTCCCTCCAGGGGCCTCTGGGCTGCATCAGGCCAGGTGTGCTGCCCTTGGCGCTGGATTCCAGTTTAACCCAATGCTCCAGGGCTGTCTGATTTTTGCCCTTCATAACAGAAAAACTTATTTTTTTCATGATTATCAAAGTAATATACAGCACTTCAGAATAATAGAAAAGTACAGAAAAGTATTAAGAAGCAGGAACACAAAATCTGCTATAATTCTATCACCCAGAGCTATTTACATTTAAGTGCATCTTCTTCTAATGTATTTTTTTTTTTCCTTAACACAAATGCACAAGTTTTGTGACTTTTTTTTTTTTTTGGCTGAACCTTATAGCATGTTTCTATGTCATTAAATGTATCTGGCCCCACTTCATCTCCCACTGCTTGCCAATGCTGACCTTCTTGTGGCAGCCTTGACAGAGTCAGGGCATTCCAATCTCCACTCCTTCGCCCATGCTATTTACCTGCCAGAAGCACAGCCACTAGCCATTAATTTTTAGTCTTGTGACTCTTTAGGGCCCTACTTCCTCCATGAAGCCTTCCAGGCACCTCGGAGGGCCCTCCTGACCGGCCCTCCATCCCTGACACCCCTCCCCTTCCCTGGGCTCTGGACCATGCCTCTGGGCCTTAATGTATGCTGCTCTGGACAGTTAGGTCTCTTTATGTAGATGTCCCTCAGGCAGTAGTGTGATGGGAAATATGTAACAACTGGCTTCCTGGAAAAAAATGTATGCATATATATACATACATAAGTTTATTACATATTTTATTGATATCAAGGATGTATATTATGCAATTTATAAATAATAATAAAATAATCAATACTCTTTATTGTAAACTCCATATAGCCAATTGATTCCCACAGAATGCTCTCAGTGATTTTTGCTGAACTTTTGTATTGCTAGCCAACTCGTTGCAAATGATAAACATGTATAGTTCTGCTATAAATGTTGCTTGATATTTTCATTTACATTAATAAGATAAAAACGAAACAATGAAGACGTGTGTTAGAACTTCGATCCTTCAACAATGACATGAGCTACTTCTTTAATGTATCAGATAATTGTTTTTGAATCCTGGAAGAATATGTCCTCAATTTTTTGTGCTATTTACAATCGGAGCAACTACAGACACAATACACTTTTAAATTCATTATTAACATTTTCTCCATGGCTTTCTTAAGTCTAGACCAGAGGCTGGCAATTTATGGCCTGCCAAATCTGGCTCACCACCTGTTATTGTAAATAAAGTTTTATTGGAACATGACCATGTCCATTTGTTTATCTGTTGTCTATAGCTGCTTTTGTGCTACAATGGCAGAGCTGTGTAGTTGCAACAGAGACTGTATGACCTACAAAAAGGGAAAAGTATTTGCTACCTGGCCCTTACAGAAAAAGTTTGCTGACCTTTGCTCTACAGAGTCAACGAAACAATAAATCAAGCCCTGATTAATTGTATTTATATATATATATGTATTTATTTATGTAAAATGCATTTGTAGTGTTTTCCAATTTCCATGTGTAAATACAATCATCACGGCTGCTATTAAGCTACCAGTGTGATTGTTACTAATGGAGAGTTGAGAACTCGCACTTTAGTACATCATTATATATATTTCCATCATAAATGTCAATAACCTGAAGAACAGAGATAATAGTAAAATGTAGGAAAATAATTCCTGTAGGGGCACTTACATGTCATAGATGTTTGGTGATCGTGATGGATGGATCCGAGCACATGTGTGGACCCACACACCGTGCAGCAGGAGGCAATGATAAACCACTGCTATATTTTGCATTTTTCTCTCTCTCTTTCTTTTAAACCTTTTAACCTTGAAAAGCCTATGATGAGACGGTCCAAAATGAAATATGAGATCGTGCTGGAAGATGAGACCCCCAGGTTGGAAGGCATTCAGACAGTTGCTGGGGAGAGCAAAGAACAAGTACAAATAGCACTGTTGCTAATGTCGCAACTAGACTAAAGCTGGAAGGATGTCTCGAGGCTGAAGGGCACACAGGTGAAAGGGAAGTCCGATGCCACACCCCACACACACGGTTGGAACAGGGAACATGAGAAGCATGAACCAAGGTAAACTGGAAATTGTAAAGCAAGAAATGGAACGTTTAAATATTGCAGTGCTTGGCGCTAGAGAACTAAAATGGACTGGAATGGGACACTTTCAGCCAGACAGTTACAAAATGTTCTGCTCTGGAAATGACAAACTCAGAAGAAACGGAGTGGCTCTAATACTGAGGCAAAGTGTAGCACAGGCAGCTAGAGGCTCTAATGCAAGGTCTGACCGAATAATATCAATCAGACTTCTGGGAAAAACCTATTAACACAACCATCATCCAAGTCTATGCTCCAACTACAGATGCTGAAGAAGATGAAAGCAAAAGTTTTTATGCAAGTATCCGAGAAGAAATTGATCATACACCCAAATGAGACATGCTGATAATTATAGGGGACTGGAATGCAAAAGTAGGAAATAAATTGGAATCGAACATTGTCGGGATATTTGGACTAGGGGTCAGAAATGAAGTAGAAGACTGGCTTGAGGATTTCCACAGAGCCAACAATCCGTCCATTGCAAAACTTGCTGCAAAACTTGCTTCAAGCAACTGAACAGGCAACTGTCTACATGGACATCACCAGATGGCCAATCCTGAAATCAAATAGACTATGTAATTGGAAGCAGGAGATGGAGAAGCTGTATTTTCTCTGCCAAAACAAGACCAGGAGCAGGTTATTGTCCTGACCGCGAACTGTTCACATCAAATATCAGAGTAGAGCTGAAGCAGAGCACTACAAGAACCGTAGTGCCAAAGCATAATGTAAACAAAGTTCCTAATGACTTTAAAGTCCACATAAAAAAAAGATTTGCATAGCTCAGGGCTAGCCTTCCTCACCAAAAAAAAAAAAAAAAAAAACACACAAACAGATTTGCATTATTAACCTTAATTGACCGAGAACCAGAAGAACTATGGACTGAAACCAGAAATATTATTAAGGAAGAATGCAAAAAGACAATGCCTGAAGTAAAAAGAAAAGAAAAATTGAGATGGATGACAGAAGAAACACTAAAAATTGTTAAGGACAGGTGAGAAGCCAAAGTAAAAGGTGACAAAAGCAGGGTTAGAATCCTGAATGTAGTTTTTCAGCAACTATCACGTAGAGATAAAGAGAACTACTATGAAGGCCAAGGCAAAGGAATAGAAGAAAACAACAAAAAAGGAGGAACAAGAGCTCTCCTCCAGAAGACCCAAGAAATCAAAGGAAAATTTAAACCTAGATTAGAAATGCTGAATGACCAACAGGGAATCAAGAGAAAATAAAGGGAAGGTGGACACAGTACACTGAAGATCTAGACAGAAGAGATGAAAGGATGGCAGACGCCTGTGAAGAAGATTCTTATCAGGAAGAACCTGTAATTCTTGAAAGTGAAGTGCAAGTGCCCTGAAAGTACTGGGAAGAAATAAGTCACCAGGGGTAGATGGGATGTCAATAGAAGTATTTCAAGCCGTAGAAACTGAATCTGTCAAAATCCTAACAAGAATATGCCAACGAATATGGAAAACAAAACAATGGCATACAGACTGGAAACACTCAGTATATATCCCGATCCCCAAGAAAGGAGATGCCAAGGAGTGCAGTAACTATAGGACCATTGCTCTGATTCCCCATGCAAGTAAAGTGATACTCAAGGCACTGCATCAAAGGCTTTTTCCTTATATGGAATAAGAAAAGCCTGCTGTCCAGACTGGATTTCAGAAACAGAGAGACACACAAGATCTAATTGCGATTATTCATTGGCTACTGCAGTGCTCCAAGGCATTTCAGAAGGTTAGTCTATGTTTTATAGACTACGTAAAGCATTTGACTATGTGGATTATGAAAAGCTATGGGTTGCTCTGAAAGAAATGGGCGTGTATCAGCACTTGATTGTCCTGATGCATAACCTGTATTGTGGACAAGAAGCCACAGTCAGGACAGAATATGGAGAAGCAGAATGGTTTCCTCTAGGCAAAGGTGTCAGACAAGGGTGCATCTTATCTCCCTATCTGTTTAACCTGTACACAGAATTTATCATACAAAAAACTGGGCTAGACTCAGAGGGAAGCGTGAAGATTGGAGGGAGAAATATCAACAATCTAAGATATACAGATGACACCATCTTACTGGCAGAAAGCAGCCATGACTTGAAACGACTTCTGACGAAAGTGAAAGAAGAGAATGCCAAAGCATTTGAACATCAAGAAGACAAATCATGACCACAGAAGACCTACACAACTTTAACATAGACAATGAAGACACTGAAATTGTTAAAGATTTTGTTTACCTTGGTTTAGTCATCAATTTGTATGGAGACTGCAGCCAAGAAATAAAGACAAGACGGAGACTTGGAAGGGCAGCAATGAAAGAATTAGGGAAGATCATCAAGTGTAAGGAAGTGTCATTAGAGACTAAGGCCAAGACTATCCACACCCTCGTATTCCCAATTACTATGTGCGGGTGTGAAAGCTGGACATGAAGAAGGATGACAGGAAAAAAATGGATTCATTTGAAATATGGTGTTGGAGGAGAGCCCTTTCTGGACTGCCAAAAAGACAAGTGGGTCCTAGAGCAAATTCAGCCTGAACTATCGCTGGAGGCAAAAATGACAAAACTGAGGCTGTCCTACTTTGGGCACATCATGAGAAGGCAGGACTCTGGAAAAGACAATAATGTTGGGAAAAGTTAAAGGCAGCAGGAAAAGAGGAAGACCAAATATGAGATGGAGTGACTCCATAAAGGAAGCCACAGGCATGAGGCTACAGGAGCTGAGTAGGGCTGTTGAGGACAGGACACTGTGGACATCACTCATTCATGCAGTTACCAGCAGTCAGAGCTGACTTGACAGCATGTAACAACAAGGAAAATAACTAGGAACAGAGGAGTTTTGAGTATTTACTACAGTTTTTTTTTTAACATAATTTATTTAATTCTAACTATTTATTTATTTATTTATTTTTTGTTTATTGCAGTAACATTGGTTTATAATATTGTAAAAATTTCAGGTGTACATCATTGTACTTCTATTTCTGCATAGATTACATCATGTTCACCACCAAAATACTAATTACAACCCATCACCACACACATGTGCCAAATTATCCCTTTCACCCTCCTCCCTCCCCCCTTTCCCTCTGGTAACCACCAATCCAATCTCTGTCCCTATGTGTTTGTTTATTGTTCTTATTATCTACTACTTAATGAAGGAAATCATACGGTATTTGACCTTCTCCCTCTGACTTATTTCACTTTGCATTATACCCTCAATGTCCAGCCATGGTGTCACAAATGGCTGGATTTCATCGTTTCTTATGGCTGAGTAGTATTCCATTGTGTATATATACCACAGCTTCTTTATCCATTCGTCCCTTGATGGGCACTTAGGTTGCTTCCAAGTCTTGGCTATTGTGAATAACGCTGCAATGAACACAGGGGTGCATGTACCTTTGCAAATTGGTGTTTTCAAGTTATTTGGATAAATACCCAAGAGTGGAATAGCTGGATCATATGGTAGTTCTATCCTTGATTTTTTGAGGAATCTCCATACTGTTTTCCATAGTGGCTGCACCAGTTTGCACTCCCACCAGCAGTGTATGAGAGTTTCCTTCTCTCCACATCCTCTCCAACACATGTTGTTTCCTGTCTTGTTAATTATAGCCATTCTGACGGGCGTGAGGTGATATCTCATTGTAGTTTTGATTTGCATTTCCCTGATAGTTAGTGATTTTGAACATCTTTTCATGTGTCTGTTGGCCATCTGTATATCTTCTTTGGAGAAATGTCTGTTCAGGTCTTTTGCCCATTTTTTAATTGGGTTGTTTTTTTGTTGTTGAGATGCATAATTCTAACTATTTATAATTTAATTTTTAAATAATGGCTGGGCTTAATTACAAAATTCTTGGAAATTTAACAACTGGCTCTGTCAAGGGTGAGGGCTTTCATCTTTGGTGAAGAAATATGATCCCAGCCCATCTGGGTGGCTCCTCACTGAGCCCCAGCCCTGAGGGAAGTTCTGCCCGGGACAAGGGCACGTGAGGGTCCCATGCTCATCATGTCTTTATTTAAACTTGAAGAAAGAATCCTCTTGTGTGTAGCAGGGGCTCCAACCCCATCTGTTGATTAGAAAATTACCATGCACTCTGGCGGCTATAGGGAGTACAACCACGAACCTCCACCCACTATGTGCAGAAATGAATCATTCCAGACAGAGCCATCCAGAAGGCACAGATGGTGCCCTGACCCCGTATGACCTGGGCTGGGTATTTTATGGGGCTAGAGCACAGGGCTTGGCCAGTCCGCCCTGTCAGCTCATGCCCAGCTTTCTGCTTTGGAACTTATATCCTCTTCTACCGCAGGAAGGCTGGAGGGGCTGGCTGACCGAAGCCAACTTAAGGTTCTCTGGGGTCATGTGGCTTTGGCCTGGAAAGACAATAGTCAGGACCCATGATCTGAACCAGTTGGTGTTTTCTCTAAGGAAATCCCATTCCCCAAACCCTCCACTGTCAGCTGGTTGGTGGCCTTGGAAACAAGCTGGTTTTCTGACTAGTTGCTTTAAGTTTGCCTAGAGCCGCAAGATGTGTTGCTGAGGCATCTGCATGAAATAGCAGGGAGAGGACAGGTGCCCAGGAGCTGCAGGGCTGGGTTCCTATCCCACCACTACCACCAGGCCACGTTACCTTGGGCTTGTCACTTAACCCCTCTAAGCCTGTTTCCTTGTAGGTTAAATGCCTCATAGGATCATTGGGAAGTCAACTGAGCTAATTTATGTGAAAACATGTTGCAAATAGCAAGCATAAGAGGACTGTGAACAGGACTGGCACCAGAACCTCTGCTGGAAATACCAGGTGCTAAGTAACCCACGTTCTTTAGAGTGTTGTCAGAAATTGGGGCCAGATTCCTCCAACTCCAGGGGTCCCAAGGAGGCAGGCCCAGTTACCATCAAGCCCCTCCTCCAGCCCCAGGTAGGGAGGTAAGTGGGAGAAGGGAGGTAGGAGTAAGTGAGAAAACAATTCACTTCTGCCCATCTCGTTGTGACTCTCATCTTGAGGTCAAGTTGGGGGCATGTATCAGAATCATTTATGGAGATTGCAGGGTGAGAGGACCTGCAGGAGGCAGCAATTGTCTTATTGTTTCAGGCGGGATGCTTGCTGAGATGATGAGACTCCTGGTACCATCTGGTGGTGGGGATATAGTGATGGAGTTTTGGGGAGAGTTTCACCTGTATCCATAGGAGTTTGTGGGGCTCTGTATGAATGTGGAGGCCATGCCTCCTTCAGCCTTCTGAAGACAGGAGGCTCAACCAGGGAGAGAGAAGGGACTAGGGTGTAGCATGTCTGAAGGGGTGGGATCCTCCCTCAGCTCAGTTCTCTCCAGCTCTCAGAGGGTGGGGAAGAAGACCCCAGTGGTTTCTGAGGCTTTGTAAAGGAGGACAGAGTGGGAGGGGCATGGACCACTGGAGAAGCCAAAGGGAGTCACAGCTGTCCTTCTCGGTGACAGACGGGCTGGGGTCACACTGACAGGGCCCTCAGAAAGCCACACACGTGTTCTCACAGGACCATCATGCAGCCAAGGCCACTAGCAGCAAATGGGCCCAGAGTGAACAAGAGTGAGACCAGACAGCCAAGAAGCAGTTAGGATCTCTGTTTCCCCCACCTGTACCCCTCTACCCACTCCCCTAGAGAGGGTAGGCCCTGCAAAGGGCGAGGGAGCAATCCCAGAACCAGGCCTGCTCTCCCACCCCACCCCATGGCACCCTAGTGGGAAGAGGAGTGAAAGAGGAGAACTATCCCCTCCCCACTTCAAATCCCACCTCCTCCCCAAATCTAGCTCATGATGGAGGAAAGGAAGAATGTCAAATCAGACATGAGACTGAAGCTTTAGAATGAAATAAAATAAAAAAGTCAATAATAATAACTGACCAAACGTTAAGAAATGTGCCCAAGATGCTATTAAGGGATAGAAAAGTATGACTTGATAGTACATGGTTGAAGGCAGAGATGGGAGAAATATAAAACTGTTTCATGTTTATACCCCTCTAAATTCAGACGTATCAATAAACCTGTAACATAAGTCTTAGTCTTGAGTCCCTTTGAATTTGGTGAATTGAATCAAATGCATGTATAGAGCAGTGGTTCTTGAACTTGAGCATGCATCAGAACCACCCAGAGGGCTTGTTAAAACAGAAGGTGGCTCCTCACCCAGTTTCTGACTCAGTAGGTATGGGGTGGGATGGAGAATTTGCATTTCTAGTGAGCTTGCAGGTGACATTAATGCTGCTAGTCTGGGGACTACAATTCCAGAATCACTGTGGTCTAGTTGAGAGCATCACTGAGGTGTGTATTTAACACAGCCTTGAAAATAGGCCCCTGAACTTCCTAGGAAGCCAAAAACAATGCTGATTTTATTTATTTCACCCATCTACTTTCCCTGGAGGGAACAATGCTTGAAAGTTGCATTGGTGCTCCTACACGTTAAAGAACTAATTGAAAATCCATTGCCCTACAAATGGCTGAGTCTGTGAGGTCATCCATGATTCCCCCCATGCTCAGGGGGCCAGCTCTGCCGGGGAGATGAGCTGCTACAGCACTCCTCTGAGCAGGGGCCTAACGTGCACAATCAAGGGTGTGTAAGCAGGGACAGGGAGTCATTCTGCTTACCCCTGTGGAAGCAGGAGACATCCTTGCCTCCCTTCTCATCCTCATGCCTCCCAGCCAGTCCTCTGTGGTGTGGCTGGCACCTCCCACTCAGAGGAAGTGCCCGTCCCATGTGGATCCTGCTCAGTCAGGTTTGGGTAGAGTTGATCCTACCCAAAGGGTGGGCATGGTCCCCAAACTAGACCAATGGGAGATCCCATCCTCCTGGCCCTAGTCATCTATTTAGGGGTGAGCAGCTGGCCAAGCAGAGTTCTTTCTGGAATGTTTGCCAGAGGTAGGTGATAGGTATTATAATCTCTCTGGAATTTTAAGCTGTAAGGACCAAGGAAATCTGGGACTTCCAAGTGCCATCATGGAGGGAGGGAGAGAGAGGAAGAGAGAGAGAGAGAGGGTGGAGGAAGAAAAAGGATGAGAGGAAAGAGACAATTGAGAGACATAGTGACTTTATTAGAGGCATAGATCCAGCTGTACCTGAAGCCTCTATTTTGGACATTCCTGTTACGTGAGTAAATAAATTCCCCTTTTTGCTTAAATTAATTTGAGTTGGATTTCTGTCCTTGTGCCCACAAGTCCCGATTAATACAATCATTGGGTATTCTTACCTTCCTTTTTTACATCTCCAAATATGTTGATTTTCCTCTGTCCTCACTGCACTGCGTGTCTTAGTAACAGCCTTCCAACTCTGTGAGAATCAGGACTTTGATTGCTCTGGGGATGCCCGCCTCCAAGTAATGAATCCTAAGTGATGACTTGCCCACTGGACTTTGATGGGGAGGGCTTGGGGCAGCCTAGCTTCAGTACAAAATGACTCTTTCTTTCTAGCACATTTCCTGGGGGCAATTGCAGCTTTATGACTTATAATGTAAGGTCTCTGATGCAAAGAAAAAGCTATCATCTGCCTCCAGAGACCTTCTGGTGTTCAACATGGAACTCCTGGAGTCTTTAGATTGTGCCCTTTCACTGCAGGGAAAATCTCTTAGGGACCATCATGTGTGAACCAGCACCACAGGCTCTGTTATCAACACCAGGAATCTCCTTAGAGCTGGCACCCAATAAAGCGAGCAAAACATCCCAGTAGTCAGACCATGACCTTTGTAGTGATCTAAGTATAGCAGACCACCGATGGTGGCCTGGGTGGTTCCAGACCCATTAGCACTTCCATGCATTTACAAAATAGACCCAAATTTACAGCTTATTAATGGAAATTGACCTTTAACTGAAGATTTCATAGAAAAGGATTTAAATTATACATCACCCAGCAAAACTTAATAAAAAATTTCCTTTAGGGCCGGCCCCGTGGCTCAGCAGTTAAGTGCGTGTGCTCTGCTGCTGGCGGCCCAGGTTCGGATCCCGGGCGCGCACCGACACACGGCTTCTCTGGCCATGCTGAGGCCGCGTCCCACATACAGCAACTAGAAAAATGTGCAGCTATGACATGCAACTATCTACTGGGGCTTTGGGGGGAAAAAATAAATAAATAAAATCTTTCAAAAAAAAAAATTTCCTTTAGATGTTGCTATTCTTTTCCCAGAGTTCCAAACACTGCCAGCAGCCTCATCTCTCCCACTCATGGCCTCTAATACTTCCCACTCATCTCCTGTAATATTTCTTACTCTTCTTCTAAGGCGGTTCTTCAGGTGGGACCTAGGACAAGCATCTGTATTAGCATCACCTGGGACCTCGTTAGACATGCCAATTCCTGCGCTCTACCCTAGGCCTACTGAACCAGGAAGTCTGGAGTGGGGGCCAGAAATCTGTGTTTTAGCAAACTCTCCAGGCGATTCTGATGCAGGCTCAAGTTTGAGAACCATTGTTAAAACCACTGAGCTAAGTGATTCAGCTCCGGCCTCAGTTACCACACCCTGCCCAGCAACATGAAAGGCCAGAAGTGTTCAAGAGGGGCCCACCCCATTGCTCCTGAAGCAAGCTCCTTGGTGGTTTCAACTCTGGCCCCAGATCATGTATTAGTGGCTTCGGCCCATAAGACGGGCAATTCCACTACTAAGGTGCTAAGTCTCTCCATGTTGTCACACTGGCACCTGAACTGAGAACAGACTAGCACCTCTTGTCTCTGTTCCAGAGTCTCAGAGACGTCAGAGTATCTGAGGGGTAGGGGCAGAGTGGGGCTTACACCACCAGACAAAGCAGAGAAGTGGAATAAAACGTCTGCAAGGGAAGAAACACAAGCATTTTAAAACCCATCCCCTCCCAGCAACCTGAGTGGATTATAAAGCCACATTTATCTTTCAAAGTAAATAGCAATCAGTCTGGAGGAACGAGGAGACTCTCGAATAATGGCCAACATGTGTTGGTGTTGACAGTGACCCATAAATCTCAATTTCTTTGGGAGAAAATGTTGGGCGGCATTTTAATTCCAAGCCATTGGACGAGAAAGAGTGTGATTTACCTCTGCCGTGAATCTGAGGGGAGCATCCTTGGCAATACAACCCAGTGAACTAGGAGTTAAGCACTAATTGATGGCCTGCAACACGCCTCATAACACTCCATTATCCAGATGGAAGCGTGACAGCTGAAACACAGAGCAGCTGCGCCTGGGCTGAGCAGCCATCTAGAAAGGACAAAGGGCCCTGGGGCTGCCTCTGCCACCAAGCCGTCCCCCACATGACTCACGGCTGCCACCTCTGTCAGAGCTCGCGCTGCCCCTGGGCGTGCTTTGGAGCCCTTTGGAGCCTGCCAAGCCCTTGCTTGAGGGTTCTTCTGTTTGTCTCCTCTGCAGTTTTCTCATCATGTGTGGCCAGTCCCAAACCTGGTCTTTGTCCTCCAGGGGAGACAAGAGGCCTTTCTCTGACTTGTCAGTTTGTTGTATCTGAGACTGAGATTCATTGGCTCCTTTTCTCTGTTCTGCCATTTAAAAAAGGCATTTTAGTTAACATTTATTTACTACTTGCTGGACATTCTGCTATGTGTTTTTGTGTATCTTATCTCATTTAATCCTCGCTAACTGTGTGACTTTGGGCCCGTCACTTGACCTCTGTAAGCCTCAGTTTCCTCATCTTTAAAATGGGGTCAATAACAGCACCCAGCTCATAGGGTGGCTGGGGCATGAAATGGAACATTTTGGGGAAGCCCTGGCTTGTGGGAAGGTGCCCACTCAGCCCTGCCTGCCCCCACCCACGCTGCGTGAGGTGCTGTCCACCACATTCCTGGGTCTGAGCCAGGGCCATTCTGCTTGACACCTGCGGTCTACGTGGGGTCTCCTTCCTGAGGAAGGGCATGCATGTTATTGCCTTTGCATCCCCAGCTCTGAGCACAGGGTCTGGGGCAGAGGATGTGCCGAATAAACATGTGTGAAGAGAGGAATGATAGGAGGAAGACTGCAGGGTGAGCTCCAGAAACTCCTGGTCCTGAGCTAAGAAGTCAGGGCTAGGGGACCCCAAGTGGGGACACAACAAAGAGGCTTTCACCCTGGCTCAAGGGGAAAACTGGAAGAGAGCTTAGAAAGCTTTTGTCAGAGAGGAAAGGACTTAAAGAGCTCCCAACTCGGAGTCCAGGTGAGGAGAGTGATTTATCCAAAGTCACACAGCCAGCTGGTGACAAAGTTCGGGCCATAATTCATGGCTGAAGTTTGCCAGTGTGGGCAGCATTCGATCCACCACATTAGAAAAATGTATTACCTGAAACAGGCAGAAGACCCTAGGGAAGGCCGCCTTGAGCAACTTGCTAAGTCCTACTTCCCCTCGCTGGTGGTGATTTAGAGCTTCCTGCCTAAGACTACCCCACCTCCTTCCCCCGTGCTACTGTCAGGTTGGCTTCCAGGGCTCTCCCTGCCCTTTCGCCATCAGGTCTGAGGACTTAGTGAGAAGTGCATCATGACCAGGTGGGAGAGAGGGGCATGGGGAAAAACACAGGCCTTGGAGTCAGGTAGAGCTCAATTCAAATCTCATTGCATCCTCTTACTAGTTTGGACAAGACAAGTAGGCCGTATGAGCCCTAGTTTCCCCACATGAAAATGAGAATAACAATATACACTTTATAGGTAATAGGTTGTTGTAAGAATTAAGCCAACTTTAGCAAAGTTCTAGACATAGTAGTTAAGTGTATCCAGCTGGATTTGAGGCAAAGGACTGTGTCTTAGTCATCGTTATATTTCTTTCTATTTCCCTGTTCCTCCAGCACTAGCACACTGCCTCACGTCTGTAGTAGGTGCTAATTACTAGTTCATTGAGTAAATGAGCTATTTTGTGTTCTTTAGAACTTTGCTTCTCAAAGTGTGGTTCAGGGACCAGCCACATTGGCATCACCTGGACGCTTGTTAGAAATGCAAGATCTTGTAGCCCATCCAGATGTACTGAAACAGAACATCCATTTTATCAAGCTCCCCCGGTGATTCATAGGCACATTAAAGTTCGAGAAGGTCTGCTGTAGAAAGCATCAGCTGAAGCTGGGGGAAGCTTAAAACTCCTCTTATGGTGGTGAGTATTGTGGGGAATTTATAGGCAGGAAAAGAACACAAATATGACACACATCCCCTCTTCCTGCTCTTGTTGGTCTGGAAGTGGTTTCCTGGTTCCATGGAAACCTAAAGGACTTAGAATCACTTCTGTAAGCTTCGTAATGGGAACAGAGCCAGCTCCTATGTGCCCCTGTGTGTGTGCTTTCCGGCATAGACTTGTGGTCTGGAGAGCATTTCTCCCTTGCCAATCAATAGCTGCATCACAGATGTAGAGTGAAACCTCTAGTCAAGAACCCAAGGGACTTCAGAGTCCCCATGTTTTCAGAGGGGGAAGTAGGGCAGGATCTGAGCTGGTTTTCTTGTACCTCTGAGATGTTTCCATTACCTCTCCAGCAGGGGTGTGGAATTTACTAGATGAAATGATTTAAAACTCACTTTAAAAAAGTGTATTTTACTCAGCTCTTTGGTGAGGAGGTATATACTCAATGGTCATTTGCCATATGCCTACTCCATGCCTGGGCTGTGGGGGTCCTGGGGCTACAATGGTGACTAGCTTGCCCCCACTCTTGAGGTGCTCCGTATCCAGTGGGGAGAGAGATGCACCAGCAGATAATTAAAGAGCAATGAGCCAAGTGCCGTGGACGAGAGGTCCGCAAGAGGCATGGGAGAGTGGGCTCATATACATATGAGAGAAAGAGAGAGAAGAGAGAGACATATATTCATATATATATAGAGAAATCAAATGGTTTTGCAATACACACATATAAAAATGCATATATAGAGAGAGATAAAATAAAAACACTAAAATGTTAATGATAGAATCTATCTGGAGGGAATACGGTAATTCCTTGTACTATCCTTTCAACTTTTTCTGAACTTGGACACTTGTAATAAAAAGTGGGGAAAACATTGGGACTAGTACATGAATCAGGTGAGTATTATAATGCTAAGACTACTTAATAAATAGTAGATGCTTACAAATGTTTGTTTTACTGCCAGCAACGCGTAGTTGCAAAGAGCTTCCACATATATGATCCCATTTCATCCTCAGAACAACCCTGTGGGGCCGCTAATAATCACCCCAATCACCACTGACCAGCGGGGACGGGGAGACGTGGTGACCTGCCCAAGGCCACCCGCTGGTGAGTGATGTAGCAGGACTGAGACCCAAGTGGTTAGACTCCACGTGTAGTTCTCTTTGCTCACCCAGAGGCCCCCTAAGGAGTCTGTGGTTGATTTCCTGACTGTGCCAGGAACCAAGTGCCTGGACATGAAGAGGAGCCCGGCGTTATCTTCCCAGTCCTGCTCCATCCTTGGGCAACCATCCACTCCTCCTTTCGGGCTCTGCAAGGGGCGAGGGGAGGGGAGGCAGGCACCCAGGACAAGATGGCAGCTGACCTTGGCCCCTTCTCCTTGGCAGAGGCCGGGGCGCGTCTACGCAATGGCCTGGTTGAAGGCAGCCTGTGTGGGAAAATTGCCTCTTAAGGCGAGAGAGACTTGTGTGGGCTCACGCTGAGCACACCCCCACCAAGAAGATCGGTGCCCCAGGCGCCGGGCCAGAGGGTGCGTTTTATCACTTACCCGCAACAGGAGCCAGATAAACGGCTCCTTCTTGGTCTCCTGCCAGTTATTGCTTGTGCTGCCAGAAAGTCTTAATCACGCTGTTGAGAGGGGCTGAGCCCCCTCCCCCAACTAGCTGCCAGCTGGCTCCTGTGTGCCTCTGCCGGGCCAGAGCTTCCCGCGCCCCCACGACAAAGGCCCCCTCTCTGGACCTGGTTCAGAGGGTGCAGTGTTAATACCCACTCTCCAATCTCATGTATATTTACAAGCCTCTTTTTCTAACTCAGCTCCCCTCCAGCCTCCCGGGGAGGTGGGGCACGTTGCTGAAGCTTAAACAGAACAGGGATAAATCTTTAGTGTCCACAGGCTCCCAGGTGCCTGGCCTGGGACCTGGGTCAGGGCAGGGTCTTGAAAGTGTTTGCTGGCTGTTATGGGCTGAATTGTGTGTCCCTTCCCCCACTCCCGACTTTTGTATGTAAAGTCCTAACCCTCAGTATGTCAGAATGTCACTGTCTTTGTAGATAAGGTCTTCAAAGAGGTAAAGTTAAAGGAGGTCATTGGAGTGGGCCCTAGTTCTTATAAGAAGAGGAGATTAGGACACAGACATGCACAAAGGGAAGAGCATGTGAAGATAAGAGGAGACAGCCATCTATGAGCCAGGGATAGAGGCTGCAGAAGAAACTAACTCTGCTGACATCTTGATCTCAGACTTCTAGTCTCTAGAATTGTGAGAAAATAAATTTCTATTGTTTGAGCTACCCAGTTTGTGGTACTTTGTTATGGCTGCCCGAGCAGACTAATACACCGGATAAACGTGGAGCATGTTGGAGTGCTAGTTCTGGCACAGAGCTGATGTGTGGCCAAATTGGTGAGTAAATCCGTGCCCAGACACCATCCTCTTTTTTTTTTTTTTTTTATGAGGAGACCAGCCCTGTGCTAACATCTGCCAATCCTCCTCTTTTTTTGCTGAGGAAGACTGGCCCTGGGCTAACATCCGTGCCCATCTTCCTCCACTTTATATGGGACACCGCCACAGCATGGCCCGACAAGCAGTGCGCTGGTGCACGCCCGGGATCTGAACCGGCGAACCCCGGGCCGCCGCAGCGGAGCACGCACTTAACCGCTTTCGCCACTGGGCTGGCCCAGACACCATCCTCTGAGTGTAGACTTCCCTGCTTGAACTGGTCATTTGGATGTTGCCCCGGGTGTGAGTTGATAAGCTGATCCCCACCTTCCCCCGTGGGTCTCTTCTCTAGTCTTCCTGCTTCCACATCACCCATCCTGATCAGGAATCCCCAGGACGGGAGCCCCTCTGTGTGGCACGAAGGTGGCAGCCAGGCAGGAACAATAGCGCACAGAGAGGACCTGGTCATGGAATAATTACAAGACCCATGTCACAGGCAGGAGGGAATCTCCTGAAAGGAGATTTCTCAGGTGTGGTCTTGATGTCACCAAGCCACAAAGAAGCCATGGAGGGTCCAGCTCAGTCTGTGAAAACAACCCTGTACTTAGAGGAGCCTTGGGCAAAGAAAAACGTTTTAGCCCTTTTGAAATACGCTTGGTCACCTTAAAATTGGCCCAGAATTTTCCGGTGTGACATTGCAGGGCCTCTTCTGTCTTCGGGCTGCCTGGGTTCGTGCTCATCCCTTGTTCCTGAGCTTGACTTCGGGGAAGCAGGGGCTGTGATGGAGGCTGAGATGTGTGAGGGGACCAAGACTTTGTCCAAGGACGGGTTTCCTCCTGGGCACTGAGGAGGTGCCATCGCTCATGGTGGGTAAGGTGAGTGCTAACTTCTAGTTAGAAGTGTCCAGATCCAGAGAGGCTCAGAGTATGTGCCAGGCTCACCCAGCACTGACAACCACAGTGGGATACCTGTAAGGACAACGTACCAGGTGGGCTCTGAGAAGGACACCAGAATCAGCAGACACCAGCATCAAGGAGAAGGGACCTTGGGAGGCTTCTGCCCCTTTGCCCTTCAGGCAAGCCCACATTTGAGCTGACGAGATTCCCAGTTTCTCTGGCTTGCTGGAGAGCTGTGAGCTTGGAGTCAGATAGGCCTGAGTGTGAATCTTGCCTTCCACTCGCTAGTTGAGTGGTCTGGGGCAGGTTACTTCATCTCTCTGAACCACAATTTCCCCATCTGTAAAGTGGGGAAGCTGACACTTACCTCACAGAGTGGTTGCATAAAGTGAAATAAATAGGCAAAGCATTTGATACATTTAAAAGTTCTTAAAAATAATAGTTACTATTATTTTATGTGTCTTGGTTCTACTCCATTAAGGCAATGTAAGAGTTTCTTTCCAAAAAGCATCAAACGTATATTTTCATTGTTGGTACTTGATCAAAAATGGATGCATGTCTGGCCCTGTGTAAGCAGCATTGGGAAAGAAATTGTCTAATGGTCATTTACTGCTTGGCTTGTTCTTACAGAATCCTGCCTTTGTCCTCCTGGGGTTTGAGAATCTCTGAATGGCTCAGGGCAATTGAGTCACACTAGGTTTAAGGCAGGGGACAATGTCCCAAGTTTACAGTGGGTAAAACTTTGCTTTCATATTTCTCTCTCCTGTTAACCGTTAAATAGCTGACAGCAGATGAGGCAGCCGTGGAAGCTCTCAGGGCACTGCAACGACCTCTCAGCGAGCCCTGTTGACTCCCAGGATGTCAGTGCTGGAAGGGACCCTGCACAGTACCGGTGAGAAATCAGAGGCACGGGACGTGAAGGCAGCCACCCAAGGCTGTGCAGCTAGCATGGAGGTGTGCAGAGACCTCAAAGTCATTACCCGGGTTTCTCCGTATATGAGAAAATGAAAACAAAACACAACAAAACCTAGCCTTGCTGGCAGCCAGACCACAATGTTCTCAACTGAACATAGACAATGCCCACAGAATAGGAACGTCGTGCTGCAAGGACTCTCCGCGTTGGTGTTTGCAACAAGACAGAGGACGCCACTCTGAAACCGAAAACGTGACTAAACATACCCCACCTCCCCCTGACAGGAGTGACTGCTGCTCCTGCACCAATGCCAGCTCTAGCCCTGCCTGCTAGAACATTTTTGATTAAATTAAGCAGCAAGTTAACAGTAATTAATTAATTATTAGATTATGAAGATACTGATCATCGGATGGCCCCCCTCCCCCTTTGACAGGATCCTATCCAGAATTGCCCTTGCTTCCCAACTCTTCCTTAGTCTTAGCCTGCACAAGCCCAAATCTTCTCAGAAGCCCCTCCCAAATCCTCGTGCCAGGATGCCCCTGGGTTTCTCTGGAGTGCATCCTCCCTTGCTGCAGCAAGTCAAATAAACCTAACTCTCATTTGACTGCAAGCGTGTTCCTGGTCATCTTTGGTTGGTGAACTTTAACGTCTGTAAAATGGGCATAATAATACCTGCCCAGTATCTTTTACAGGCATATTGTAAGAATCAAGTGATGTCTTGCAGGTGGGAATGAGTTTTTCATGTTGAAATTGATAAAGATCTATAAGCTAGTACGATGTGGAATTTCCAAATGGTCCTCTTTTCAGATTTAGAATAAGGTACTTGGTAAATGGAAGATTCCTATTCAAGCTTCTCTTATGTGTTCCTGCCTGAGTTTCATTGACGTCAAGTCCCTCCAACGATTTAGTGTTAGGAATAGCAATTAGCAAAACTGCAGAGACTTGCTGGGGCCCTCCTAGGAGGAAGATCTGAGTGTTTGTGGGTGCCGGCTAGGGCCCTCTGGGAGGAAGATCTGAGTGTTTGTGGGTACCGGCTAGGTGAGGTTGCAGAGCTGGTGATCTGAATCCCACATCTGCCTCTTTATGCTGATAGCTTTGCTTTCCATCAGGGAGTGGCTGGGGTTTCAGCCTGGCTGGGAGATAAAGCCATCCGCCCAGCCGGAAAGGCAGCCAGCAGTCCCTCCCTATTTCAAACCCCACCCTCACTGGTGGCCCCACTGCCTCCAAGATGAGGGCCAAACTCCTTAGCATGGCCCTCCCCTCTGGCCATTTCTTTTTATGTGCCCCACCCTGGGTCACAGCAAACGTCTCAGGGATTCCTAATTTCATTATCCATTTTTCAAGCCTCCAAGACTGGTTTGTGCTTTTCCTTCTGCTTGCAAAGTCCTTCCACTTCTTTCCCTTCAAGACTCAACTCAAATATCACTTCCTCTATAAAGGCTTCTCAGCTAACCTCTCCTGCCTCAAGGCCTTGTGATGTTTTGTACCTAATTGCGCACTTAGCACGTTGAGTTGAAATTTTGCCTCTCCCAATCTCTAACATACACACATACACACACACACACACACACACACACACACACACACACGGCTGTAGGGGGCTGGAAACCCCATCAGTTGGGAAGTTCCTTGAAGAATGAAGCCTGCTTTTTCATTGTTGTGTCCTCAGGGATACATTTTTATACTGACCATGAGGACTGGTACACAGTAAGTGGTTAATAAATGCTGTAATTTGCTACTGTTGATCTTGTTATGTTTCAGTATAAAGCACTATGTTGTTTTCACTATTTTGGTTTCTTCTGGGACAAGGAAGCTGACGCATTTTCGCTGGAAAGTTTTTTGCAATCATAGAAAGGCTGGTCCTAATCGACTGAGCATCACAGGCTCTGCCCGGCTTTTGGTCATGCCCAGCTCACATGAAAAGAATTTTCTTGATCCCATTTTTCAGGCCTGCCAAGGAGTGGTTCAGTGTGTGTGGTTAATTAGTTATTGCAACTAGTATTTTTCCACCAATTACAAGTACTGTAAGTCTCAGCTTGGGAATTTTTTTTCATTTCAAGAACCACTTTCTTTTCAGCATGGTGATATTTTATTTTGGAGGAATAAGTTGTCACGAGTATCTTGGGGTTTTATATTGTTTGGGATATGGCTACCCTAGAGGGAGGTCGATATCCAGGGTGAATAGACGTTGATATCCCTCTCTCTTCCCCAGCAGGAGACTTCGAAATTAAGCCAGGTTTGTCCTAATGGCTGCATTGTTTCTGTGGGAAGAGCCCTAAGCCTGGAAGTCAGGAGACCTGGGTTCAAGTCAAGTCAATGTTTTGCCATTAACTATTTTTGTTTTTCTAGGGGTTCCCAAGCTGTAGTTCCCGGACACACAGCAGCACTTGTGAACCTGCTAGAAATGCAAATTCCCAGATCCACCCCAGGCCCACTGAATTAGAAACTCTGCAGATGGGGCCCAGAAATCTTATTTTAATAAGATTTATTTATTTATTTAACAAATTTAAGAAAATGTATTTATTTTATAAATAAAGATTTAATAAAATCTTATTTTAATAAGGTTCTGATGTACGCTAAAGTTTGAGAACCTCTGGTTTAGTCAAATCCCTTCGTTTTACCATTTTGACATAAATTTATTTTTTAATTATTCAAATCATTAAAGTAAATATACTCTCTACATACTGTAACATTACGTAAAATTTGGGAGAGATAAAAATTTAGATATAAATTTAACTGAAGTATGAACATTTTTGTACATTCTCTCCTAGTATTTTTTTCTCAAGCACACGTATTTTCACAGTCATAATCACAGGATGCACACAATTAGGTATACTGCTTTTGTCCCACTTAGCGCTGGAACATAAAACTGTTGAGTGTTGCCACCTTCACATCTTCGTAAGAACCACTTTTAATGGCCCCACAACACTCCATCGAATAGCTGTGCCACAGCTTACTTCACCAGGCCCCTGAGTGTGAACTTGTGTGCCTGCAGGTGAAAACACTGTGGACAGACAAGGAGGCCTCCCCTTGGATGCATCTGATCTTTTTCCCTTCACTTCTTCCCACCCATCCCCCCATCCCATTATGGAAAAATCAAAACTATGAGTGTTTCCGGTAATAGGGTCATAAACAGAGACGAAAGGGAAGTTAGCCAATAGCCCTGAGTTTTCCAGAAACTTGGATTCTCTCTTAAAACCCTGAAGCTGTTGGGATATCACTGTGCTACCTTGTGGCTGTGTCTAAGAATTACATCTTCTCTTGAGAAACATGGCTAGCCCCCTGAATCCTCCAGTGGGGGACCATTGGAGTTTGTCTCCTTGCCCTAAGCTGGGTGCCTGAGTGTGAGCCCCAGGCACCCCATGTCTACCTTTCCATAGCAACCCCACTCCCTGCAGGACTGGCTGGGCGCCCACCATTGTTCTGGTTCCCACACTGGGGCTGAAGTCTGGCCATGACCCTCAACCTGCTTGGCAGAGGTCCAGATGTCCTGCCTGCCCCTGGCCAGCCCCTTTTCCTAGTGGGCTGGACCTGAATCCCCAGCTGAGAGGGCCTCACGTTAAAATAAACTCCCTCCTTGGAACCAGTGTACAGCCACCTTCCTGGCTATGAGAATTGCTGTGCTCCCTGCCCAGCATGGACCCCATGGATGCCAGGGACACCCCAGGCTGAGGTCAGGGTGGTCACATCCCCTTGAGGAATGTAACTGGGACTGCTCAGCGCTGTCTTGTGGACCAGGCCTAAAACTGGGCAAGACTCTGGCCCACCCTCGCCTCTCCTTCCCACTGCCTGCTGACTCCTGGCAAGCACCCAGCGTGCCTTGCAGCGTTGTGGCAGCTGGTGTGGAAAACAGGGCAGGGAGATGGTGGCAGTGAGGATCTTGGTACCGGCCAGATGGCTTTTGGCTGGGCCACTCAGTGATTCACGTGTTCTCTAAACCAGTCAGCCCCTCAGTTACTCTCTGAAAATGGATGCTTCACCTGGCCCAGAATTAAAGAATGTGGGTGAAGGGAAGGCAGGCTGGGAGACAGGCTGCTGTCCTCTCACCTCAGGTTTGTGCTCTCTGGGTCTGATGCCCTCGGGTGATGCCTCAGCTGTGGGGCCAAGAAGTCTGCAGTGGATGGGAGGGTCTCTAGCGAAGGGCAGATAGGATTTCACTAGAATGCGAGGGCTGGCCTTCTGCTGATTCCGGTTTCATGTACACTCCCAGGTGAATGGATTCCATCTCCAGATACCACGTCAGATATTACTCAGGAGTGACGTTCCCTGCAATTGTGGAGGCCTGTCAGGAGTTTGCAGGCCCCACTGGGGGAGCGATTCTAGGCCTGGCTGAGCCTATGAGGACCAGTGGAGGTGGCAGGTCTGAAGGGACAGGGCAAGGTCTCTTTCCCAGTGGCCCTCTAGGGACAACAAATCCAGGATCAAGCTAATGCAGCCAATCAGGGTCTTTTTTTTTATTTTAATTTTTTTCTTTTACATTTAAATACTGAAAAAAGAAACTGAAAAAAATGGCCTTAAAACTCTTTATATATCCTTAAATATACTTAGAATCCCTAGCAATATACATGCATATAGTTTTTTCACTGTTGTGATTCAATAAGAGATTATTTAGTCCTGTTTTTTCCCCACCTTATTGCATATAAAATTTCCTCATGCTTATTTTTAAAAGCTACAAGACCAGTTGTTATTTAACCTTTTGGAAGTCACAGGTCCCTTTAATAATTTGCCGACAGTATGACCTCTCTCCCCCACTCAAAATGCACACAGCCTTGGGCGCCATCTTAGGAGGCATCCAGACTCTCTGAAACCCATCTTCCGCTAGGTTAGGATCCCTGGGGTTACACTATGAGTGCCTAAGGGCCAGCAGTAAGCCTTTTATTTCCGAATCCCATCATTAACACTCAAAATCTACTGGAACTTTAGTAGTAGTTATTTAAAGCAATGCTTGTTTAAAGTCGGACGTAGTCATAGCTGGACTCTCCATCCTTGATGGTTTATTTGGGCATTCAGTTGTTTCCAGTTTGTTGCAGTTGTGACCCAGTGTTGCTGTCAACTCCTTCCTATGGTTTTCTTTTTTTCTTCTTCCCGTGAGGCCTATTTTTGGAAGGTGTTTGGGCTTGAAAAACATGCATCCTTTAGGCTCTGTACCTTTGCTTATGCATAAGGAAAGCCTCCTTCTCTTTTGTCCTGATTCCATCTGGCAAGACCCTGCCCATATGCTGCCTCGTCCCAGAAGCCTTCCCTGTACGCCACACTTGGAAGTAAACTCGTCTGCATCACTTCCTGCTCCTTGTCTTAGTCTATTCGGGCTGCTGTAACAAATTACCATAGACTGGGTAGCTTGTAACCAGCAGAAATTTATTTCTCACAGCTCTGGAGGCTGGAAGTCTGAGATCAGGTTGCCAGTACGGTTGGGTTCTGGTGAGAGCCCTCTTCCAGGTTTCCTTACATGGTGGAGAGAGAGTGGGTTCTCTGGGGTCCCTTTTATAAGGGCACTAATCCCATTCATGACAGCTCCTTCTTCATGACTGAATTACCTCCCCACCATATTGGGGGTTAGGATTTCAAGATATGAGGTTAGGGGAACACGAACACTTAGTCCATTGCACTCCTCTCTAGTGGTACTCATCTATGTTCTAGTTGAAAAAATTTTATATACACATCTTATTTCCTTTAGTAGACTCAATGGTATACTTCATGTATTTGAAACCCAGAACAGATCAATTTAATACCCCTCTGCTCTGTAAGACAAAATTATTTTCAGTAATAGTCATGCAAAAATCGGCAATAATCAATTATTTTCTTGATTTCTTTAGTTTTAAAGCAATGAATGATTTAAAAAAGAAGAATACATTTCAACTCTAAAGATACTCAAACACATTAAAGGTATTTCTTGTAAGAACCAAAATTTTTACTTATCAAACAAAATATTACGCCTCAGAGCTCACTGTAAAACCTATTTCACTGTTCTAAATTTTAAACACAAAACCTCTATGTGATCACATAGAATAACAGAATTGAAGTTCTCAGGTTGTTTCTTTGTCTTTACAATCACTATGGTATCATTTTTTATTTCAAATCTGCTGTTTAAATACAGGAACATGCAGTAAGTACCATAGGACTTGGAGACATGAGAGACCACAGTGATTGGGGAGGATTCTGAACCATTAGACACTTCCTCTTGTAATGAACATGTGTCACTGAGTCCATGAGTGTTGGGGCCAACCGCACAACTGGAAGTTCTCTAAATTAACGTCGACGGAGAACATTTGTTAAAGGGTAAGTAACAAAAAAGTGATCTTTTAAAGTTTACATATGTATTAATAAAACCCAACAGTAACTGTAGCAGTTATTTACAACTTTGACTAAAAATCTGTTTCAGGTGGGATGAGCTTTATTTTTATCCCTGATGTTATTTAGAATTGTGGTAATGAAAGGAAGACCAACTTTTTTTTTAAATATTTTGTATTTTATAATTTTATTTATTTATTTATTCCCCCAAAGCCCCAGTAGATAGTTGTATGTCATAGTTGCACATCCTTCCAGCTGCTGCATGTGGGACGCGGCCTCAGCATGGCCGGAGAAGCGGTGCATCGGTGCGCGCCCGGGATCTGAACCCGGGCCGCCAGCAGCAGAGGACACACACTTAACTGCTAAGCCACGGGGCCGGCCCCTAGGAAGACCAACTTTTATTAGGTTCTACTATTGTATTTATATGCTCTATGGACGACAGCCCCCTTATTGCAGGCTTCCAGGGCAGACAGCTCCCCTCTCTCCACCCCTGGTCCACCCCTGATTTGACATCAAGTGCCTGGAGGGCAGGGACCAGCTGTGCAGTCCACTGATGTACCGTGTCTACTGCATGAGTGCAGCAGTTCTGAGTGTGGACTGAGGCCCCAGCGGGATCTTCAAGGATGTCCTCCCTTTTCCTATGTGTAAGGCCGACTTTCTTCATGTACTTCAAACCAAGCAACATATCACAACAGATTAAAGATGGAAACCAATAAAAGAATCCAGCCATCTTCTTTTAAGCCAGATATTAAAGAAATTTGCAAAATTTCTTTGTAAACTGTCACTCTTCAGTCTCACTTTTTATTGTTTTTATTTGGAAAATACAAGTTATTTTTCATAATATTATGTTACACATGTTGACATGTGATAGATTTGTTGTTATTTTCAAAAACATTAAAATTTTAAAAAATTCTCAGTTTTCATCTCTAATATGGTAAATGTTGAGAGCTCTATTCCATATAAAAAAAGCTCTTTGGCGTTCTAAATGAGTTTTAAGAGTGTAGTGGCGTCCTGAGACCAGAAAGTTTGAGAACCCCTCCACTAATGCCCTGTCTTGTATATGGTAGCGCGTGGGCACACTTAAACGAATGAGGGACTCAATGGATGGGTTTCAACTGCTTCTAGGACCTGGAAGCTGTGACTGGGGTTGGAGGGAGGGGGGTAGGCACCCATAGGCGGTGGTGTTCGATACTTGGAAGATAAGGGCTGCCGGGGTCTCAGAGCAGCAGCTTCCGTCTGAAGCAGTGTTGGCTCTCCAGACAACGCCGTGGGGTGGGCCTGGGCCTCAGGTAGTGAGGTCTGGGGATACAAGTGAAGGCAGCTCTGTGTCCTAGGGGCCTCAGGAGGCTCACCATCTCCTGATCCCCCTGGTGCTGAAGGGTGGGAACAACTGCCCGAATCTGCCTCCGTGTGAGAGGAACCGAGCAGAATGGCCTTCTTGGGACCTCAGACTTTCAAGTCACGGGTGTGAGCACAATGGAGAGAGAGGCCTGTAGCCTCAGTCAGACAGATTGAGCTCTCCGTGCCTCTCCCTGCTCTGCCCTGGACAGCCAGGGGACCGCCAGCAAGTCGCCTAACTGCTGGCTTACTCAACCACATGGTGAGAGTAGGATGAAATGTTTGTGCAGTGTCTGGCACATACTGGGTACACGGTACATGAGCGGGCCCATTAGCAAAAGTCATTAGTAATAATAAAAAGAAGTCGGCTGGAAGGGGTGGGGTTAGGGAGGAAGGATCCTCTCGGGAGTTCTTCCTGGTCCCTGATTAGTGACAGTTGAAGCTTGGTGTAGACTAAGTGTTCTCAACCTTGGCACTATCAACATTTCCAGATTATCCGTCGTTATCAGGGGCTGTCCTGTGCGTTGTAGGATATTTAGCAGCAGCCCTGGCCTCTAACTACTACATGCCAATAGCACTCTCTCCCCAGTTGTGATAACCAAAAATGTCTCCGGACTTTGCCAAATGTCCCCTGGGGGGCAGTTTTGCCCCCGGTTGAGAACCACTGGTATAGAATCGCATCTGACAAGGGCTCCGCCGTGGGCTGTTTGCTTCCCCGCAGTGCCCCGGGAAGACGTTGCACCACCCCCTGCACACAGACGGAGTTCTGCAGAGAGATTCTGCTCTCAAGGGCACGAGAGGCCTCCTGATTCCGATTCTTTTCCCTGAGGAACCATCCTGCTAATCACAGCCCCGTCTCTCAGCTTTTGGACAAACCAGGACCCTGGGAAAGCAGCAGCTGACCAGCACGAGATTTGCTGAGTGAAAGCTGGACAGTGCCCAGCGGCCCGGGGAGGCCATCCTAACCTTCGACCTCCACGTCGGCGCTGACGGCTTCCAACCCCATGTCTCCACTGACAAACACCCTGGGCCAACCGACGGTACAATGGATAAGTGAAGGGTGGTCTCTTCACACCATGGAATGCTACAGTGACCAGAATGAACGAGTTGCCACCACACGCAGCCACGTGGATAAATCTCACCAATATGATGTCAAGCGAAAGAAGCCAGACACAAAAGAGCACCTACTGTATGCTTCCATTAATGAAAAGTTCCAAAAAAAGGCAAAATAATCTGTATTAAGGCTCCAGAGGTGCACAAGGGAGGCTTCTGGGATGCCGGCTCAGTTGGTGAAAATTCACTGAACACTTATGATATAGGTACTTTTCTAGATATGTGTTATACGTCAACGGAAAATAAACAAACAAAAACAACATTTTGGTTCAAAGGGCAGGACAGGCCCTTCAGCAAAATCCCTGTGAACCCAGGGAATAAAAGTCATCGGCAATTTTTCCTGTATGGCTCTAAATTATTATCATCATTTTTGGACATGGCTTTATAAATGAGATGAAGTATGCAAAATAATTAGCATAGTGGTTGGCACACAAAATGCTCAGCGGATAGTCATAATTAATACTACTAATAAGTTAATAACTGACAGAGGATACAAAATAATAAATACAAAAAACAGGCCCTTTTTCTTAAAGGAGAAAAAAGGTTCTGGAATTTTTGGGTACATCTCTGGTTAGTAAATTCCTGATTCTCAAAGTTTTTGGAGGTCCCCCCAAGCATAGTCTTTGAGGAAAGAAAAATCTAAGCCTCTACCTTGGAATTACTAGCTCCTGAGCAGTAACCAGCACAAGAACAAAAAGTCCCAAATGCCAGTCTCACTTGGCCAAATTGTTCAGTTCAGTTCACTTCATATCTGTCATTTATTGATCCAATGCACTGTTTAGCCAGGAACCTGGAATCCACCTGCTTGATCAAGCATTTGGATCTCTTTGGACGTCAACAGAGTTTATGAATTTACAGACCAAACAGGCATGACTGCTCTTGGATTCCTCATCTCAGAGTAAAACTTTAGCAGAAAAAACGAAGTCTAGAAAATGTGCAGTGGTATCTCTGCTTTAGCCTTGACTGTAAACAGGACTCTACAAATTCCTTTCTCTTCTGAGAAAGACAGCAATTAGACAACCTCAGCAAGACGGAGCATTTCATTGGAAGCAGTGCTCCTCAGTTGCAAATTAGATGCCAAAGTAACTCTCAGAAAGATCTGAAACTCTTTCAGATTAGTCTCCACCAAAGAAGTCTTAGCATGACTATTTCTGAATCAGATATGCAAGAGACTTCAATGCTAGCTGCAAACACTTTTAGAAGACTTCTACTCCCAGAGTGGTTTCCTAAACTTTCAGTCCTGCTTACAAATGGCTGCATGTCCCTGTGACCTGTGAGGCCACCAACAGAACCTGGTATGCTGTGAAGTAAGCTCTGTCCCACACAGTCAAGAACACTTGGATTCTTTGTGACATACATTTAAAAAAGAAAATCCATGCCCATCTCCAGAGAAAAGGCAGGCTCTTACCTGGTCCCGGGCTTTGTCCATGGGCACTTGATAGAATAAAGATGCACAAAACCAAGAAAACAGAGACATACAGGGGACTTTCCATTTCTTCTGTCTCACCCGGGGTCCGAGGTCTTCTCACTAATATCTGAAGCTAAAGAGACCAGATTGCCTATTGATACTTCGTTAGGGAAGTCTGCCCATTAATAATTAACCTTTAAACATGTTATCTGGTGTTCAGACACTTTCCTTGCTACCTCCAATCCCAAATCTAATGATATGTAATACAAAAAAGGTTAATTTATGAAAATGTTTTTTATCCTGCTCCATTTTGAAAATAAAACATCTCGTCATGTATTCTTACCTTCTTGGACCAAGGTCACAGTTCCAAATTAATCAATTTAAAGTTAACGTGTTGTGTTTGGAAATTCTGTCAAAGGTCGGGGGTAGGTCTCTCCCACAGTGTTGCTCCCTCTGACAGCACTGCAAATAGCGTGCAGGCTCGTGGCTGTGGTATTTCAAATTGCAGGCTAAGCCCAGAGAGAAAGAGAAGTGCTCTGCTCGGCAGAGAGCCCCCAGAGGGTCCATTTTCTGTTGAGTTCAGCAAGATTGCTGGTGCCTGTGGTCTAAGTGTGGTGGGCAACGTTTCTACAGTTGAAAGGGCCGGAAAACCTCTAACCTCAGTAGAAGAAGGAGCTGATGGAGGAGCCAAGATGCAGAACTGGAAGCCTTTGCTGGGGCCTCCATGAGAGACAACCCTAGAGTAAACACACTCTTTCCAACTCTGTGTTAATTAATGCTCCAACTGTTTAGAGGACTGGGAAGTAAGGCCACTCAGCCAAATCAGGCAGGGGAAATGCTACTGTGTATGGCTCTTGTAATATTTGTTGGCTCCCTAATTTTATTTAAACTTTATTCATTTGTTCAACTTTTTTTTATTTTTTTATTTTTGCGTACCTACTAGATGCCAGGCACTGTTCTAGGCACTTGGGATGTACAAGTGAACAAAACAGACCAAGATTCCAGTCTTTGAGAAGTGGATGTACCATTGGAGGTGGGAGGAGTCAGATAATAGGTAATAGACACAATAAATAAGAGATTCATGTAGATTGGTAGAATGCAATGAGAACTGTGGAAAAAGGAAAAGTATAGCAGAGTTAAGGGCGTGGGAGCAGGTAGTGATTTTAAATAGAGTGGTCAGGATGAACCTTGTTGGGAAGTTGAACTTTGAGCAAAGATTTCAGTGAGTTGCCCCTGTGGACATCTTGGGGAGGAGAGCTTCAGGTAGCCAGAGTAGTCGGTGCAAAGGCCCTGAGATAGGAGCATGGCCGGTATGTTCAGCAAGGAGGCCAATGATTAGGAAGACATCATTATAAGAACTTTGGCTCTTATGCTATGAGACATGGGGGATCTTCTGAGAAGAAGAGTGACATGATTTGTACTATATTTTTAAAAGATCCTGCTGGTTTGCAAGGCTAGGAACAGATTATAACGAGCAAGGGTGCAAGTGGGGAGATCCTCTAGGGGGCTATCTCAGTGATCCAGAGAGAGACGATGGTGGCTTAGTTCAGCATGGTAGCAGTGGAATTGGGGAGAGGTGGGTGGGTGCTGGATATATTTCAAAGGTAGGTACAACAGGATTTCCTGACTAATGGGATGTGGGATGTGAGAGAAAGAGATGAGTTGAGGATGACTTCAAGGATTTTGGCTTGAGCAAGTGGGACAATGGAGTTGATGTCAGTTGAGATGGGGAAGGCTGTGAGCGGAGCAGACTTAATGGGGGAAGATTAAATATTCAGTTTTGGCTATGTGGAGTGTGAGATGCCTCTGAGACATCCACGTGGAAATGTTGAGTAGGCAGTTAGGTAACTTGGTGATCATTGCCTGGATGAAACTGAGTGAAAGGACCTTCTGAAGCCACCAGAAGGTTTGGACAGTCATGACCCTAAGCCAAATCCTAAAACTGTGCTGTCCTATGGCTATACCTCCTTCTAGAGGGCTACAGCTTGGGGACCACCCAGTCAGATGCACGATTTCTGAACAGAGGCTTCTGCCCTGGCTCCCTGGCTGGCTCTTTCCTATCCTGCGTGATTAAGCAGAATCTGAAGGTTCCAGATTTTGAAACCTAAAACCAGCCTGACTATCCACCTTGGGTTCCTTTTCCTCGGTCCACCTCATCTCTTCTTCTCTGGGTACTGCCAGGAACAACCTCCATCCCCCACCTTGCTCTGCAGATTCACTCAACAGTGAATCTGAATGCCTCTGGAATACTACTCTCCCCAAACCCCCCAATTTCTGCAGAGTACACTTTCTTACCGCTTTCTACATAGGAAGAGGCCTTCAAAGTTGTTCTAGCTCTTGTCTTTACTTGCCTCCCCTAAAATTCCTCTACCACCATCTCATGCCAACTCAAGTTTTGTGAGGCTCCCTTGGGATGGGATAAAGAGGAGTAATGTCTGTTGCCTTTTGTGAGGAGGAGTGTCTGCTTCCACCTCTACCCAACCTCTGCCTGCCTGTCCGATCGCCTTCCTGTGCTGGTTTTAATGCACAAGCTCTCTTGTGCTTCCTCGGAGCTGACCAGGGAAGATCCTGGGAGAGAAGAGGGGAGGACTTCGTAGAGAATGAGGTTTCCAGAGCCAGGGGATCCTGGGTCTATAATCTACTACCTGTGCAAAACTGTTACTTAACCTTAATGAATTCCATCTCCTCCCCTATAAAATGGGCTAACATGGCTGGAGATAATATTTGAGGTATCAACTTAATATTTTTCTCCCAACATCTCCCCCTTGCTCTCCTTCCCACTTACTTAAGAAGGGCAAAATAGAGAGAAATCTACAAATCTTTTGTCTTTCAAAAACTTAGGACCTAGGGCAAGTGAATTTTAACCAACAAAGACAAGCAAAAATTGTTTTAAAGGGATGTGAAGGGAGAAAGAGCACCCGTACCTTTCCATCACCAGAAGGAGAACCACTTTGGGCTTTGCCGGTGGGTGGGGGAGGGGGAGATTTCTCTATGGGTCTGAGGGCAGAGGGGACAGTCTCTTGTCTCCCAGAAACTCTGCTAGAAGGTGGTAGGAACCTAGAGAGGAAATGGCTGTGTGTGTGTCAGCAGGTGGGCAGAAGATGCTTGGTGGGGGGTGGAAGCAGCATTGAACCTCTGGTGCCAACAGGTCATGGAGATGGGGAGGACCAGCCCCTCAATGTCCACCTACGTGGACTGATGACGAGGACCAGGTGCTCACCCCCAACTTCAGGCCTGGGTATTGTGTCTGATCCAGAACTATGGCATAATTGGGGGTGGGGGTGGGAAGAAGGAATCCAAGAGGGCCTGGAAAATAGGAGTTTGGAGTCAGTAAGTAATTCAGATGGGTTACAAAAAATAAAGACATTTCTTGCAAATCAGAATTTGTGAACTGAGATTTACACCTCTACAGACACAGGTATGTCATGAGTATTAGAGATTTGTACGTGAAGTGCCCAGCCAAGTGCCTGGTCCGTAGAAGAGGTTCAATAAATTATAGTGACTTATTTTGGTGGCATTATGCTTACTGGTCAAGAGTCCAGGCTTTGTAATCAGACAGATTCCAAAGTTCAAATTCCTGACCTATCACCTACTAGCTGGGTGCCCTTGGGCAAGACATTAGTGTTCTGAGCTTTAGTTTTCTTCATCTGTGTAGTGGGACTAATGATGCCTACCTGAGCGGGTTAAAGGAGGTAACGTAGAGAAGTAAAGCCCTGGGGCAGGCCCGGTGGTGCAAGCGTTAATTGTGTGTGCTCTGCAGCCGCGGCCAGGAATTCCCCAGTTCGGATCCTGGGCGGGCACCGTCACACCGCTTGTCAAGCCATGCTGTGGTGGCGTCCCATATAAAGTGCAGGAAGATGGGCATGGATGTTAGCCCAGGGCCAGTCTTCTTCAGCAAAAAAAAGAGGAGCATTCGCAGATGTTAGCTCAAGGCCGATCATCCTCACACACACAAAAAAGAGAGAGAAGTAAAGCCCTTAGCCATCCTGGCAAGTGGGAAGTAATAAATGGCAGCTATTATTATTTTTATTGTTTTTAATTCACCTAGGGGATCAAGATGGTGTCCAGGAGGTAGATATCAGCAGGACCACGGTGATAAAATTTTAGAAATTTTATCAGAAATGAAAAGGGTAGGAAAACAGAAGGGTCTGGACCAGTGTTTCCAAAATCTGATTGAGCCTTGGAGTCAGAGTCAGCCCAAGAGCTCAGGAAAAGGATGAGTAAGGGGCCCATCCCAAGAACGATTGAATCAAAACTTCTAGGGCTGAGGCCTGGAGAACCTTCATGCTAAACACCTTCTCCAAGTTATTCTTGGTCACGTGAAGTTTGAGAACCATTGCTTCAGAGTGGTGCTTGAGGAATCTACTGAGGTACAAGAAGAAAATAACAGACCTTTCTGATTTTTCTTATATTACCTGCTAACGCTGAATGTTTGTGTCCCGCTAAAATTCATATGTTGAAACCTAACCCCCTAGGTGATGGTATTAGGAGGTGGGGCTTTTGGGTTGTATTAAGTTATGAGGGTGGAGCCCTTGTGAATGGGAGTAGTATCCTTATAAAAGGGGCCCCAGACAAATCCCTTGCCCCTTCTGCCATGTAAGGTTACAGTGAGAAGATGGCCATCTATGAGGAAGGGGGCTCTCACCAGACACCAAATCTTTTGGCACCTTCATCTTTGACTTCCCAGCCTCCAATACTGTGAGATATAAACATCTGTTGTTTATAAGCCACCCAGTTTATGGTATTCTCCTATAGCAACCAGGACGAATGAAGACATCACCTTAGAAAATTTAGTGTATATACAATGTTTATAGTATATTCATACTCTATAATTTGTATATAGTACTGTGTAAAATATTTGGGTTAGATAACTTGTAAGCAAGTAAATTTGGGGGGGAGGTGCTCAAATTTTTTTAAGACTGATAAAGGTGCTCCGTTAACAAGGTAAGTATACCGCCACTGTAGATAGATAGAATGGCTCCCAGGCCTTCATGACCTGACTATAGTGTGGTGGACTCCATCAATATATCAGAACAGTCACTAGATCCATTAGTGGGATCTTTTGGGGATTTCCATGCCCAAGAAAGCCCAACAGTTTATGGAGGACCCTTCATTTCCCATGAACTGAAAAGGAGGCAGGCCTGAGCCTCCTGGAGGCTGAAGCCTCCAGCAGAGTTATCAGCACCATCCATGGTGGTAGAACCCTGTGGTTTCTCTCGTCTGCAATCTTCGGTCAAAAATAACAAAGGTTTTGTAATTAGGTTCTTAAAAATTGCCCAGTTCTTGCTCTCTTTTAATTTGAAGAGCTCCTTGAAGAAATAGAGATTTCAAGAGATTGGCATTTGATGACCTGAATATAACCTTTTCCTTTAGTGTAATGTTGATAAGAAACTTAATCAGAGGAAAAGAAATAAATATTTTACAGAGACAAAGAGAGCAAGTCCCGGGACGGAGAAGCCAGGGATCAAGGTAAAGTTCACCGATGAGAGAAACAGAGTTTTATATCCAGAATCAGATTTTCTTGCTTTCATCTTCAGAAACTGGGCATACCTGAGAATGGCAGCCTCTTGGTGGAGTCCCAAGAAAAGAGTAATTGAAACAATAACTTTTGGATTGGTACTATTATTTTCCTTATTTTACAGTTGAGATTTGAGAGATTAAGAACTGGGACAAAACCACATCTTAGCGGTAAAAGGCTGAGAGGGGAGATCAGGGCCATGTGAGTCCAGGGCCAGTTTTCTTAACCAGAAGCCCTTAATCCCTACGTGTCTGGCTTTCCTCAGGACTGCGCTGGGCTTTCTCCCCCACCCCTCAACCCTGTTCCACTTCCAAGATGAAATTGATGAAATCTTCAGGATCATGTCATTGGAAAACGACTACCTTCCCTTACTCCTGCTTGGGGCCAGGCTGCCACTGGGAAATGATCAAGCTTTTATTGAGTCATCGATTGATCGGTGTGGACATTCTTGTACTCTGGGGCAAAAACAAGTAGGAACACTTCTTTAATTTGAGTGGGCTTAGAACATGTCCTCATTTGGAAAGAGGTTGGCCTAGAGTTTAACCTTTTCCTTATCTGTGTGTGTTTTTTTTTAAAGACCAATAAAAAAAGGTGAAAACAAGATTGCAGATGATGTTTTAGATTATTTGAAGGAATGAAGTCTTGCAAGCATTTCAAGCAGGTACGTATTCATCCAAGATCATCAAGCCCGCATTGACTAACCTTTGCGGATTAACCTTTGTATTGGCTCTGCCTCTGACTAGTTGTGTGACCTTGGGCAAATTAGGTATCCTCTCTCTGCCTCGGTTTTCTCATCTGTAAAATGGAATTGTGAGAGTCAACATTATCACACAGAAAGCACTTATAACAACTCTTGGCACAAGCAGAGCTAATTTGATTTTTGTAACAAACAAGATAGGAATTACTTCCCTCATTTTACAGGTGAGAAAACTCAGGCTCCAAGATTCCTTGTCCAAGGTCACGTGTCTAATCAGTGTAGATTGATAGAAGGACCTCTAGCTCCCTGCAAGCTCTAATGTTCTCATTCTCAAAGTCTAAAGTGGAGAGCCAAGTAGTTAGGAAGCAGAGTTGAGATCTCTTTCCTGCACTGTCTGAAACATTTTTATGTTTCCAGCTCTGTGCTGGCCCATTTACTCTCCCCATCAGAATTTCAGTGCTAGGTTGTGGAACAATTTAAAAAGTAAACAAACAAAAACCCCAAAAACAGAGCAGTCTTTTTTTGTGACTAGATACTCTGGAACCAATAATGCGTTTTATGATTTTAGTAGTTTCAGTAGAAAGGAAAATCTTTTTTCCTCTGTTTGCATTATGCCTGGAAGCAAAACGAAGTAAAGATTTAAGTTGGTTTTGATAGCCAGATAGACATGGAACATTGCTGGCTCCTTAAAGTTTGCCAAGGGTTTTCTCCTCTGTGGGAAAGAGGGAGGGCGTGGACTAGACTCTGCCTGCATCCTCCAGCTGCCTGGGGTGTTGGTTGGGCGTGATGAGGGGTGATTATGCTGGGCCCCTCAGAGAAACCAACCAAGCCATGAACTAAAATGGCTGATTGCAGAAAACCAAGGGCACAGTTTGGGAAGGTGGCATGCTGGCTGTCTTTCTCTAGGTCCCAGTGCTTCTGACTAGGGATACCCAGGGGCACTGGCCTCATCCTGGGTTTCATGCAGGGCTGGAGCATTGCTCAAATAGAAAGGGCCTGAGCCTCTCCGCAGCAGCTGGTATTCCAACCATGTCACACACTCATCTCACAAAAGCTTTCTGGAGTAGGCAAATGAAGTCCTTGGCTGCAAGAAATCAGGAACAGTTCCCAGTGATCTGCTTCAAGTGCTGCCAATGACTCATAATTTTTCTACTGACAGGGTATCTTGCTGACGTGGTTAGTCATTGATTCCCAGACAGGCGTAGAAGTCAGAGTTCAACAGTTCAGGGGCCAACTCCCAAAGATGGCAGCCTCTATGTGAGCTCATTGAAACCTCAGGAATAATCTTAGGACACAGGTATGATTATTCCCTTTGTATAGAGAAGAAAACTGAGGCTTAGGGAGGTTACTGAGTTGCCCAAATCCACCCTCTAGAAAGTAGTGGAATAAATTTGAATTATGTTTGTCTAACTCCAAAGCCCACACAACAAAAAGTAGTTTTGCCAAGTGTCTGAGGAATTGGCTGTGGGATCTTCATGTATCTAAGGTTAAAAAAATGGAGTTGTGGTGTGCTCTTGTACAGCAGATAAAGACATAGATCATGTGTTTATTATATTATTATTTTAAAAACAAGCATTCTCATGTCTTTTCTCAGCTATTTAATGGAGATAGCCCTGAAATAGCCCAGGAGATGAAGCACAAGATAGAAGTGGTGGAGACATTCTGGTGGGATAGAATTGTATAATTTATGTACAGATTAATTTTCCCCAATCAACAGTAAAAAAGACCAGCCCAAATGAGGGGACTGGAGCCTTTGCCCACGAAGCCTTGTCATGGACAGAACCGTGTTTGACAGGAAATTGCCAGGGTGAGGCTGTGCTATGAGTGACCTCATTTACACACCATCATTGGTCATCGGGTACCCTTGAAACCATTTGGGTGAGATCATGCCTAGGGTCCTCTAGAAAGCAACAATGAGATGCCTTGATATGCTTTGATACTTCTGTTAAGAGATAATTTTTTTAAAAAGGTAAACTCATGACTCTCATTCAGATATAAAAATGAACATATGGTAAGCATTTTATTTAACTCATTAATGAGGAAGCTGGTAAGAGTGTTATAACCAGTTCAAAGTAGAAGCCAAAACCTGCACAAATTCATATGGGTAAAAAAATGTTGAAATGAATGTGCAAATGGAAGGACAACTAGCTCCTTGCACAGTGTGGGAGGGAGGTCAATGGAACTTCTACAGGACAGGGCAGACTTTGCATCTTGCCTGGCTCTTGGTTATCTACAATGTACAGAGTTGTAAAATGCCTCAGAGGCAGTGAACGCCAGAATCAGATAACCCAGGAAGGCCGTGCTGTGTGTAGACAATGCATAGTTTTCCACTGAAGCACAGAATTTCCCCTGTAATTCCTGTTGTTAAGAAATGATAACAGAAGTATTTAGCTGCAGAATTCTAAAGATAACAGGATAAGGTGCCTTCTGGAAGAAAGGCTGTCTCATTCAGTATCTTTGTCCTTTGAGCAGAGGCTTTGTGATAATGGGGAACTGGATTTCCCTGCTGGCTTCTTCCTTTTTAGCCCCATTAGTGGGCAAATTATTTAAAATCTTTGTGCCTCAGTCCCCCCACGCCCCCTAAAATTGGGACAGAACTACTATTTACCTCATTGGGTTTAGGGGAAGAATAAATGAGAAAAATCCAGGAGCCGTGCTTAGCCCAGTGCCCAGCACCACCCAAGTCAGCTATTATTATTTTTATTGATTACCACTTTCATCGTGCTTTTCATTTCTCCTACCCCTCACAGGCTCCTAACCTTTCTCATGTTCCGCCCATTTAACTGACTATAATAAAGAACAGGAGAACTATTTATAGTGTTTTTGAAAAAAAGTATAGATAGGGTCTGTGCTTCCTGTCCTTTATTTTGGAATTAACTGCATAAGTTGTTATGTATTCCCTTCTATTTAAAAAATAAGCACGCTCTTGGGGCTGGCCCCGTAGCATAGTGGCATAGTGGTTAGGTTCGGCAGGCTCCGCTTCAGCAGCCCAGGTTCTCGGGTTCGGATCCTGGGGAAGAGACCTACACCACTTGTCAGACATGCTGTGGTGGTGACCCACATACAAAATAGAGGAAGATTGGCACAGATGTTATCTCAGGGCTAATCTTCCTCAAGCAAAAAAAGAGGAAGATTGGCAACAGATGTTAGGTTCAGACGAATCTTCCTCACCAAAAAAAAAAAAAAAAAAGCACTCTCCAAAAAAATATTTGCTTTCTTATGTTTGGGTAATTTCCAAATTTCCACCTGTCTTAGACCAGCTAACACTGAATTTAAATTAATAAAACATGGCTCCTTTTCTCAGGTTAATGGCCAGAGGAAACAGTCTCTAGAGTGGGAAAGGCCCTCAGAGGGAGTCCTTCCGTGGTAGCTGGGGACAGGACCCCATGGCCTAGAGAGGTGACTCGCCCAAGTCAGGTCTAGGAACTCACTGGAGAGTCTGTCGCTGGTCTGACTCCTCTGACCCCAGGGGTCCTGTCCAACGGCCAGAGAGTCTGTATCCCTGGGGGGCAGTGTGTACCAGGCACCAGAGAAAACTTTCCACATAGCCCTGCCCAGAGTAGTTGGTGCAACCCGCCTTTGGAAAGTTTATTTTTTCCCTTAGGGTCAGGTGGAAGCAGGATCTCTTCAAACCCAAAGAGGAATTCTGGGATATCTTGGGGTCAGGATGCCTGCATGGATGTGACCCCATCAGCCCCAATTTCACTTCTCACTCCTTGAGAAACTGTAGATTGTTCAGGCGAACCCCACGAGCACTCTCCCTTTTCCTGAGCAGCCTGAGATCTGCAGGGGAGAAGGCACTTGAGCAAGCGTTTGCTGAGTAAGCCAGGTTGGGGAAGGAGCTTTACCTCCAGACAAAGTACAGGGTAGGAGGATGAAAATATTGCTGTGTCTAGGCTTCCTTTCAATTTATGGCCACTGGAGTGGTACTCTGGAGAGAGCCATTTTTCACTCCACAGTTCCATTCCTATCACCTGATCTGACTGTCAGGCTACGCAGAGGACTCGGGAGAGCCAACCATCCCTTCAATGCCTTAGGAAACAGCAGCGATTAGGTCTCTGAGGTCAGCAGGTGTGTAATTGGGATCCTGGAGCTGGGAGCAGAACAGTCAGATTTACACCGGGCTCCTGGCCTCCGGGGACTCTTTCTTTTTGCTATCATATCATCTCTAGAGCAGACTGCTTGTTTTAGCTCTTGATAGAAAAGTAACTTCCCTTGTCCATTTTTCACAGGCAATATATAAACAAGAAAGGAAATGGTAGGCTGTTCATATGTGTAGCAATACCCAGTCTTGTCCAAACTTGGTGCCATGGAGAGAGACATGGATTTGAGGGCAGAAGAGCTGGGTTTGAGCACAGTTCTGCCTGGGGTAAGTCATGACCTCACAAGGGGGACAATGAATCCTGTGATTCCAACCTCATGGAGGTCATGAATATGAAGAGATGGTTGATGTCCAAATATCCTTAAGCAATAAAAGGCCTCACGTGAAGTAGAGACTCCAGACGGGGATGTTGAGTGGATGAGTGTGTTTGTGGAACAGATAGATCTTGTGAGACTTGGGGGCACAAGCAGTTCTGCTTCCTGACCTCAGAACAGGATCTACATGCCTTGTAGCTCCAAGGGCCCAGGGCTGCCACCAGCCACCACCAGAGGGAAAGGTCTGGTTCCTAGTGTGGCAGAGCTCTCCTAGAAGGCATGGCGGGAGTGCTGAGGTGCCCACCTTAAGTGGTTTAGAGGCTTCTTCAAGGGGGCCAAAGCATGAGTGGACCGCCTCACAAAAATAAATCCCTCAGACTTCAGAGGTGAGGGCAGGGGTCAAGGGCAGCTGAAACCTAGTGACTGAAGGCGAGCTGAAGGCTACTGCAATTAGGGAATTCCTGGGAATTCCTAGGGAATATCCTCTAATCCCAATTAGAAGATAAAGCCTGGGATGTTTGGGTATTAATGTAAGGAATTACATAATATGATGATGAAGCTCACTTTTAGGCATCTCTCTGACCCTCTTTCCTGGCCCCTCTTGCCTTCATTGCCCTTTTGACTGAATTCAGAGCCCTTGAACTGCCATCAAGACTCCCCTTACACCCACTCCCAGGGAAATCTCTGCTCTGGTCTGCTTTCTCCCTGGAGACCCAAGAGGAGAGACGTCTGGGTATATAGGTGAGATCCTCCAATCAGTGCGTGTGGATAGAAAAGAGGAAGGAAGTGTCAAAGGGTTGAGCCCTGGGACTTTCAGCATTCAGAGGTCAGGAAGATGAGGAGCGACATTTCTGCTTTTGCCAAATTATTTCTTAAGAATTAATTCTTAGTGGTAACATTTCCTCCTAAATGGTGGGAACAATATGGTTGTAAATGAAATGTATGAGTCAATTTCTGGGCAGCTTCACCATCACTGGATATTAGCATTCAACTCTTTTTTTGCTTCCTTTAGAATATGTAAATTGTCATCTTCAGATTGCTTTCATTTACATTTCTTTGATTTCTAGTGAGAATTCACATTTTTCCACTCTGTTTGTCTATTAATTGTATTTCCCTTATGGGAATGGTCCTGTCTTTTACCTATTTTTTTTTTTAAAGACTTTTTTTTTATAATTTTTATTTATTTATTTATTTTTCCCCAAAGCCCCAGTAGATAGTTGTATGTCATAGCTGCACATCCTTCTAGTTGCTGTATGTGGGACGCGGCCTCAGCATGGCTGGAGAAGTGGTGCGTCGGTGCGCACCCTGGATCCGAACCCGGGCCACCAGGAGCGGAGCGCACGCACTTAACCGCTAAGCCGCGGGGCTAGCCCTGTCTTTTACCTATTGATCTTTTGGAATCTTGACATTTATTTTACAAATTTAAGTTAGCTGTTTATGATAGATCTTAATTCTTTGTAATGTTTGATAGAAATATATTCCCTCTTTTAAAAAATCTTTAGTAATGCTCATTTTTATAGTGCAATCATTTAAATTGCTTCAAAGTTGAGGAAGTTAAAACTCCCCCAGAGAGGTGATAAACACTTTTTTCAATTTTCTGCAAGTTCTTCCATAATTAGATTTTATATTTAAATCTTTAATCAACCAAAGCTTATTTTAGTGAAATGCTTTATTTTTAATAACTTTTTCTGTTACAAAATCAATAAATGTTTATTATTGAAAAATAACAAAATGAAGAGAAAAAGCAAAACATGGTGAAGAAGACCCTTAATTTCACCTTTCCAAGATAACCACCGTTGACATTTTGATGTGGATACCTCCAAATTATTTTTCCTGTCTATATATTTATTTTTAAAAATACAACTGTAAACATACTATATAAACTTGTTAATAACCTGTCCTAACAATATTTAATGACATATTTCAGTGGCGTTAAATATTCTTTTAAAATACTACTTGAAACAGCTATAGAGTATTGCATTCTATAGATGTGCCATAATTAACTTAATTCCCTATTGTTTTTTATTGACTTTAATATGTCTAAGATATCACTACTATGAACAATGCTACCATAAACATACATAAGCATGAATCTTGGTCCACATTTCTCTTTTTTGGTTTTTTTTTTGGCTTGAGGAAGATTAGCCCTGAGCTAACATCTGTGCCAATCTTCCTCCACTTTATATGTAGTTCACCTCCACAGCACGGCTGAAGAGTGGTGTAGCTCCGTGCCTGGGATCAGAACCTGGGCTGCTGAAGCAGAGTGTGCCGAACTTAACCACTATGCCATGGGGCCGGCCCGTTAGTCCACATTTCTGATCATTTCCTTTGCATAAATTTCTTAAAGTAGGATTGCTGAGGCAAAGGTTAAAAATACAGGTATATATATATATTTGCCTTTTCATATATACTGCTAAATTAAGTAAATTTATATCATTTTAAGTTCCCATCAACAGTGAATGGGTGTGCTCTCCCCTCCTATCTCACCCTTTCCCCTTGTTAACATTAGCTATTAACATTTTCACAATTTCATGCTAAATTGATAAGCCAAAATGGTATACGTATTTTTTAATTTTTTTTTACTAGTGAGTTAAAGCTGAATTTACCACACTCCCATTTTTACTGGATATTTTCTTTCTATATGAATTACCTATTAATTATGTTTATATATTTTATATACTAGTTTATATAGTTTTGTATTTTTTATATATTTTTAAAATTGGGGTGCTCATTTAAAAAAATTTTAATGATTTCAAAAATACAGTATAATGAATATTTATGAATACCACTCTGCTACTCAAATCCATCAAATCCTAACATTTTAACATATATGTTTCCTTTTTTTGTTAAAAAATAGAATACTTGGATACCTGTGTGCCTCTTCTCATTTTTCCTCCTAGGAGGCCACCCCATCCTGAGTTTGGTGCCTGTCATTCTCATCTGTGTATGTGTTTGCAACATATATAGGTAGCTATAAAACATATAGCATTATTTTGTATGTTTACACATTTTTATACTCTACTTATTTATCTGCAACTTGTTTTCTCACTCAGCATTATATTTTTGAGATTTATCTCTGTTGATAAAACTGCTATTAATGGTCCCATTGCATGAGTATATTACAGTTTGTTCTTTTGATGAATGTTTGTGTGGTTTACTTTTTTGTTTATTTTTTGCTGTTATAAACAATGTTGCAATGGACTTGCATTGTCCACAAGTGAGAGCTTCTAGAGTTTACTCCCAGAAGTGAAATTGCTGGGTTGTGAAATATGCATGTCTTCAATGTTGCTAGATGTTGACAATTTATTCTCCAAAATGGTTACACCAATGAACACATCATCAACAAAATGTGAATGTTTCTCCAATTTTTCCACATCATCACCAGCACTTGATACTGTCAGGTCATTTCATTTTCACCAGTTTGATGGATGTAAAATGGTATCTCATTGTTTTAATTTTCAGCTTTCTGATTACTAGTAAGATTGAACATCTTTTTATGTGTGCCATTGGTCATTCAAATTTCCTCTGCTATGAATTGCTCACTCATATCTTTTGCCCATCTTTCTATTAGTTCACTAGATTTTTCTTACTGATTTTAAGTCTTTGTGGTTATATGTGTTGCAAATATCTTCTCCCAATTTGCTTTTTGTCTTTTCCCCTTGCATGTGGTGTTTTGTTGAATGGAGTTTTAAATTTTCATGTAGTCAGATTGATGAGATTTTTCCCTCAGGAGCATCATGTAGAGGAAGCAGAATTTTACCTTTACCCTCTTAGTGTTTTTTGGGCGAGCCTGAGAATTAAACTGTCCTGAGACAGACTAACAGAAGAAAAGCAGACAAATTTATATAAGTTTTACGTGACACGGGGTCTCTCATAAGGAAATGAAGACCCAAAGAAATGGTAGACCCTACATGCTTTTATACTGGGTCGAGCAAAGAGAGGTAAATGTGGAAAAGTAATTAAATGGTGTAGGGAGGCTAAAGGAAGATAAGAATTATTTTAACAAGGTCTGTGTGTACAGAATTCTCTCAGCTTTTATTCCCCATTGAAGAATGTTTCTTTTCCTCTGCTACCAGGAGGGCATCTTTCACATGGGAATTTTTATCTCTTGTTTTAGGAAGAAAGGGGGAGATTAGAATGCCCTTCTTACACCTGCTATTTTTCAAGTGACTTTAGCTCAAAAGAGTCCTTACGCCAAAGTGGCAGATTTTGGGATGGTACATTCTGTCACTCTGCAATCCTTAGTGTCTTCCCTTCTTCAATTTTTCTTTGAAGTCACACCAAAATAAATAAATAAACAAACAAATAAAAATCAGCAATTCTTTTCTAAAAGGTATTCTGTGATTTGTCGTAATCTTTTGACATTCCTACAATTTACCTTTATTGGTCATCACGCTCTCTTGTTCAGCTGTGTTCTGTAAGCTCAGTTAAAAATGATTTTTCTGCTAGTGCTCATTGGGCCTGACATGGATGAAGTGATTAATAAAAGTTAGCAAATAGATGGTGTGCACAAGCATTCTTGCCTTAGTAGATGCTGTTAACTGACCACATTAATTTCTTCATTCATATACCCGTATATTCATTTATCCAACAACAAATCTACTATGTGCCTAAGCCTGGTTGTCATCTTTTCAAATCAGTTTTATTGGAATTAGTGTTTGTGCGCATTGGTCATCCTAAGATGGCGTGTTTCTGTCGGTGTGTGTGCATGTGGTATTTTTCACAGATTTGTGAATGACTATGATTCTTATCTCTTAGGACAAATTGGATATCAGGTCTTGTTTTTCCGTGATTTGGAACGGATGACATAATATGGAAAAATCTGTTTCTTGAATATGTAGAAATATTGCTCAGTAAATTTGTTTAGGTCATATTTCTTTTGGTGGATGAGATATTTCTTTAATAACTTTCTCCATTTCCTTCTCCATCATTATTTTCATGTTTCCCACATCTTGTTTTGCTAATTTGTTTTATATTTTGTATTGTTCATTTGGCTAAACATTTCTAATTGGTTATCATAAATTGTGCATTGCAATCATTTATATTTTAAAATCCTTTCTATCAATTGTAAATCACCAGTGTTGTTTTTAATTTTGTTGATTTATACCTTTTATTTATTGTATTTCCAAGGGTTTTAATCTATCTTATAATCTTCTCAGAGAATGAGCATTTAAATTTATTTATTTCCTCTGATTTTCTGTTTTCCAGTGTATTTATTTCTGTCCTTCATCTTTATTATTTTCTGTCTATTTTGTCTTATGTTGACTCTCTCCTTTTTATAAGATTTTCAATCGAATGCTTAGTTCACTTATTTCATATTTCTAAAATGCACCCACGTCTTCACCTCTGGCCCTGATTTGTTCACACCCCCTCACGTTGATAGGTGGTGTTTTCAGTTTTACAATATTCCATAGCTTATCACCATGTTCTTAATTTCCTACTTGACCCTGTTGCTTAGGAACATTTTTGTTGCTGTTGTTAGAGGTTGTCTCCCATTTATTTGTTTATTGCTGTTGTAAATTTTTATTTTTATATAATTTTAAACTTATAGAAATATTAAAAGACTAGTATGAAGAACTCCTGCACACCATTTACCCAGATTCACCATTTGTTTATATTTTGTTTGTTTATATTTTCCTTGATTGCTTTATTCATTCTCTCTCTATATGAAGTTTTTTCTGAACCATTTGCAAATAAGTTGCAGATGTACATACATACATATCTAAGCACCTCAATGTATATTTCCTGAGATAGATATTTTCTCTTATAAAAAACAGGAAATTTAATAGTTGAGAAAATTGGGAAATTTCATATTGATACAATATGATTATCTAATTCCATAGCCCATGTTCAAATTGTCAGTCATCCCAATATTGTGTTTTACAAGTAGAATATATATACTATAATATGTACTATATATACACGATATATATTTATATTTATATAAATAAATTTATATAATCTAAATTTAAATTAAAATTAATTTATATTTAAATTAAAAATTAATTCAAATTTATATTTTATTTTATAATATATATTGTATATATATGTGTGTGCGTATATATGTGTGTGTATATAGAGAGAGAGAGACATCAACAGTGTTTTAGAATTTACAATAATGATGATGACAGTGGTAACAATTGAAATGCCTGCATGTTTATAGCAACCACCACCTACAGGGCACTCGATATATTAATATTTATCAATATTATTATATAATATTGATTAATATTACTTTATAATTAATATTTATCTGTACTATGTTCTAAAGAAGTTCATATTTATTTTCATATTTATTGTTTTATTGTGCAATTACTATATATTCATAGCAGAAAAATAAAGCAAAATAACAAAAATCATCAGAAATCTCAGGGCATAGAGATAACCATTGTTAGTATTCAGATGTATATTTTCTAGACTTTTGCTCTCAATCAACAAAAATTCTGGACTTTTTTATAGTTAAATAAAATACGAGTACATTAAAAATATGGCATCATCCTGTATGATGTTTGGTTTAACCCTTCTTTTAAGTCTTAGTATTATATTATTTTACATACTTTATAGCTAATATTCATAACAACTTTGCCAAGTAGAGCCACATTTTTAGATGAAGAATCCAAGGTTCAGAGAGGTTCAGTAAATTGCCTAGGTCACACAGCAGTAAGGGATGGAGTTATAATCTAAACCCTGGACATTCTGCCTCCAACACTGTAGATTAGATCACTCTTTTGCCCAAGGCTCCTTTCACTGTTTTTACTTATATTATTAACATTTACTTTTATTGCATTGTGGTGAGAAAATATATCTATATAATTTTCCTCAATTCATTTTTGAGGGCTTATTTGAGAGTTAATATATATGTACCAATGTCCTATACTTTGAAAAAGAAGTATAGTCTATGTTGTTATTGAGTTCAATGTATGTCTACTGGTTCTAACTTATTAGTTGTACAGTATTCATAACCTCTATGTTATTTTTCATATTTTATTTTATAGTAGATATTTATTTTATATCACATCTTCAATATCTTCTAATTTTTTTTTTTTTTGGTGGGGAAGTTTGACCCTGAGCTAACAACTGTTGCCAATCTTCCTCTTTTTTGCTTGAGGAAGATTGTTGCTGAGCTAACATCTGTACCCACCTTCCTCTATTTTGTATGTGGGATGCCTCCACAGCATGGCCTGACTAGCAGTGTGTAGGTCTACACCCAGGATCTGAATCCACGAACCCTGGGCTGCCAAAGCAGAGCACGTGAACCTAACCACTATACCACTAGGCCGGCCCCACAATATCTTCTAAACTTTTGCCTATTTAAGTTTGTCTATTTAATTTTTGTTTTTTATTTTTAAGATTTTTAAGATTGTCTTAAAATCTTAATTTTTAAGATTTGTCTAATTTGTGCTTTAGCCTAATAATGAATTAACACCCCCATTACAATTGGTTGTTTTTTATTTATTTGATTTCTCTTTGCATCTCTGACTTTGGTAATCCATGTCTTCACTGTTGATTCTATATTTTTCATTATAATCAGGAGCCTCTTTGCACCCTCCCTCTACCTTTTTGGCTTCAAAATCTCTTTTATATGATATCAACTTTACCAACTGTTTTCTTTTTGTTCTATGAGTTTCCTAGATCAAACTTTTTTATTTGTAGCATTTCTGCATCTTTTTGTTGTAGATACCTATTTTTAAGCACCAAACATATTGTTGGGTCTTATATTTTAATCCAATAGGAGAATCTGTCTTTTGAGAAATGAATGGCCTAGATATGTGGATTCCTTTGGGATGCAGATGAGATGGGATCTCAGCTACTAGATTACTTAATTACCCTGTGATGAAGCTCCCAGTTTCCTCATCTGTAAAATCATGTTAAGAAGAGTACCAACCTCACAGAGCTGTTAAGATGAAATGAGATCAAGAACACTCAGGAATAGAAGCATATTAAAGCACATTAAACTATTATTTGTAAAATGTAGTTGTCATTACTTGCTATTAAAAACATCATGCCTGGGAATATCACTCAGAGCAAAGTTCTTGGCAACAGCACATAAAGCAAGTTCCTTAAAACAAAGATCTGTGCTCAAAATGGGGGTAATCAGCTCCATGCTTTTCTCTAACCATGTCTCCAATTTCTCTCTGAGATAATGGGAATAACTTACAATAAAATTGCTGAGAAGCAGTGGTCCAACGCCCCTCAGGTTTCAGTTCAACTTGTCCATCTCTACTTCTGGCTGCTCTGTGGAATTTCACAGCTTGACTTAAATTCAGCCATATCAGGAGTCACTGTCTTGCTTTCCATTAATTAATTAATTGTTTAGGTGGTACAGGTAAGTTGTTTGCTCTCGTGATGGGTATGGAAGCTGCAGGCGTTTTTGGCCTCAGCTCGTCTAACCAGGCACGGAAAAACTGAAAGTAAGAAAAACAAAGAGAGCCAGGATGGATTTTGTACTTCCTGGATTGTGTAACTTGCTCATCCTATGAAAGCCATCTGGTGGGCAACCGGACGTGAGGACTGATTCCCAGCCCGTGGTTCTCCTTCCGGCCCCAGCACAGCTGGAACCTCTGCCACAATTAAAGCTGTGAGGCATTGAAACTGAATTCTCATTCACTTCTGCTCCTGAGAACCATAGAGAGAGAGAGAGAAAAGCTAATAAGTCTGGGGTTTAAACTAGAGCCCATTTTTAACTTTCCAAAATGATCTTGGTATTTTAGGATCCAGATAACCTTAAATCAGACAATGCTATGTCACCAAACTGAAGAATAAATATTCTATAATATCGTGATCTGATAAACTCCAGAATGACATGATGTAGTTTCAGTTATATGAGCTTCAGATCTCTGAGGGCTTCTATTTGATCCCTCAGAGGGAGATACAGGTCCCTTTCCCACCTGATGCAATAGAGCAATTACTCCTCTGATGATAGTAATCATCTTGTCTCTTGTTAAACACACACTTCCAAGTCGCTTCCTGAGATTCTGATGCAGCGGGTCTGGGGTGGGGCCTCAGGTTTGAGTTCTTTACGTCAGAAAAGCTTGGGAAATATCGGAGTAGACCCAGGGAATAGTCTGCTTTTAGAATCAGACGGCTCCGGGCTTACATCCTGGGTCTTTCACTTACTAGTTATGTAGTCTTGCACAAATTACTTAACCTTCCTTAACCTCATCTGAAAAAAAGTGGAGATAAGAACATCTACCTCAAAGTGTTGTTGAGAGGATTAAAAGGACTGAAGCCCTTCACAGCATCCACCTTTCTGGGTGCTGCTAAATCATTTCTACCTGCATTAATTTGAAGATTGTCTGTGGACTTATTTAGCACACAGGAATCATGGTTTTTGGCATTTTTCTTTTACTTATCTTTTCCATTTATTCAGCATATATTCATAAAGCTTTTACTGTGTGCAAGAAACTGGAGTTCTCAGAACCCACTAAGTACCTCCCTGATGGTATGGCATGTCCACATGGCCCACCCCAGGCTTCTGAAGGGACATGTTATTGGCCTTCATGCAGCAGGCCCCTAATTATTCAGGGAGTCTCCTGAGGTTGGGAGTGTTATACACTTATCCCTCCCTTGTACCAGAAATTCCAGTTTTCTTGAATCCAATCATATGCATATATATATATATATTTCTCTGTAGTTGAGACAATTTTTCCCTTAGCTTTATTGAGACATTGTTGACATATAACATATGTAAGTTTAAGGTATACAATGTGATGATTAGATACATGTATACATTGCAAAATGATTACCGAAATAAGGTTAGTTAATATCTCCATCCCTTCACATAACTATGATTTTTTTATGTGTATGGTGATAACATTTAAGATCTACTCTCAAAAACTTTCAAGTATACAATACAGTATTGTTAATTATAGTCAACATGCTGTGCATTAGATCCCCAGAACTTGTTTATCTAATAGCTGGGATTTTGTACCCTTTGACCAACATCTAAAAATATGGAGTTCTTCCTGAATTTGTGAGTCATTCTTTAGCAGGCACTGTGCTAATCTTCTCTGTACAGTTCCAATTTTAGTATACGTGCTGCTGAAAGTGAGCACCATGTATATATTTTTTTCTTCAACAGAAAATATACATTTAAATTATTCCATTTGATTTTTACACAGAATATGTTCTAGGAGCTTTGCATTATGCAATTTTCCCTTCCTGGACAGAAAAACCTTTATATTTTTTTTCTTCCATCCTCATAGCAAGAATCCAAGAATTTCTGAGGAATATATTTATACTTTCTTTATATTTAGCCTTGCTTCAGAAGGATTTAAGGCACTTTTTTAAAGATACAAACAATGCAAGACATATTAAAAAGAAATTTAGGTAGAGAAGATAGGGTGGGAGAAAGAAGGTAAATTTGTGAATGAGGTTACACATCAATTACACATTGTAATTCCTTTTCACTTTCCAGTTGTGGGCCAGATGTTTGGCTTTCAACTCTCAAGCAGTCATTGCAAACCCACTGCAGACAAAAGATGAAGGCGATGATCCTCAAGCCAATTATTAGGATGATCATCTATGTGAGTCCTGAACATTGTTTTAACTTTTCCACTAGCCCAAGACTTGAGGTCCTAATCAACACTAGGATCATCAAGAATCTAAGAGGGGTCGTGAAGTACTATGGAAAACTATGTGCTCTCCAACATTCCAGCCAAATATAAAATGGATCAGAGAAGAAGGAGGCCTCTTGCTACAGAGGAGATGGTAGTTGGGTGGAAGAGGTGGGCCAAGGATCAGCCAATCCCCTGGTCCAGCGGCTGTAACCATGGCAACAGTAGTGACGGCAGCTCTACTCCTACCAGCAATGACACCCTTAAGAGGCACCAGCAAAGAGAGGAGCCTGTCATACTTCTAGGCTGGGCTCTTGGTGAGGGAAGTTTATGTAATTTTTATGCACCATCACTGGGAGAAAAATAAACAGCCTCTTTCATGTTAACCTTGCAAACTCAAATCTACAAAGTAAAGGCAAATGTCCAGCCGCACAGCCTGGCTGAAGCCAGGTGTGAATATCCTGTGTAGGAAACCTGTAGCCTGCCTCAGATTTGCCTTTTATTTTCTTTACTTTCTAGTAACAGTGTTGCACAGGGCTTTCAACAAGAAAAGCCCAGAGGAGGATAGTTGCTTTTGAAGCCACCGCTCGTGTCTGCCTCATTCATTTCAAACAGAGGTACTTCTCAAAGAGATGAAGGCCTGTGTACCAACAACAATGCCCACTGCATTCTCTTGCCGTCAGCTGTGATGTGGCTTTTGATTCTGCACGCAGGCTGCCTTGTTTCAGAAACTGATTGATGGTTCCTCTGAATGAAGGAGGCAACATGACCAAACGAGCAGGCTCCTGGGAAAGCAAGGTACTTCAAGAGGATGGGCTTGAAGGCACTTAAAATAAAAGGTAAACACAAGCCCCCATGAAAGTAAAGAATTCTGCAAGGCATCGAGCCGGTACTGGGTGATAATTTGTAGTTCTTAAGGATCTCCACGTGCTTGTGCAAACACACATAATCTCCTCGGAGACATCTGACTTGGGATTTTAGGCTTTTTGGTGGAGGAAAAACAAAGTTAAATCCAAATAGATATCATAAAGCAGGGAAAACTAACTGAAAGAGAAAACACAGGTGGTCTGTGTAGAGTTTAAGGCAGTGAAACACAAAAGAATGCGTTGGAAGAGCTGGTAATGAGGCATCTCTGTAGAGGGGAGGGCACGTGACTTCTCTGTAGAAAGACATGGGAGGGCCCACAAAGGCTCATTATAAATACGGTGGGTAGTGTTAGGGCCTGCTCTGAGCCAGTTTTAAGAGCTGGTCCTCCTCTTCCCGTTAACCCTTGTCCTTCCCTTTTGCTTAATAGGTAGAAACAAACCAGGTAAAAGTCAACATGAGAAATCTAGCCTCATTAAATACTTTTATAAGAAAACCCTATCAAACTCCCTGCCAGTCAGCATTCTTCGTGAGTCTGTGTCGGGATCATGTTGCTGGCTGAGGAGATGGTGGGGGTGCGGGGGTGATAAGGGTGGAAGGAGTGGGGAAAGTTAAATGAAGCAGGAATCCTTGTTCTTGTCAGTGGTTCTTACACACCATGTTCTCATAAAATATATATATATTTTATATTTATATATATGTATACATTTATATATACATATATATAATATCCACCTGATAGATGATATTCCACTGTGTAACTAAATTAGGGTTAATATCTCAGTTTTACAGAAAAAAAGTTGATCAAATCAGACAGTCTTGGTTTCCCACCCAGCAGCCATTCTCTCCTTTAATTTTTTGCTTGCAGAGCCCAGTTTTGATTGGGAGTCCTCCTGCCCTTACTGTGATTCAGAGAAGGGTGACCCTATTCTGAACTCCAAGAATACATCTTGATTTTGTTATTTTAATGGCAACTAAGGTAGGCAGGACGTTAAGATGGCTCCCATGATCTTCACCCTCTGGTGTTACTCCCATGATTATCGCAAATGGCAAACAGCAGATTATCTGGATGGGCCTAACCTAATCACACGAGCCCCTTAAAAGCACAGTTTTCTTTGGCTGGCGGCAGAAGGGAAAGCCAGAGAGATTGGAAGTCTGAGAAGAATTCAGTGCACCTTGCTGGCAGTGAAGATGGAGGGGGCTACATGCAGTTGAAGATGGAGGGAGCTACATGCAAAGACAGAGAACGACCTGTGGAGTTAAGTGATCCTGGTGGACGGCTAGCAGGGCCATGGAGACCCTAGTCCCACAAGGGCAAGCAACTGGTTCTGCCAACAATCTGAATGAGCTTGGAAGTGAGTTCTTCCTCAGAGCCTCCAGCGCAGGCTAACACCTTGATTTTAGCCTTGTAAGCACCTAAGTGAGAACCCACTCAAGCCTTCCTGACTTCTGACCTACAGAACTGTGAGAAAATAAACAGGTATTGTCTTAAGCTGCTAAGCCTGTGGTTGCTTATAATGCAGGGATAGAAAACTAAGCAAGCTACCTATAGGTAGCATCGAGAAGTTCGTATTTCTGCTCAGGAGGAATTAGTTTTCAGCTCTGACCCTAATCAGGAATCAGGAAGTTCCCCGTGGCAGAAGCCATTGATGAGCGATCCAGGAGCCACGCCCACTTTTCCCCTTGTGCCCCTCCCTCCACTATGAAGGTTACAAATACCAGATTCTTGCCTTCCCAGCTACCCTGTGGCTGTGTGATCACGTGACCTGGATCGGCCTTTGGATACAGTCCTGTGCGCACATGAGACTAGAGCTGTAGCAGCCGTTTTGTAGCCAGGAAGTGACAAGCCTAAGGGTGGTAGAGTGGAAAGAGAGAAAGATCTAGCTTTTTTCAGGACAATTGTTTTTTCTTTTATGACAATTTTGAGCTAAGGTGCCAACTCTGGAATTGCCTACTTTCACATCTCTTATTATTTGTCTTTATTGATTAAGTCACTCTTAGTTGGGTTTTCTGTTGCTTGAAGCTGAACATATCCCTACTGACACATTACCCTTTCTACTGAAAAAGTATAGGAGGGGGAGTGCAGAGACCTCTGAGCTAGAGGTTGAGGACAGGCTTTTGGCACAGGTAGGAAAGGGTCCATAGATGTCCAGGCACATGAAGGACAAGTATTCCCTGAGGTTCTTTCCCAATGCAGAAAAGTTTAGGTGGTCATGGGCCTGTGCTATATACTAAGTACTAGTCGTATGGTCTTGGACCATTCATCTAACTTTGGTGAGCCTCAGTTTACTCATCTGCAAAGTGGGGATAACAACACCTTCTGTCACTTGGTTTTATGAGGATCAGATTTAATTGTGCACATGAACTTGCTTTGGAAACTTTAAAGGGCAGCTCTGGTGTAAGGTCAGAGTGTAACTTGGTGCCTGGCACACAGTAGGTGCACTCAGTAAATATTTGTTGGGTCAATGTGCGGTGCCTGTTTGTCCACATCAACGGTTGTTGTTTGCATTGCACCGTGAACTTGGGGACTGGGCTGCTGTCTGCTCCGTAGAGCACCTACTCCGGACAAAACTTAAAGGATTTTATTAGACGTTTTCTTCTTGGCAGTGATGTATTAGGTACCGCAGCCTGGATGGAGAATTCGGCTTTTGTTTTCCATGTATTTTGCACTAAATATGCTGTGACAAGGTGTCTGTTTTGATCAGGGACACTGTCAGCTATTCCTCTCCCGTCCCGACTTTCTCTGTGATTTAGGGTGTGAAGACATCTGGTGGCTTTAACCTATCACTGTTGTGTGAGATGCTTTGGCTCCAGGGAAGAGGGCTGTATCCAAGGCAGGCTGGCCCCCTGTGAACTCCCAGGCTGCTGAATCAATCATCCGCCAGGTGACAGGTGGTGCCTTTAAGACATTGTGGAGCAAAAGGAGACAGTCACACCTGGCCCTTTAAAAGCTTCCCTACAATAGACAAACCAGGCAACTATCTGCTTCCTCAGGCTTGCCCCCTGTAACATCATCCACTTTCCCAGCTCTTCATTCATGGTTCCTATTTCATGCCTCCACTCCTGGATTTAATCAACTTTCCTGGATTTAATCCTGGCTTACCATGTGTCTCTCTGATTCTCTGACACTAAGCTCTCTCTGGTTTTGGTCTTCCTGTGCTCCATGCCACATTGGATGTGAAACACACAGAAATACCGCTGAGGGCCGACATGTTGGCATCCCAGAAAGACTTATTTCAGGTTTCTCCCCAAAAGGAGTCATAGTGGAATAAGACAGGAGAGATCAGGTATTCAGGAGCAGGAAAGCGTAAGACTAGTGAGACTGGAGACACTGCAGTCTGGATGACTTAACGAGTAACAGAGAAGTTGAACCTATATTTAAGTACCAAGATGTAGATGAGGTAACACTGATGAAATAGGATGGGGCAGTGTGGGGGTCAACGATGAGAGAGCACAGCCAAGATGAGGAGAGGCAAAGAAGAACATGCTGATACTGGGGAGGCAGAAACATGGGCTGAAAGCAATGGGGTTGAGTATAAAGAATGGGCACCAGGGGGCCCGCCTGGTGGCGTAGTGGTTAAGTTCACATGCTCCACTTTGGCAGCCCGGGGTTCACAAGGCTGGATCCCGGGTGTGGACCTACACACTGCTTGTCAAGCCATGCTGTGGTGGCGTCCCATACAAAGTAGAGGAAGATGGGCATGGAGGTTAGCCCAGGGCCAATCTTCCTCAGCAAAAAGAGGAGGATTGGCAACAGATGTTAGCTCAGAGCTAATCTTCCTCACCAAAAAAAAAAAAAAAAAAAAAAAAAAGAATGGGCACCAGGCTCAGAGCTGGGGGTTTGAGACCTGCTCCATCTCTTACTCTTTCTGTGATCCAAAAACCCTTTATGCCTCAGTCTCCTCATCTGTCAAGGGAGACCCCAGCACTTTTGGCCTCACAGGGTTATCATGCATTTTTGATGCTCTAAAATGAACATGACAATAGTATAGACAATACTATAAAAATGTAATGTATGTTGAATTCCCCTTGACATTTTGGGTTTATTTCTGTATGTTTGATATAAAGCATAGGTGAGAAGTTTTCTAGGCTCTTCATTTTCTCTCTTCAAGCTGCCACATCTCCCCCACTGTGGCAATGATGAGAGTTATGGGCATGGCCTTGAGGAGGACATTCCTTAGCAGCAGGAATGGTGACAGCTCCTTACAGTGGGTTACAAGAGCATCCCCAAGTGAGGACTCAGAAGTTCAGTCGTGGAAAGTGCTCAGTTTCTGAAGAGCTGGATTAAAGACCTAGACAGTCTTAATTTACAGTCACAGATCAGTTTGGAAGAAAAAATGAGCCAGTGAGGAAGACTGGTTTTGAAAATAGGTCAGCATATACTCCTATATACTCCTAGAGTTGGGAGGAAAGCTAGAAGGTATGTGATGGATGGCCACCCAGAGTCTGACGGAACCCTGCAAGGGGCTCCCGCCTCAGGACGCAGTGCCCCACTGGACAACTGGTTTCTCCCCTCATGCATCTGTCGGGGGAGAGGAAGAATCCTCCTCTGCCCTTTCCCTCAAGGTTCTTCTGGCTGGCCAAAGAATTAAAAAGACAGGTTAGCAGGAGAAAATAATACCAAGTTTAATAACATGTATATAAGGGAGAAACCAGGGAAACTGAGTTTCTCAACACAATGGCAGAGATTCTCATCTTAAATACCATCTTCAGCTAAAGACAAAGGAGGATGTTGGGGGTGGGGAGGGAGACAGAAATCACAGTAATCGAGGGTATGTAGATTTAAGGCCTTATCCTCCACACTGATAAGTTTCTAGAGAGGCCATTCCCTCTTCCCCCGAGAGGGGGAGATACCTTTACAAATGGAGATTTCCCTTATAAATGTAAATGTTTGTCTGGCAACTCCTTGCAGGGCCACCTAGAGAATGTGGCCGGGAAGAGACAGAATTTTTGATAAGAGGGGCTTGTTGGTGCCTTTCCTATTGTAACATCTATTTTACATTGTATTACAGCCATCAGATGACAGTAACTCCTCCCTGGAACAGGTCTTCTATGTTAAATTCTTAGGCAGTTTGGGGGAGGTCAAATGTCCATCAGAGAAAATAATCAAGGTAAAGAGACATATTTCAGAGTGGCCAAATCTTGATCTCCCACACATGCTACTGTGAGTTCTCATCATCCGCCTTACCTTCTATACTCACCTCTGCCCTCTGAGACCCTGCAGCACAAGTTTATGCCCTTTTCCACATGACCATCCATCAAATGTTTCTCTCTTTCTTTTTTTTACATTTCTGGATCTCTTCATTTGTTTCCGTTTAGCTACTCTCTTTTAGACATACTCAAGTTTTTCTAACTTAATTTTTTAATTAAACTTTTTATTTTGAGATAATTGTACATTCATAGGCAGTTGTAAGGAATAATACAGAGAGATCCCATGTGCCCTTTACTCAGTTTCCCCTAGTGCCGGCAGCTGGTAAATATTTACAGAATAAGTGAATTGACTCCCACAAACATGAAATTGGCTGCTTGATTTGGGCAGCGCTGTGCTGGGTGCTGTGGGATAACGAGGAGGACCATGAGGGGATATGAACCCCAACAAGAAATGCCCCCTGCCCTATGCAGCTTCCAGTGACCGACTCTGAGCATGGCCTGGGTCCCCCGCTCTTCTCTCTGGGCCTGAATCTCCAGGGTGCCCAGGTCCTATGTGTGTCAGCCCCAGTGGGACCAGTTGGAGCTTTTCTGTCACAGGCCTGTTCCAGAGGCAAGCCAGAACCCTCCCCTCACCCCACCCAGACACACACCATTTCCTGCATTTCCTAAAGGAAAGCCAATTTTGTACCCATCAAAGTTGGACTAGAACTGCCAAAGTATTCAAATCCACCTCTAGTCACAGTCCTATTTTTTCCTGCACTGGTTTAAAAATATCATTACTTTTTCATTAAAATTGAAAATAACAACAAAGAAAACCTGAGAACTAAAGTGAGGTTGGGTAGGAGTCAGCAGTGTCCCAGAGATGGAAGCAAAGTATTTTAATACTGTGGACAGCAGCTCATGTGGGCACACACCCACTTCCTGCCTCCCCCACCCAACTCTCCAACCCCACCCCCATGTCTCCTCCTCATCGCTGCCTCACGAAACTCAGTTGGGTTTTTCCCATGGCCACTGTGCACTGTCCCACACAGCCCAGATGGCTGTCTTTGTGATGGCTCCGTGATGCCTCATTACCCGTATTACGTACTAGCATGTGTATCACATGTTGAATTAACGGTATCGACTGTGCTAGGGTAATGGATTGGCTAGTTACTCTCTTTCTGAGCAGTTACTCAGGCTTGCCATCTGGCGAATCTAATAACCAGGTGGTAAACCTAAATAACCTCACTTTGATGGGGGTAGAAGGGACCCCAGTTGGCTCTGTTCGTACCATCTGCAGCCTCCTTCTTTTGGAGTGAGATGTCCAGAGAATCAGAGTCATGCTATTTCTTAATCGAATAGCTATTTGTATCAGAAACACTCCGACTTCATTTATGCAGAACTCTGCTCTTGGGCATCTTCGCCAATTTAGAATACGCGCAGGAACAGGGAGGCAAGCCAAAAAAGGCTTTGTGCAGTCAAGATGCAAGGAAGCCATGCACCAGAACTCCTGGGCCTCCCTCATAAGAAGGCTTCCTTGAGCCTCCACTCGGGAAATATTTACTCTTAAGACCCAGTGATAACCACAGAGTTCATCTGATTCCCAAGGACTCAGTATATTGGAAGCTACAGGAGAGGAGAGGGTGGGTAACAGACAGACATTTGGACAAATAGTGAGGATTGCTCAAGACACTGAAACTATTAAAAGCAGATCCAAGAACTAAAAACACAGCAAACTGGGGTGGTTAAGAGGGGCAGAGTGTGCTACAGGCCTTGAATAATATCCGAGGACGCCACAGTACAATAATGGATGACATAATATCATCCATTATGGAGATGTCCTCTCTAAATGGTTAAAATAAAAAGGTTAGACACTTAGGGAATTAAACACTCAGCTCTTTGAGAAAAATCATGTATCCATGAGTAAAGTGAATTCAAATATTACATAGGTTTTTAAAAAGACCTGTATTTTTGTTGTCATAAAATAAGGTAGGTTCGTTGAAGAAAATTTAGAAAAAATATATTAGCAAAAAGATGAAAATAAAACATAGCTATAACCCTCACCTCTAAGATATAATCAGTGTTAGTATTTTGTTTGCTCTCTTATATTGTATTTTATTTGTATTATATTTCACATATACTTGTATATTTATATCCATTCATCTCTCTGTCATCAGCCTGCCTACCTATCTATAACTAGTTGGAGCTAACACATAAGAAATTGAATCACACCACTTTGTAACTTGCATTGACCCCCACTCGGTGCACGGGTAAGAAGCTTTTCATGTTAATAAGTAAACCTCGTCCGCATCACTTTATTTTTTTTTATTTTTTTATTTTTTTTCAGTTCAAACTCATTTCCCTTTTATTAAAGTACAAGTTACCATTACATGGTTTGGTACTCAATAAAGGAAAACTTGTTCAAATAAGGTAATATGTTATCATCAGTATTTCCAGGTGACTGTTTACAATCAAGTAGCATTATCAATAAATCCTTGGGAAGCCCATCCATGGGGTTTACACTTTGTCAAGGCCCAGTTCCTCTGGAGTGGAGATTCCCAGTTCATTTAAAGTTGGTCTAAGTTCCTGGATGACATAGGGGTATATTTCCTTATGAGGTCCTGCTTTGTCCTTAACAACCTCTAGGATGCGAACTGCACTAGCAAAATCATTTAACCGTCTGCATGCCCGCAAAGCAGCGTCAATGATTTTGGGTTCTGGAACCAGATCATAGCCAACAAGTGTGTTCATCCCTTTACGCAATTCCCAGGCATCAATATCTGGCTTGTTGAAGTATGTCACCCAGCGAGCATCAAACTCCTCATCTGTCTCATGTGACCCATGGGAGTAGCAGCGAACTGACTGGATAGCGGCGGCGGAGCCGGGGGCCGGGGCGGGCTGCTGGAGGCCTCGAGGGCTGGTCCGGGCGGCTGCGGCTGCTGCTACCGCGCAGCGGCGGAGAGCGGCGCCCAGCATGACGGCGATGGCGGCGCGCAGGCTAAGGCTCCGCATCACTTTAATGGCTGCATCATATCTCGTGATTTGATAGCCATCCAAGGGGTTACGGTAATTTAGTGATTACTTTACAAAGCATATATTGCACAGCAATATCTGGAAAATAAAAACCTGTGATCACTATGAGCGAATGGGGTGTGGAGACACCCTCTCTAACCACCATCAGACCGTTTCCCTGCTGCGCTAGCAGGATGGAAAGCTTCAAAGCCTGGCCTTTTCGTCTTCATGAGCCATACTTGCTGCTTGCCTCTTGCTCGGATGCTTTTGGCTGTAAACAGCAGAAAACTCCGCTCAAAGTAGCTTAAGAACGAAGAAACATTATTTCACATTATAAGAATCCTAGAGATAAGGCCGTTCCACGGCTTTTTAATGGAGTGACTCAAGGCATCACCAAAGATTGTGTTCTTCAATCTTTTTTTCTCTCTTCGGAGGGTCCTAAAATTTTGGCAGCTAAGTGCCACATGAAGACATGATAACGTCCAGAGACAGAAAAAGGGATGGTCTCTTCTTTGTGTCTCTTTAAAAAAAAATTTATTTTTAACAGTGGTAAAACACATCACATAAAATTTACCATCTTAACCATTTTTAAGTGTACAGTTTGTTAGTGTTAAACATACTACATTGTTGTGCAACAGATCTCCAGAATTTTTTTCATCTTGCAAAACTGAAACTCTATACCCATTAAACAACAACTCCCATGCCCTCTTCACCCCAGGCTCTGGCAACCAACCTTCTGTTTTCTGTCTCTATGATTTTGACTAGTCTAGGTACCTCATATAAGTGGAATCATACAGTATTCGCCTTTCGGTGACTGGCTTATTTCACTTACCATAATGTCCTAAAGTTTCACCCATGTTGTAGCGTGTGTCAATTTCCTTCCTCTTTAAGGCTGAACAATATTCCACTGTATGTATAGACCACATTTTGTTCATCCATTCATCTGTCGGTGGACACTTGGGCTGCGTCCACATTTTAGCTATTGTGAATAATGCTCCTATGAACATGGATGTACAGATATCTCTTTGAGACTCTGCTTTCAGTTCTTTTGGCTCTATATCCAGAAGTGGAATTACTGGATCATATGATAGTTCTACTTTTAATTTTTTGAGGAATCTCCATACTGTTTTCCATGTGATTGTACCATTTTACATTCCCACCAACAGTGCAAAAGTGTGCCAATTTCTCTATATCCTTGCCAATAGTTGTTTTCTTTCTTTTTCTTTTTTTTGATAGTAGCCATTCTAATGAGTGTGAGGTGGTCCTTGTGTTTCTTTTTTAGACTGAAGAAACATTTGTCTTTATTTCTCCCGTCTCATTGGTTAGAATTATGTTCATATGCCTATTTTTAAGTCAATCACTGGTAAGAAAAATGGAACGATGACTGATGTACTTAGACCAAGCAGCACGTCCCTGGGGCTGGGAGCCAGTCATTACTCCCACCACCCCCCAAAGCATGGCTGCATTGAGTAGGGAAGATTGCAGGTCATATTAGGGAGGAGGAAGCTGTGATGAGTGAATGTCACCGTCTGACTTCCTTGGAAAATGCTGCCCAGTCTAGATGTGAGCTTACCTCCTGAGCTCACAGTTGTGCAACTCGCCCTAAGTGAACAAGCAGTGTTGGGTTTGTGTGTGCATGCATGTAGATGTTGCCTCAGCTTAATAAAAAGAGTGCTGCAAAATAAGATCAATTTGGATAACTCGAGAAAGGCTTTTTCATGTAAATATGAAAAACAAACAACAAAAAAATTCTCACACTAAATTACCTCCTTACAAGATGAAGCAAAAGAGAGAAAAGGAAAAGCATTGCCCACTCACAGAGGAACCTTTAACAAACTCATCCTCCATCCTCCTGCGGGGGGGGCGGGGTCTCCCCCAACCCCATACACGTTTTCCGGACTTCAAACAGGAATGAAATGACACTAGATTAAATGCCAACCGTTGGTTCCTCACAGTGAAGAGCAGCGCCTTTTAATCCTTAAACTCTCAGGTGCTGATAAATCACCGGGAGATGTTGAAATGCAGGTTCAGATTCACCAGGGCTGGGAGGGGCCTGACAGTCTGCATATCCAACCAGCTCCCAGGTGATGCTGATGCAGCAGGACTGAGGCCCACTGTGAACAGTGAGGGTTTAGGGCGTGCATCAGAACCCCCTGCAGGGCTTGTAAACACCCAGATTGCTGGGCCCTGACACCAGAGTGCCTGATTGAGTAGGTCTGGGCTGGGGCCCAAGAATTTGCATTTCTAACCTAAGTGATGCTGGTGCTGCAGGGAGCTGCTCTGAGCACCACTGGCTTAGAGGACAGTCACTGGAGCCAGGCGACTAGCTTCGTACCCAGGGGTCCACCTTGTCCCCATGTAACCTCAGTGAGTTGCTTAACCGCTGTACCTCAGTTTCCTTATCTGTAAATCAGGGATGATTGTACCAGCCGGGTTAGACGACTTTTGCGAGGTACTGCATATGAATTACGTAACGTTAACTGTCATTATTTGTCATTCTTTTCATCTAGGTAGGATTGAAGCGTACACATTTGCTGCTCTTAGGAAAATCTTTGGGGAGGCGAGTACCCCTCCCCGGCATATTCTGAAAAGCTCTCTTCTTGCACTTGTTGTGCCCTCTAACTCAAAAAGCTCCCCAGATCTACTTTTTTTCACGGCACTGTTGATTCCTCATTAAGTATAGGGATGCTGGGCACCGCCAGCTTTTAACCTGGATGCCCAGGAAATCCTTATAAAGAAAGAATGCAGCAAAACCTAGTGAGAACAGCATCATCTCAGGCTGCAGCCGCGAGACTGTGTCCCTCGGCTTCCCTGGAGGGCCGGCTCTCAGAAAGCTCAAAGTCTGTTCTGGCTAGCGCGGATTAGAAAGAGCCGTTCCCAGCATCGCAGGCGGCGCTCTGTCTGAGTGCTTTAATCATACGCAAGGCTGAAGTCAAGACGGGAAGGGAGCGGAGCCCTGCAGCCAGGCTTTGTACCTGCCTGTGCCTTCAGGCTGGGGAGGGAGCTCAGCGGGCTGACGCGCATTTCAGGCAGAGCAGCCAGCGGGGAGACAGGAGGGAGCAAGGTGTGTGGGCACTACCAGCTGAGGCCCAGCGTGGCTGGGATGTGAGGGGGCGACAAGGTGGGGTCCTAGGCAGCGCCAGGTCACACAGGGACTTGACGGCATGCTGGGAGGTTACCACAGATAATCTGAGGGAGGGAGGCTGTATTAGGATATTTTTGATTGCAAGTAGCAGAAACCAACTTGCCTTAGGCTAAGCAGAAAGGGGACTTGATTCAAGGATTTAGGTTGTTTCAACCCAGGGGCAGGCTGCAGCATCCCTTAGGAAGGGTCTGGAAAGGGAGCAAAAAGGCCTCCAGACTGGTTCTCTCCTCACTGACATCCTGCCTCCATGTGAGCTTTCTCTGCTTCCACACCGGAGATCAGAAATGTCTAGCCCACAGCACCCATGCTGACAGGTTTTGGATTGAACCATCTCAAGAGAGGCTGATTCTCTTAGCCCCAATTTCAAATTTCTGGGAAAGAGGCTTGGGTTGGCCGTCTGGGGTCAGCTGCTCAGCACTGGTCCAACCAAATGTTGCCATGGTCGGGAGCAGAGAGATAACTGTCCAAATGGCTGCCGGGGCCCTCCGTTGTGGGTCAAGGGCAGGCAGTGAAAGGCTTTTTCAGGAACCAGGCTGACGCTCCGAATGGACCACCTCAGAGGAAGGGCAGAGCAATCTCCGAGGTCCCTTCCCACCTGAAGTGCTCTGACTGGACCCTTATGTTCAATTCCTGTTCTCTCCCAGCCGGCACGGAGAGGAAAGTATGAGCAGAGTCTGTGAGTGTGTAGGTTTGGGCTGAGAAGATGGGGGCCTAGCTGCCGGGGGACAGGCTTGTGACCACTTTGGAAACAATATTGAGCTCTGGAAAGTGACACAGTCCATAAATAGCAAAGAGATCAACCTGGCTGCTATCACCTTGGAAGCTGAGAAAATTAAACGACCACAAACTGCCAGGCAAACAGTTCTTCCGTAGAACATGAAGAAATGCTTCCCTAAAAGTTCTGTTTTTAAACATCAAAGAGCCAATTAATGGAAATCAAAATATAAGGAAACTTCACCCACCCATGAGCTCACTCTGTTTTCTTTGTTCCTTCTTCCAGCTTCTGTTCAAATGCATGCAGAATCTTACATAGCTTTAGAGAGTATAAACAACATTTTGTATTACATATTATGTAATGAGTAGTTTCCATGCTGCCTTCTCATCTTCTTAACTATCTTTGTCAGTATGCCGTCCTTCAAATTAAGTATGTTATACTTTACTTAGCACATAATTAAGGTCTGATTTAAAATTTGAGAGTGTGGAGCTAGAAAGAGTCTTAGGAAATCATTAAGGCAGAGGAAGATGACCCTGGAGAGGAGAGTGAGTTCCCCAAGGTCACAGAGCTGTGAGTTCCAGACCCAAGACTAGAATTCATTCACTTTTCCAAACGCATGTTTACAATCACCCGCTTGATGTCAGGTAGCTGTGCATGGGTTTCATCTCACTTCAGATCTCTTTTCACCACGCTGCGTGACCTAATTAACATTTGTTAGATAGCAGCCGTTTCTTATTTTTTTCTTAACAGAGGAAGGAGTGCTTTTTCAACTCACTGTCAGGAAAATAGAGGTTGTGGAGCTGAAATGAGTAACAGCAATTTTAAATCAGACTGCTTTCGTGACTGGGAGATAAGTCAGCGTGCAAAGACATTTCTGTTTCCCAGATTTGTCTTGCTGTCTCAATGCCCTTTGCAAACTCCACAGGGATTTTAAGCTTTAAGTCTGGTTATAAGCTTATGCAAGCTGTTAGTCACCTTTTTAGATGAAAAGCACCACAGGGTTATGCTTGAAAATGTTCCGTGCTTCACTGTGGATTCCTTTGGAGTAATTCAGCTATAGTATGATTTTGAGGGAGAAGTGATTGAACAGATACATTTCAAAACACATTTGCATTTGAAAACGGGGGCTTATCAGCTAAAAGAACTATTCTTGAAAGGTACACAGGCAGGGCAAATTTAGAACAAGCAGAGCAATTTAGACATGATAGCTACGAATTGCCCAAAAGCTTAAAATACTGGGGCTCTTGATCACGGAAAATCCTGGACACGGATTGAATCATGAATATCCCATGTTTTACTTTGGAAAACATTGGAAAAGGAAATCTTGTCACTGCTGTATTTCCACAGATCATTCCAAAACATTCTAAGCATGCACCTACACAATTGTCAATTGTCACAATTGTCACCTACCCATTTGACCAGGAACAAAACAGTGGAGGAGCTTAAGCTTCTGGCATGGTGGAGAGGGTGGGCTCTGGACTCAGATTGCTTAGGTTGGTATCTTGGTTCTACCACTTACCGGATATGTGACCTTGGCTGGGTCTCAGTTTGCTCATCTGCAAAATGGGGAGAATATTCTTTAGCTCGTAGAATTGTGTTGAACTGATTGTGTTAAATCATGTAACGCAGCCCCTCTCAAACTCGAATGTGCACACGGATCACCTGGGGTCATGTTAATCACTCTTGGATCACAGAGAAAGACAGATACTGTATGATCTCACTTCTATGTGGAATCTAAAAAAGCTGAACTCATAGAAGCAGAGAGCAGACATGGACCAAGGGCTGGGGGTGGGAGAAATGTTGGTTAAAGGGTATGAACTTCCAGTTATAAGAGGAATGAGTTCTGGAGATCTAATGTGCGGCATGGTGACTGTAGCTAACAATACTGTATTGGATACTTAAAAGTTGCTAAGAGAGTAGATCTTAAATGCTCTCACTATAACAACAACAACAATAAAGTGGTAATTATGCAAGGTGAAGGATGTGGTAACTAACCTTACTGTGGTAATCATTTCCTAATATATACATCACCAAATCATCACACTGTACCTTAAATTTACACAATGTTATATGTCAATTATATCTCAATAAAGCTTGGGGAAAAAAAGATGCAGTAAGTCTAGAGTGTGGCCTGCTACTCTAGATTTCTAATAAGCTCCGGTGATGCCTGCACTGCTGGTCTCCAGGCCATGCTTGGAGCGGGGAGGATGCAAAGTGCCTGTTCCGTGACAACTGGTCAGTAGTGCTGGTTGTTATCCGTCAGATGGACTTCTCCTTCTCTTTCTTTCCTACCACACTGCCATCACTTCTGCCCACCCAATCTTCTTATTTTTTTCCTTTTGTTCTTGAGAAGTCTTCCAGACCTTTCTGTTCTAGCTACACCTGTCAGGTTCTCGTGTTTGACTGCACACGCACTTATGGTGTGTGTGTGAGGCAGATGGCAGAAATGCTGAAATGGTCACACTCAGTTCCATCTTGACCATGCCTTACACCATGACTTACACTTGCCAATTAAAGGGAACTCAAGTCTTTCCTGGGTTAAAATGGCCTTTGGAGCAATTAGTCAGTCAACTTAAAGTTCAGGCTCACTGTCAGAGCTTTCAGAAGGTCTCCCCCCGCTTGCCCAGCCCCCAAGTGCCTTTGAGTAAGTGCAGTTTCCACAGCCACACACCCTGCAGGGAGAGGCGCCTGGTCGGAGTGCTGGGCTTCTCTATCAGCTTCCTCTGACCTTCAGCTAGCCTCTTTGTAGCCCCAGCCTCTGTCCTGTGCATCTGCTACTGACACATCCACAGTGGTGCAATTTGGGGTTTGCTCTCTTGGTACCTTTAGGTCTTGGTGGTCCTCCCGTGTTGACTTGACCCCGTCTCAGACCTCATTGCCTTCTAGATCCTCTGAGGATCAACCAGAGCCTTCATCTGGTCATTTGACCTCTTACCGTTGTCATCTTGCTCTCAATTGTACATCCTTCTATGTCCCTCACCAGGTGCAGGTGAGAACTTCTGGACACCTCCCACACCAAGTGTGAGCAGAGATGTTCGGGGGCATCTTGTCCGGACCTCTCTCTTCCTGAACAACCCACGTTGTCATTTCTACTTGCTGTGGCCGCCCTGTGGTGGCACAGGGGCAGAGTGAGGTGGTCTCCCCCAGAATTCCAAACAGAAAGTGCGGTGGATCCTGCTCTGGTTCAGCTTCTCCTTCTTTCCCCTCAGAATGTCTGTCTGTCTCCGCTCCCTGCCCCGAGCTAAGGCTCAGAGGTAAGGGTCTCAGGCAGCTACTTCTTCCCAGGTTCGTCCTTTCCAGAACTCTCCATTTTCTCCCAGGAAGGGCGTCTACTTTCCCTTCTGTCTATTGGAAATTGCTGTAAGTCATATCTTTCTACTTTCCTACCCCATGGACTCTTTGTTCTTCAGGCTCCTTCCTACGTCCCTTCCCTGAGGCAATACACCTCATGCCCTAACCACCATGATGGACAGGAAATGTGGAAAGGGAATGTTTTTGCTTATTAAGAAGGGAAAGTAGATTAAAAGACATTTAAAAAATATTATCCTTATTATATGTTATATACCAATATATTATATGTTACCAATCTACCACATTACACAGCCGTGGAAACCTTCTGAACACGGTGATCCAGGCAGCCAGGAACAATCGACAAGAGCTGGCCTTGGAGGTGTCGACTCTTTTCCACCAACAGTGCAGAGTCCAGCTTGAGGAAGGTAAAGAAAGTAAGCAGGATCTAAACCGCACATCCGAATAGGCAATGTAAGTTTTAAATTTGGGAACTGTATAGTTGAAAATCACTTTAAAGGGTGAAATCATTACCGCATCCCCACAAAATGATCATTCAGCCTCTGCTTGTATAACTCTAATGAAGGGGGCTCACTGGCCATTAACAGTGAATTGCATTTTTAGACTATTCTAGGTAGTAGAAAGACATTCAGTAGGTTGGCCTGAAATCTGCTCCTTGCAGCTGGCTCCTACACATGACATATTTAATTCACATCCACACTGCTGGCCCTTCAGGTATTTGAATGCAGCCGCTATGGCCCCCATTAATGTCTCTTCTCTAGGTTCAATCTGCCCAGCCCCCTCCTGAGTTTGGTGGCTCTCCTCTGGATCTTTCCCCCTTTGATGAGCCATTAAAAGCTAGGGAGGTAACTTTGTTGGGGAATCTCCCCTCCCCCCACATTTTTTTTTTTTTTTGACACAGAAGTTGCATGTAAAGGTGCCGATTGCTGGGGATGTGTAAGGGTCCCTGCCCCCTGCAGCCTGGTGCTATGTTCTCAGGAACTCTGGCTTGTCCTAGCGCACATCCCCTTTTTCTTCCCTTCCCCACCACACACACACATAAACACACACACACACACACCCTTCAAGGGGCATCGTTTCTCAGCTGGCTGCTCAAAGCAGCCGCCTGCACCTGCTTGTTTTACTGCTTGCTTGTCCAAACCACAGGCTTAGTAAGGAGGCTACAGAAGAAAATGTTTTCAGCTCAAATAGTGCCATGGAAATCACTTAGCTTTGAGAGATCCAGGAAAGTATCCTGTTAGAAAGAGCTGGGAAAGTCTTAAAAAGGGCTTGTTAACGCCTCCCCAGTTTTGCCACCACCAGACAATTTGACGCTGCTAGTTAGGGTGGGAAGCCAGCAGAACCTTGGAGGCTGGGGTTAAGGAACCATCATTAAAAAGATTGATGGTAAAAAAAGCCAACAAGATTGAGCACATTGTATGTGCCTGGCCCTGTTCTGCTTGCTTTACATTACAAACTCATTTAATATTCACGAGTTTGGCACCTTGCCCAAGGTCACGAGCTCCTAAATGGGGGAGCCAGTCTGAGCCCACATGCTCCGGCTCCAGAGTTCATGCTATAAATACCACGTGATACTACACGTTGATGGTATTGTCTGTAGTAATGCCCTATCATGTCAGAAGACATAAGTAAGCAAATTGACCAAATTGTAAGGCACAAATTCCCAAACTTTGTGGTTAATGTCTCTGTGTCTGGGTTACTTCATCTGTAAAATGTGCTAATATAAATTAGTGGTGTCATTTATATAAATATGTATGGTTCTAAAGATAAATTTTTTCTTACTCTCCTTCCCCCAAACACATAATTTCAATTATTTTAAAAACAAAACCACATCATCCATTCAAATTTGACACGGAGTTCTGTTCTACCAAGATCCCTGTGGTCTCGAGAACTTCTTTGGGGTTTTAGTCAATGAAGTTTAGTCCCCTCGGACCCCTCTGATGCACCACACTCACATGGCTTCTCCCATTCTGGAATGTCTCCTTCTCTCCTCCCTGTCCACCCAAATTCCACCCATACTGACGAGTGTCCACCTAGTCCATCTTCTCCATGAATCCCCTGACTATCCCACCCCACTTTGAGCTCTCCTGTGTCCATGAATAAATATTTCTGAGCATTTATTATGTGCCTAGAATGATTCTAGATTAGGATTTCTCAACCACAGCACTATTGACATTTTGGGTGGTGTGATGGTTAATTTTATATGTCAACCTAACTGGGCCATGGGGTGCCCAGAAATTTGGTCAAACATTACTCTGGGTCTTTTTGAAGGTGTTTTTGAGTAAAGCAGATTGCTCTCTGTAATGTAGGTGGGCCTCATCCAATCAGTTGATGGCCTGACTAGAACAAATTGCTCACCGTTCCTTGAGTAAGAGAGAATTCTCCTGCATGGTGGCCTTTGAACTGGGACATAATTAGCTCTTCCTGGTTCTGTAGTAGCCTGCTGAACTTCAGATTTGAACTAAGACATCACCTCTGCAGATTTTGGACTTGCCAGCTCCCATACGAGCATGAACCAATTTCTTATAATAAATCTCTTTATTTGTATGTATAAATATATATATAATTATTTAATATAATTATAAGTATTATAAAATAATAATAAAAAATACAAATAAATATTATGTATTTATTGGTTCTGTTTCTCTGGAGAACACTGACTAATACAGAAGAGATAATTCTTTGTTGCAGGGCTATCCCATACATTGGATGTTTAGCGGCATCCTGGCCTCTACCCTCTTGATGCCAGTAGCACCCACTACAGCCCAGTTGTGACGATCAAAATGTGTCCAGACACTGCCAAATGTCCTGTGGGGGCAAAATTGCCATGGTTGAGAACTGTCCGGGCAGGTGGGAGAAGACAGGGGAAGCTTCTGCTGGTGTTTCTGCTGCTAAGGATCTCACAGTCTGCTTAGGAGTCACCACTAACCGTCAGGAATCAACATGCAGACAATGAAGTGCTAACTTATGAAACACATTGCGATCTAATTTTTAGCTAAACTTGTGATTTTCTATTTTTAGGAGGAGTAGAGAGAAATGGACACAACCTTTATTAGAAAAGGTGGAAGCTTTCTTTCACTGGAGAAGGAGAGCCGTGTGGAATGTGAAGTAGGAAAAATTGTAGTGCTCTCCTCTGTTTGTCCCAGATAAGTGCAATTCTTAAGCAGTTATTACTTTTCAAGTATTGAAAGATTTCTTAATGAGAGAAAAATCACCCAGATGTCTCAGCTCCGCTGAATAACTCTAATGAGCCACAAATCTTCTGTCCGATTCCACTTATAAATTCCACTTGAGTCTTGATACTTTCGAGGAATTAAATGATTCTTCAAGTGAATCCATAATCCATTGTTACCCTGGACACATTTAATAACAGAATTCTCAGAGTGTAAGGTTAAGAGACACAATCCTTCAGTCTTTCCCTGAACAGTTTTATTGCTGAAATGATTCGTGCATTGGGAGTCACTGAAATTGATCATTAGTAATTTATATTCTTCACAGATAGAGCTTTTGAGATTCTTTTCCTTAGTTGTTCAATGTCAGCTGTCCAATGAAAGTTGCCAGTTGTTCAATGAAAATTTTGTTTAATTCTCTAAGAAATTCACAGTCTTGGAAACATTCTCAAGCCTGCAGGGAGTTGGGAGATGACTCTGTGTGCTGGTTTGGCAAGCTGTACATGGTTGAATATATAATACATTAAAGCTAATCTGAGACACAATGTGACAATCAATAGCAATTCAGTGTGCGCTGAACAGTAAGATTTAATATTACTTTAGTCTTGTGACAAGAGGCAAGACACACGTCTAATTGGGTAGGGCGGAACCAGGGATGGAAGCCTTTCAGCTGGATTCTGCGACAGCGTCGTCCTGAACTGGATGCTGAAGCTGGCCTGGCTGCTTGGGCCACGATTAGCGTGCGACTCCAGCACCTCCGCTCTCCTCGCCCGTTGTCATTTGTGAAGTGGAGCTGATGTAAAAAGAGGGGGTTTCTGCCTTACCAAGTCACAGCACTGTTGGACTTGAAGGGAGTTGGGGGTCATGTGGTTAACCTCTCATTTTATAGATGAGGAATTGCAGGTCAAAGGCGGTGATATAATAATTATAATAATAATGAAATTAATGTATATAGAGTGTTAATTGTCTGCCAGAGACTGGGTTGAGTGCTCTATAGACATCACATTTTATGTCTATGAGGTGGACACTGTTATGATTCCATCGTTATGGATGAGGAAACTGACGGTCAGAAAGGTTTAGTCATTTGCCCGAAGTTCACGCTAAAGGTTAAGAATGGACAGTATTCAGATCTAGGATGCCTCCTTCAGCAGCCTAGTGCTTTCTTTACTTTGCCACTGGATTTTCTCATCTGTAAAGTCTCTTTCACTCTTCACTTCCTTCTTCCCTCCCTCCCTCCCTTCCACACAGAGCGCCGAGCACTTAGACTGGACGAGGCACCGCCCCAGGCTCTGGGAAAGCAGCGTCCTCCATTCCAGAGCTGTTGGCCAGTGGGGGAGGCCAGTCTAGGAGAGATGAGTGTGGGAGCCAATGTGTCTTAGTCCAGTCTTTCTCAAAAGCAGCACGTGAGGAAGGGGCCCCTGGACCAGAGGCCTGGGACAGCCATTGGTGACCAGGAGGCCTGCCTGGGCAGGCAAAGGGCCAGGCTGATGGAGAATGGCTATCAGTGGGGTGGGCCTTGTCCCCGTGACTTCTCTTCAGGGACCGAGAGCCACAGACATGGGCAGCTGCGATGACCCTGGCCTGCAGAGAGATGAGTTTACTTTCTTTGTACACTACAGATAGCCTTTTTGAATGTAAAAACGGATGAAATGGATAGAAGGGGGGCCCTCTTGTGGGGGCCTCTGGGGTGCCCTCCTGTGGTGCAGCCTTGGGGGTTACCTAGGATTTGGCTTTGTCAGGACACCAGTGTTCCTGTTTTGTAATCACCTCCTCACTTGTCCATCCGTCCCAGCAGGCTGTGAGCTGTTAGTGAGTAGGATTGGCGTCTTCTTCCTTTTATCTGAAATGCCAAGATGGTACCTGGCCTGCCATGTACTCAGTGGATATTTGTTGAATAATTAGGAGATCCTCAATCCCACAGTGTCCAGAAGTTGGGCTTTGCGAGATATATTTAGAGGTTATCTGGCCCAGGGGAACTGATTGGGATGAAGCAAACTTGTATGATATATAAATACAGCAATAGTGTGTCCCAGATTTTTGGGAACAGATCTGGTTTCAAATATTCTCTCCAGTTTTCCCAACAAGTACACATATCTGTCGGGCCATGTGCTCTGATATTTTGGTTTAGAAAATCTGGACAGCACAGCAGAGATGCCAATTTGTTATCTCACAGTAGGGACTATTGAGGTCTGTTTTCTCCTGGGTATCAAGAGACTTGAGACCCGGATAAGCAATGACAAGGCTGTGTGGGGAGCAAGGATGCAGAAGAGCTATAGGTTTCTTTAATTACTATCTTGTTCTGAACTATTTCTGATATGTAGGTATACTCGTCAGGGCTCTCCAGAGAAGCAGAACCAGTAGGATATGTTTCAAGGAATTTGCTCATGCAGTTGTAGGGGCTGGCTAGTCTGAAAGTTGTAGGTCAGGCCAGTAGGCTGGCAACCCTCTGGCAGGATCTAATGTTGCAATCTTGAGAGAGAATTTCTTCTTTCTCAGGAAACCTCAGGTTTGCTCTTAAGGCTTTTCAACTGATTGGATGAGGCCCACCCACGTTAGTGGGGGCAATCTCCTTTACTTAAAGTCAACTGATTGTGGATCTTAACCACATCTACTAAATACCCTCACAGCAACACCTAGAATAGTGTTTGGTAAAATAACTGGGTGCTTTAGCCTAGCCAAGTTGACATAAAACTAACCATCATAGTGGGCAAAATATGAACTGTCCACAACTTGTCCTCAAATGATAATACAAAGGAACAATAGTGGATTTGGACATATCTTAGTAAATGTGGGAGCAGGATTATCTGATCAACTGCTGTTCTCTTTCCCACAGAAGGACAGCTACAAAGAGGTTTGATCTGCTCGTTAAACCTAGCGGGGTAAGTGAGCAAAAGCTGGGAAGAGTGCCCATAAGGGGTCCACTGCTCTATTCCCCAGGGGAGAGAAGTGTTGGAATAACACTTCCCTATTCTCTTTACCCTCATCTTCCTCTTCCATGGTTGACTGGTATTCGGAGGGGCAATCTGCTGTGGCCCTGAGCATCTCTACACATCCTTCCTGTGTATGCCATGAATGCTGGAGTCTGACTGCTCTTCACCCAGGCCGTTTCTCGGGGTTGCATTTGCAGCGAGCAACCTTGAGAAAGGAGGTAATGTATCTTCCTGGACAAAGAGCAGGCCTGCCTCCACTTGCTATAAAAGTGGTGAAACACCCAAGCTCAGACTTCCTCTCCTCTAACACAATTCTCTGCATGTGCAGGGTCTATCTAATACCCTCTGCATTGTTTCCACGGGACCTAGGGGGAGGGCATGGGAGACTGGCATGAACATCATGCTGACTCTCTGACTATTGCATTTGCTGTGAGTGATAAAGTCCTTTGTCTCTGATCCAGGGAGTCTCATATCTTCCTGCCAGCATTCATGAAACAGTTACAGCCTGGCTTGTTAGCTTGCAAGTAGGGTAAAACCTCAGACCCTCCACAATTCTTGACAGTACAAAGCCTTGATTCCCTGCAGGCAACAAGTATTTGTTTCACATTCCCAGCCTCACTTCCTCCTGCATGCAACCAGGGTCTGTCCTGGAGACCAAACTCTCCCTACTCCAGGATCTCATTGCAGGAGGAAGTAGTAAGAACTGTTTTGGCTTTCCAGCTCTGTCATTAAGAAAGCTGATATACTGATTCCCGAGTGGGCTATTCCAAAGTGGTTTGGTATCTGGAGGGGAGAAGAGGGAAACATCTAGGTTCTTCTAGAAACCCCTATGTGTGGAGAGGGGTGTGCACAGATATAAAAAGATAATTACAGAGTGCTGAGAGCCACACAGGAAGACTGCTTGCTGACCTCCTCTGTGCTTCTAACATCTTCTTTCTTTCTAATTAACTCTCTAAAGTCACATTTTAATCACCTCAATTGGGTTTAGGTGATTCTTAAGTTAGTAACAGGAACACAGTTACAAACTACCTCTTGGGAAGGATTATTTCTGCAGTGGTTAAGCTCATTATTATATGCTGACTTGTACCAAATTCCTTCACACAGGGTGCTTTATCTCCATGATGTTGGAGTAACTTATGTTCTGACTTACCTTATAGAACTCAGTGAACTGGACAGAATACAGTATTAAAACTTAAATTATAATGTGAATATTAAAATTATTTTAAGTAAATAATGCATCTACCAGATCTTTACGTATAATCCTAAGTTCTATGTTCATTATGTGTTTCAGCAAATATACTCAAAGTAGAGTAGAGACTCAGGAATTCACATGTATATCCGTTTGTCTATCCACTCATGAAATATTGTCAGTCACTGTGCTAGGCACTAGGAATATAGGGGTAACTGAGAACAAACTTTTCAAATACAGTCATGTGCTACATAAGGACATTTCAGTCAATAACGGATCCAGTATACGAGGCAGTCCCATAAGATTAGTACCATATAGCCTAGGTGTGTAGTAAGCTATACCATCTAGGTTTGTGTAAGTACTGTAGGGGAAAAAGAAATTTTCCTCTACCCTTCTAGGTTCTTCTGGCTGGTCTAAGAATTAAATTGACATGAGACAGATCAATAGGAGAAAAACAAACAGAAGTTTAATAATACGTATACAGGGGAAAAACCCAAGAAAACTGAGTAACTAGCCAAAATGGCTGACGCCCTCCTCTTAAATACCATCCTCAGCTAAAGACAAAAGAAGATGTTGGGGGTGGGGAGAGTCAGGGACTTCAAAAGGAAGGAAGGCAATTCACAGGTAGGTGAAAAGGAGCAAACATTTGGAGACAAGTGTTTGGCCACACAGAAACGGAAGACCACAGAGGGGAGCCCAACAAACAGGCTTCTCTAGGTTCCTCCCTGTCCTACCACCTAGTTCATGTTATCCTATGGTGATAGCTCACTTCCTGAGACAGGTTTTTTTATCTGAATTCTTTTAGGCTGGTAGGGGGAGATAACAAGAAAACTTTCTGAGTCTTTTATTTCTTAAAAATAATCAGCCTAAAATAATCTTCATGTTAAAGAGACACATTTTGGGGTGGCAAATTTTGTTCCCCTTCAGTACAGTCTGTGATGTTCACACAATGATGAAATTTCCTAACAATGCATTTCTTAGAACATATCCCCATTGTTAAGTGACACATGACTGTACTCCAGTCTCCTAAAAGGAGAAATGTAGTTCAATCATGCATATAATGAAAATAGCTAAATTTTACAGAAGTTTTGTTTAGGACTTAATGCCTAGTTATTAATGCAATAGCCCTCAGGGTTACAAGCCAGTCCTGGAGAATATAAAATTTCCTTTTGACTGTTTAAATGCAGGGACAAGCCTCTACATCCCCATGTAGGAGCTGATTATCCAAAAATAACAGATGTCCAAATACTATTCATATTTTTGCCATGATCTATATAGATTTCTTAAATGAAATTTATAAAAGACAACATAATTCAATTTCAAAACATTTATTGAGTTTCTACCACATAGAAAGACCTATAGTAGCTTCTGTGGGGGAATATAAGACAAGATCCACACCCTTGAAGAATTTGCAATCAAGTGAGGACATTAATTATCATCATGGATTTATGACTCTACTTGCCAGGCAAGGGTCTATGTTTTCAACATAATGACTCATTTATGGCTTTTTGTGATGCTTTTATCAATGGTATGTTAGTTACATTGTTTCCATATTAACCCCAATCATCAGTCAAGATATCCGTATTGCAGGAAATGAATGAAAGGCTACAAGGGAAGGTGATGAGGAAGTGGGAGAGGAATTAACGTTAATTGACACCTACTCTATACTGGTCAGCTTGTTATCTAATAAATTCACAGAAGAATCCAGGAAGTAGGCATTATTGCATTTCCCCTCTTTTTAGCAGATGACGACATTCAAGCTCACAGATGTTAAGACGTATTCCTAAATCCAGACTGAAAGTGGCAGAGCTGGGATTTTTAGGTCCGTTTAACACCAAAGCCCAGGCTTTGTCTGCTACACTATACTTACAACATTCTAAAAATGTATGCGTGTTTTCAGAAGCAAGCAAGCAAATAAGCAAGTGAGCAAGAACGTACCTAGAAAGCAGTGGGTTTTCTGGCCTTGGAGGTATTTACAATAAACCGAATAACCTTTGGCAGAGATACAGAGGGGATTAAAGCATTGAGTGGGGGGTGGATAGAGTGACATCAAAATCCCTTTCAACACTGGGATTCGACCTCTGTGAAAACATAAGCAGAGTTTGCACATTTCCCTCGTGGGATCCTCTACCACATGTACTGTACCATGAATGGAGACAGTCATCTGTGTAGACAATGGGAACACAAGGCCCGTGGGCCACATCACTACACAGCCCATGAACGTGTGCAGCAGTTCATCCTGCTGAAAATTTAACTTGTGTTATGTGTATGTTTCCCATTTATTTGTTCCACAGAGGGAAGTCCCTGCAAATCAATCACATCGGCTTTGGAGGAAAACAAATCTTTTAGCTTTGAAGAAGCTCTTTTCCCCAAGGGGAAAGAGATAAGCAGACCTTTTTTGATTTTACGTTCTATTATGGATTGAATGCTTGTGTCCCTCCCGAAATCCATCTGTTGGAGCCCTAACCTTTAATGTGTCGGTATTTGGAGGTGGGGTCTTTGGGAGGTGATTAGATTTAGATGAGGTCACGGGGGTAGAGGCCCCATGAGGGGATTAGTTCCCCCATAAGAAGAGGAAGAGAGAACAGAGCTCTCTCTCTGTCTCTGCCATGTGAGAACAGCGAGAAGGTAGCTGTCTACAAGCCAGGAAGCAAGCCCTCATCAGGAATGGAATCTGCCAACACCTTGATCTTGGACTGCCCAGCCTCCAGAATTGTGAGAAAGAGTGTCTTTTATTTAAGCCACCCAGTCAATGGTATTTTGTTATGGCAGCCTAAGCCGACTAAGCTAGACCCCTCTAGGCTATTGTTATAACCCATTTTTAAGATTTGGGCTGGTGGTTCTATTTGAGGGAAACCTATTTGGGGAAAGAGGTTGAGATGAGACCCTTTGAGTTTCACAGGTTGAAAAGAAGTGTGATTCCTTGGGGATAGAAAGCAGAAAGTGAAGCTGGGAGAGCAGTGAGATTCTCGGCCACAGCCGGCTGGGCGACTGGCTCCTTGGAACGCGGTGTGCACAGGGCAGAAGTGGCTGAGCATTCGCGGCTGTGACCTGGGAACCTGAGCTGCAGCCTCCCTGGCTGAGCTTAGCTCTGGGGGAGTGTGGGTTCCTCCTCTAAGTTCCAAGGACCTCATTCAGTAGAGTCACCAAATGACAGCGAGAAACAACTGCAAGGCAGACTGATAGTTCACTAGAGCTCAGCTTGGGCCTGGGAGATTAGACGTCTCTGTCCCCTTTTGGACTGCATAAATCTCGTGTTTGTGCTTCTTGTTTGTTTGTTTGCTTTTTAAATTGTTCGTAGGAAGGAGGAGACCCAGAAGTCTGGGCCAGAGCAGGGTAAATTTGAGTAAAAAATGGCTGCCGAGATTTGCAGCAGGAAAGAGCAGTTGGTTTCCCATGGCAGACAGGGTCCCCTCTCTGCTAAGAGGAGATGGGCGGAGACAGAGAAGATCAGCCATGTCCAGCCACATCCTTGTTCTTTACAGTGGCTGGGCAGCCACAGTCTTTGCAGAAAACTCAGTATCTTTATTTCACTTGGTCTCAGAACTCTCAGAGTTGGCATCTCAAGAACAAAAAAAAATTCTAGATGGAAGCCTCATTTAAGTTCAGAGGGATAGTTATACTTGGAGGAACAGGGTTCAGATGTTCAGAGATTTGTGTATTTGGAAACAGCAGCAGCAGTGACAACAACAGGGAAATAGAGATCTAAAGGTTTAATGTTTAATATTGGTGTTTTGTTGTTACACAGATTTACAAAAACAACAAACAACAACAACAAATAAACCTTGGCATGCGTGATGTGATTGAGTGATGGATCTTTGTGAGCAGTCAGTGAAATTCTCCTTGAGTCTGAGAGTCAGTGGAATGACATAGGCCAGGAAGAAACACCAGTGGATAAAGCCCCTGGCCCCAGACACACCGATTATTTGTGTCCTGCAGTCTTGTTTGTTGATGAACTAAGAGCAAAGCCAAGGGATAGGGCTGGGGATATCTACCCTTTTTCCTCACAGTTTATTGGTTACTCTCTTCCTCTGGGTCAGGCGCTGAGTTTCATTTATGTCTGACAAATGCTCACCAACCCTGAGCAAGCATCCAGAAAAGGACCCTGGATCTCACATCGTGGCTCCTAGAGGTGCTGTCTTTGCTTTCCAGAACCTCCCTTCACCTTCTCCCTGTGTTTGGGCAGGCTTTGTTTTCTCTCTTGGCTCCAAGACTCACTACCTGAGACCTCGTGAATCTGACTATCCATTCCGGAAGTCCATTCACTTAGGAAAGAGTTTAATTTTACATCTTTACCAGCCAAAGGGCTCATGGCAGCTCAGTGAGAGCCTGGTCAGCCTTGGGGAAGGAGGTCTGAAAGGAGCCCTGAAAATTCTAAAGACCAATGGTTTCTTTCTGTCCTGGTCCTCCCCATACCTTCCCAGCTATGTCAGCAATCCTACCTCTGAAACCATTCCTTCCTCTCCTTCCCTCTGCCTTCTTCCAGGCCTCTCTCATTTCTCACCTGAGTGACTGACAGAGTCATAACTCATCTCCCTGCCTTCAGATTCTTACTGTTCCAATCCATTCTCTGCATGGCTACCCGCAAAATTCTTCCAAAGCACACATCAATTCATGTCACTCTCTCGCTTAAAAATTTTCACTGACTCCCTCTCACCCTCAGGACACTTTGGATATTCACTCCCTCTACCTAGAATGCCCATCCTCTCTTTCCTTCCTAGAAAAGGATTCATCTTTTATCATCTCCTCTGAAAAGCCATCCTGGACCTGTTTGGGTGGAGCTAGTTCCTTTTAGTCACTTCCTTCTCTGTGCTTCCTTTGCACAACAACTGAGAGCACTGAATAGCTAGCGAGCTCTTTCCATGTGCTGAGTGCTGTCTCATTTTTCCTCCCAAGAGCCTGATAAAGTCTGCACTCTCCTTATCTCCATCTTAGTTGAGGAAATGAGGCAGAGTTACTTAAACGTGTGGACGGTTATGTGGCTTCATAGAGATGGAGGCAGGATTTGAGCCTAAGTAGTCCAGTCCCGAGCCCATGTTTTTAATCACCACACTGCTCTGTGCCTGCGTATCTCTGTGAGAGCGCTTATCACATTTCACTATTGTTTATTGACATCTCTCCCTTGCATTAGAATGAGCAGCTTGAGGGCAGGCATACTGTCTCATTCATCCCTGAGACTAGCACATAGTAGATGCTCAATAAATGCTGGAGGAGGGAAGGAGGGAAAGGAGGATGTATTGCCATGATTATGTGAATAGGACTGTAGGGGAGGAAGACTGTCCTCTACCCACTCTGGGTCCTTTCTGGCTGGGCTACAAATTAAGGTGACATGAGACTGAATAGCAGGAGAAAATCAAACAAAGCTTTATGTATATCTGTACATGTATACACGGGAGAGACCCAGGTAAAGCTGGGTAACTTGACAAAATGGCAGAGGTTCTCATCTTAAATACTATCTTCAGCCAAAGACAAAGGAGTGTGTTGGGGGTGGGGGAAGTCAGCTGTAGGAGATTACCAGAAAGCACAGTAAATAAGGTTAATATGCAGATTTAAGTCCTTGCCTTCTGCACTGATAAGAGTTTCCAGAGATGAGGTCATCCCACTTCTTCCCAGTACAGACAAGGAGATACCTTTACAAATGGAGATTTCTCTTATAAATGTAAATGTCTCTTACAAAGGATAACTTCTACTTTTACTTGGTTTTCAGAGCTTTGATAAGAATGGGCTTAGCAAGGACTCTCCCAGTCTATCCATACCCAGAGTTATCTATGGTGATGGCCTGTCCTGGGGACAGGACTTTTATCTTAAATACTTATAGGCAATTGGCAGGGGGAGGTTGTCAAAGTTTCTTTCAGAGTCTTTTGTTCTTGAAAATCAAGGTAAAGAGACATTTTGAGGTGGCCAATTTCCATCCCCTACCGGACATAGAAATAATTCAGTAAAATATTCAAATTCCCTAGGGTGAGACCAGGCCTATGTTATTAGAGATTTAAGGGAAGACCTTGTTCTATGAAAAAAATGTGAATAGTTTTGCTACAAGTGAAAAGCTGATGTCCTAAGAAAGTTTGGACTAAGGTTGGATTAGCACAGAAAAATTATTTTAAAATTGAAATAACTGATTGCCATCATCAGGCCCTTGTTTTATCAACAGTTTGTTAAATTAGTTCAAACATGATCTCTGTGGGGATAGTCTGGAATCCTTGTGATAATATTTATAGACAAATGGCTGATTCTAGAACAAGGGTCCCTAAATATTCCCTTTGAGAAGCTAGTGACACAAGTGGATTCTTTCCCTAGAGAAATGCATACACCTATTCTAGGGAACTGACTAATATTTCCAAAGAGTCCCATTCTCTGAGCACAGGAAACAGCTGAGGTGGAGCTGAGGCCCAGGTTGGGTGGGGGCACAGGCCCCTGTATTTCACTTGTTAGACCCCCCTCCAAATCTTCTGTCCGATGCTATTAACACAATTGGTTCTTTTTATGACTTCTCATTTCTGATGCATCTTCTTGTTTGACTGGCATTGTGGATAGAACAGGTTCTGTTTGATTCTAAAATTGCATTAAGAAAATTTAAAGAGACAACCACCACAGAGTTATGGAATATTTTTTTTGGGGGGGGCTGTTATGTGGGGAAAGTGTTGTTTATAATTACACAATCTTAAATTAATACTTACCCTATTCAAGTTAAACTATTTAGCCAATTCACTGAATATTTATTGAGCATCTACTATGTGGTTGGAAGATTCAAAAGAAGCACAAATTCATGCCCTTGTGTGTTTATGTTTTAAAGAGGGGAGACAGACAAAAAACATGATAAATAAGTCAAAATCTGTCGTATGTTAGATGGTAATAAACGCTAAAGAGGAAAATAAATTGGAAAAGAGGGGTAGGGGGGTGTGTTCAATTTTAAATAGGGAAGTCAGGGCAGGCTGAAATGAGAGTACATTAGAGACCTGAAGGAGATGAAGGAGGGTGTTTCAGTTTCCTGTTGATGCTCTGACAAATTGCTACAAGCTTAAAGGCTTAGAACAACACAAATTTATTATCTTACAGTTCTGGAGGTCAGAAGTCCAAAATTGGTCTCATGGGCTAAAATCAAGGAGTTGGCTGGGCTATGTTCCTTCTGGAGGTTCTAGAGGAGAGTCTGTTTCCTCTCTGTTTCCGGTTTCCATAGGCCACCTCCACACCTTGGCTTGTAACCAAATTCCTCCATTTCCAAAGCCAGCATCATCATGCCGAGTCCATCTCACGCCATGTCTTTGGTTCTCTCTCTTTTGCCTCCCTCTTCCACTGATAAGCACCCTGTGATTACATTGGGCCCACCTGGATAATCCAGCCTAATTTCATCTTAGGGTTAGCTGATTAGCAACCTGTATCAGTTTGCTGGGGCTGTCATAACAAAGGACCACAGACTGGGTGGTTTAAACAACAGAAATTTATTTTCTCACGATTCTGGAGGTGAGAAGTTTGGAAGGTGTCAGCAGAGTTGGTTTCTTCTGATGCCTCTCTCCTTGGTTTGTAGATGGCCATCTTCTCCCTGTGTCTTGCCCTGGTCTCCTTTCTGTGTGTGTCTGTGTCCTGATCCCTTCTGATAAGGACACCAGTTATATTGGCTTAGAGCCCACCCTCGATGACCTCATTTTACCTCTTTAAAAATCCTGTCTCCAAAGACAGTAACATTCTGAGGTTCTGGGGGCTAGGACTCCAACATAGGAGTTTTGGGGGGACACAATTCAGCCCATAACACAAACTCCATCTGTCGCTTTAATTCCCTTCTGCCATGTACCCTAACATATTTACAGGTTCTGAGAATTAGGATATAGACATCTTTGCGGGGCTATTATTCTGCCTAGCCCAGAGGGAGCCACACTGACATCTAGGAAAGAGTCTTCCAGGCAGAGGAACAGCTAGAGCAAAGGCCCAGAGGTGGATGAGCCTGGAGCTGGGTGAGCAGGAAGAGCCTATGGCAAGAGGCGGTCACAGTGGAAATGGGGAGCCTGTTTCTACTGAGACCTGCAGACCACTGTGAAGACTCTGGCTTTTATGCTGAGAGTTTTGAGTGGAGGGGCAACGCGACTGTTTTAACAGGATCTCCCAGGCTGCTGAGTTGAGAATAGACTAGAGGGGGCTGAGGTGACAGCAGGGGGACCAGTTAGGAGGTGATTGCAATAATCCAGGAGAGAGAGAATGATGGCTTGGACTAGGGGTATCAGGGGAGGCCTTAAGACATGGTTGGATTCTGAATATCTTTTGAAGGTAAAGCCATTAGGATTTTCTCTTGGAATGGCGTGAGTGCAAGAGAAGAGTCAAGGATGACAAAGGTGTTTTTGGCCTGTGCCTCTGGAAGAATAGAGTTGACGTTCACTGAGATGGGAGACTGTGGTGAGATTAGCAGCTCCACTTGGGACATGTATGCGATGCCTGGTTAGACCTCCAAGTCCAAATGCGAAAGGCTATTTTTCTTTGTGCAATTAAAGTCAACTGTCAGATATTTTTCTTTATACATCTAATAATTCTTGTAAAAAGTGAAAATAAACACTTTCACTTGTTCATTGATTTTCAATTAACTCACGGGCACAGATTAAAATTAGTCCCATTTACAAACTTAGTTAATTACATTCCCTTAAACATCTACAACCACATTTATAAATTTAATATGTTTACTTTTTAAGCACTTCAAATGCCTGGCAGGGTATACTTACAGTATTAATAAGCAAAACTCTCTTAAGCATTTAAATTACTCTTGTATCCCATAAACGTGTAATTATAGTAAATCCAGTTCCCTTAAACATGCCACAATCCTTTATAAACTTAAAATTATCTTATACTTTTCAGTTAAAAATCAAAATAAAAAGTGTCAGATTTTCTTAAACATGACAAATACTTTAAGGTTTTTTTTTTTTTAGTTGTTGAGGAGGGAAATGATACTTGCTTTCTGTGCTTAACCTAGAAGGATGTTGTGAAGACAACACAAGAAATAGTGCTTTGACGATATAAACAAGCTTTAAAAAGTTAAGGTGCTGTTTTCATTCCAGGAGAAAGCTAACTCCTGCCAAGGACACACTTGAACTTTGTCTTGAAAGGGGAGGAGGATTTTTCTTTTCCTTCCACAAATAAAAACTGACTCTGAAAACAAGCAGAAAATTTAAGTGAGGTGTAAATGACCAATAGAGAACCCCTGTGCCTTCTCTTCCAGAGACATAATATAGACATCATCACAAAGGGTCTCTTCTTCTTCTTTTTTTTTTTTTTCTCCCTAAAGCCCCAGTACATAGTTGTATATTCTGGTTGTAAGTCCTTCTAGTTCTTCTATGTGAGCTGCTGCCACAGCATGGCCATTGACAGATGGGTGGTGTGGTTCTGTGCCCAGGAATTGAACCCAGACTGCTGAAGTGGAGTGTGCCAAACTTTAACCACTAGGCCAGCAGGGCTGGCTCACAAAGAATCTCTTCTAATTGTGAAATTCACAAGTCCCCGGGAGGAGGTAGGGGTCAGTGGGCTTTCTAGGCATGGAGGTTGGCACAGCCTACGATACTTGGTGTTTGCTGGACAATTGAATGAAATCACAGCAAATAGGGAGCCACCCACTTTGCCAAGGCGGGGTCAGCTTTTCTCCCACGGTCCATACATAAGGTAGAAAAAGAGTAAGGACAGTGGCAGCAGCAATTAACTCTGCACATCTCTAGAGAGGGATGTGGGGTATGGATGCTCTGCCAAGCTCTCAGTGCACTCACCTGTCTGATCCTGGGGAGGAAGAGCAGAGTGCCCTCCCGGGGATCCTGACAAGGTGCTGGTAGGGGTACCTTGGGGAGCTTCCTTCAGACAGTCTTGCCCCCTGAGAGAGGAATGTCACCCTCCCCTCTGCAGTGTGGGCAGGGTTGGTTCATCCTGAAGTGTCTGTTCAGTGTCTGCCAGGCAATGGTTTCCATTGGGCCAGCTCAGCCAGCAGCCTCCTTTCCTGGAAGCAGCTGAAACCCTCCTACTACGTATCATGTGGGCCCAGATTCATGAAAGACCTCAACACCTGTGGGACCATGAGGTCTGGAGGCAGGCCTGCACTGTACGCTTCTTCTCTGGCAGGTTATTGACCTGGGCAGAGGTGTGGTGCACTCAGTTCTGGCTTCTGGCTTCTTGACAGAAGGGTCATGGACTTGGTGATGGCGATCCCTTGGCATGACCGAGACTCCCTACCTGGACGTGCAGGCTTTTGGTTTCAGCCTCTGTGGCCGAAGTGAGGAGTCCTGCCTCTTCCTTTCCCTCCCCTTCCTTCCCCTTGGCTTCAGGGTCTGGGGTGATTACACTACCCATGGGACCACACCACTGGCTGGGCTCCACTCTAACTCAGGGCACATCGGCACCTGCAGACTAGGGAACCACAGCTCATCAAACACCAAGACTGTTCCCTCACCCTGTCTAATTGACCTGCATCACAGGAGGAGCACTGAACTCTGAGTTACAAATAAGGAGGCCGAGAGCCATAGTTGTCAAGGAGTGAGCTCTGGATTGTGCAGTAAATCCACTCTGCAGGTGTGAAGCTGGAACTGGAATCCAGGTCTTCCTCATTCCTAAGTTCTTTCCTCTGTACCACCCATGCCTCTACCAACCAATCATCCACAAATAGCTACGGGGATCTGCTAGATGCCAAGCACGGTGCTAGACACTTGGGGGATATAAACTGAGGACTAGAAAAGGACCAGTTCAAAGCAGTGTTAGGAAGCTCCTAGTAATGGCTCTGGACCAGTGCTACGAGTTCAGGGTGGACAGAGAGAAAGAGAGAAATAGACACACACACACACACAAAGTGAGAGAGAGAGAGAGAGAGAGAGAGACACGCAGAGAGACAGACAGACGGACACACACAAAGAGGGAGAGAGAAAGAAAGAGATGCACACACAGAAAGAGGCAGATACAGAGAAAGGGAGACAGAGAGAGAGGGAAGGAGAGAGCTGCTTGCCCACTAGGGTGGTCACAGAGGGCCCGGGAGGTTTCAGTCGGTCACTGGGGCAGGCAGCAAGGGTGTGGTGAGCCAGGGCTTGGGCTGGGTGCTGGAAAGAAAGGCACATTCTACCTATGCTCATGGCCTAGCCGGGGAGACAGACAGCGAACAGTGCTAACAGTGAGCCCGGCAAGTGTACTGTGGGGTGAAGCATGGGGTGCTGTGGGCCAGAGAGAGGGGGCTGACCCATTTGGGGGAAGCAGGAGGAAGAAGGAAGCAGCAGTGGTGTGATGGTGCACGGGGGCAGGCAGGCCTGGGGGAAGGTTACCGTGAGGGTCTCTGCGAGGTGGAAAGAGGCCTGCAGAGCAGCGGGGCTGGGAGCTGGGAGGGAGGGGCCTCAGAGACACGTGTGGGACGTGGAGCCCGGCTGTACTTCACTGTTTCCTCGGCTTTCTTTACAAAGGCATGTTCTCTCCTTTTCTCCTAAGATTCTGATTTCCAGTAGGTGGAGAGGGTGGGGTGGGCTCCAGGTGCCTGCATCTTAAATGCATCTCAGGTTCACTCTGGCTCACTTACCAGCATTTAGGAACCTATGGTTTAAACTAAATCTAATGATTGTCCTTCTTTTAAAGTCATTGACTTTTCTTCTATTTGGGCATTTATAGAAGTTTTGTGACGAGGCTTGTTCCTGGCAGCTGGTCCCTCTTCTTTTTCACATCAGGAGATATTGTTTTTTTGAAAGGGACAAACCAGAACCAATAGCGTTGTCCCTCTGAGGCCTGAGACAAGGAAAACTGAGCCAATCAGTCTGAACCGCTGGAGGTGAATCCTGGGGGGAACACTGTAATTTCAGATACTAAAAATGAATGGTGTTACGGAGTAACTGTTAACACACGCTGCAAGATGTTCATGATTCCCTGGGGCCAAATAAGTAAACATTCTTCCAACTTAAGCTGCAGGAGATAGGCAATTTCACAAGGAGATGCTTTCTCCATTTGTAGGAGATGACTGCGTGCAGAAGAGGAAATGCTGGGTGTGGAGTGTGAAACCCTCTGCGGAAGGCCTGGGGCAGGGGTGCTTGCCTCGGGCACCGTGTTTGTTGGACAGGTGGCCTGAGTTGGAGACCTGGGACAGGGAGCTAGGGCTATGACCTGAGCCCCTGCTGGGGCATCATACGGTCCCTCTTTTGAGAGAGGGAAATGTCGATGTCAAGGTCTTTTACCTTCTTTTTTTTCTTTTGGTGAGGAAGATCGACCCTGAGCTAACATCCGTTGCCAATCTTCCTCTTTTTTTGCTTGAGGAAGATTGGCCCTGAACTAACATCTGCGCCAGTCTTCCTCTATTTTGTATGTGAGATGCCGCCACAGCATGGCTTAATGAACGGAGTAGGTCCATGCCCAGGATCCGAACCTGTGAACCCCAGGCCACCGAAGTGGAGCATGTGGAAACTTAACCACTCGGCCACAGGGCCAAACCCCAAGATCTTTTACCTTCTTGAAGGCAGAGAGGAGAGAGACAGAGATGGTTCTTGGAGATAGCCTTTAAGAGCACCAAACATGCTGGATACACCCAATTCTAGGGGATTAAACTGGATGAGAAGGAGGCCTGTGCGGAATCTACTCCACTCAGAAATCAAATGGGGCTGAGTGAGGGGATGGAAAGGGGCACTGTTAGGGGTTGAATTGTGTCAGCTCAGAAAAAGATATGTTGAAGTCCTAGCCCCCGGTACCTCAGAATGTGACCTTATATGGAAATAGATTCTCTACAGGGGTAATCAAGTTAAAATGAGGTCATTAGCATGGGCCCTAATCCTAAATGACTGGAGTCCTTATAAAAAGGGGAAATTTGGACACACACACACACACACACACACACACAGGGAGAGCACCGTGTGGAGATGGAGTCAGAGATGGGAGTGATGCCTCTACAAGGCAAGAAACAGCAGACATTGCCAGCAAACCCCCGAAAGCTGGGGGAGAGGTGTGGAACGGCCCTCAGAAGGAACCAACCCTGCTGACACCTCGATCTCAAACTTCTGGCCTCCAGAACTGTGAGACTATAAAGTTCTGTTGTTTAAGCCACCCGATTGGTGGTACTTTGGCACGGGGCAGCCCTAGCAAACTAGTACAGGCACTTTATCTCTTTTGTTATGGATCTAAGTGCCATGAGGACAGGATTTTGTCCTGTTCATGGTGTATTTCCAGTGCCTAGCACAGATTAGGTGCTCAACAAGTATTTGGCTGAATAAATGGGTCCTCTGGGGGACTTAGGTTATTTGATCAAGGGCACACAGAAAGTGATCGTCTAGCCACCATGTACTAAGCACCTACTATGCAGATGTGGTACTTGGTGTTTGTGAAGGGCATCGCTAGTCAATGGTGCAACCTGAGAGGTAGGTCTTATTTTTCTCATGTTACAGATGCGGGAATTGAGGCTTAGAGAGGTTAAGGAAATTGTCCAAGGTAACACAGCTAGGAAGGGGTGGATTTGGGATTGTGGCTCAGATCTGTTTGACTCCAGGCTCTTGATCTCATCACTAGTCAGGACATCAGTGGGAACCAGGAAGGCAGCTGGGACCAGAGTCACCTGGGAAGGAGGTCCCAATCAGCAGCTCCCGGCTAGGACTCAAGACCCTGGGGGAGGGGCACTGACAGAGCCCACTCATCAGGGCATGCTGCCAGAGCAGGCAATTCCGGCAGAAACCTAACTAATACAAATGGGGCAGAAGGGTGGACATGGGGCTGAGGGAGGAGGAGCAAGGGGGAACTATGCAGGAGCCCTTGGTTGGCACAGCAGCAGTGTGTGTGTGTGTGTGTGTGTGTGTGTGTGTGTGTGTGTGTGTGTTGTAGGGGTTGCCATGAGGTTGCCTAAGGCTTAAGGCTTGATGCAGGTGTTTAGATTTGGGGCGACCTGCCCTGAACTCTGAGGAAGACAGGGGCAAGAGATTGTCTGTGTCTCAACATGGCTGCTCCATGGCTGGCAGGTTGGCAGGAAAGTGGGCACATTTGAGCTTCCACACCAGCAGCCATTCCCCATGAGATTTCCTATGTGAGGCTGACATGATGACACAGAAGGTCAAGAGACATGTTTTGAGGGCCATTTTAAGGACATGTTTTCCCCTTCCGGGCTGTCCTGTAGAGATGCTCTTTCCTTTTCCACCTCCCATCTGGGAGGAAGGAATTCTTCTGCCTAAATCTTAAGGTTTTTTTCTACCTTACCTCTAATCCACAAGACAGAGGAGCAATTCTCAGCCTCTTCTATATGGAGACCCACATTCGGATGCCATGCCCATGTTTTTCATCATCATATCACTGGTACTCAGCACAATGCCTGGCACAGAGCTCCTTCAATAGATGTTTGTGGAATCAATAAAATGAGAGGCATGTTTGGGCTGGGCCTAGCAGGACTGTTCATACCATGAGAAGAGCTCCAGCAGACTGCCCTTGCCTCATCACAGGGACAGAAGGGCAGCGAACATCTATGGGTCAGTGGGCTTTCTGGTTGAGGGAATGACCTTGTTAGAAAGGGGGAACCTTAGGGGCTTGTGGCTGGGGACAGAGAGTTCTCTCTCAGTTTGCTCAGAACTGCTGAGCGAGCTCTGGCTAGGTTCCTAAGTGGGAGGAGATGAGTCTCTGGGGCTATCCAGATTTACCTGTCCTCCATATTGCAGTTGTTATTATTATTATTGTTATGGTCTCAGAGCTGTATGAACTAGCTGTACTTCTAGTACATTATCAGGTACATGATCTCCTGGAGAGTCTTTAAAATTCCTAGGCTTTTCTGCTGGAAATCTTGATTCAGCAAATCTGGGGAAGGACCCAAGGAATCTGCCCACAGGTGATTCAGATTCAGCTGGTCAGAGGATCACATTTGGAGAAACGGATCCCTAAGTTTCTTCATCTGTGGAATGATGGAGTTAGATGAGCTCTCAAGTATCTCTCAGTTGGAAATGTATAGAATTTTTTCCAATGGTGTGAAATAGAAGCACGAGAAGCTTGCATTTCTGATGTTAAAGGTTTGACTCTGATGCCTGACCTTGACTGTTAATGTGCTTTAGGAAGTTGTACATTTCACTGGCCCTGACATTTACCTGATTTCCACGCCCCCAGTGCAGGAAGGAAGATGGTGAACTGGAAAGGACGCCCCCACAGTCTAGTTCAGTGTGCCTCCCTCTGCTGTCCTCATAGATCAAAGGGATGCTAATGTAGGGGAATGTGCATATTTTTCAGACTCTAGCTGCCCGGGTGGGTGCTTTCTTTTATGTCATGAAATAACATGAAAGAGGAAGCCCATGGCTTTGTATTGGCCTTCTGTGGTGGAAAGTCCCAGAGATGTGAGGTCTCATACTGCGTCCTCCCACCGTGTGACATGAGATGAAAGGATTGGACGCTAGGTACTGGCCCCTCCTGGAAGGACATTTGATACTGGCAGTGACTCAGGCGCCTTGGGCCCTGTTACCCACAAAAGGCCTCTGCACTTGAGGGTGTGACCACAGGCTAAATGGTACCACAAAGGGCAGGCCTGTTGATGCTTTGGGAAGCCTGAGGCTTTGGTTTCCTGTCACAAAGAAGTGCGGAGGTGGTGTAGAATCTCCATGAATAACATAACTATCACGGGTCACCCTGGGGCTGACATCTGTGCAACAAGCCTTAAACATGTTCTGGCTGAGTTAACAAGTTTGACTCTGCAAGAGTTCTCAGAGCAACAGAGCCATGTATGGGTGACTGTCAGAGGCTTTGTGCAGAGTGTTTGTGGTGTGTGGAGTATGTGTGTGTGTGGAGTGTGGGTGTGTGTGTGGCGGCATATGTATCTGTGTGATGTGTACGTATGTGTCTATGTGGTGTGTGGTGTGTGTGTGGTATGTGAGTGGTGTGTGTGGTGTGTTGGGCAAGGGAAACAGTTCCAGCCCTGGGTGCTGGGACTTAAGAGAGCCCCAGAACCTCAGTGATGACTCATTTTTGTAGGACAAACCCCTTATTATAGCCTATAATGTCATTCAGAATTTGCCCTCCCATCCTCATTTCCAGCATAATTTCCCACTACCTTGCTGTAGCCCCGCCCTCATGTGTAGGATTTGGGGGCTGTGCTTAAAACTTGACTTGTGTAACTTATCCTCTCTCAGAGCCCCAGGAGGTTACACTGTCATCTCATTCCTGTCCCAGGTTAAACAGAACTCACAAGCCTTTATACTTGTCATTACTGCCCAAGATAATCTCCAGTCTCTATGGAGAATAGAAGGGAAGATGCGACAGCACTGGACTTTCTAGTGTTTGTGCACCCACCATTTGTCCCCGAAACTAACACTGATACCAGTACCAATGTGGACACCAATATGAGTATGGGTACTAATATGAATACCAATACTAATACTCATGTGAATATGAATACAAGCACTCATACGACCAGCAGTAGTAATACAATACAAATACCAGTAGGAATACGAACTTGAGTACTCATACTAGCGTTTCCATTTATTCCTCAGGGCTATTTACAGCTTAGGTGAGCCAGTGTTCGAAAAAGCGCTATAATATTTAGGTCTCCTTAACATCCCAGAGGCCTTCTTCTTTGATGAGTACCCTGTATAAATCCTTGAGTGCCCACCTTTCTCTTCCTAGAAGGAGAAATGAGTTCTTAAGAGATGGAATGGAGCTTTGGAGCTAGAAGAGGCAGGAAAAAACAGCAAGTTGATCCTGGAAAGTGGAACCCCCATATTCTGGCTCATGTGGGGTGGAGAGGAAATCCCCTTCTTGCCCACATGAGGTTGGGGCAGCCTCAGAGCCCCTGATCCCCCACCTCCATCTGCTGGAGTGAATGAGGTTGGGGAGGGTTGCCAGGAGCTGAGGCGAGGACCTTCCTAGCTCCCCAGCTCCTGCAGAAGAGGGCAGCCCAGCACTGGGATCACGCCCCTCACATGGATACAGCTCCTTGGACCCCTCACAGCCACAGGCACATGTACTGCATCTGCTCTTGGCAGGAAATGCCTTCCAGACCAGGTTCTTCCCACTTGTTGGATGAAAGAAGAACATGGTGTCAGGCAAACGTGGTACCCTGGTTTGGTCATCAATTTATATGGAGACTGCAGCCAAGAAATCAAGAGAAGACGGAGACTTGGAAGGGCAGCAATGAAAGAATTAGGAAAGATCATCAATGTAAGGAAGTGTCATTAGAGACTAAGGCCAAGATTATCCACACCCTCGTATTCCCAATTACTATGTGCGGGCGTGAAAGCTAAACGTGAAGAAGACTGACAAGAAAAAAATTGATTCAGTTGAAATATAGTGATGGAGGAGTGCTCTATGGATACCCTGGACTGCCAGAAAGACAAGCAAGGGGGTCCTAGAGCAAATTAAACGTAAACTATCACTGGAATCGGAAATGATAAAACTGAGGCTGTCCTACTTTGGGCACATCATGAGAAGGCAGGACGCTTTGGAAAAAACAATAGTGCTGGGAAAAGTAGAAGGCAGCAGGAAAAGAGGAAGACCAACTATGAGATGGATTGACTCCACAAAGGAAGCTGTGCTTCATTTGATATGAGGCTGTGAAGTTCTCATCAGGACGCCCCCACCTTGTTCCCCGGGGCATCACGTTCTACCACAGGCCCCTGCACACTGGCCTTTGCCCGTCTTGGCTGGCTGGCCCAGGCAGCTTGCTACTGGCTGGTGGAGGAGGCTCTGCCGGGCAGGGCGGCCTGGTGCATGGCCAGAGACCAGCAGGGGCAGAGCGGCCTCCCTGCGCCCACCAGCGCTCGCTCTCTATTGCTAGAAGCTGGCGAGGCCTCAAATATCAAGAACCCCCAAGTTTTGGGTTCTGCTGTAGCCACTTATCAATCCTCTTGGTTTTACATTCCTTGTCTGTAAAGCAGAGCCAACAACAGCTGCTTACTTTCCTCACTGAGTGATGTTGAGGAGTCAAGGAGGTCATGGATATGAATGCACATGTAAACAGGACAGTGAGTGTCTCAGACAGTGATAGCTCTTACTCGCATGATGATGATTTTCTGTCTAATCACCCATTTCTATTCAGTGGACCTGTCCTTTCAGCTTGTGCTGACCCTCCCCACTCAGCAATCCCTCTAGAAATACCACTTCTCCTGAGTGGGGAGCAGAGGCAAGGCTCCACATATTTCTGAGTGGGGCTGAGAACTCACAGAACAGGAACTGAGTTATATTTAGGGTGTCCTGGGAATTTCCTGGACCCTCTTTCAAGCACAGGCAAGCATGGGGCTCTCAGAGCAGAGGGTAGAAGGAGGATCCTTAGGGAACAGTGATGAGATGGGAGCCTGAGGGGAGAGCAGAGCTGGGAGTGACTCTGCCCTCTCAGTGGCTGCTGAGAGTCGGTGGGGGACACCAGGCATGAGGGGCTGGGCTTCAGTCCTGAAGAGGCTGGTGCCTTGGGAGGCTGCCGAGGGCAGCGGAGGGTCCTTGAAGGCAGGCAGGGGGAGCAGCGCCCGGGCAGCACCTTGCCCACTTGGCATAGGGGCTGTCTGTCCATGTGGCGGCACCAGTGAGGATGGAAATTTGGGGGCTGGTGGGAGGGATGCCTCAATCTTGCTCTCCAGGGGCTGTTACGTGACTAGCTGGTGAGGGCGTGGGTGGACATTTGGGGAGCGTGGTCTAGCCACTTCTCTCTCCTCCTGAGCATCTCTGAATGAAGGTGGAGGCTCTTTGAGTTGGCCTCCAGGTGTGCCTAACTAAATCCCTCAGGATAATGCTTCCTTCACTTTGCGGGTAGCCCTTAAGGGAGTAGTATATTTTCTCCATCCAACAAAAGTGAGATAAACAACAACTCTGCGGGTTTCTTCGTAGGCTCATAAAGCAGAAGCGCTTCTCTGCAAATCTCTGCTAGAATATCCTTTGTCCAGGAGCCTGGCTGAATTTCCCTCATCATGTTAGAATTTGCTTCCCGAAGGGCCCCCTTTGTAGATGATGGAGTGGAAGGTAATTCCCGGGGGCTAAGACGGCTGCATGTTACGGGGTAGAGCCTCGTATCAACTTGTAAACCCTAAAGAAACTTTCCCACCCAGGCTTCTACAAGAGTCCTCCCTAGCTTTCAAAACCCTAGGCACACATGCAAATGTGTTCTTAGCTAACCAATGTCTGCCTCTCTAGTGATGTGACAAAGCCAGAAAAATAGCTCTTCTGTCACATCGCTCTGAGGCATGCCTTTTAAAAAGTGACAAGGAATAAATCAATGTGCTACCACCCCTTGCTCCCCATCCCCCCTGGACATCAAAATTTGTTCAGAGAGGAGGGACCAGAAAAATCTTTTGTTTAGATTTTCTAAAGCATAATAAATGCTGATATTTCAAAGACAGTTTCCTCTTTTCAAGTGCTTTCATATCCATTATCTTTTGTCTTCTCATGACCACTCTTGGCTCTGTTTTATGGTTGAGGAAAGAAAGGTGAGAGGTCTAAATAGTTTGTCCAGGTCAGATGGTGGCTAAGTGGGGAAAGCGAAGGACAAATTCAGAACTCTGACTCCAGGACCATCCCACCATACTGCCTTTAGGTGATTTGGGTTGGGTTGTGGTGTCTGGGGTCCTGTCAGCTTCTGGAAAGTGGAAAAAGCACGCTCTGCTGGAAGCCAGCCTGGCAGGTCTCTCTCCACCCAGCAGAACCTTCCAGGAGTGAGCAGCACACAGCCTAAACCACAGAGTAATACAAGTGGTCTTTGCCTTGAAGACACACTGCAGTCTTCAAGCCCCCAGTGCGGAGGGGGCTACTGTAGGCTGAAACTCTACAGGAAAAATGTGGAGGCTGCATGCCAGGGACCTGGTATCAAGGAAACTGTAGCAATGATCAACAGTAGATCATAAAAGCCATAAAGCGATGTCATTATGTAAAATGCTAAAACCACATTCTAAAGCCCAGACTGGGCATTCATGTACTTCCAGTATTGATTATACGAAGGGTCCCAGTGCCTTCCAGGGTGTTTACGAGACCATAATATAATAACTTATCTTGCTGGCTGCATTGTTTCACCGCTTCCCCCACACACGCTGACTTACAATTTTGCTGATTTGTTTCACTCTTTCTCGTGTTATAGTTAATCAATGACTGTTCATCGTTTTCTCAGATCCTTTGCTCTTTGACAGCAGGATCCTGGTCAACGTTATCCACATCTCTTTAGTGCCTAAAATAGTTGCTTGTAAGAGGTAGGTGTAATAAATCTTTGCTTAATTGAATGTGATACCCTGAGACATTGGCTGTGACCACCAGTGCCTGGACTAACTTCGAGTGTGATGTTTTCACTGTAGGATTTCTCTTCAGATGTAAAACATTGGTGTGCAAACGACTCCTCAAAAACGAACTGAGATACATAACAAGAGCCTTTACATATTTGTACTTTTCACTCAATTCCACTCTTGAGAATGTATTTAAGGAAATAATCTGAAACACAGATATTTCTGCAAAGGAAGCTCATCATAGTATTATTTGTGATAGTGAGAAACTGGAAATGATCCACATCTAACACTTCTGAAGGGATTACATCAAATGATAGTTTATCCATTTGATAAACTATAAGGCAGCTATTTAAAGGATGTTTATTAAGGCTTTTAATGACCTGGGGAAACGCTTAGGATATAATATTACAGTCACACGTCGCTTAATGACGGGAGCATGTTCTGAGAAATGCGTTGTTAGGTGATTTCATCATTGTGTGAACACCACAGAGTGTACTTACACAAACCTAGATGGTATAGCCTACTACACACCTGGGCTGTATGGTACTAATCTTATGGGACCACCGTCATATATGCCGTCCATCATTGAATGAAACATTGTTATGTGGCACATGACTGTATGTGAAAAAACAAGAACTCAAAACTATATATGAAGTCTGATATAAGATTATCTCAGTTACGAAAACTGGGCATGGAAAAATTGCAAGGAAAAGTGAAAAATTTCAAAGTGATTTTCTAGGTGGAGAGATTTTTAAGAGATTGTTACTGCTATAGACTGAATGTTTGTGTTCCCGCCCCCTGCCCCCAAATTGGTATGTTGGAAGCTAATTCTTGGTGTGATAATATTTGGAGATGGGCTTTGAGAGGTGATTAGGTCATGAGGGTGAAGACCTTATGAATGGGATTAGTGCTCTTATTAGTATGCCAGAGAAATCCCTTGCCCCTTTGGCCACGTGAGGACACAGCAAAAAGACGGCCATCTAGGAACCACGAAGGAGGCCCTCACCAGTCACCGAATCTGCTGGTGCCTTGATCTAGGACTTACCAGCCTCCAGAACTGTGAGAAATAAATTTCTGTTATTTATAAGTCACCCAGTCTACGGTATTCTCTTAAAGTAGCCCAAATGGACTCTGACAGTTACCTTCTTCCTTATATGCTTCTGTATATATGGGTTTTTAAAACCAAAACTAAAATAATCCTCCAAAACCCAACACATTAAGTATTGTCTTTAAAAGTGATGAAAGTGGGCCGGCCCCGTGGCCTAGCGGTTAAGTGCGCGCGCTCCGCTGCTGGCGGCCCGGGTTCGCATCCTGGGCGCGCACCAACGCACTGCTTCTCCGGCCATGCTGAGGCCGCGTCCCACATACAGCAACTAGAAGGATGTGCAGCTATGACATACAACTACCTCCTGGGGCTTTAAGGGGAAAAAAATAAATAAATAAAATCTTTAAAAAAAAAAAAAAAGTGATGAAAGTCACCATTAAAAAAGCCGAAAAAGCAACATACATTCCAAAATGTATTATCAATTATTATGAAAAAGGTGAAACAAAAAGAAAAATGGGCAAAGTATATAAATAGACAATTCACAGAAGAGGAAACCACCTAGTTAATAAACACCTGTGGACATTCCCAACCTCACTAGCTGGGGTGCCAATCAAAAGAACAAAGTGACAACCAATTTTTCACCTAATGATTGGCAAAACCAAAAAATTTCTGGTGAATTATCTACTTCTCCCAAGTTTCTTTTACAGTAATGATGAACACACAATCCTTGGGAAGGTATAATTATCGTCTAATAAATATAGATGCCTCTCTATAAAGATAGAGGTATAAATGTGTGGGTTCTTCATCTGGAGAAGGCGTCAAATAATGAAATCAGCCCACCAAAATCAAAAGAATCTAATGGCATACATTCTGTGAGTTAGACACTCTGATACTGTGTGTGACTTCCTCTTAAAACGTAGAGCTCATTTCTGGGTTCTCTGGGAAGCAGACCCTGAGACCGAGATCAGCACGTGGGAAGTTGACTAGGGATGTCCTTGGGAAGGGAGCAGGTGTCGGCAGAGGGAGAAGTCCAGCTGGGATGGAGTCTCAAGGCAAGCTGCAACCGTGACATTTTGGGCAGTTCTAAAGATAGATGACCCTTCAGAACTGTCCTGAGTTGAGACAAGAGTGCTGGATATTTATATCCTTGTATCAATCAGGAATGTGACATGACCTTGGGGAAGTGACTCGTTATTCAGCTGAGGCAATTCCCAAGTGGCTGACCCCTGAGGGCTGTCCTCCGTGCCATTCCCAGCAGCTGAGAGAAGAGAGCCTTCATTCCTGCAGAAGGATCTAGGAAGTGTTATCACAGTGTCCACCACAAAATGTGCAGTTAAATCAGTTTTTTAAAAAAGATATTTTTTTCAGAACAGTTTTGGGTTCACAGCAAAATTGAAAGGAAGTTACAGAGATTTCCCATATACTCCTTGCCCCCACACATGCATAGCCTCCCTCATTATCAACATCCCCCACCAGAGTGGTACATTTGTTGCAATTGACACAGCTACATTGATGCTGCATTATCGCCCAAAGGCCATAGTTTACATTACGGTTCACTCTTGGTGCTGTACCTTCTATGGGTTTGGACAAATATATAATGACACAGGAATCGGATGTGTTGAGGGTTGAGGTAAAGAGGTAACCTGCTCTCTTGTTTTTCCCTGAATGCATGTTCTTTAGAAAACAGCAAAAGTCACAATAAAAAAAGATTACTGGTAAAGCAGTGGGAAGACTGACATTTTCATATTTTGCATTTGGGCGGGTGCATTTCTAATTTTGGAAAGTAATTTGGTAATATCTATTTTAAAAAGAACACATACCCATTTCCAAGCAATTTCATTTTTGTTCAGGTTTTCTTCGGAAATAAAAGATCCATTTGTAAAGCTATACCTACAAAGATATTTAATGCAGTAATGGGTGTAGTAGCCCAAACGAAAATCAAACAAATAAACCAAACAACACCAGAAAATAATTTGAATATTTATTAAATTGGAAACAATGTAACAGAGTATGCCCATTCACACTATGGACTCTGATGTAGCTATTTAAAAGAATTAGATCTGGGGGCCAGCCCGGTGGTGCAGCTGTTAAGTGCGCGTGCTCTGCTTCGGCGGCCCAGGGTTCGCAGGTTCGGATCCCGGGCGTGCACCGACGCTTCGCTTGTCAAGCCATGCTGTGGCGGCGTCCCATATAAATTAGAGGAAGATGGGCACGGATGTTAGCCCAGGGCCAATCTTCTTCAGCAAAAAAGAGGAGGATTGGCATCGGATGTTAGCTCAGGGTTGATCTTCCTCACACACACACAAAAATAATTAGATCTGTATGCATTGACCTGGAGGAGTGTTCATGATACATTGTTCAATGGAAAATGAAAGATGCAAAGTCATATGTGTAGATAATCCTGATTATTTTTAAGGAAACAGACAAACTTGCCTCCCATATATGTTTAAGGAAGGATATATATCAACATTGGCTTCAGTTGTTACAATCAGCATGAATTACTTTATTGACAAAAAATTGATAAGGAAAATTTAAAAGGAAAAAGCTAAAACATCTTGCTCTCTCCACCAAAACAAAGGGATCCATCAACCCAGGCTTTCGCCATGGAGTTCTGGGGGTGGGGGGCAGCAGCATTTGGCAGGGATGGTGGGAGCAGAGACCAGGCTGGACAGTCTGATGTTGCTGGCAACCAGGGCCTGGGGCCTGCTCTGCTATGGCTTTGCCTTCTCCGTGCCTTTGATGAGAAAGTTCTCTTCCCTCCAAAAAGCCCAATCGTCAACATCAGGAAGCTATCCTTGACGGTAGTTATACCACTTTTACACAGAATCAAGTTGAGAAAAATTTTTAAAGGGAAAAAACAGTTGGCCTTATAGTCCCCTTCCATGATCTCAATTGCTTTTCCCTCAGCACCTGCTACTTCATCCTGAATCATTTAGCAAAGTTGATCTCATTTGAAAACGACCTAGCCAACTTCTTCTTGCCTTGTCCTGGGCTATCATCTTGCTTGTGTTTAGAGCCTCAAGTGGACAGAAGGCCTTGTCTTGACTTAAAGAACATATGACACAGAGCTTGATTGCCATTGATTCAAATAGGGAATGTCTCCCTGTCAGCACTAAATATGCTCCCTACCACTACATAGAATTCACTGAAGCTGCGCACAGGGTTTCTTCAAGAACTCTGGCCTTTTCTTGGCCATGCATAAGGTTCACCAGCATAAGGTTTATCATATGGAGGTTAATATAGAAGAGAGCAGTTTTCCTGGTTCCTCGCCGCAGGAATATTTTGCATTATCACTATTGTCTGCTATCAGCCAGTGAGGGCCAGTGCAGGGAATTCCTCCATAGAGTACAAAGCAGAGACAGGGAGGGTGACATGCCCATAGCTCTCCTCTGGCTTCACCTTTCCACTGAGGAAATAGCTCAGGGAGTGGGGAAAGGAGGCAGCAAGCAGTAGGTATTCAGTAGGGAGCAGCAGGAAATGTGAATTTAGAGGGTATAGGAGGCCTGGATTAGAACCTGGGCAAGGGAAGAAAGCACAATGTGGAAACCTTAAGAATACAACCCTGGATGAGAGGAGCCCCATGAGCATGAAGGATCCTGATTACTCAATGGGGCAAGTCAGGCAGGACTCTCAGTTGTCTTGGGGGTCAACTTAGCACGGTACCTCCAAGGGCCAGCCCAGCGCTCTCCCACGCTGCAGCATTTTAATTAACAGGAAACAGCAACAGCAGCTTTGCAATCACTTGTGGCCAGGCCCCTCACTCCTTGCAGCTCCGTCCCTGGTCCCTGCCCTCCCGCCTGCCTCATGCGCTGTGGGGAGGCTCCCTCCTCGCAGGGCGGGCTTTGGGTTTCTACAGCTCAGCTACGGCCCCAACCCTCCCCATTCCCCTCTATATGTCTGTTGCTAACCCTTTGCAGAGGACACTGCTTCTAGGTCCCCTTCCTTTAAAGCCTGCTGTCAAGAATCAACCTACCTTCTATGCTCAGCTTCAGCTCCTGGGACACCAGACTCACCTGGGGGTTCCCATCCTTCAAGCTCTTTAACAACCTACTTTGAGGATATTCCCACACTAATTAATTAATTTACTCAAAAGCATTCAAGGCACCCACTTTGTGACTAGTACCAGAGGCTGAGGATACACGAATGACAAAGACACATTTCTCTGCCCTCATGTCTTACAGTAGCTTACCGCCTAGTAGGTTGTCTACTGAGGAAAAAGCACTACAGTTAAACAGCAGATATTTATTTGGGCAATTAGAATTGCAATTCGGGAGACACGGATTTGGGTAGAAACCCAGAAAGTGTTCTGCTAGTAAGTAAAAATCAGGGGCTTTTAAAGGCAAAGAAGGGAGGTTGTATTACAAAAAATTTTAATTCGAGTCAGAGGCAGAGAACTGGTCTTGGCTAAACGTTGATTGACTACTGATTCTGTCTTCAGAAAGTCCACAGTCCTCAGTCTTTGTGGTCAGGATGTCCATTCTCCTGCTGACTTCTCAAACAATTGCTTGTGAAACAATTGCCATTTTGTCCCAGTCCAAAGCTTTGGCCCAGTCCAAGGTTCAAGACAGCAAAGCAGTGTCTCTGGAAAGGTAGCTCTGACTCTATTTTAAAACGGCTCCCCTATAGTAAATTTTGACAAGGTTATGGTCAAAAAGATGGATTGGGGAAATCTTCCCTGCTCCAGGGCCAGTGTATCTTCTGTCATGTCCTTGTGGAAGCTCCGAGACAACTCCTGGCACAAAGGGAACTCTCTGCCGGTGGCCACTCCGGCCTGGTTCCTGTTCTCAGATGTTAGCCCGAGGGAGCCTCTCCACTCTCCCTAGATGGACCCCAGACAAGGCCACCTTTTTTTTCTGCTAGAGGCCGTCATGCTTCCAGCAAATAGAATTACAAAATTCCAGCCTTGCTCAGGCGCCTCTTCAGTATCTCCTTTGTTCCAACCCCTGATCGTACATAAATACAAAACCCTAGCTTTGCTTCTGCTTGTGCTGGGAGCTTTGCTGACTGTAGGTTTAGAATCTCTTCAATTATGGAAAATGTTTACTGAGGTTACACTCAAATGATTCTTGGAACACTCCGGGGTGAACTTCTGGGAGGGGAAAACAGATAACAAAGCAGAGCCACGGTTCTTGGGAAAGACTGGGGATTCCCAGACTGGGAGGAACAGGCTGGAGTTCTGGGTGTATGTGGACATTACATCATCCCATTCCGATCAAATGTCTGTTTATTCAGGTATTCATTCATTCAACAAACGTATTTTGAACACCTCCTATGCGCCACTTATGGCAGCTAAAACTGCCACTCTCCAGAGATAGGAAAGTATTTAAGGAAAGTGCTGTGAGTAGTTTCTCTATCCTTATATTAAAAATTGGGGAAAATATGCAGAGGTTGATTGAGTTTTATATTGCTTATATAGTGCTTACTATGTGCCAAAGGCTATTCTAAATGCTTTACCCACTAACTCATTTACTCATTGTAATGACCCTTTATGTACAGTTTATTATTATCCCCATTTTACAGATGAGGAAACTGAAGCACTAAGAAATCAAGAAAACTTCCCAAGGTCACAGAGCTAGGGAGTGGTGCATTTGGGATTGAAATTCACTCACTTGGCTCCAGGGTTCATTCTTTTAACTACTAAGCTTGCCTCCTCCTCCAGAACAATAAAGCTCTACTACAATGAAGTGCTCCTGGGCATAGCAACAGCAGGAGTGGGAGGGAAGTGTGGGGCTGTCACTCAGAATCCGCGAGCTCCTGACGGGTTGACGGGTCGCGGTGGCTGCAAGGAGGTGCTAATGGCTGCATTCCTTGACTTGAGATTGTTTCTAAAATGCAGGGTTTGGCTATGGTTTCATGATGGGCTAATTCCTCAGTAAAACATGCTCTCTGTGTGTGTGTGTGTGTGTGTGTGTGTGTGTATGATTCATAGGGAAAGGATCTCATGGGGCTGAAAAAACCATGTAGCCCACTGTTTCTTAAACTCTAATGTGAGCATGAATCACCTGGAGTGGGGCTGGAGAACCTGCTTTTCCAACCAACTCTCGGGTGATGCCAGTGCTAGATCCACCACTTGGAGAAGCAAGGGAAGAGAGGACCAAAGCTTTTCAAGCCTTAAAGAAAAACAAACACTGGAACACTTTCTTCCAACCAAATCTTATATGAAGATTCAATAAGTAAAAGATGGAAGTAGAGCCACCTTTGTTGAAGTGAAGGAGGCAGCCAAGAGCCGCACCCCAAAAGCTTTTTTTCTCTGCAAACTTATGAAACCTCAGGGAAACAAATACCAAGGCAGGTCTGAAGAAGTCGGTGATCTAGACCCTCCCCCTGCCTTCCACTAGGGCTTCACTGTCTAATACGAGTCACATGTGGCTACTGAGTACTTGAAATGTGGCCGGGAGACTGAGGGACGGAACTGCTAGTTTAATTTAAATTAATCTAAATTAAAACCTTTAGCAATATAAAATATTTTTCTGTTAAACACAACGTTGTTGTTTTGGTAGGACATTTCATTGCATTGCATAAGATCTTACTGTAGTCTACACAAAACACTTCGAGACCCATCTAGTCAGTGTCAGGGAGTCGATTCAGTTTGATTTTTTAAATTTGTATCTGATGTAACTTGTATTGTGTTTATTTGAATGTTTTATGCAGACAACGTGAGTTAGAGTGATATCTATGTGAGTGATAGTAGATACATTTATGAAAATTTTTTACATTATTGCATTTTAATTTAATCTTAATATTAATAAATTATTTTTCTAGTTAAAAAATAAGTACAGGCAAACATTTAAATTTAAAACAAAGGCATACTGCTGCTGCAGAGTCTAGTGGAGATGCGGAAGCTAGTACTATGACCGGAGCAGTAAAGAAGAAAGAGACGAGCAAATTTCAGGATGAAGAGCAGTTGCGATTTACTGTGGCAGAGCAAAATGAGAAAGCTATTTACTGTGTAAAATATTTTAAAGATAATAAAGTGGATAATATTAAAAGACATTTTCAGAAAATACATATTGAATTGGATAAGAACTTTCCTCTGAATAGTCAAAAAAGACTGGATAAACTCAGATACCTAAAATAAGAATTAGATGTCTGATAAAATTTATTAAACTAATTTTTCATTTATTTATATATTTTTAGATAAAAATTATATATATTTAAGGTGTACAACATGATGATTTGATATGCATATACACAGTGAAATGATTACTAGTGAAGCTAAATAACATATCTCCTCACAGTTCCCATTTCTCTGTGTGTGATGAGTGTGCCTGAAATTTACTCTCTCAGCATATTTCCAGTGTTCACTACAGTATTATTAAGTATAGTCATCATGCCTGTCCATTAGCTCTCTGGATTTATTCATCCTACATAACTGCAACTTTATACCCTTTCACCAAGATCTCCCATTGTCTTAAACTACTTTTAACATCGTCTGAGCATGTGACTTTGGCTAGCAATAAAACGGCTTGGATTCTTGCACAATAAGGAAAATCATTTTTAGATGGACAAAGGGTAAAATAACTTATTTCAGTTATGGGAATTTGTTAGAAAATTATAAAGGAAAAGACTAAAAATGATATTTTATAAAAAGTGAAAGATCTTTAATTGAGCCCCCAAGCAATTGTTAGTAGAAAAAAGACCTTTGTAATCATATGAGAGAGAAACTGATTCAAATTTGAAAAACTTCAACACTCTTCTTTAGCTTTAGAGAAGTTGTGTGACATAAAAGACACTGCCCAATTAACAGATATGTTTTTTTCTCTCAAAGGACTTCTACATATGCAGAGAAGTGTCAATTTGTGGCTTAGAAAGTTGAACTCAAGGTGTGAATATTTTTGAATCTTTTATATTTACCAAAGAATTTCAGCTAGATATGAAAAAATTAGTTTCTCTCATGATGCACTGTGATCCAGCCATATAAGTTTAAAAATCCAAATTTATTGGAATTTTGAAATAAAAGGCTGATGTTTCCCTTATTGCTTCATTCCACTGAAACATTTGAGCTCAGTTTTCTGAAGGAGATACTATGAAAGTTATCATGGATGGAATTGCTAGTATTGTTCAGTATAGATATGCAAATACTGTGAATCATCCCCAGTTTATGGAACTGTTGAGAGAAAGAGAAGACAAAGGATTTAATGAATTTGATGATCTTTGCCAATTCTCATTGTTTGAGTTGTAGAAGAGTTTTACAAAGATTTACTGTAAAGTCCAATTTTTTCTTGAAACGTGAGGAATATTTGCCAAATGGTCCATAATTAAAGACACAAAAAGGTAGTGTAATTTATGTTTTCTCATTGATATTATACTGCATATGAACAAGCTAAATTTGAAGTTCCAAGTAAAGGAAAAGCTTATTTGTGACTAGCTAGATAGGCACAAGAATTTATGTTAAAATCAAAACTTTTCACAACCCAAAGCAATGATAACAATTTTATACCTTTTTTCTAACATGAATCAATTGCAGAGATTTTAATTGTAATCAACAGTGTTATGTAAACTGGCTGCAAAAACTACAAGAAAAACTTGAAGGATGCTTTGTTGATACTGATAAATTTAGAGTTGCTTTTCAGTTTGTGTAATAGCCTTTTGAATTTGTGTCAATAAGATTTTGAATTCGTATCAATAAGATTGAGTGACCCAAGAGTTCGTGAATTTACCTAACTTGGACATAAATTGTTTTGAAACTGATATGCTTTTGCTCTGAAGTCAAATCAATGCCTCTGAAAAAAAAGATGAACTATTTTGGTCAATGTGGATGCAAATAATAAAAGAAAATTATTTTTGATATTCAACTAATTATTGGGAAACCTTTAATTATGTTTGGAACAACTTGGTTATGTGAATCTACTTTTTTAATGGTAAATTTTATGAAATCTAAATACAGATCTAGTATTTCTGATGAAAGTTTGTTGTTCAAATTGAGATGTGCTGTAAGTATAAAATAAACACTGGATTTTGAAGACAGTATAAAAAGTGGAAAATATCTTATTAGTTTCTTACATTGATTATATGTTAAAATTATATTTTGGATATATTGGGCTAAATAAAATATATTGTTAGAAGCAATTTCTCTTGTTTCTTTTATTTTTTAGTGTGGCTACTAGGCAACTTAAATTATGTATGTGGCTCTCATTATCCATTCCTCTTTTGCACTCCTAGGATATTTGCACATGAGACTTCTCCATGAAAGTGAGTATCATCTTTGTCCTTTTTTTTTTTTCTCACGGCTGAATTCTTGGTATTAAGCATCTGCTTAACACATAGAAAGTATTCAATAAATGTTTGCTAAATGAGTGAAAAATTTGGGGTATTTAAATTTTTTTTGCTATCATGGATATTTCTGTCATAAACATCTTTGCACAAGTTGATGTGTGCATGTATATTTTATTTATTTCCTTAGAATAAATTCCAATATCATTGTATAAAAGGGCATAGACCATTTTATAACTTGTTGAACATGGCCAAGTTAATCTCAGATAAGATTGAACCCATTTGCATGCCATAAATTGGTCCAGGATATCGGTTTCCCATTGCCAAATTTAAAGGGATGTAGAAAGACTAGCAATGTGGCATTGAGCAAGTTACTTAGCTTTCTGAAACTCAATTTCTTTCTTTCTTTTTTTTTTTTAAAGATTTTATTTATTTATTTTTTCCCCCCAAAGCCCCCCGTAGATAGTTATATGTCATAGCTGCACATCCTTCTAGTTGCTGTATGTGGGACTCGGCCTCAGGATAGACGGAGAAGTGGTGCCTCCGTGTGCGCCCGGGATCCAAACCCCGGGCCACCAGCATCGGAGCACGCGCACTTAACTACCAAGCCACAGGGCTAGCCCTGAAACTCAATTTCTTTCAACTGTAAAATGGAGATAATAATAAAAGGTTGAAAATTAAGTGAGCAAACGCATAAACAAATACTTACACAATATTTGCCTCCTGTGAAGTCGGTATTAAATTACAACTGCAGTTTAAAAAAATCGGAGTATCATAGTGCTTTCTTATGGTAGTAAAGGACGTGATTGAGGGTCTCTGCTGGGGGTGTAAATTGCCAGGGGAGGTGGGAGATGGCTCCTTTGGGGACAGAGGTGGAAGAAATCAGAGTCACATAATGAGAGCCGCTAGAGCCTGATGTGCTGGGGAGGAGGAAATAACCTCATTTTTTGTACACTTGATTCTCTAGCTACAAAGATTTATTAAAATAATTGTGGGAGTTGACATCTCATATATTCCTAAGAACTCGATCCCGGAATATTTTGTTTCAAAATGAATATTTTCTGTTTCCTAGAAAACAAAAAAAAAAGTCCTGAATCAAAATCCCCTTGGATGAGGATTTGACAAATTCCACAGTGGGGTGGGGGTGGGTGGGGATCTATAACCAGTTTAGAGGAACACTAAGAGAAACAGCTAGTCAGCTGCTCCATATCCAAATATTATTTCTCAGACTTGAGAATACCTAGACCTGGGAATGCCTAGACCTGTCCAATATAGTGGCCACTAGCCATATGTGGCTACTGAGCACTTGAAATGTGACTCGTCTAAAGACTTAGTGTGAAAAACATGTAAAATATCTCATCAATGTTTAAATATGATTACATGTTATGATAATATTTTGGATGTATTGGGTTAAATAAAGCATATTATTAAAATTAATTTTAACCGTATCTTTTTCCTTTTTTCAAATGTGGCTACTAGAAAATTTAAAATTACATATGTGGCTCACATTGTATTTCTATTGGACAGTGCTGGTTCAGACCCCTACATCTGCCTAGAGCACTCCCAGAGACGCTCTATAACCACTTAGATACTTCTAAATATGCACTGACAGCTCTGATTAGCTTTGAGCTCAGAATTCACAGCCTGGGAAGAAAGCAGCCGAGTGTCCGCCTAGACAAGGACCTGTGAAAGCAGATTGGAAACTGCTAAGATAAAAGGCTATTGCCAGAACTCAGACCAAAACTTCACCTCAGTTAACACCAGTAAAATTCTGGAATTTCCCTGTATGCTTTTGTTAAAATGGACCATAAATGAGGCCAAACGTCTGACACTGATTACTGAGAAAAACCAGTTTTCTCTTTTTCTTTTGTTTTTTCAAGTCCAGAAAGACAAAGATATGATAAACTAATAATGCAGTCCTTCTAGAAAGAAGTAAAACAACACTGTTTAGATTAGAAACCATGTCAGTGTGGATCCTCTGGGAAGCAGATGCCAAGATAAGTTTTACATGCAAGAGATTTATTGGGAGAAATGTCTGTGAAGGAGAAAGGGGGAGGTAGCAGGAGATGGCAGGGAGAGCCTTCAGACTGTAATGGAGGTCTGACACTTGTGAAAGGAGAGAGGGAAGGAAGAACTGGGTAGAAACAGCCTCATATAGCAGCGCATTTCTGAGACGGTCTAGGCCAGGCCAACACAAGTCCCAGAGCTCAAAGGCTGCCTGTTGGAGGCAGCTTGTGTCAAGCAGGATGGGCCAGCACTGTACCTCTACCGCTGTGCTCAGCCATTGGCGGGGAGCAGCTTAGGGGAAATGTGGACTTGACACCAGCAGGGAGGTGGGTCCGCAGGGCACTAACTGGGGCTGTCAGGCAACTCCGATCCTCCTGGGCCAGGGTCTCTTGAAGGAGAACTAAGTGGCACGCTGCCACAGGACCACAGAGATATTGATCTCCAATATCAAATACTGTGCTGATTTGAAGTGAAACTTACGAGCCCAGGTGTTCTTGTACTTTTCTCTATACCATATGTTTCAGTGAAGAAAATTCCTGACAAGTTCCTTTAGAAACAGGGTGCTTCTGCATACTGATGTCCTGGGTCAGGACCAGAGTCAGGACACCAGATTCTATTAGTCTTGGCTCCGCCACGCTCTAGACACTTCACTTCTCACAGACTCAGCTTCCTCATCTGTAACACTGTTGTGAATTATAAGATCTACCTTGTGGGGTTGTCGTAATTATTAAAAGGGATAACAGGCGAGGGAGCTTTTCACAAAGATAAGATTGTTTGATCACTTCATTTATATACCAGTGGTCCCACCTACTGGAAATCAGATTACAGATGCCAAAGACTTCTAAATGCAGGTAATGTCATGTTGGATTTTTTCAGCTCTTGGCAAAATTTGGTTTGAAAATTATTTCCATCTATGAAAAGTCAGTTGAAACTTATTCTAGTCGATCCCAGGTGATCCACACTGATCAGGGATTTCTTGCAATTCTTTCATCTTAGAACACTTCCCCCACACATTCCCAAGGAGGGATCCGTTCCTCCACTCCAGTCTCTGCTGGAATGTCACCTCCCAGGCCTGCCCTCACCCCAAATGGCAGCTCCAGCACTTTTGTCCCTTGCATAACTGTTTTCCTTCGTAGTGAGTCAGGTCCTGTTTAACTATTAGTTTATTGTTGTCTTCTCTTCTGGGACATAAGCTTCATGGGGTCAGAAACTGTGTTTCATTCACTATTATATCCCCTGGAATGCTGCCTGGCATATAGTAAGTAATTGATTTTGTGACTGGATGAAATCCACATGTGGTTTCCGAAGGGAATGAAATGACATATGAGGAATTTAGAAGAACAATAATATTTTTCATCAACATCCCAGTCTACTTTAACAGTAAGGGAAAGAGGGAGAGGCCAGTTCCATAGCACAGTTGCCCTTGTGTCTTACCTTGGATGGGTTCAACCTCCTCCTCAGTCAGACCTTTCACCAGAATGGCTAGCAAGAAGCCAATGGACAGGTCTGGCACTTATCTTTTTTTCTTACTCAATTTCTCTAGGGGAGGTGGGCAAGCTTTATTTTTAAACTCACAGAAATCAGATGGGTAAAGAAAATTGAGTGAGAGCCCTGCCTAGCCCACCAGATGAATATTCAGTCTTTGGAGGATCAGGAATGGTTATGTCTATTGTTGGCTTGTCCCTGTAAATCATGAGCAAAGACACAGCCATAGACTAGAGAAGGGAAAGTACTCGCTCTGTGTCAGCCTAAAGGGCAAAACAGGCATGTCAGAGTGACTGATGCCAATCAGGTCTAGAAAGTCATCTCTGTTGCTTGGGTCTGTCCAGCAGCAGAGGGGCCGTGAGAGAGGGAGGAAGACTTGTTCATCCTGAGAAGTGCTGAAGCTGAGAGTGGTGTCCATCTGGCGTGTTGTGGAGGGGGTTCCTGGACTGAGGGTAGTAGGGGCAGACTGGAGGAACTTTGTGGCCGCTTTTCATTTATTGACTCCATGAGTTCGAGTCTCCCCTGAGCTAACAGACTGTTTACCCAGAAGGTCAACAGAGAGAAAAAGTGAAATGGGGTCATTTAGCAGCCAGATGGAATGCAATAAACGCTTATAAAGGCAACTTGCTGTTGGGTAAGCCAAGAAATAGTCAGCGGATCACCCTCGGTTTCCACCTTCCTGCGAGTGATACCATCACTCCTGAGAGAGGGGATGCTCAGTCCAGATCCCCCAGGACTCCAGGGATCTCTGCAAGCTAGCAAAAGGCAATCTGCCAACCAGAGAACCCCATGTGAGAGAGGAGCAAAGGACAAAGCTAAAAGTCATCTCCTCTTAAAGGTTAGCACTTCTTGCCCCTGTTCAAGGAGGAAGGAATCAGCCTCCACTCACTCAGGAGCATAAGTTTAACTCTTATGATATCGTGGTGAGTAGACAGAGCACAGGGCTGGGAGACAGAAGACCCAGGTTCTAGCCCCAACTCCACCTCTAACTCCCTTTGTGGTCTTGGCCAAGTTGCTTGACATCTCTGGGCCTCAAATTCTTTTCTATAAAATAAGAAGAGTGAGTTAAATGATCTCTAAGGCTTTTTTAAACTGTTTTTTTCCTTCCAGTACTAATGTTTTGTGAATACATGATTGGGTGGATTCAGGGAGGGCTGGGCTATATCTCCTTTTGGAGCTCTCTCTGAAAGGCAGCTTAGCATTTGGCACTGGGAGTGGGAAATAGAACAGAGAAGCAGCCTTGAGCTGTAACAGACCTGTGGGCTGCCTGTCCTGTCTCCATCCCGGGGCTCTGGGGTGGCCCTTTCATCTCCAGGAGTGTAGCTGCCTTGCAAAAGAGGGCAGAAGGCCTGGAGCTGCGAGGATTGTCAGCTGGTCACCCTGCCTCCCACCCCTGCTGACCTCGGAGTGGTGAGTCACGCTTTGTCACCGCAAGTGCCTGGCAGTGGGCTCCACACAACTTCTTGAGCTTGTCAACACCCAGGATAGAATAAATCATCAGAGGCTCGTTTTTAGCCAGGAGTGAACAATGAAGTCGCCAAACAGGGGTGCAGATGGGAGGCCAGGGTTTGTTGAAGGACAAGGCTCTCTTCCTGGGGGGAGCCAATCCTGGGAAGGCGTCAGGCCCTGCATTTGCAGTCCTCAGCCTCACAGCTGAGGGAGGAGGGCTCAGGGAGGAGGCCTGAAGCTGGAGGGAGGAACCAGGACACTCCCTACCCTTTCCCACTTTCAAAATCACATCCTCCAGCAGAGAGATCTTAGCTTCTTCTTGCTTCGGGAAGTAGGTCCTTCTTGCTATCTTGAATCATAAAATCACAGAGCGTTAGGAAGGAGATGCTGAATTCTTTGATCCCGTGACTTTCCATCTTTTGTTCTGTTTTATTTTAGGAGCAGAAGGAACTGGGAGGGGAGGATTTGCAGCCTGTATGCTCAGCCTCCCTTCCTCTTTCTCCCCTGCTCTGGGCTGGACCTAGTCTTCTCAAAGACTCTTTCATTTTTACCATTCTGTAGCTCATTGCTAGATTTGAAAATCACATATTCCAGTGGAGCTGAGCATATGTGCAAATTGCTGATATTTTAAAGATGAAACAACAGCATTTCAGTAAAAAGAAAAGAAAATTTCCAGTTCTGTTTCTTTTATTAGCTGTTGGATCCTGGTTGAGTTAGTTAACCTCCTGCCTCTGTTTCCTCATCTGTAAAGTGGAGAAAATAATACTATCTCCCTCAGAAGGTCTTTGGGAGGATTAAGTAAGATAAATAAAATAAGATGAAAATAAGATGAAAAAGCAAAGCCTTTCTCAACACGGTGCCTGTCAATAAACCCAGGCAATAGTGTGGCTAAGTGGAAACCGAAAGCTGGCGGGACCCGAGGTCTCATAGGGAGACAGCAGGAGCTGGGTACTGTTTCAAAGTCTGGGTGCCTATTCTGTGCTCTCTTGGTCTCCTGAAGGGACAAGGTGAGTTCTGTTCCCGGGCAGATCTCACAGGAACTAATGTTTTCTCTCTGGACTTGGTTGACTAGTCACTTCCTCTCCTGCCCTTATGGATACCCCATATCAGGAGGGAGAGCTGATGGCCTCAGAAAACGCGCTAGGACCCAGAGAAGGAAGTACCAACTCATTTGTTCATTCATTCATTCATTCATTCACTCATTCATTCATTCATCCAACAAAGACTCTGCACCCATCTGTTGCTGGCAGTGCACCAGGCCAGGGAGGATTCAGAGACCGCTGGGGTTTGGGCCTTTTCGTCTACAGCCATGGAGAGGGGCAGCATTCTCGGGACTCATCTTCCCTCTGGACCCCACCCTTCCTCTCCCTTTCCCATCAGTCAGGCTTGGGCCCTGGTCATATCCATGGGTCTCTTCCTCTTGGGGGTGCTAGTTGAAACCCCAGGAGTGGATGAGATTGTCAAAGGACAGTACATCCAGAGAAGAGCATTTACCTAAGGGTGAAATCTTAGGAAATATGTACATTTGGGGGTGAAGGGTGTAGGGAAGAAAGGCCAGGGAGGGGGCAGGCCCCGGTGGATGGGGGTGTTGGGTAAAGGACTGGGGCCCAGCTGAGGTTGCCAGGGTAGGATAGGTAGCCTGGTAAGCTGCACACAGAAGCTGGTAGGTTTGTGACTCTAAGAAAAGGGAGTGGTCCCAGCAGGCAGTCAGCCTCAAGCTACAAATAGGGCATGGGCAGGGGCCAGTGGGCAGCAATTCTTAGGCCCAGGTGATTCTCAGAACTCCCCACTGGGCAGCTCCATCAGGTTGCAGGCTCCTGCCTCTGCCCAGATTCCAGTCCTGGCACTGAGGTGGGGACTTGCCCCAAACAAGGCAGTTTCTAGTCCCAAAGGGTTGGAAGAGGATAAGGATTCAATTTCCCACGTGGGGCATTCAGTCAGGGCCAGCCCACAGAGAAGGGGCTGGGCCTGCAGGCAGGGACCGAGTGGCCCCAGCTCAGCAGTGTTGTCTGGCAGAGACTTGGACCCAGGCTGGGTCTGATGTTTCCAAAGAAAGGTAAACATGAGGAAGTGGGTCTGAGCTGTAACTGATTAATTGGGCTGGTCTAGATTCATGGGAAGATTATGAATTCCAGCCTTTAAGGTGATCTCAGGCCAATTGTGCAGAGGATCTTCCCTCATTCGGAGACCAGTGCACAGAGACTGTAGGCCCCTTCCAACAATATTTCACAGTTGACAGTCGTCTGTATCTGTGATTCACCTGGTTCTCGCCACAACCAGTAGAAAGGGGAGGTCACATTCTCTCCATTTTGCAGGTGAGGACACAGTCTCAGTTGGTGATGGGGACTTGCCCTGGGAGGCAGCTGTTGGCGAGGGGCCAGGACAGACATCCAGGTCAGCTCGGGGTCAGTTCCCTGCACCCTCTCCTGCCTTGTTTATTTTGGTGGGAGGAGGATAGCGGCTGACGGTGGATTTCAGGTCGAAATCCTGGCTCTACCCCTTACTGACTTGTTGATCTTGGACAAGGTGCTTAATTTCTTAGAGCCTCCACTTCCTCGTTTATAAAATGGGAGAGTAATGCCGACCTTTTCTAGTCTTGACATCAATTTGCCAGGAATTCCTCAGGGCTCAGTTCTGAGCCCTCTCCTCTTCTCAAAACAATAGGCTGCTCAAGATTCTCATTCACACATATCCCACCCAGTACTTAAGTTTAGACTAAAAGTCTGTACTTGCAAGTATTTCCAGCTTGAAAGGTTCTTGTTAGCTTTAGATCTATATTTTCAACCTCCAGTCCAATTTTCCCATTTGGATCTCGCAGGCATCTTAAGCTCAGCATGTCCAACGTGGAATTTCATCCTCTTTCCCAGCCCAACCTCCTCCCTCCCCAGGGCAGCTTCTCTGATGTTCCCTAGCTCACTAAATGGCATCACCAGCCACTCAGTTGTTCATGTCAAAATTGGTCAGTTACCATTGATAGTTTCCTTTTCCTCAGCTTCCACACTTCTTCACTTACCAAGTTCTATGGATTTGAACTCCTAAACACTGCTCCAATCCACCCATTTCTATCTCCTCTGCCTTCCCAAGTCACCTCATCTCTAGTCTGGTCAAGTCACCCTCATCTCCCACCTGGACTTCTGTAACATCTTCCCAGGAGACTTCACTGGATTCACTCTTGCATTTCCCATTCATTCTTTCCACAAAAATCAGAGCCATCTTTAAAAAAAATCTTAGTTGTGTCATTTATAACACATTACATAAAATTTACCATCTTAACCATTTTTAAGTACAGTATAGAGTTTAGCAGTGTTAAGTTTATTCACATTGTTGTGCAATCTCCAGAACTCTTCCGTCTTGCAAAACTGAAACTCTATACCATTAAACACCTTCCATTTCTTCCTACTCCCACCCCTGGCAACCACCATTCTACTTTCTGTCTCTATGAATTTGACTGTTCTATGTACTTCATATAAGTGGAATTAAACAATGTTTATCTTTTTGTGACTGGCTTGTGTCACTTAGCATAATGTCCTTAATGTTCATCCATGTTGTAGCATGTGTCAGAATGTCCTTCCTTTTTAAGGCTGAATAATATTCCATTGTATGTATATACCACATTTTGTTTATCCATTCATCTGATGGGCACTTGAGTTGCCTTCACCTTTTGGCTATTGTGAATAATGCTGCTATGAACACGGGTGTACAAATGTCTCCTTGAGATGCTGCTTTCAATTCTTTTGAGTATATACCCAGAAGTGGAATTGCTAGATCATATGGTAGTTCTATTTTTAGTTTTTTGAGAAACTGTCGTACTGTTTTACACAGCAACTGCACCATTTTACATTCCCACCAACAGTGCACAAAGTTTCCAATTTCTCCACATCCTCACCAACACTTGTTATTTTTTATTTTTTTTTTTTTGGTAGTAGCCACCCTAATAGGTGAGAAGTAGTACCTTATTGTGGTTTTGATTTGTATTTCTCCAATAATTAGTGATGTTGAGTATCTTTTGGCCATTTGTATATTTTCTGTAGAGAAATGTCTATTCAAGACTTTTGCCCATTTTTAAATCGGGATTTTCATTGTTGTTGAGTTGTAGAAGTTCCTTATATATCCGGGATGTTAACCCCTTATCAGATATATAATTTGAAAATATCTTTTCCCATTTTGTGGGTTGCCTGTTCACTCTATTAATTGTGCCCTTTGATGCACTTCAATGGCTTTCTACTACTCCTAAAATAAAAGGTCAAAATCCTACATAACTCTAGCTTACATCTCTAGCTTCATGGAGCACACTTTTGATTATTAGGCTGCAACCACTGGCTTTCTTTGAGTTCCTCTAAGACACTGACCACCTTCTCTGTCTAGAACACACGTGGCCAGCCCTGGTGGTCTGGTGGTTAAGATTTGGCATTTTCGCTGCCAGGGCTCAGGTTCATTTCCTGGTGAGGAAACCACACCACCCATCTGTCAGTTGTCATACTGTGGTAGCTGCATGTTGCTGTGATGCTGAAAGCTATACCATCAGTATTTCAAATACCAGCAGGATCCCCCATGGTAGACAGGTTTCACTGGAGGTTCCAGACTAAGACAGACTAGGAATAAGGACCTGGCTACCCACTTCCAAAGAAATAGGCCATGAAAATCCTTTGAATAGCAGCGGAGCATTGTCTGCTATAGCACTGGAAGGTGAGAGGATGGCGCAAAAAGACTGGGCAGGGTTCTGCTCTGCTCTACACAGGGTCGCTAGGAGTTGGAATTGACTCCCCGGTACTAACAATAAATGTCAACCCAACATACGCAGTAAGGAGAGATCCATTGTGATTTAATTTTTGTATATGGTATGAAGTATGGACTCAAAAATTTATTTTATTATTTATATATAGATAACCAATTTTCCCAGCACTGTTTGTTGAAAAGGCTATAGTTTCTCCACTGCATTTCCTTTGAGACTTTGTCAAAAGTCAGTTGTCCATATAAGTGTGGGTTCATCTCTGAATTGTATTCTCCCCCAGAGATCTATTTGTGTATCTTTATGTCAGTACCACCCTGTTTTGATTGCTATAGCTTTGTAATAATTTTTCAAATCAGGTAATGTTAGCCATTCAATTTTGTTCTTTTCCAGATTTGTTTTGGTTATTCTAGGTCCTTTAGAACAGCTTGTTAATTTCTTTAAAATGGTTATCTAGGATTTTAATTGGAATAGCTTTGAATCTATAGATCAATTTGGGGAAAATTGACATCTTAACAATATATCTATATATAACACTATTTATATACATAGTTAAGCCCCTCTTTCCTGGCCTTATCATCTCTCTCCAGATTCCAGGCCATAGCTCACATGCTGGCCGCACCTAGAATATACTACCCTGAGTTACTAGGCCTAGGAGCGTTGACAAAGAAGGCAAAGAAAACTATTCTGATTAGATGGATGTATGGTAAACGCAAGTTAAAATTCCCCTAAAATTAAGAGCCAATTAGAAATAAATATTTATCACAAATGTGGTGAAGAAGGAGTTAATAGCCTTAGTCTTGAAAGAGTTTCTACTTTGATTAAAAAAATACTAAACACCAATGCAGGAAAGTGGGTCAGGGGCATGAATAGAGAGACATAATGCTGAGCCAAAGAAGGTGGACTCAAAAGAGTATACTTTAGGGTCCGCTTAGATGAGGTTCTAGAACAAGCAAAACCACCTAAGGCGAAAAAAATGAAAATAGAAGTTGTCTTTTGCAGGAAGTTTAGTGACCGGAAGTTCACACATTTTCATGTCCTTATGTGTGAGCAAGTTCACACATAAGGACATAAAAATGGCTTACAAATGTACAGGAAAATGTTCAGCTGTACCAGTGATCACAGAAATGCAAATCACAACAATCAAATCCTATTTCCCCCGCTGCATCATGCAAGATTAAGACGACGACAACTGTTCAAGGCTGGTGAGGGTGTGGTGAGAGGAGCTCGGCTCCCACACTGTTCAGGAAAGCAATTTGGCAATACGCATTAAAATGCCTTAAAATATTCATGCTCTTTACCCAGTAATTCCTCTTCCAGGAATCTTCTAGAGAAATAATCAGAAATACAGACAAAGATGTATGGGCACAGATGTTAATCACGGTGTTATTTATTATTGCCAAAGCAAACTCAATGCCCAATCCTGTGGAAATGTTGTATGAATTTTAGCGTATCCACACAATGCAACACCAGGCAGTCACTTAAAAATGATATTGACTGAGGTGTTTTAATGATATGGGGAAATGTTTTTTCATACACATTTTTAAAAAGCCAAAATTGTATATTCAGTTTGATCTCAACTATATTAACTTTGCAGGAAAAAAAAGGGCTATAAGACAATGAAAAAAGTGTTAGCAGATTATCTTTGGTTGGCGTGATTTTGGGTGATGGTTATTGTCTTCTTTATACATTTTTAAAGTCAAATTTACATACACTAAAATGCACACATCTTAACTGTACAATTTTGACAATGAATACACCCACACATCTCATACCCCATTACAATATAGAACATCTCCACCTCTCTAGAAAGTTCCTTCGTGACCCTTTCCGGTCACTATCCTTCCCGCAAAAGACAACTTCTATTTTCATTTTTTTCTCCTTAGATGTTTTTGCTTGTTCTAGAACCTCATCTAAATGGACCCTAAAGTATACTCTTTCGTGTCCAGGTTCTTTGGCTCAGCATTATGTCTGTGAGTTTTATATTTATTTTAATTTTCTAAATTTTGCATGTTGCACCTGCCCTGTTCCAAGAATTTAAAAAAATCATTTACGGCGCTGGCCCAGCGGCATAGTGGTTGAGTTTGCGCGCTCCGCCTCGGCAGCCCAGGGTTCGCAGGTTTGGATCCTGGGTGAGGACCTGCTCGCTGCTTATCAAGCCAGGCTGTGGCAGCATTCCACATATAAAGCAGAGGAAGATGGGCACGGATGTTAGCCCAGGGCCAATCTTCCTCAGCAACAAAAGGGGAGGATTGGCAATGGATGTTAGCTCAGGGCTGATCTTCCTCCTCCTCCCCCCAAAAAATCATTTATTAAAAGCAGAGATCTCATTCTTTGTTGGCCCACGTTTGGTCTGCGTCCACTCATGTGAAGCTCTATCCATTAAACCCTTTGCACCCCAGACCCACCGACCTCCCTTTGCGAAGCTTCCATGCGGCTCGGAGGCTGCCTTTCTCATTCTGACACCTCATTGTCTGCTCCCATTAAGTGTCGCTGTAGGGGAACAGCTCTGGGGAGTGCCCTGAAAACCCTGCATGTAGCCGCATAGGCCACTCAGGCAAAGCTTGAACTATAGCCCGTCTGAGTCTTGGCAGAACGCCTTGCAATCCTCCCAGCACAGGGAGGGACACTTGTGAGGAGCTGCTACAAGGGCACTTCTGGCTCACTTCCCTATTTGTAAGGAGGCTGTCATGAGACAGCTTCTCATCTCCTCCCGGGTTCTGAGGAGGTATGGGGCTTTCCACCCTAGTCCTTAGGATGCACCTAAAGGATGTTGGCTCCTCAGCAACAGGCATCCCATGATTTCTGTTTCAGGCATTTGGCCCTCTTTTTGTTTTGGTCTCACCCCACACACAGGCCACAGGGAGCTGGCACCTCAGACACTTCCTTTCACTGTCTATGTAAATAAGATCTGTCTGAATCTAAAAAGAGTTGGTTGTTTCTTTCCCCTCCGAATTCTGAGTTAGGCCTTGGCCTTACCTCGTGCTTGACAGTTTCAAGCACATATCATTATTAATTTCCTAAGGCTGCCATAACACGGTACCACAAACCAGGTGGCTTAAACAACAGAAATTTATTGTCTGCTGGTTCTAGAGGCTGGAAGACCAAAATCAAGGTGTCGGCAGGGTTGGTTCCTTCTGAGGGATATGAGGGATGGATCTCTTCCAGGTGGCTCTCCTTGGCTCGCAGATGGCCTTCTCCCTATTTCTCTTCACATGGCATTCTCCTTGTGCATGTCTGCGTCCAAATTAACCCTTTTTATAAGGATACCAGTTATGTTAGATCTTAATTAATGGCATCTGCTACAACCCCGTTTCCAAAAAAGGTCACATTCTGAGTACTCGGGGTTAGAATTTATCTTATGAGTCTGGGGGGGGGACACAAACCCCCTCTAGGTTGTGTTATGGGTTATGTTCAACCCGTAACAACATTTTTGTCCTCAGCTAGATTGTAAGCTCCTGGGCTGGGAGGGCCTCCATGAGTACTTGGCAAGTGTATGGTAGAAAACAAAAAGAAGAGAGTGGACTAAGTAAAGAGTTGTCAGGAGGGGCCTGCAGGAGGACCCGAGCAGAGTTACCCTGGTGATATTCCCTCAGCCTTGTCAGTGACCCCGAACTGGCAGAGCTCAAGAAGATGGATGAAGGCTGTAAGCCAGACTGCCAGCTTACTAATTTGCTAATTTACAAGGACATTGTTTTTAGGAACAGGAAGACTCCTTTCTCCCAGTCATGGCATTCATTGCCTTCTCTGGGGCTGGATTCTTGGGAAGCCACATTTGTCACCCTTGGTCTCTTTGAGAGCCTCAGGTGAGGGCCGAGGGAGGTTCCTTGAGGGAGAGTTCACCTGGGTCCTGGGGAAGCCTGACGAGGAAACTCAGAGATGCTATCACCCATTCCCCTCATGTTACAGGTGAGGAAACTGAGGCCAAGAGGCTGAGTGAGTCACTCTTGGTGATAGAGTGACAAAGCTGGGACAAGAACCCAGGTGTCCTGACTTCCTGTTGAGTGCTTTTACCCCATGAAGCTTCTCAGTTGGCAGTTCGTCTTCTCTCTGACTCGCTGTCCTCAGTGTCATGTAGCAAACTTCTTCGTGCTCCTGCCACAGAGGGCACTGCCTTGAAGCCATGGATGCCCATAGCCCCAGAGGAGGAAGGCAGTCTTAAGGAGCTGGTCAAAGAGGAATGTCCCAAACACCTTGTTCTTCAGCACACTCTCCTTGCCCCAGACCTGACAGGATTCCCCACCACTCTTCATGTTCAAGCACAGAATTTACCTGCGGCCCTTGCACACCTAGTGCCATATTCCAATCTAGAGGCTGGGACTGGCTATTTCCACAATCAGCGCCTCCCCCTATGCTTTGTTTAAGATTTAAAAAAAATAAAATCCATGTACATGTCTATCAATAGAGTGTAAGCTCCTTTCAGAGCCTTGTCCTTCATCTTTGTGTTTTAATCCCTCTCCTCCAGTTCCTGGGTTGTATAGATGCTCAATAAATAGATAGATAAACACACCCACTGAGTTTATGGGAGGAGCCCCTACCTGCAGTGATGGTTGGATGGGAATGAGAGGAGTCAGAATTGATGAATCCATTTCTTTTTCCTTCTATCAAAGTCTGCTCTCAGGTGTACTTTCAGAATGACTTTCTCCCCTCCCCTGCCCTGCCCTCCCTTCAGCTTCCAGACAGTGGGCCTTGAAAGAGGGCTTTTCTTTAGGGAAGAGTGTTCAGTGACTCAATTTATACTCCCAAAATGTTGTCAGGTTTTTTTCCAAAGCCTCTGTTTAGGAATATCAGGAATTTCATTTTAAATTTTATTTTAAATCACCACTCTAAGCCAGCTCATAAAAAGAAGCAGTGGGAGAGGAAGTGAAGAAATGAAACCCAACCAAATCTTCAATGTGAAAGACTAAGCCCAGTTTTCCTTACTGGAATGCCAAAGCAGACACGATAAAAAATGGTGCCATTTGAAAGAGCTCACTGTGCATCTGGGAATCCCCAAGGGAAATTTCGGGGAATCAGAGGCTTCTGGGAAATGCATGATTCATAGGACAGGGATCCACCATTTTCTTGCTGCAGGCCAATTCTTTAACGTCATGATATAATCTCCAAGTCATACGTTAGTCTGACACTTTTCAAGACCCAACAGATATTAATAGGCCACTCTCTTGGGCCTCCAACTCTTGGTTTGAGCCTTTAAGGAATATTCGTGCTCTATCCAAGACTGCTCCCAGCATGTGTCTCTACTGTACTCTCTCTTCTTTCATAGAATCTGAAGACAGAGTTGGAATAAACAGTAGAGATCATCTGAACCCATCCATCTGTAGTACCATTTCACATACTGCCTCCCCATGAGGTCTTTCCTGACTCAGCAGCCAAACTAAATACTCCTTGCTCTGAGCTCCCATGCACCTTGCACAGGCGTCAGTTACAGCTTTTCCCAGAGTGTACTATAATTATTTGTTTGCATGCTGTCTCCTGGGTTGTGGGCTCCTTAGAGCCAACGTCATCTCTTACTCAGACTTGCTTTCCACTCTAGTTCCTAGCAGAGTTCCTGGAAAATAGTAGCTGCTCAACTGACGTTTGTTAAATGAGTAAATAAGGGCCCACTTTCTACAGGTGATAAAGCTGGGGACGCACAGAGAGATGAGGTGCCTTAGGTAAGATCAAGATCTTTATTGCTACTTAAATATTTCTGCAGTTAATTATGAAAGAGATTGAACTAATAGTGCAGTCTATTGTTTTCATTTTCTGTATTTACTATCTCTGACCAGAAGGCTAGATGCTTCCAACTTGTCCTTGTGTGTTGCACGATTGTCCTATTTAATGTGGTTTACTCTGGTTAATCATGGAAAGCTGCACTCCCCTGCTCTTTGCCCCTGAAGGGACAGGAATTTCTTGCTCAAACCTCAGACTTGTCTGGCCTGCTCTTTGTATTACAGGAAAATGTAGTTGGCTGGGGAGTATGAGATCATTTCCTGAGGTTTTTTTCTTTCTTAGTATCTCTTGTTCCCTGAACAGCTCAAGGAACTCACCTATGTACTTGGTACATTTGGGAACAAAACATGTTTTGACCTCAAAGTCCTGAGCTGTCTCTTGCAAAAACTGAGCAAAGGTCCCATATTTGCTGTTGGCATTTCAAGTTAGTGTCAGAATGGTGAACAGGCTGGGTAGGGGTTTTCAGCTTCGTGTATGCCCAGAAAACTGCCCCAAATTTTCTTTTTGACCTTGCCCACATGTACTAAGGTATTATGAAAAGGGAAATGAGCATTGAAACTGCCAGGGATGATCTTCAAGATGTTTAACAATGTTTCTGGCACAGCCTTCCAACTCTGGGGGTGGGAGGGACCAGGGAGCCAAGGCAAGGAAAAGGAGATGTGGGGAAGGACAGGGGCTTGAGTCGGCTGCTGGATACCAACTGATATAAAATTAGTTCAAAATATACGCAACTTGGATGATTACACAGATATGTCCCGGTGGAATATCTGCCCCGAGAGCAAGAAAGAACTGGGGCAATGAACATCTCCACCCTCTGCTCTCTGACAGTGGTTACCAAACTCTCTGTGTAGTCGAATCCTCAGAGGATCTTTTAATTTAATTAATTAATTAATTTATTTTTTCCCCCGAAGCCCCAATAGATAGTTGTATGTCATAGTTGCATATCCTTCTAGTTGCTGTATGTGGGATGTGGCCTCAGCATGGCTGGAGAAGCGGTGCATGGGTGCGCACCCAGGATCCAAACCCGGGCGCCCAGCAGCAGAGCGCGTGCACTTAACCGCTAAGCCACGGGGCCGGCCCCTCAGAGGATCTTTTAAAAATGCCAAAGCTCAGGCTACACCTCTGGGGTGGGACCCAGTGTCTTTGAAGCTCCCCAGGTGATTTCAATGTGCACACAAGTTGAGAACCCCGCTTTATGGTGTGGGAGATCAAAATTTGGCCACCCTGAAATCTATCTCTTTGCCTTGGTTGTTTTCTCTGAAAGACATTTGACCTCCCCCACTAACTGCCTAAAGAATTTGACATGGTGGCTCCTTCCTAGAACAGACCTATCATGACTGCTATAAAGATAATGTAGGATAGAGGTTACAATAGAAAAGGCACCAACAAGCCCATCTTATCGGGAGTTCTGTCTCTCTGGCCACATTCTTTGGATGGCCCTGTGAAGAGTTGCCAGACAATCATTTACAAGGGAAGTCTCCATTTGTAAAGGTATCTCCCTCTCTGTATTGAGAAGAGAGGGGATGAGCTCATTTCTAGAGACTTATCAATGTGGAAGGTGAGGCTTTGGGGCTGCATAATAAACCTTACTCTTGTTTACTGTGCTTTAGTGGTAATCTCCTGTAACTGACTCCCCCCACCCCCAAAATCCTCCTTTGTCATTGGCTGAACATGGTATTTAAGACAAGAATTTCTGCTATTGTGTTGAGAAACGCAGTGTCCCTGCTTTCTCCCATGTATACATGTTATTAAACTTGGTATTATTTTCTCCTGCTAACCTGTCTTGTTAATTATTTGGCCAGCCATAAGAACCTTAAGGAAAAGGGCAGAGGGAGATTCACCCTCTTCCCCCTACAATGGCATTAAGTTATTTTGTCTTTTGGGCATTGGCTTCCTTCTCCATGCAAAGTGGACAACAACGTTGGGAAAATCAAACGAATACATGCAGTGCCTGACATATAGTGGGTGCTCACTATTGATTTCCCTTCTCTTTTCCCTCTCGAATTCCTTGTTTTCCTTTGTCACTTGTTCTGAAATGTCACCATGTGGATTAACAGCCACTTTTTGAAATGGAAATATCCCTGGGAGGGTTTGGGGCTATTAGTCATTTATATCCTAGTGTGGGTTATTTAAGATGATGCCTCCTCAAAACCAGCTGAAGTGAGGCAAACTAAGGAGGTGGAGATTTTAATTGCAGGAATTAAATGAGCCTGAGAAATCCTGATGTCACTGTGGAGTAGCAGCTGCCTCCGCTTCTTGTTGGGAACATAACCTCAAACTTATGGCTGCCTCATTCTTCTCCAAAGCCCAGCAGAAAGAAAACGTTTATGAAAGGTGGACTGAAGGATGTGCTCTCCATTCCGTCCTCTGGTGCAGGCATTCTCGATTCAGGTCCCACAAACCCTAATAGGTCTGTGACTGGGGTTCAGGGGTCTGGGAACTGGAATCGTAGGCAGCCTTTGTGTGTTTGTGCAAATTGTCTATTTTCTCCCAGGGGGACATTTCATAGTGTTCTTCAGATTCTGGAAGGGACTCTCAACACCCCACCCATCCCCAAATTTAAGAATTACTATTTTAACACTTTCTTGGATGAAGCCGCCCCTCTGGGCATGTCCTCACTAAATGGGCCTCTGTGGAATTGTTTTGCGTAATTGTTCTTTAGCTTGAGAGGAAACTGATATCTAGGAGCAACTGAAGTAGTAACCCCTGGAACTCTGGCTGATTTGTGGATTATATTACAGTGTGCATTCCTAAAGGAACTGTGAGAGAAACATCTTCCAAGCCACTGGCTAGTTGTTTTAATCTTATGGACACTTTCTTCTTGTCTTTGGCATCCAGAAAGCTTGGCCTTTAAGGAAGATTAGAAATAATTTTTCACTAGTGAAATGAGTGATGTTCAAGATGTGGGGGTAACCAGAAAAGCATACAGAGTCAGCTCCACCCTCGGTGAACTGGTCACAAGAATCCGTGAGCTTTACATCTTTGGAGAAACGCCTTTGTTCTAGCACTAGGATTGCTCATCATTGAATCTTCAACACTGGGCACACAGTAGGTGCTACATAAATGTTTTGTTGAATGACTGCTGTGTTCCACAGAGCTCTTGAAGCTGTGTTTCCTGCTAAAATAGGAAGACCCCCTGGCCTACGTTTGTGTTTCGCTGTTATTTGGATCTCAAGGTAGGCTGTCTTGTGACCCCAACTCTGTAGAGAGATCCTTGGAGGAAAAGCTCTTACATTATTCACTCCTGACTCCTCTCTCCCCACCCCTGCTCTTTCCCTGGGGTTCAGGTCTGGAGTGTGGTCTGAGTGAGGCCTGGACTCAGCTGGCAAACTTCCTGCCTTCAGCAGGCGCATTGTTCCTGCATCCAGTGGGGGTCCTTAATTTCTCTTCTTTGAGGCCTTTTCTCTTCTCATGCAAATCAGTCCTAAGGCCTCAGCTCCATCTGGGCAGGTCAGAGCCTGGGCTCTGTGGTTGATTCACTCAACTATGACCCAGGTTTCCATTCTAGCTCTGCAGTGGCAGCTGCAAGACTTGGGGCACATTATTGACCATCTCTGAGCTTTGGTTTCCTCATCTGTAATACATGGACAGCAACAATACTTTCCATATAGGGTTGTTAGGAGACCCCATTAGGTGTGGAGGCTCAGGTAAAAACCAAACAAAACCCACCACAGATCGGAGTTCAAATATTATTTGGACTAGGTCTTTTTTGATGGTTTCTCGAGGACACTGAGGAAGGAGGTTACACGGCCCTATGCACACTAGAACTTTCTTAAAATTCTCTGTAGACCTTTCTCCCTCTTAGCCAAGTTGCATCTTCACAACAGCTGCCTTTTCTTTCTTTGGGCACTGCCCAGTGGATAGGATCATTTTCCCTCAGAGCTCCATGCTTTTCCGTGTAGAAGGAGTTCCCATTTTACCACCAGCTTCTGCATTTCTATCATCTCTTCAGCAAAAAAATGCTCTTCTGCTTGATCCATTCTTTTTAGAGAAGTTATATACGCTTTTAACATTTTTGTTCCTGTCATAAATTTAAAGCATTATTTTGCCAAAATCCTAAAGCCGATATCCCTTTAAAATAGCTTTTTGTTTATGCTTATTTCTGGTTCTCAACCTTGGTTGCCCTTGAGAATCACCTGGAGAACTTGAGAAACATTCTCAGTGCCCAGGCTGTACCCCAGACCCATTGACTCAGAATTTCCCAGACATCAGTATTTTCAATGTGTAACCAAGGTTGAAAACCACTACTCTAGGCCCTTGCTCCTTCAAAGGTGGTCAACAGACCAGTGGCTTGGCCATCACGTGGGAGCTAATTAGAAACCCAGAACCTCAGGCCCCTGCCATATTAATCAGAATCTGCATTTTTAACAAGATCCCCAGTAGTCTGCATGCACATTTGAGAAGCACTGCTTTAGGTCTTATCACGTAGGTGGGGTGAGAGCAGCCAGCAGGGGATGTAGGGGATGTAGATGATGTAGATAATTTCTTGGCAGCCTGAGCACCAGGGTCAAGGGATGGCTTCGTGATAAACTACCTGCGAGTCTGAGGCAGAAGTTGTGAGGAGGGTCCACACATATGAAGGTTCACCAACCTCCTAGGGGATCTGATTATCAGCCAGGTGTGGGTACACTGCCTGAGGGAGACGGTTTTCATCCTTGGCTGCACATTAGAATCACCTGGGGGACTTAAACATTCCCTATGCCCAAGACTGCAGCCCAGACCAATGAAATCAGAATCAGTAGAGGTGAGACCCAAGTATCCGTAGTTTAAAAACCTAATCAAGTGATTTCAATGGGCAGGCAATCCGAAGAACCATTGCTAGGGCTTTCTCACCCTCATCAAACCTATCTGAGAATAAGAATATTGTCTGAGCATTGTACTTCTAGAAGAATTTACTTTTTATAAAAGTAAAACCTTAAAGGAATAAATCATTAACTGCTGCCTGTGGGAAAAGTCTCAGTCTGGACAGAGTAGCCTTCTCTTTAGCATCCCTGTCTAAACTTCCGATCTCTTCTGTTCCTATGTTAAGCCTAAAATGGCTTATCCTTTTGGAAATCTCTGTATTGGGTGAAAATGACTTTCAGTAAAATCTGTTCTCACGGCTGGCCTCCCCTGAATGTGCCCTGCAGGCAAACACCTGGATAAGGGGAAGGATGGTGGGAGGCAGGGGGCAGTGGTCTCATGGCCGCCATACTTTTCTTCCTTTTGCATCAGACTCTGACCTCAGGCCCGCCCACTCTACCAACAGGTCCCCCCTCCCCCTATCCCGCCCCAATCTGTTTATTTCCCTGGAGAATGTGCTGACAAGCCTGCCCTTTGGTGCTGAACTCCCAGAGAAAGACAAGCTGAGCCTTTGGGTGTGGAATTCCAGAAATGGGCAGTGGCCAGTTCTGCCCCCACCCGCTAGGACACAGCTGGGCTCCCACCAGGGGCAGAGATTCTTCCAGAGTCTTGGTCTTTGTTTTCCGTCTCATGACTGCTAGAGTGGTAGTGAAGTCTGAGATGGAGCCCTTGGCTGGTCTTTGCACAGGAACAACCACTGTTGGACCATGGGGAGATTGCCTGACTGCATGACAGCCAGTCCCCACACTGGCCTTAACATGACCTGGTATGAAAAAAATGGCCTGAGGGCCGGCCCCGTGGCTTAGCAGTTAAGTGCGCGCGCTCTGCTACTGGCAGCCCGGGTTCGGATCCCGAGCGTGCACCGATGCACCGCTTCTCCGGCCATGCTGAGGCCGCGTCCCACATACAGAAACTAGAAGGATGTGCAACTATGACATACAGCTATCTACTGGGGCTTTGGGGGGGGAAAAAAAAGGAGTAGGATTGGCAATAGATATTAGCTCAGAGCTGGTCTTCCTCAGCAAAAAGAGGAGGATTAGCATGGATGTTAGCTCAGGGCTGATCTTCCTCACAAAAAAAAAAAAAAAGGCCTGAATCAATACAATTTTTTCTCTTGGAAGTCTGAACTGAATGTACAAATTGGGAATAAAAGAGACTGCAAGGAGATGGCTGAGTCACAATAGTGTCTGGGTACTAGTAGATCTAGAACAATCCTTTGTTCTTGGCTGCATGAGGCCATAATGGCTCCTGTTCCTGGATATGCATGTATGATGTCCAGTTGGCTAGGCTATACTACCCAGTTATTTTATCAAACACTCATCTAGGTTTTACTGTGAAGGCATTTTGTAGAAGAGTTAATTTCTACAATCAGTTAACTTTAAAGGGGTTTCCCATTGGTAATGTGGGTGCACCTCATCCAATCAGTTGAAGATTTTAAGAGTAAAAACTGAGGTTTCCCAGAGAAGAAGAAATTCTGCCTCAAAACAGCAACATCAACTCCTGCCTGAGTTTCCAGCCTACTGGCCTGTCCTCCAGATTTCAGACTTATGACTGCAGCGTTAACTTCTGCCCCCTATTGGATCTATTTCTCTGGAGAACCCTGACTGATACACCCTGAGAGTCTGCCTCCTTCATCACTCCATGGCTTTGCTACAACAGAGCCCCTCCCCCGACTTTGTTCCTTAAAATAAAAGGAACCTAGAACAACAAACTCAGTAGTGTCCAGTACTTTTGTGAAACGATGGTTCATAGTGGTGGGAGACAGTCATTCAGTCTACAGTAAATGGTTGGTGCACGTATGGATTTTCAGACTTTTGTAACACTTTTGGTCTCCAAGGATTGGAAAGCACAGATTGACCCATTCTGCCTTGGGCATAGGATTTCATTAGCTGCCTTTGCCTGTACAACAGAAGAGTAGGAAATGGACACAACGTCCAGGGAAGCAGTCCTGTTCTTCCAGGACTATTTAGTGAAACTTGCTTGACCTTGTATGGACTTGTTAAGAGAATGGGCAGCCCAACCCATGGTAGAGCAAGCAGGGCCTTATATGGTACAATATGTAGGGTCCCCAAAGATACTGCCGTCTGAATTCTCCCTTATACCCCTGCCACCTGTGGGAGATGCTCTCCCCATTGGAGACACACCCACTGCCCTTTCTGACTAAACCTCAAACTCTGCCCTTCACTGTACTCTGCCTTGGTCTGTAATTGCCTGTGCTGCCTAGATCAGTCCTGTATGACATGTGGCTTATTCTCTGATTTTTATGCATGCACAGAATGCAGGAAAAAGTGATGACTGATGGCAGGATTGCAGGCTGAGGGAAGAGAAACAGGGAAGGGCATGGGATGCTACTCTGGGTGGGGATCAAGCACCAGGCATGAGTCCTTCTGGTAGAGGGATCAAGGTAGATGCTGGAGTGGTGGGAGCAAGAGCCATCAGAAAAGGAGGGCCCAGGAAGACAGATGTCACTTATTTTATTTCCCTCTTTGAGCTTTCAAGAGGCCAGAGCATAGTTATATGCTCGATTACAATAACCATAATAATTATAATAATTGGCAGTTGGCCTTTTTTTACTCATAGTTCTTATTAATCCTGTTTTAAAATGTTGTTTTGTTAGTCATTTTAAGACACAAATGCATTGAAAAGCCTGCCATTTTTGTGGGGGAGATAAGACAGCCTGGAATAGTAGAAAGAGTCCAGGATTTGGAGTTGGACTCATTTGTATTTGAATCCAGACTCTGCCACTGGCTGTGTGACATTGGACAAGTTACTTAAGCCCTCTGAACTTCTGTTTCTTCATCTATAAAATTGTGATAATAATAGTACCAGTCCTGTAGGAACTTTATTAGGATTCGTGGGGCATATATGTAGAGTGCTTCCCAAGGTATCAGGAAGATCTGCTCCCCTGCCAAGCACTCTGTACTACAGTCGAGGTGTGGTGGGCTCTCACCATGCTCTGGGGCACGCAGTAAGCACATTGGCTCATTTGATACTGAATCAGGTCCTCTTGGCCTCTGTTTCCCCTGCCGCTCTTCCCGAGTCCCCTGCCCAGGGGCCTTGCTAAGGAAGTTCTGGGGTTTAAAAACTACTGCGGTGAGGGAGGCAGAATAAAGGCCTAACCCCTCTCCTTAGGAACTGATGACCTGTCTGAGGCCTCACCTGGGCTTTACAGAGGCAGCCACAGGAGGCCTGAGGTGTCTGAGAGACAGGGCAGACTTGGTTGGTGACCCAGAGACAGGTTCATGGCTGGTGGGGAAGCCAGGTCGCCTCTCAGGGGAGTCCCACCAGAAGTGGATGAAGTAGAGTTATGAATCAGGGCCCACGGCTGGTCAGGGGTCCTCAGAAAGCTCAGCGTGTTCCCCTGGCACCTTTCTAACTGCACATGGAGAGACTGCTGCCCTGAGCCCTGAGGGTTGGGGACACTGTGAGTGAACAGAGGCAGGGCCATGAAGCCCTACTAGGCACATGGCAGAGAGCACTGAGGAGGACATTTCTGCTCAGCCCCGTGTAATTTGGTTACTTCTTGGGAGGGACCCAGTGCGGATAGGAGGGTTCAGGCCAGAAGCACTGACAGGAAGGACTAAGTTGATGACGCAAACCTGGGGCCAGACCCTGCTGGGGAGGGAGCATTGTTGCCATATTGGTCCTGAGAAGTCAGGTGCCTGGTTGCCAAGGAACATCTGTGTTGGAATTTTATATGCAGGCCCGACAGAGCCAAATTCCTTAAAAGCAGCTTCTTTCTGTCCAGATGGCTTCAGCAGCCTTGACAGAAGGGTGTGTGTGTGTGTGTGTGTGTGGAGGTGGGTGGCATTCTCAAGCTGGGCCTCCCCTTCTTTTTTTAGGACTTTGTCCCTTAGTGACTCTTCCCCAGTTAAACTGTACTTCTTGCTTTTCTTAAACACTTAACCAGGAAGGAGAGAACGTGAGCTTTCCGTGAGGGTTTTCTGAGTTGGAGACCATCCAGGGTCACTGGGGTGGCAGCATCTGTAGTGACTCTCACTCTCAAATATCCATGCATATGGAGTGATGAAATCCATAAATATGAAATCCATAAATAATCCCCATGCCTAATTTAAGCCAGAGCTTCCCTCCTCCCAGCCCTGACCTGCTGATACACAATGCTGATCCAAAAGAGATTGGGTGTATTCCATGACCACTCAGAAACCCGAGAGTCCCAATTGTCTGAGGACATCCAGATGGTGACTAGTGAAATGACAACTCTCTTTCTTGCCCAACGCCCATTTTTCTGGGAAGCTGAGACCCAGTAAAGTGTAATAACATGTGAACAAAGGGAGAGAGGAAGCTATTCAGGGTGGTAGCCCTAGGTCACCCACAGAGGAGTGGTTTTAATCAACGGGTTCACCAGAACTGCCTGGGGAGCTTTGACAAAATAAAGATGTTTGGGCCCCACCCCAGACCAACTAAATTAGAATCTCTACTTGACAACCCTCCCTGGGTTCTTCTGATGGGCTGCTCAGATTAAGAACCTTGGAGTTAGAGGAATAATTTCCCCTGAACAGTCCAATATGAGCTATATTTCTCAGGCAGTTAGGTTTTATTTGTTTGTTTGCTGAGGAAGATTCGCCCTGAGCTAACATCTGTTGCCAATCCTCCTCTTTGTTGCTTGAGGAAGATTAGCGGTGAGCTAACATCTCTGCCAATCTTCCTCTATTTTGTATGTGGGACATTGCCACAGCATGGCCAGTGAGTGGAGTAGGTCCGCACCTGGGATCTGAACCCATGAACCTGGCCTGCCAAGGCAAAGCAGAGAACGTTAACCATTCAGCCATGGGGCAGGGTCCTCAGGCAGTTAGTTTTTTACTGATTGCTTATGTTCTAACAGAGATAGCATAATAGTGAGGCTAAGCATGTGTGCTCTGAAGCCCAACTGCCTCCTATTTCCATTATGTTCTTTGGGCAAATTACTTAAGCATTTTCTCTTCCGTTTCCTCATCTGTAAAATGGAAATAATAAGAATACCTGCCTCAGAGGGTCGTGAAAATTGAGGCAATACATATAATACACCTAGTGTTTGGGAAATGATAATAAACCTTACCCTGATGAACATTAGCCATTATTCTTAGCACATTTGACATGATAGTTTCAAATGTAGGTTAGAATCTTCATTTCTGAGAGCCTCTGGGACAGGTTGACTGCCATGCTATTTGTTTTTTTCCAGCAGAAGTCCATTGTTAACCTCTTTGGAAATTGTTTTTAGCTAGAAAAGGAAGGAATATTCATGCAAACTGGTTCAGGTTCACAGGTGCAGAGTGATCAGGAAATTAGCCTTTGCTAAAAATAAATCAGCCTAATCATTTCTGTTTCCAGAAATAGAGTGGATTAGATAGCCAGAACAATTTTCCCATCCAGAACAACTGAAATACAGGATAAAGTATATTTTTAAAATCTTTAAAAATGTATCTCTGAGATGACATGGAAGTAAGAAATCCTCTCAGCTCCCAAATAAACTGAAACCACGAACTCTGGGATGTAAATGAATACCAACGTTGCTTCACGGTGGAAGTTTCTGCCAAATGCTGGAGCCTTGGGCTACTGCCTTGGAGATTCTGTGATGATGGGAGACTGGAGTTTAAGCCGTGGGCTTGACTAAGGTGGGGTACCTTATAGGAGATGCTTAAATAAAACTGGGGTCCTAAAAAAAGATTACACGTGTTTTATGGTGAACACAGAAAGAGAAACAAGAAAACTTGTCTGTCTCACCCCAGACAATGGCTTTGGCCTGGCACAAACTAACTCTCACTTGCATTTACAGTTCAAATTCATACCACATATGTGGTCCTAAATATCTAAGTCTGAAAATTTAAAGCATTCTCAGTTTGGTACTATCTGGCATGACCAGTGAATAAACATAAATATCTTCTGGAGGAATCCTGCTTCAACCCAGGCATCTCAGAGTTTCCACAGATAAATGCCTAAGAAAATGAGCAGCTCGTAGTCAAAAATCACAAAACACGCGAGGAAACAAAGCAAAATGGTTGAGAGAACCAGGAGAAAAACAAAAAAACAAACATATAGTAGAAATAGATCAGCAAGAGCTTCACATACTGGATTTATTGAACACCAAAAGTAAAATAACTATGCAAAATATGTTTCAAGATATGAGAGAGAAGCTTGAAAATTTGAGCAGAGACCAAGTAGACTTGAAAAAGAACCAACCAAATATAACTTCCAAAAATGAAAAATATAATAATTGAAATTAAAACTTCAATGGATGGAGTAACCAGAATATTAGATACTGTTAGAAACAACGAAGACGGATGCAATGGCATTATCACGGATATAAATTAGGGATGTAAGTTTAAAAATATGAAAAAAAAAGGCACACACACAAAAAGAGAGAGGACAAAGTGAGACGTTTCAGTCAGATATGGGGAGGGGATTTTGTTCTAACAGATAATGGCTAAGAACTTTCCAGAACTCTAATTGACACAGATTCAACAAATCTGAAGGAGGATAAATAAAAGGAAACACACTCCTAGACACATCAGATTAACTACAGAATAAAGAAAAAGAGATGATCTTAAAAGCAGCCAGAGAAGAAAGATGGATCCTCTACAAAAGAACAGCAATTAGTGTTATTACTGACTTCTTGTCCGCAATAACGGAAGCCAGAGGGCATAATGTGCTGAGAGAAAATAATTGTTAACAAAAATTCTATATTCAGCCAAAGGATTTTTAAAAAATGAGGGCAAAGTAAAGATATTTCAAATAAAAGAAATAAACAGATAATTTATCACTAGAAGTTCCCCACTAAATGAAATTCTACACAATATACCTCAGGTAGAAGAAAAATGGTCCAAGAGGGAAGATTTGAGCTAAAAAAAGGAACGATGAGCAAATGTGTTTTAAATATGTGGATAAATCTGAATAAACCTTAACTTAAATCTAAAGTAAACCTTAACTCGATGACATGATAGTAATGTCAAATTTTTAGGGGAAAAAAGCCTATTAGAAGTAAAATATCAGACAACATAAACATAGATTAGGTGGGAGGATAACTGGAATTAAAAAAAAATTTAAGGACCTTAAACTTTTCAGGAGGAGGTTAAAGATATTAGTTTTAGAATTATTAAAAATACATCTTAAAAATTTTAGGGTAACCACAAAAAGAAAAGATATGGAGAATATAACTTCCAAACTAATAGAAGCCAATGGAGGGGGAAAATGGTGAAATAAAAACAAAAAAACTTACTTGCTTTGCAAGAAATGGGGTGTGGCAGAACAGAAAAAGTGAGACAAATGGAAAACACAGAGTAGGATGGTAGAAATAAATTTAAATACATCAGTAATTACTATAAGTATAACAGGACTAAACTCCCCAGTTAAAAGACAAAAATTGATAGCCTGGGTAAAGAAATAAAATCTAGCATATGCTATTTACACGAGACATTTCAAACATCAGGATGTAGAAATATTGAAAGTTAAAGGAAGGAAAAAGACACAACAGGCAAATACTAGTCAAAAGAAAGCTGGAAAAACATGTTAGTATCAGAAAAAACCAGACTTTAAGGCAAACAGTTTTATGAGTGATAAAGAGGTCACCACACAATAAAATTCCCAAAAATATATAACAATTCTAGACTTGTAAAATTATGTATATCTCCTCAAAATACATAAAGTAAACAAATGATAGCACTACAAGGAAGATAGACAAATCCATTGTGCTAGTGGGAGATTTTAACACGTTTCTCTCAGCAGTTCGTAGACTACGCAGATAAAAATCAGTAAGGCTATAAAAGATGTGAAGAACACATTAATAAACTTGATAAAATGGGCATATAGAGAACGTTGCACTCAACAGATGGAGATTATTGCTTCTTTTTAAACACTTATGGAATTTTCTATGAATAAATTTGAAATGTAATTAAGTTAGAAATCAATGACAAAAAACATAATGAGAAAAAACCTTACATTTGGAAATGAAAAACATACTTTAAACAACTCATAGATCAAAGAAAATATCATCATAGTTTAAACAACTCATAGATCAAAGAAAATATCATAATGGAAATTTAAAAATATCTAGAACTGAATATGATGAAAATACTATGTTTTAAAACTTCTGGAATAGCTAAAGCAAACTAATAGAAGAGACATTCATTAATCTGAAAAACATTCAGCAAACCTCGCTATTAATAGCCAAAAGTTTAAGTTCACAAGGTAAGATAGAGATGTGTACTTTCCATATTACTATTCAACAATGTAGTGGAGGTCATTGGTAGGGTGGTAAAACAACAAAAAAAAATAAAAAGTATAAGAATTGGAAAGGAAGAAACAAAACTGACATTATTTGCAGATGCAGAAATTCCGAAATAATCTATATATGAATTATTAAAGTTAATAAGAGTTTAGTAAGATATCTGCATATACAACTAACATAAAAAATCAATTGCATTTCTATATACCAGAGGCAATTAGAAAAATGTAATTTTAAAAGATACTATTTACATTAGCAATAAAAATATGAATTGCTTACGAACACATTTATAAAAGAGGTGTAAGTTTCTATAGATAAAGCTCTAAAACTTTACCGAAAGTCTTTAAATTAGTCCTAAAACCATGCAGACATATGCCATATTTACCATATTTTTGGAAGACTTAATATTATAAAGATATAAATTTCTCCTTTTTGGCCTATAGATTTAGTGAAATTCCAGTGGAAGTTTTTTTTTTGGTGGAACGCGACAAGCAGATTCTTAAATTTATTGTTGTTATTGTTATGTGCTGTCAAGTTCTCCTGGCGACCCCAGGAATGAGTGATGTCCACAGTGTCCTGTCCTCAACAGCCCTTCTCAGCTCCTGCCTATGGCTTGTGCCTATGGCTTCCTTTATGAAGTCATCCATATCGTATTTCATCTTCCTCTTTTCCTGCTGTCTTCTACTTTTCCCAGCATTATTGTCTTTTCCAGAATCCTACCTTCTCATGACGTGCCCAAAGTAGGACAGCCTCAGTTTTGTCATTTTTGCCTCCGGTGATAGTTCAGGCTTCATCTGCTCTAGGACCCACTTGTTCGTCTTTCTGGCAGTCCAGGGTATCGGTAGAGCTCTCCTCAAACACCATATTGCAAATGAATCCATTTTTTATCTGTCATCCTTCTTCATGTCCAGCTTTCACACCCACACATGGTAATTGGGAATACAAGGGTGTGGATAGTCTTGGCCTTAGTCTCTAATGACACTTCCTTACACTTGATGATCTTTCCTAATTCTTTCATTGCTGCCCTTCCAAGTCTCCGTCTTCTCTTGATTTCTTGGCTGCAGTCTCCATTTCAACTGATGACTGAACCAAGGTAAACAAAATCTTTCACAATTTCAATGTCTTCTTTGTCTACGTTAAAGTTGTGTAGTTCTTCTGTGGTCATGATTTAAATTTACACAGGAGATCAAAAGGCCAAGGGTAGTCAAAACAATCCTGAAGAAGCAGCAAAAGGTGGTAGGACTGTCCCTACTACAGATCAAAACTTCTTATAAATCATTGCAAATTCAGCTGCGTTCAACTTAAGAACTTTTTTATGAGAAGATACATTTAAGAGAGTGAACAGATGATACAAATGGAGAGAGAAATTTGCAATATATAGCCACAAAGGACTTCCAGAATATATAACAACTCTTACGAAGCAATAAGAACAAAACAAATGACTCAATACAATAGTGGGCCAAAGACGTGAACAGGCATTTTACAGAAGAGGAATACACATACGACTCATAATCATATGAAAAGATGCCCAATCTCATTATTAACCAGGGAATTACAAATTAAAACTATAATGAGAAACCGCTTTAAACTAACAAATTAGCAAAAACAACAACAAAGTTGATAATTTATAGTCTTGCTGAGTGTGTACGAGGAACTCTTATTAACTGCTAGTGGGAATATAAATTGGTATGATCACTTTGAGAAATAAGACAGCGTTACCTAGTATTACCTAGTAAAGCTGTACATCCACACACTCTGTGACCCTGCAATTCCACTCCTATCTGAAGAAACTCTCAAGCACGTGTGCCAGGAGACAGATGCAAGGACATTCACAGCTGCGTTGTTCTTAATGGCTCTAAACTGGAAACAACCCAAGTGCCCATCTATAGTAGAATGAATACATAGATTGTGGTATATTTGATTCAATATATGAAGAAATATGATACAGCAGTGAAAATGAATGAACTATACACAGCTGCCCTCAATAACATGCAGGAATCTTAAAAACACAAAACTGAGCACAAGAAGCGAGTCACAGATGAAGTCATAACAGTATGGCTGCATTGATATGAACGTCAAAAAGAAAATTAATCCATATATTTTTAGAGGCACATTTACAGGTGACAAGAAAAGGCAAGAGAGAATCATTAGTGCCCATCAAGGGGTGAACGGATAAAGAAGATGTGGTATATATACACAATGGAATACTACTCAGCCGTAAGAAACAATGAAATCCAGCCATTTGTGACAACATGGATGGACATTGAGGGTATTGCGCTAAGCGAAATAAGTCAGAGGGAGAAGGTCAAATACGGTATGATCTCACTTATAAGTAGAAGATAAAAACAACAACAAACAAACACATAGAGACAGAAATTGGATTGGTGGTTACCGGAGGGGTAGAGGGGAGGGAGGAGGGCAAAAGGGATGATTAGGCACATGTATGTGGTGACTGACTGTGATTAGTATTTGGGTGGTGAACGTGATGTAATCTATGCAGAAATAGAAGTATAATGATGTTCACCTGAAATTTATACAATGTTCTAAACCAATGTCACCACAATAAAAAAAAAAATCAGGCTAGTAAGGTGGGCTCTGTTGGGGGGAAAGGAGGAGAAAGTGATCTGAATGAGGCACACGGGGATTTTAGGTTATGGTGAGATTCTATTTCTATTCCTGAATGGTGAATAAACTGGTATTCATGTTGTTATTAGTTTCCTAAACCGTACATAAGCTTTTAATACCCTTCTGTGTGTATGATACAGGTCACAATTAAAACAAAACAAAAAAAGCCATTGGGCAAATAAAACTGAAATTGTCAGCTGAACAAACATTGTGGGGACAACGTAATGGAGAACCCCAGGCTGAACGCGAAGCACTGAGTCTCCCACGAGGTGCTGCCTCCCGAGTCCATTTTACAGGCAAGTCCTCTCTGACACACCCTGACTCCTGCCTGATCCTCCTACCCTGGCAAGGAAAAGAGAGGGGCCTTTTCGTTCACTCTCTTTCCCTCTGTGTTAATGCGATTGCAAGTCTGGGTCAACTACTATGTCCAAGGTCACACAGCTACTGAAAGTTCCCAGTCCACTGTTCATTTCACCTATTACTATGCAGCATTTTGTTTTATCCTTCCCGGGAGGGCCTCGGAGAAGAGAAAATTAAAAGGCTACAGTAATTAGCCTCACATTGTAACACCCTTGACTCCAGGCTAGCTCCTTCAGCAGAGGAGGGAGAAGTGTAATTCTGCCCTCTCGGAGGGGTCTGAGATTCCAGCTGGAAAGCAGGAGAGGATTTCCCGAAGATTCTCACCGGTGTCCGGAGTCAATGTGGGTCACTGTTATTCCAGTGGTCTTTGAGCAGTAACTGTGGACCCAACAGAGGACAAAGCATTAGGTCTCATCTGTGGGATGTAGCTTGTGTGTGCAACTTGGAATAGACAGGACAGATTTCCAGGGTTATGCAATTGCTCATTCTATCCTGGAAAATTTACCTATTTCTTGATGTCAGCCTCTGACCTGCAGAGCAGAGCTACAGGTGAGCAGGTGAGAGATGCAGGGGAGCAGGTGAAAGCTGTAGGAGAGCAGGCAAGAGCTGCAGGGGAGCAGGTGAGAGCTGCAGGGGAGCAGGTGAGAGCTGCAGGGGAGCAGGTGAGAGCTGCAGGGGAGCAGGCAAGAGCTGCAGGGGAGCAAGTGAGAGCTGCAGGGGAGCAGGTGAGAGCTGCAGGGGAGCAGGTGAGAGCTGCAGGGGAGCAGGTAAGAGCTGCAGGGGAGCAGGTGAGAGCTGCAGGGGAGCAGGTGAGAGCTGCAGGGGAGCAGGTGAGAGCTGCAGGGGAGCAGGTAAGAGCTGCAGGGGAGCAGGTAAGAGCTGCAGGGGAGCAGGCAAGAGCTGCAGGGGAGCAAGTGAGAGCTGCAGGGGAGCAGGTAAGAGCTGCAGGGGAGCAGGTAAGAGCTGCAGGGGAGCAGGCGAGAGCTGCAGGGGAGCAGGTGAGAGCTGCAGGGGAGCAGGTAAGAGCTGCAGGGGAGCAGGTGAGAGCTGCAGGGGAGCAGGTGAGAGCTGCAGGGGAGCAGGTGAGAGCTGCAGGGGAGCAGGTAAGAGCTGCAGGGGAGCAGGTGAGAGCTGCAGGGGAGCAGGTAAGAGCTGCAGGGGAGCAGGTGAGAGCTGCAGGGGAGCAGGTGAGAGCTGCAGGGGAGCAGGCGAGAGCTGCAGGGGAGCAGGTGAGAGCTGCAGGGGAGCAGGTGAGAGCTGCAGGGGAGCAGGTAAGAGCTGCAGGGGAGCAGGTATGCATCTGGAGGCTCCTTCCACTGCCCAAGACTCTACGCTCCTGTCTTTGCAGCTATTTTAGGGAAACCATTTTGTAAGCCATTCTAAACAATAGTCCCTTTCTGTTCAAACATGTATAAAGTAGTGAAAAGTATAAAATGTAACCCCCCCTGGGCCTTGGATGCTCCTGGGGGTTAGCAGGCTGGTTAATGATGAAGCTTCAGAACAGTAAGTCCTTTGTTGCCTTTATGGGGAGGTGGGGGGGTAGGATTACCCTTCCTTAACTGTTCTTCTGGTGATCCATATCCAACCAAAAATTGTTTCTGCTCTTTCTTGGTCGATATCAAGATGCTCACTTGAGAACTTGACAATGACTCAAAGATAGGGAAGGTGGGAAGAGAAAGTTGTACAGCACCTACATTGTCTCTCCACAAAACCTTGCAGAGGTTTGCTCGGGCCCTGTTGGATTCCTGACCTGAGGGCGGCCATCCCGGACATGCCCTCAGTGCAGGCACAACCCTGGGGAACCTGGTCCTCCCGCTGCACTTGCCTTGAATGTTACTCCTCTTATTCCAGGTTTTCCTGTCTGCTATCAGCCAGAGAAGGTGTCCTCACAGCCCTAATAAAAACTAACCGACATTAGAGGAGCGCCTGGGCTTTGGAGAAGACCTATACTGTTCAACCTCAAATGACAAAGGGACAATCGTACATGTAAAAATGGTTGAGAGTAGGGCTGGCCCGGTGGCACAGTGGTTAAGTGCGCGTGCTCCGCTGTGGCGGCCCAGGGTTCTCTGGTTTGGATCCTGGGCATACACCGATGCACTGCTTGTCAAGCCATGCTGTGGCAGTGTCCCATATAAAGTAGAGGAAGATGGGCATGGATGTTAGCCCAGGGCCAGTCTTCCTCGACTAAAAGAGGAGGATTGGCAGATGTTAGCACAGGGCCGATCCTCCTCACAAAAAAACAAAAAAATGGTTGAGAGTAAATTTTTTGTTTATCACAATAAAAAGAATTGAAAAAAAATGACAAAGGAAACTTTGTCCTCATATAAAGATGCCTGATACACTGAATTTAATAAATGAAATTATTTTTGGTACATGAAAATCATGTGACTTTAAAATGCTTAAACACTTCCCTTGGAGTTTTTCTTGTATATGTTTGAAGAGACTCCTTTGGGGGTCAGGGAGGCACTGCAGCATCGTGGGGAAGGTTTTGGGCCCCAAAGGTTTGGAGTCAGACAGACCTGCCTCAGTTCCGATCCTGTTTCTACCACCGCAAGTCTCTTTCCTCTCTTTCCTGTCAGGTGGGGCTGGCAACCTTAACTCACAGGGTGCTTCTGAGTTAAATGAGATAATGCACGTGGAGTATGTCTGGTGTTAGTAAGTCCATGCATAATATTCCCTAGCTGATGCTCATAGTTACAGCAGTTTCTAGGTTTGATTGGATGTTCAAAAGCACCTCAAAAGGCCTCCTGTGGAATGCAGACTATAGCAAATGAATCTAAACATTATTACAACGTGTGATTGTCAGTTTTATGTATCAGTTTGGCTGGGCTATAGTCCCTAGTTATTCAAACAAACACTAATCTAGATGTGGTTGTGAAGATATTCAGTAGATGTGATTCAAGTCCATAATCAGTTTACTTTAAATAAAGAAGATTATCCTAGATAACCTGGGTGGGCATGATTCAATCAGTTGAAAGGTCTTAGAGCTGAGCTGAGGCTTCCCTGGAGCAGAAGAAATTCTGCTTGCGGACAGCAGCTCCTTGCAAGTTTCCAGCCTGCCCTTCCTGATGGCCTGCCCTATGGATTTCAGACGAGCCTAGTTATGTGTTGAATTGTGACCCCCAAAAGATGTTGGTGTCCTAACCCCCGTTACCTGTTAATGACCTTTTTTGGAAATAGGATCTTTGTCAATGGTCAAGTTAAGATGAGGTCATTGACCCTAGTGCGATATGACTGTGTCCTTATGAAGGGGGATATTTGGACACAGAGAAAAATATGCATAGAAGGAAGATGATGTGCAGACTCAGGGAGAAGATAGTTACCTACAAGTGAAGGAACACCATATTTACACACATCTCCACATCCTACTGTGACCGTTTCTCTGGTAGAACCCTGACTGATGCACAGTACCAAAGAGGTACCACTCTGGATGGTACCCTGGATTTGATCTTGGAACAGAAAGAGGATATTGGTGGAAAACTGGTGAAAGCCAAATAAAGCCTAGGGTTTAGTTAATAGTAATGTGCCCATGTTCGTTTCTTAGTTTTGCCAAATGTACTCTGGTTAGATAAGATGTTAACAATGGGGAAGTTGGGTAATGGGATATGGGAACTCATTGGACTATCTTTGCAACTTTTCTGTAAATTAAAAATTATTCCAAAATAAAATGTTTCTTTTGAAAAAGGCAATCTGGATCGAACACTTACCAGCTGTGTGACCTCAGGAAAGTTAATTAATCTTTGGTGCCTCAATCCTGTCTTTTGTAAAATGGGGATTAGTAATAAAATATGCCTATAGGGTTGTTGTAAGGATTAAATGAGTTAAAACACAAAAACTGGCACAAGGTTAGTGCTCAATGAATGTTGGCTCTAATTATAATATTTTTGTTTTCTTTTATATACAACTTATTCTCTGTGGCTACTTGCTCAGCGTGTGATAATCCACCCCATAGACCAGTGTTCTCCGAAGTGGGCTGTAGTTGGGATTGCACAAGAAGAAAAAGTAGAACATCTATTTACATACTGTATTTTTTTCCTCTTTTTACGTTTTCTATTTTCATGTATGTACTGTAATGCATGTATACATATTTTTTTTTGCTGAGGAAGATTTGCTCTGAGCTAATATCCGTGCCAATCTTCTTCTATTTTTTAGGATGTGGGCTGCCAGCACAGCATGGGCACTAACAAAGTGGTGTAAGTCTGCACCTGGGAACTGAACCCGGGCCGCTGAAGCCGAGTGCACTGAACTGGCTGTCATAATGCATATCTTAATCTAGTATATCAGAATATAATTTATAGATACATATATAAGAGAGAAGGGTGCATGCCACCTTTTTTATTGATAGATGAAATGATCAAAAAGACATGGGGACCAGTGCTGTGCTCCGGAGGCAGGCAGAGCACGCGCTTGTGTCCTTGTGACCTTCTTTGGGCTGAGACACAGCCACTTAGGCGAACTAATTTTGCATTAAGTCCTAACGCCTAAGCCATTTAAATCTGCATGAAAATAATGTTTTAGTCCAGAAAGCGGAAAATGTTGAGGCTGATTCAATATATATTTACTACCTAGTGTTCCTTCAGCTTGGATTATTTCAATTTGTTCTGTTACTGGACAAAATTCTCTCCACTTACTTTTGAGAATATAAATTTTCCCTCTGGCTTCCACCAGACCTTATTTATTACTTTACAATAACCTCTTCAAGTTATTTCTGGCATAGTAAGTTTATGTGTCTAAAGTTTTTTGGATCTAGATGATGATACTTGTTGCAAGACAGAATGGTATTTTTTAAGGCATAGAACAACATAACTGACATTCATTTTAAGTTTTGTATGCATTCATTTATTCACAATCATTTATTCAAATGCTGATTTAATTTTTTTTGAAAAAAGCCCAAGGTCTTAAAGACAGTTAGACGGATTTAAATCCTACTGGTTTGCAGAACATAGGTTCAAATCCTTCCATTAACCAGTTTTGTGTCCTTAGACAATTTCGTTTTTTGAACTCCTTTACATCCATGTCCTCATTGGACAGATAAAATGTTTACCTTGCAGAGTTGTATAAGGAATAACAATATTTATGTGAAGTACGTGCAGTGTCTGGGGTATGGTAGGTCCCTAACAAATAGAGGATTTTACTATTATTGTTGTTACTTTATTGTTATTGTGCAAACTACTAGGATAGACCTAGGAAAACCAAGATGGATAAGAGATGGTCCTTACCTGTAAGGAACACACACACACATACACATGTAAAGCAACACTCTCTTGGCCTCCCTCTCCCAAGCCCTAGTCCCATTCTCCTAAGGCAACCTTTTTTAGCTGTTTCTCCTTTTCATTTTTCTGTGGTTTATTCCATAATTCAAAATAATCAGCTCGTGTTGCTTTTTCCTAATTTCCTCAGCTTTAGAACATCCTTTTGACTCCTTGTTATGATAATAACAAGGTGAGGATTTAGGTCACATGGCCCTGTACTCCTCCTGCCTCTTCTTCTCCTCATGTTTGATAGTTATATTATTTTCTAAAGGTTCCTCGATCGCTGATATTTTTAACTTTAAATACTATGCTTAAACCTTTATTTCTTGTTCTATCAGCTGCAGTCAGTGCTGTACTCTCTCTATGAAAGATAAGGTTATCACTCTTTCTCTTTCATCTCTTAACTTCTGTAAGAAGCAGCCCAATTCTTTAAAATCCAATTTGATGAATAACAAATTTGCTGAATTAGCATTTCCTATTGATGCGATTGCTTTGGAGTCCTCCTCAGGAACTTCATTCTTATGGAGGATGCAAGCAACTCATGGAATTAGTCCAGAGCCCCTTCGCCAGCGACACTGTTGCTTTCACGTTGTCAACATTCATAAGATTTGCATTCAGTTCTGCAGCTGTAGCAAAGGCTTCTCTGCTTTCTCTCTGACCGATTTAAAAAGCTGTAACCCACAAAGAAGGCATTTGTGTTATTATGAGCAGTTAATTATTGCCCACTACAGGGAGGGACAATATGCTAAGATTACAAGTCTCTGTCTACGGGTCTGATATCAGGACTATGGGCTACTTGAAAGGGAGGAGGCACAGCAACATCAAGGTCAAAGGGTTTTTCTTCTCTTTCACTCTATCAGTTGCTTAAAATCATTTCACATTTTACTTTGCTTTGTATTTGGATTACTACCTTCTTGTATAGCCTTTGGCCACTCTCATCTTTTATCTTTCTTCCTCCCTTCCTCCCTTCTTTCTTTCCTTTCTGACAAAAAGAAGAATGTGTCTTTACCACAGCCTCAAGTTTACTAAGTCTTTCAGACGTAGCAACTCTTGCAGAGTCCCTGTCTTTCTCTTGGTCTTATGTTCTCCTACCTGAGTTTGGACCTGTTGCTCTCTTCTGTATAGCTGTCCTTCTAGATTTATCTATATAGTCGTGAGCCGCTTAATGACGGGACGCGTTCTGAAAAATGCATCATTAGGCGATTTTGTCGTTGTGTGAACATCATAGAGCGTACTTACACAAACCTAGATGGTATAGCCTACCGCACACCTAGGCTACAAGACACTAATCTTATGGGACCTCTGTCATATGTGCTGTCCGCCATTGATGGAAACATCATTATGTGGTGCATGACTGTACAACCTTCTGAGGTTGGATCCACTGTTTCTTGGATCCCATGTCTTTTTCTTTCGGGGTTGTTTTCCTTCATTGTTAATGATGTGCATCGCTAAGTAACTTCTTAAGAAAGTCAGAAGCAGTTTTTTGAGGCATTGTTTGTCTGAAAATGTCTTTATTTAGATCAATTACATTTGATTGATAGCTTGGCTGGGTATACAATTCTATCTTCAAAAATCATTTTCCCTTCAGTTTCTTCTGACATCCAGTATTGCTTATGAGAAGTCCCATGTCAGCATGTTTCCTATCTTTTGTAGGTAGTTACACTGCCCCCACTCATCACTGTGGAGGCTTTTTTTATTTCCTTATTCTTGATATCATGTGTCTGTGGATCTTTCAGAAATTTTATGTGTTGGGCAAAAGTCATTCTCTGCTGACTTATAAGTTTAATTTGGGGGGAAATTTTTTCTATTATTTTTAATAGGTTGCTTCTCTTCATTTTCCTCACTTTTTTGTAACACCTATTAATTGGATAATGGCCTCCTAGATTGATAGATACTCTATTTCTGTCTCATCTTTTTTGTCGTATTTCTTATCCATTTGTGTTTTAGCTTTCTATTGTAAAAGACTTACTTATACTTTATCTTTAGCACTGCTATTAAATTTTTAATCTATCTTTTTAAAATTTCAAACCTTCTTGTTTTTTGATTCTTCCTAAAGTGTAGCATAACTTATACATATATATGTAATTACAACAACATAAGACAAAACTGAGTTTATATACATAAAGTTTATGTGTAATATATATAATATATTTTCATATTTCCCTTTAGATATTAGATGGTTTTGTCTTATGTTATTGTTAGCTTTCTTGCTTGCTTGTGGTTTGATACTTCTGTTCCTTGAATTATCTGTTTCCTCAAATCAAGTTTTCTTTTAGTTTTATGTTTTTCATGCTGTTCGTTTTCTTATAGGCATTTCTGTCAATTCTTTAAGCTTTCTGATGTGCTTCTAGTACAATCTCTTTCTGCTTGATTTCATGAGTCTGATTTAGTTCTGGGCAAGGAAGAGCTCTGATTATTATTGTCTCATATTTATCCCACTTCATGAGGTGATTATGTTGAGGGGTGACCTGAATGGTTTTAAAGTAACTGCAAGGCTGCTCTCAAAGTTATTCTTAATGCCAACATATAAAACCTTACATGTTCAGATTAGATGGAAGAAAGCCTAGCCTGAATTAATCGGAGATCTTTTAAAATATTGTTTTATTATTTTCAGTTTTTATGAGGAACTTTACCTGAGCCAGTAAAATGTTGCAAGAAAAGCCCACCGGAGATTGAATAGATAAGAATGTGTTCTATTTACATGATGCCTCTAACACACTTGAACGGTCTCTAATGTTTTATGTGGGACAAACAAGAATTCCATAGTTTTACAACATTTCCTTTCATTACTGAATAAGCATGCATCTCTGATATGAAGATAGAAACTTAATCTCTAGCACAAAATCTTAATTGGAATTAAATTTAGTGAGAATAAATGTTGTCATGAATCTTGTATTCCCAATGAGAAAGCATAAGATGGTCCATTTTTATACTCACGTATATATGACATAGACAGCTTAATATTCAGTAGAGACATATCAAATGACAATAATAACACTCTTATTAGATCATTGCCAGATTCAAAAGGGAAATAATATTATATAAATCTATTTTAAATTAAAACCAGCAGAAAGATGTACTGAATTAGATTTCATTTTGGAATTACTTTACCAGAGTCAACGCTTCACATAATTTCTTCAGGAAAAAACAATTTGGTCTGAGAACACTTACAAGTCTCTGAAACATTTGCCCTGGTACCTGACTCTAAGTTTATTATAATTTCAGAAGTTCTCACAGATTGTGACGTATCTTCGTTAATATGAGCAAACAGCCTCTGGGTATTTAGGATCAAAGTGAAAGAGAAGCACACGAGCTCTCTGAACATGCGCTCAGCAGTCCTTGAGGTCAGAGACGTACAGGGACTCTCGGTCCAGTGCCTGTAGGATTTCAATAGATTTCCCTCGTGCTGGAGGAAGAGACTAAGGCTCCCAGGCAGTAAGTCCACTGCTGAAGGACTTGCTGTTATCTTAGGCTATTGCAGAGGTCTCAAGTGACCACATTAAGTCATCTGCCCAGAGCCCTACAGCTGGGGAGCAGCATTGTGGGAATCAAATGTCTACACCACACCCGCAGGTGGAAACATAGTGTATTCGGATGTGGCCATGGGGTCTGTGCAATTGAGGGAAGGGATGGTGCTAACAGGGCAATGGGACCCTAAAGAGGTTTGACGGAGATCTAGAGAGCAATCCTTTTCTCATTTTTCCCCAGGCCAGACCACATCTGCCTCTGGTTTGTTTCTCACGGTTGCAGAGCGGTACCTCCCGCGCAGCTCCCTTGGGGATGCCTTCTCGGTAAATGATTAGATGAGGTGTGTTGACGTTTTCCTGAACCATGTCGCCTCTCCAATCATTAACGTGGCCCTTTCTCTCCTCTCTTGTCACCCAATCTTCTCCCCTTTGAAGCCAGTTGTGAAAGAGATAAAGTCCTAAGAATTATATCCCAACTCTAGGTCTTTCCCAGAACACGTCAGAGTTGATCTATTTGCAAGGCAACCACCCTCCTGCCCTGTCTGCATCTAGTCCATCCTCACCAGCCTCCTGCCCCACCTCCCACCTCTGACCCGGTCACTTCCCTGCTCAAATCCTTCGCAGCTCCCCAAAGAACGAGGTTTGGTTTCTTGCTCTGGAAGCCCCAGGTTACCACCATCTGCCCTTCCAGATGTAGCTCTTGCGCCCTCCACGGCCACTCAAATAGAAAGCTTCCAGCGCCCTCCACACTGTTTTCTCGTGTTGGGACTTTGCTCTTGCTCCCAGCTGGGATGCCCTGGCTTGCCCGTCGCTGCATATCTAAATTCTACTCATTTTCAAGTCCAGATGGAAAGCCAACATCTCCCCCCAGCCTCCCTGGTCTGACAGATGTGGCTCTCCCTAATAATACTAAGGCTCAGGGAGGTGAGCCAAGCACGCTTGAAGAGCTTTACGTGGGGGACCTCATTTCATCCTCACAACCTTTGAGGGAGGGACTAGTCTCAGGTGAGAAAACTGAGGCTTACAGGGGTTAACTTGCCTATGGATCTCGACCAATGAGTGCTGGAATGGGGAAGGGAACGCAGGTGAGCCTGAACTCAGAGCCTGGCTTTCCACCATTCTGGGATGCTCCAAGGCCCTTAGTTATTTATGTAACTGGTGTCTCTCCCACTGTCAAAGGCTCTGATGTCCTGGTGAGTGGGATAATGTCCAGTTCACCTTTGTTTTCCCGGCTAATTCTAGTAGGACTAGGTGCTGAATAAAAGTATGAGGAAAAGGCGGGGTTCTTCTATATGTGGCCTGCTGGGTTGTGGGATTTGTTCCCTCGCTCCTTCCCAGGTGCCCCGAGTTCTTCCCATTCCTCACCACTCCATGCTGTCCACTCTCCCCACCCCCTAGCTTCCTCTGTCTGCCCAGCTGCCATGGGGGAGACCCTATAGCCCTCCTCCCACTTCTCCACTTCCACCTAAGCTGGTGTGATCTCCTTCCCACCTCCACGTGTCTTCCCTTTTCTAGGCTCCCCTGGGGCTGGAATATTCATCTTCCCCTCTTGTGGCACTATGACTTTGTCATATCCTGACTGGAAATAAAGCCCAGCCTTGGCGCCTTAGCTGAATACAACCAGCCCCTCTGAGTGCCACTTCTTAGATGTCTCCAGCACTCACAATCGGAACTGTGTCTAGGCACTAAATTATGAGCTGCCAGATAATTGATCCATCCCTCCATTAACACATATTTATCAAGGTCTTATTATGTGTGGGGTCCTGACGAGGCTGCAATGAGCAGAGAGTAATTGTCCCTGTCTGAACGGGCCCTTACTGTCTAGCGTAATGTGCTGTAATTGGTTTGTGGAAGTCATCTTGTCTCCTCACCTAGACTGTTAATGCCTCACTGGCAGGAACCTTATTTTCTGGTCCTTTTGTGGCCTCCACACAGCTTAATACAGTGTTGGGCACAACATAGAAACAGTAGCAATGGATAATGTGTAGTGAGCTATAAAACATTTATAGTTTAAGAAGTATTTTTCACATACGTGATCACATTTTTAAATTGAATCATTAGTCCCATGGATTCAGGGGGGCAAACCCCAAGAATGTGGGTTCTGAGTAGTTTAATTATTTTATAATTTTTAAAATCTGTATTTAGTAAATATTGTTCAGCATTTATTAAATAAGGATAGGGGAAACTACCTTCCCAGTTTTTCTGTTCAGAGCAAGAAATTTATATGCACTGAATCTTATATAACAGTAGAAACTGTTAACTTTTATAGAACATGTGTGTGTTTAAAAAGAATAATATGGAAGGGCTTGGAATGAAAACCCCTGTGCCCACTCTTCCTCACCCTCTGTTCTGCTTCCCAGAGACAATCAATTTTACCTTTCTGTTTTTGTCTCCTCCTCGTGTGAGAGAAATGTGAAATTGCAGGCAGAGGGCAGATGGCAGTAGATTACAAATGGGTCCACAAATTCCTCCTATTTTGTAATGTTCACTCCTTTGCAACCTGACTTTGCAGCTCCTTCCATCAAGAGGCAGAGTCTGTTCCCCAACCCCTTGAATCTGGGCTGGCCCTGGGACTTCCTGTGTCCAGTACAAAGGGCAGAAGTGATATTTTGCAAAATCTGAGGCTAGGCCTCGATGGCCCTTGCAGCTTCTGCTTTTGACCTTTTGGAATGTTGTCCTGCGACTGTCATTTAAGGAAGCTGGTCTAGCCTACAGAAGGGTGAGAGGCCACATGGAGGAGAACTGAAGTACCCCAGTCGACAGCCAACATTGACAGCCAGATGTGCAAGCAAGTAAGGCCACCTGGACCTGTCCATCCCAGCCATCTCTCTGGGGAAGTGCAGCCCAAGGGTGAGCCCAAGCAAAATCAATGGAGGAACTGCCCAGCAAATCCACAGACTTGACAAATAACAACTGGTTGTTGTTTGAGTATACTTAGTTTCTTTATTTTTGGCATTGTCCATTAACTTCTTGCTATGACAAATGAGGACTTAGTTTATTACTTCACCCCCTTCTGCCACACACCCTCATTTTGTAATTTTATCATTAATCTTGGTTTCCCTATGCATCACCTTTGCAACCTCAAAATAATTAAGCCTTCATTTCTTGTTCCATGAATAACAATATCTATTGACTCCCTACTTTTTAAGATGAAAATATTATTGCTCCCTCCCTTCCTTCCACCTGTATCATCCCCTTTCACCTCTCAGTTTCTTTAGGCTCTACCTTTTCTTTCCATTTCAAAAAACTTTTAATTGAAGTATAATTATACTCAAAAAAGTGCAGAAATCATAAGGGTAAAGTTTGATAAATTTTCAGCAAGTGAACACACTTCTGTAGCTAGCACCTAGATCTAGAAACCGCACTTTATCACCACCCAGAAGTCCCTTTGTGCTCCCTTCCTCTCACTACTTTCTGCCAAACGTAACCAATATCCTGACTTCTAACAGTACAGGTAAGTTCAGCCTGCTTTTGAATTTTATATAAATGTCACTATTCCGTATCTCCTCCTTTGTATTGGGCTTCTTTTGTTCAACATTATGTTTGTGAGATTTATCTCTATTGTTGATGTACTAATATTTCATTTCTTCTTGTCTCTGTATGGTATTTTATTGTATGAAAATACCACATTTTATATTTCCGGTCTAATGTTGATGGACACTTATGATCTGTCCAATATTTGGACATTTGGAATAGTACTGTAATAAACATTATTACACATATTTTTTAATGAACTTATGTCTACATTTCTGTTGGATATACACCTCGAAGTGGGAGCACTAGGTCATAGTGTACATATATGTTCAGCTCTACTACTGGTACTGATAGTGCCAAACAGTTTTCCAAAGCAGTTGTACTAATTTGCAGCCCTACCAGCAATGTAGGAGAGTTTCTCTTGCCCCACATCTTTGCCATCACTTTGTATCATCTGATTTTTTGTTACAGCCATTCTGATGGGTGGGTAGTGGTGTAATTTTTTTTTTAATTTGCATTTCCTTGGTGGTTTGAATTTTTTGTTGCTACTATAATGGAGTCATTTAAAATTTCTCATATTCTATTTGTTTATTCTGATATATAAAAAGAGCAGTGTTTTATATATGTTGACCTTGGATCCAACGACCTTGCCAAATTTACTTAATAATTCTGAAATTACCTTTTGATGTTTTTAGATTTTTGTGTACATAGCCATATCATCTGTGAATAAAGCAGTATTATTTTTTTCTTCCCAATCCTTGTGATTTCTTTTCTTGCCTTGTTGCATTGGATAGAACTAGTACAATGATAAATGACAGTGAAGATAGAATGCATCCTTGTTTCATTTCCTATCTTTAGGGGAAATGCTTTCAATATTTCACCATGAAGTAAGGTGTTTACTGTAGATTTTTATATGGATACTTTTTATCAGGTTAAGGAAGTTTACCTCTATTCTTAATTTGCTAAGAGTAATTATCAAATGCCTTTTCTGTAGCTGTTGAGATGACCATATGTTCTACCCCGCTTTTTGTTGTTAATGTGGTGAGTTACATGAACTGGTTCTCAAATATTAAGAATCCTTGAATTGCTTGAATCCTTGAATCCATCCTTGAATTGCTAAAATAATCCGTACTTGATTGTGATGTATGATCCTTTTATATATCACTGGATTTTATTTGTTAATATTTTGTTTAAAATTTATGTCTCTGGTTCATGAAGGAGAGTGGCTTGTGAGAATCCTGAGAGCCTAAATTTGGTTACTTTCGTCCGGAGAGACTGGTCATTTGTTTCTTGTCCTGGTAAAACCCGGGACCTAGGAGTGCTACCAAGAATACTTCATCCCCATTTGAGTCCTATCTTAATGGACGAATCTCAGATTTGTCTCATTTACTTTACCTTGGGCCAAAGGGTTAGTCTCCAGATAGCAGAGCTGTTATCAACATTTGCCTCTGGAGCCATCTTGCCTTTTGTGTTATTACAATCTCTTCTCTTCTGATTGTAGTGGGTCAATTTATATATTCAAGATGAATAAGCAAAGGAATAAGAATACTAAAACTAGAAACCGTGTGAGCCCGTCCACAGTTTTTCACATTTTGACTGTGCTTGTGCTTGAGCCAAACATCAGATTAAAAAAAAAAAAGCCACCCTGCTGAACATACTGTCTCACAGAAGGCTACACAACACACACACGCACACGCACGTGCATGCATGCACAGACACAAACACACACATACATCCTTCAACTTTTCTCTCTTTCCTTGATTTATCCATATAACCTACAAGTATGTACCCCAAGCTCACATATTCTTTTTAACATAAATATTTAAGACAGCATTCCAAACACAAGTAAACATTCTGGCTATACGAATCCAAGTTGTGAACGAAAAAAGAAAGCCTTAAAGTATTGAGGGGGAAGCTCAGAATTATAATTTTAAAAGAAACGAGTGAACATGTGATATCCAAGAAACAAAGGAGTCCACGTTGCATTCCGTCAGAGACAACACTGTGAAAACGATACAGGAAAGGAGAGATGGACACATCCCAGTTATGGTCTGTGCTAATTGGGGCTGGGAAGCGTTTGCAAGGGATTGGAGCAGACGACTATGCTGCTCAGAGCAGCAGGATGACCTCTGTGTCTGGCCGCATGTGGATCTGTGTGTACCACTTCTTCACGAAAGAAGGAAACTAGGAGACAACAAAGGTAGGGTTTCTATTCTAAGCTGGAGCAAAAGAAAGAAAAACAGACAATGAGCCATGAACCTCCAGCTCTGGTGGCACATTTCAGCATAAGATTGAGGTTGTCCATCCGTCTACCTCTTCTGCGTGACTCAGAAGCTACAACAGTTCACCACAGCAAGCAAACTTACATGTTTTGTCTATGATTATTGACATATTTATTTATTAGAAAATGAAGATGGCAGTAGCATTTTGTATGTATTTATTTACTTTTATTATTATATTTCAGTAAATTTGTTATGAGACTGTATAGGTTTGGAGTATTTTCCCTAATCCCAGCTTTCCTGTATGTCCTGTTCATTTTATGACACAAAATTCCATAGTGTGGTGGTTTCACAAACACGTCTGTGGCATGAAGGATGAAGTTACGTTATACTGGTCGCTGCTCCCTCCTTTGGGTCTGGCTTGCTCATCTTCTTTCTTTCTCAGCTCCTCTTTCTCCCTTTTTCTCTCCCTCCCCTCCTCCTCTATTCCTTTATTTTTTAACTTTTCGTTTTTAGAGACTTCCCTCACTTTCTTGTGATCTCAGCAATGCATTGAAAGTAGTGTGTGTTGTAATTTGTGCAGGACTTAGCTTTTAGCAGCAAGATGCTTCGGAATAGTCAACCCACTATGCTCCCAGAAGTGAAAATCTGTGTCCGCTCTTCATCTTGCATCAATGTGTTGAAATCTCTCATCCATCTATGGCCCCTTCTGATTCTCTTCATTCTTGTTGACTTGGTCCTTTTTTATTTTTCTAGTTTCATCTTAATGTAGTCTCTTGGGAAAGAGGAGACAAATGTGTGTGTGTTCATGCATTATTCTGAGCTACAAACCAGAGCCGTTTTTTTCAAACTTAAGATTTAAATATGCTCTGCTTTGTTCTTCAATGGTTTTAATTGTACAAGAAAAAGACAAATTAAAAATAAATAGAAGTCAACCTAAGTTCTAAGGAAAAAAAAATTGCCATTTAGTTGGTAAACTTCAAAGTGATGGAAAAATATTTAACACTTCCAGAAAGTAATTTCCAAAGATTTTCTAAGCCTTTTTCAAGAGTAAGTCTAACCTGTTGTACATAGGGGGTCATTATTTACATATTTATTTAAAATATTTTATTTGTTTGAATACATGATGTAATAAGGTAACACTTTACCTTGGAATGATCTTTGGGTTTTTGTAATATTAATTACGCTCATTCGCTGAGGCTATGGGTTACTCACATGGCCATAGTTATAAAGCCTTCTTCAAAATAAGTCTAAAGTTTGCTTTTTTCTGATTTTAATGTCTGACAAGTCTATGTTTTGAGTAGTGTACTTTTCAGTTGATAATAATACCTGCATTCATTTGACAGGGATATTTAGAAATATACTTTAAAAAAATATTCATGAAAATAGGATTCTCCACTAGCAGTATTTGTATAATTCAATACTGGTAGGAAAATAGTGGTTGAATGAATCTCTAGGATAAATATGCTAGTTTCTTTCTGCACATATACCTCAGCAGGAACGTTGTTATTGTTTTAGCCAGGGGGCATCCAGGCCCCTTCCTTACAGTGGCCCAAATTACTTTCAGAGCAATGGCTCTCCTAAATATGTGCAGAGAGGTGACAAATTAATGGCACGCTCTTCCTTTCAGAATCTAAAGGCTCTGTCATATTCTTCAAGGCCAAACCCTGATAGCAGACAACAAGGCTACGGCTTATGCTTAGCTAGTAAGTCTCTCTCTCTCCCTGTCTCTCTCTGTCTCTCCCTGTCTCTCTCTCTCTCTCTCTCATACACACACACACACACACACACACACACATACAGAGTTGGGACTTTGAATTTGGACTGGAGTGTCACAAGGATGAGATAAATGATTGGAATCATCTAGTTAATCAATGATCTACCAAGGCCTTTGAGCTGTTCCTGCCACTAAAATCTTTGAAGATGTCTATTTCTGCCTCTTCCCCACTTGGCTTCTTCAGTCTCCTTTTCAGTCAAGTGAGCTTCCTTCCCATACATTCTCTTTCTGCCTAAACTACTTAGTTATTTTTCGCTGTTTGCTAACAAATCACCTTAATGTGATTCACCTTGTGACACAATATAATTGAAGGTCACAGGCCACCAAGCAATGTTATAGTAAATGATGTCAGTAATGTTGGTCAGACCTGCTTAGCTCCCCAAGCTGGGTCTATAGTATCAAGCAGACAGGCAGACTGTCTTCACCCCTGCTAGTGGTCAGAACCACAAAAGGAAGTATCTGACACAGCAGGATCAAACATGACTCCACTCTGATTTCTTTTTCAAACTTGGAATAGGAATCAGATTTTGCACAGGAAACTTCTCAGAAACAGAAGGAATGACATTGATACAGCCATTGATTCCCTTCAGCCAGCCTAAACAGAGTAGAGAGGCTGGACTCCTTTGGTAAAACTGTTTCTACTTTCCTACATTCTCTGTTACCTCTTTAAATTTTAAAATAATTTTGATTATGAGACATTTCAATATATAGAAAATAATATAATAAAATCCATGTACCAAAGCACTACACAGGACTAGGATCAGGAACCTGTAACAAAAAAAATGAAAAAAGGGGCTTTAAAAAGTTTATTTTGTGGGCTGGCCCTGTGGCCTAGTGGTTAAGATCAGTGCGTTCCGTTTTGGCGGTGTGGATTCGCGGGTTTGGTTCTTGGACGTGGACCTATACCACTTGGCGGCAGCCATGCTGTGGTGGTGACCCACATATAAAATAGAGGAAGATTGGCAACAGATGTTAGCTCAGGATGAATCTTTCTCAGCAAAAAAAAAAAAAAAGTTTATTTTTCTGCCATGACAAGAAGTTTGGAGGTAGGCAGTCCAAGCCAATGTAGTACATTAGAGATGCCCACGAGGACCAGACTTCTCTCTTGCTTCTTCTCTACCCTCAGCACCACCTTAAGTGGCTTCTATCCTCATGATCTGAAGATGGCTGCTGCCACTGTCACCTTTTCTTTGCTAGGCAGAAAGAAGACAGAAAAAGGCCTTCTTCAAACCCAGAACCTTGTTGTTTTTGATTTATTGCATAAAGAAGCCCTTCCCTGGGACTTTTGCCTACCTCTCTTTAGCCAGAACTGTGTCATATGGCCATTCTAGGCTACAAGGGACTTTGGAAAGGTGATATTACCAACCTCATCAAAATCAGCATTCCAGTAATAGGAAAGAGAGAATGGATATCGGGCAAGCAACCCACCAATGTCTGCTGCCACCTACTACCAGGATTTAACAGGTGTTAATATTTTGTAAATTTCCTTCAGATCTTTTGTTTTCTTTTAAAGATATAAAACATTACAAATAAAGCTAAAGACCCATCTCAATCTCTTTTTCCTCCCTTCCACCCCAGAGGTAACCATTAACCTTAAGTTGGTATGTGTAACTCCCAGATAGATTTTCATACTTTTATCGTATATAGTGGTTTGGTTTCTGATAACATTGGGCTAGGTAATTCAAGCCTTTCCTCGTGATAAATATACCTAAATGCTATCTCAACTATATACCTGAATTTTTTTCTAAACTATATTTTAAAATCGAGAAAAAGTGCTATAGAAATGACAAGATCATAAAAAACTATCAGGCCAGAATCTAAGGAAAGAAGGAACAAGGGAGGCAAGTTGAACACCAGCTGCCCTCGGCACTGAGGCAAGTGCCCTGGGGTTGGATGGGGGCAGATTTACCTCTGGTTCACCTTCCCCTGAGGATGCGGTCTTTAGGGACCAGCTTGATATGGAAGAAGGTATCCTATTAGATTCCCAGTCTCAGGGTAAGCCTTGGGTTGTTACTTCTTTTTCCTCACTCCATGAGGCTACCAAAACTGAAATCCAAGTTTGCCTAGATCAACAAAAGCCCTCAGGGCAAAAGCAGTTTCAACGCTCAGGTGTCTGTGCTACCTGCACAGATGGGCTTTCCATGAAGGCAAAGACAAATTAACACTAGAAAAGGATTAATGTTTGCAATTTCTCAGGCATGTTTTTCCTAATCTTATGATTTCCTTCCTTCTATGTTCTTTGAATTTAGTCAGTTTTGTCTAATTTTTTGTCTATTTTCTTAGCTCATTGATTTTTTTTTATTAATATAGCTATTTAAAGTCATGAATTTCTTTTCTATAAATACTACTTTATCTACATCCCCAAAGTTGTGATATATTGTTTTATTGTGATTTATTTCTAAAACATTTCTAGTTTCTTTGATCTACAAATTATGTATAAATATCTGTATTTTTATAAACATATATATGAAATATAGATACATTCAGAAAAGTGCATAATCATAAAAGCATAGCTGTGTAAATGTTCACAGAATGAACATATCCATGTAAACACCATCCAAATCAGAAAATAAAACAAAGATCTTACAATCTCTGTCTTTTAATTGAATTGTTTAGTCCCTTTAAATTTAAGGTAATTTCATCTAAGTTACCAGTTTTCTTTTAAGTATACTTATAATCTTTTCTTTTAGATTGTTTTATTATCAGAAGTTATTGCAGTTCTAAGCCCTATAATTATTTTTTTGTTTTGCTGAGGAAGACCAGCTCTGAGCTAACATCTATTGCCAATCCTCCTCCTTTTTTTTCCCCCAAAGCCCAACAGATAGTTGTATGTCATAGTTGCACATCCTTCTAGTTGCTGTATGTGGGACGCGGCCTCAGCATGGCCGGAGAAGCGGTGCGTCGGTGCACGCCCAGGTTCCGAACCCAGGCCGCCAGCAGCGGAGCATGTGCACTTAACCGCTAAGCCATGAGGCTATCCCTAAGCCCTATAATTATTATATTTGACAACACTTCCTCATCGAGGATTACTTCATTGTGAGTTTTAAATTCTGGATTATGAATTCTTATTCAGCATGCTTTTTCTGTGAGAATGCCATGCAAACTAGATTGAGGAAATATTCCTTCATAATGTTTTGGTGCTTCCTTCTGCTAGGTAATGTAAATTTGCACCCTCAATAAATCATAAGCCAGGGATTTTGATTTCTCAGTGGTATTAGTCTGGGTCTAATCAGGAGACAGAAACCACGCAATAATTTAAATAGGTTAGTGATAAGAGAGTAACTAAAAAGATATAAAGAGAAAGCTAAAAGGAAGGACAAGCTTGGAATGGGGGCCTACCCAAGCCTGGGGTCTAGACCTCATTGATGAAGATGTGGTTAAGTTCACAGGAAGGCAGAGAAGCTTACTCACTCGGCGGCCCAGACTCGAGAGGATCCACAGTTGCTGGGCAAGCAGGAAACAACTTCTGGGGTGCAGGCATGCCAAGGCTGTTATGTGAGTGCACTCAGGGATTTGAGAGACCACTGTGGGCATGAAGTCTGGAGCACATGACATCTGTGTCAGGAGGGCCATAGAAAGGTGGTCACGAGGCCTGGGCTGGGGCACTGAGGTCACTCAGGGACTGTGCAGAACACCACTGGATGTGCCCACCACCCACACTGCTGACCAAACACGCAGCAAGAGCAAGAAAAAGCCAAAACCACACACAGGAACCAGGAAGAGAAGCCACTTTCCTCCTGCAATGTCCCTCCATTCCCCTCTGCTGACAAAGCATGGTATCTTGCTTATTGTAAAGGAGAAATGCTTAAGGCGTCCAATCCATTATCACAGACCAGTACTAAAAGGTGAACTTGTAACTGAGAGGCAATCAATGGATAAATGCCCCATCAGGAGTGACATTTTTCCTTACCCAGAACATGGGTGAAGACACACTTCCTTGTTCTATGTGCCAGTAGGTACGTTAGCGTGAGTCTACCTTTCTCTGCAGGTGCTGCCCTTTGAGACTGGCTTTATGCAGGGGTCTTCTTCCCACTCCCACCTGAGGCGGGCTCAAGGACTCTTTTCCTGTTCCCACATGGGCATTAAACCCAAAGTCCTTGGAAGCTGATATCAATATCACCTCATCCAGTTGAGCAGCTTCTTGGTCAGCCCATCACTTACTTCTTTTCTTTTATGTTCTCTCTTTATTACAATCACTTGGGAGTTTCTCCTTCTGGCTGTGAACTCAGTTGTGCATTAAAAACAAAGAGGCATATGTTACACCCAGCATTTCTGAGTGGGCTTAGAGGGAAGGTTTTCAGTCTATGTCACTCTGGCAGCTTCACCGTACTTGGTCTTGTTCTCTCTTCAGTTTTCTTTTGCAACTTTCTGGACCCGGTAACTTCTTGAGAGACATATTAGAAGGTTTTAAATGTAAATAAAATAACCCTGACTTCAAATTGCGAGATTCTGTTTTAGTACGTCAGCAGACTATGGCTGCTAATTTCTGGTGATTAGTGAACTGGACTATCTCAGGCTTGGTGGAATGGCTTGTACAGTGGCTGTCCCATGTGATTTTCACGTGTGCATTTTAAAAACACTCCAGAGATGGATTCATACTAGCAAGAAGGGATTTTAATTTCCACCTGAGGGCTCTGCATACTTTGGTGGGTGTGAAACCAATTTCCATTCCTTTAGTTATGTAAGATGTCACTTAACTCATTCTTAATAACTGGAACCACATTTCTGATTTATTTCAGCAATGTATTAACACAACATACAGATTGTGCTATAAATTGGCCTTCTCCTCAGTCTAATTTGGAGGTTGCTGTATTACTTTACTGGAGAAACTGATGCTCTGTAAAGTTAAGGAAACCCTCCTCTGAGCTCCTGACACATTTTTGTATACATCTAGACTAAACCGCATATCAATTGTATTGTTATTTTTGTTGACTTGCTCACATTTCCTCCCTATTAGGGGATCTTTGAGGGTGGGATTTTGTTATCTGCCCTAGGGCCTAGTACAGCTCTAGAAAGGAGGTGATAATTAAATATTTGTTGAATAAATACATTTTTGCCTGGGATCATACAGCTAGGAGTAACTCAGCATAACTTATTTGGGGAATCACTCTAACTCAAGTAGTGTAGCTGGAGCAAAAGGCATGTGAGGGAACTGTAGCTGTGGAGGTGAACAGAATCCAGATCTTGAATGTCTTGTATACCATGCTAGGATCTGGGAATTTTCCTAAGGGCTCAGGGAAACATTCAGGAGTTTCTGTCTGAAGGGAGACATAATCAGATATGCATTTTGGAAAGATCTACTCTGTTGGTTTTATATAGACCATGCCCTTATATAGATGGCTCTCATTAAGTATTGGTGTAATGAGAATGTATGAAAGAATAAATTAGGGAGGTGTACTGGGACTTTCTACAAGTGAGCCTTTCCTTTGGTTTTACTGTCTCAGACAAAATGCTTGCTTGGAAGGTATTATATGCTCACTGCCCCCTCACCCCCTGCCATCTCCCTCAATTCATATGTTGAAGCTCTAATGCCCAGAGCCTCAGAATGTGACTACATTTGGAGATGGGGCATTTAAAGAGGCAATTAAGTTAAATTAAGGGCATTAGGGTAGGCCCTAATCCAATCTGACTCAAGTTCTTATAAGAGAGGAGATTAGGACATGTAGAGAGACACTGGGGTACACGTGCACAGAAGGTCAACCATGTGAGGCGGCAGGGAGAAGGCCAAGGAGAGAGGCCTCAGAGGAAACCAGCCCTGGTGACCCGTCGACCTTGAACTTCCAGAGTCCAGAACTGTGAGAGAATAAATTTCTGTTGGTTAAGCCACCCAGTCTGGGCGTTTTGTTATGGCAGCTGGAGCAGACTAATAAAGGAGGCCTTACAGGCTGGCCCAGTGTGGGCTTCCCTGCCTACATTTATACATGTATGTTAAGGCTGTTGTATGAGTGGTGGTGAAGAGCTTTTCTCTTTCCACTGGTTGGAGGATCCAAGAGAATTGGTGAACTGCATTAGGAGACATTTACATTAGGCCTAAGAGCATTTCCTCAAGTGCAGGAGATGAAGTATTAGAATGTCCGCCCAGAGGCTTCTCAGGTTTAAGAAAAGGATAGATCAGATTTCAGTAGATCCTGCCTGAAAGTAGAGGAATCTGTTAAGTGGCACCATGAGATACTTTCCAGCCTTCTAGGTCTTCATTAATCAAGTTATTTATTCAGCATTTATTAACCATGCAAATGTGCCAGGCACTGTACTCTGCATAGGGGCAAATAACCAGACCCTACATTTTAGGTTAATTCGAGTAACTGAATTAATGAACTAATTAAGATTAATTAGACACGGACCTTGCCCTCTGCAAGGTAACAGTCCAGTGAAAAAGACAGACGTGAAAACGGATAATTAACAAATAACACAATCAGGGATATACTAGAGATATTACCTGGGTGCTGCAGGAACACGGTGTGCCTGGAGAAGAGGGAAAGACTTCACACAGGAGGTGACATTTAACAGGGTCTTGAAGGATGTGTGAAGGGTTCATTGGGCTGATAAAGTCATCAGGAGAGAAGGGCATTCTAGGCCATGGGAAGAACTCCTGTGCAAAGGCTCTGAGGCATGAGGGCCGTGGTATTTTGGAGGACCAGTGAGGACTGCACTGGGACAAGATGTGTGAAGGTGAGAGCACAGAGCCATGGGGGATGAGACTGGAAAAGTAGGCTACTTCCAGATGTGGTGGACCTGGCATTCCATGCTCAGGGACTTGACACTGATTTTATAGGCAACAGAGATTTAGTGGGTAGTACGAGATCGTTGTTGCCACTGACCCAGCTCTTCATTGGATCATCTTTGCTACCCCATCAGCCCCTTCTATTATGACTACAGCAGACACTGTTTGGCTTTCTGGTTGCATTCCCTGCCGCCTTGCCTCTCTGGTTTCCACCCCTTTTTTGAGTTTGTCTTTCCAGTTTTTCTATCAGTCCAAGAGAGCTGCCGAATATCCCACCAATCGTCCTCCTCAAGGGAGTCAGGTTTGGTCCCTGTCCTGAGAGTAAGAGCATAATTAGAACAAAGATTACTGGAAATCTTTTTTGTTAAAATATCTCTCATATTTTCTTATTTCAACTTTATTGAGGTATAAGTGACAAATAAAATTATAATATATTTAAAGTGTACATCGGGGTGATTTGATATGCATATACATTGTGAAAAGATTCCCCCCATCTAGTTAATTAACATGTCCATCACCTCACATATTTTTCTTTTTTTTTGTAAGAACATTGAAGTTCTATTCTCTTAGTAAATTTCAATTCTACAATACAGTGTTATCAACTATAGTCACCATGTTATTCATTAGATCCTCTCATATATTAATACTCAGTTCAACAACAAAAAGGATCTTTAAGTACCATTGGAATAGTAATCATTTCAGCGAGATCATAATGTATGTAACAACAATAAAAAATGAGAGATATTCTTGCAACGGAAGAGCTTATGATTCCTAAAATTTCACAAAGGTCACCCTCTCCCGTACATCTGCCCCTGATTCCCTGGCCACTCCCATCACCTGATACTGACTCACTCAAGATCTCAGACTCCAGGCATCCTCCCTCCCTCCATCCCACACTTCCAATCAGTTCACTCTCCCACTCTCCCCAGACTACTGACCTGGCCCTCCACTCCTCTGGAGCAGTCCTCCCGGACGGTTCTGTCCACCAGCCTCCTTCAGACAGTGCGTCATCTCACCTGCAGGCATCTGCATATTCTCTACCACTTCCTTGTCTTCACTCCCCCGCCCCATGCAGCTTAGAGCCCAAAGCCCATTCCCTCAAATACTTTCTTGCTAATGAATCTCAACATCCTTGCTTCTTGTCCCCTTTACTCTACCCACACGGTCAACCCTGTTGCTGGACAAATTCAGCTATGCTTGTCCGCACCTACCTCTAGGCTGCTGAGTGGGGCTGAAAGAAAAACAATTGCCATAGTCCCCCTTTATTTGAGGTTTCACTTTCTGTGGTTTCAGTTACCTGTGGTCAACAGCAGTCCGAAAATATTAAATGGAAAATTCCAGAAGTAAACAATTCATAAGTTTTAAATTGCATGCTGTTCTGAATAGTGTGATGACATCTCGCACCATCCCACTCCTCCCCACCTGTGATGTGACTCATCGCTTTGTCCAGTGTATGCACGCTGTATACATTACCTGCCCTTTAGTCATTTAGTAGCTGTCTGGGTCATCGGATCCACTGCTGTGGAATCGCAGTGCTTGTGCTCAAGTCACCCTTATTTTACTTAGTAATGGCCCCCAAAGCGCAAGAGTAGTGACGCTGGCGATTCCAATATGCCAAGGAGAAGCTGTAGAGTGCTTCCTTTAAGTGAAAAGGTGAAAGTCCTCAACTTATTAAGAAAAAAAATCGTATACTGAAGTTGCTAAGATCTATGGTAACTTTTATTACAGTATATTGTTATAATTGTTCTATTTTATTATTAGTTATTGTTGTTAATCTCTTACTGTGCCTAATTTATAAATTAAACTTTACTATATGTATGTATGTATGGGAAAAGACACAGTACATATATGCAGGGCTTGGTACTATCCGCGGTTTCAGGCATCCACTGGGGGTCTTGGAACGCATCGCCTGGGGGTAAGGGGGCACTGCTGTACTCAGCCACAGATCCTTGCCCCTATTACATGATCCCCATCTTCATCTGTGTCTTCATCACTGTTGGGACAAACCGCTCCATTTTCTTGTCAGCTATCTCAACTTCACCAGAGAAGTCTTCTTAAACCCCATCCACACTCCTCAATTGAAGAAACTATTGCTCCCCCTCCTCACCCTTGAATCTCAGGAGATGACTTCAGCTCCCACTTGAGCAACAACTCATGTTTATTGAGTACCTACTCTCATCCAGGCCCTGATCTAGGCTCTGGGGATACAGCGATGAACAAAGCCCTGACTTATAGGGCTTATATTCTTATAGAAGGAGATAGATGAGAAATAAGTAAATAAATGACCATGTAGAATGCCAATGGTTGTGATAACATAAAGAAAAATAAAGTAAGATATGGGGTGGGGGAAGAGCAATGGGGTGCTAGTTTATTTAGAGGGTGTCAGGGAAGGTAATATTTGTACAGGGAGCAAGTTATGTATTTATCTGAGGGAAGGAAAAGCAAGCAAAGCCTGCAGAATGGAACAAGCTAGGTGTGTGTGAAAAACAGGGAGGAGGTGGGCTGGCTGGAGTAGAGGGGGAGGGAGGGTAATAGGAGACCCCGTCAAGCAGGTGGGGAGGGAGGAATAACGTAGGGTCTAGACAGCCATTGTGAAGATTAGGCTTTTTCTCTGAGTGACATTGGAGCCATCGGAGGGTGCTGGGTAGAAGAGTGACAAGATCTGTTTTAGGTTTTAAAAGGATCATTCTGGTTGCTGGGTGAAGAAGTGACTGGAGTTATAAGAGTAGAAGAAGGAGTTTCAAAGATGCCACAATTATGGTGTCCCTTTGGGGAGGAGATGAGTGTATTTTTGATTGCACAAAGCAGAGTGGCAGTGGCTTTAGATGGAAGCACAGGGATGGGGGTGGGAGCCATAAGGAGATTTAAGTAAGGGAAGAACGGCACATGTAGATGGTAGGAAGCCTACGGAGAGCCATTAGGGTAGACAGTTCTTGCTTGCTTTGCTACCCAGCATTGAATTCTCTCCCTACTGGGGAGAGTCCTCCATTGTGTAAGTATTGTTGGAATGTGGGGCTGGGACCCCCTTTAAAGAAGCTCCTGGCAGTTAGGGAATGGGCTGGGGACTAGGCTCAAGCAACTGGACGCTCGCACCCTGAGCCTTCAATATCGCTGGAACGACCCATAGAAGACATTCCGTCAGCTAAGAAAATCATCATGTTGGCTGGAGCAAGTTGAGAATCCTGCTGGTGGCAATGGTACCGACGGTGGTATCTCAAGCAAAGCCCTCCCGTTGGGGGTCCAGTGGGCAAGCGGTCCTTGGCTGGGCTTCCTCTCTCACATCTCATCCTGTGCAGGCCCCATTCTCCTGGCATTCAGTCATTTCTGTTGCTTGCAACCAAGAACTCTGCAGATGCAACGGCAGAAGATTTTTTTCACCCAAGAATTTTGCAGAGTATTGCTTTGTAAAGAAAGTCCGTTCTAATTCAAGCGGCCCTCAGTCTAGATGTGGGGTGAGAGGAGGTCACAGAAGCTATGCAGTATGAAGCTGTATTTAGAAAAGAGGAGAGTGGGGTGAGAACAAAGATAGGCAGAAGCGAAGATGAGATGAAACAAATTAAAATGCTTGCTGAGATCAATTTGAATATTGAGGAATAAAATCAACACATTTTTCCAATTTTTTCTTTTAAAATTGTTTTAACAATTCTTTTGAAGAGAGCTGCTGATTAAATATTAATTCTGTTCTTGAGAATACTTAGTTGGGTGTTCTGATTAGGCAGAGATTGTTTCCTATGGACTAGGGAAGGTTGAGCACACTCGTGTTTTTTTGCTTTTCATAAGCTCTCCTAAGTAGAAGAAGCCTAATTTTATTATCAATCAGAAACTTCGATTCCAAATAATCAATGTGGATAAAACAGTGGCCTGAGAGTCAGGAGTTTTAGCTGAAAACTCAGTATTTCTTTGTTCAAGTACAGAATATGGAGGGAACAATCTCAAAAACTTCCTGCAGCCCTAAAATTTTGATTCTACCTTAAACTATTAAAAACTTAGGAAGACATTTTAAACATACCAAAAAGGGAAGAAAATTGAGTAACAGATATGAATGTATCTATCGTGCAGCTTTAATAGATCTTAACGTTTTGCAACATTTGCTTCAGATTTTTTCTTTTAGTTTTTTTTAATTACTATGCAATAAAATTTAATAAAATTGGCTTTTTTTCCTTCTTTTGGTGTACAGGCCTATGAATTTTTTCACTTTTTTATTATGGTAAAAGATACATAAAATTTACCCTTTTCACTATTTGTAAGTGTACAGTTCAGTGGCATTGAATACATTTGCATTGTTCTGCAGCCGTCACCACCATCCATCTCCAGAGCTTTTTTCATCCTCCCAATCTGAAATTCTCTACCCACTAAACAGTGACGCCCACATCCCCCTCCTCCCAGCCCCCGGCAACTACCATTCTACTATCTTTGTGAATTTCAGTCCTATGAATTTCAACATATAGTAGATTGACATTACTGTCACTACAATCAAGACACAGAAGAGTCCCATCAACCCCCAAAACTCCCTTTATAACCACACCGTCCTCTGATCTCTGGCAACTGCTCATCTGTTCTCATCACTCTCGTTTTGTCTCTTCACAGTTGTCATAAATGGAATCATAAATGATGTTACCTTTTAACACTGGCTTCTTACACGAAGCGTGATCCCTTTGAGGTTCAACCAAGTCTGTTCCTCTTTATTGCCCATCTACCCGCCTCCCCTCCCCAAAGGTAACTGAGGTCCTTAAGTCAGTGTTTTTGATTTTCATGAATATTTTTACAGTTTTAGTGTACATGTGTTTAGCTACAAAACAATATATACGTTTTGTTTCCTACAGTTTAAAATTTAAATAAGCTATCATAATATGCATGCCATGCTGCAAGTTGCTTTTATAACTCACCACTATGTTTCTGAGGGTTAGCCATGTTGATATCATGTTAATGCTGGGTTGTTAAATTTCACTGTTATATAATATTCCATTATATGAATACGTCATGTATCCATAGATTCGTCCATTTATCTATGGATGGACATTTTTTCCCCCGTCTATCTCTCTGTCTCTTTATCCCACGCTGACCAGCAATGTTAGGCCCCCTGCAGTCCCAAAGCAGGCCCTACTGATGGTTGGAAATGCCTACTCTGAGGTCACAATGGGGAAATCCTAGATTTCATGTCCAAGCTGGCTGCTTGCTTGGCCAAATGCCTGGATGGAGTTTGTATCTGTGTCCTTTCACCCCTACTTGAGCCCAAAGTTTCAGTGAGGTCTCAATCTTGGATATGTGTTAGAATCTCCAAGTGAGTCTTTTTAGAAGAGGGAGAGAGAGAGAGAGAGAAAGAAAGAGAGGGAGAGAAAGAAAATTTAAAAATTAAATCAATGTTTGGGGCAATGGTATTTTTTAAAAAGTCCCCAGGTTATTTTCAGATGCAGCCAGGGTAACAAACCCCTGATTTAAAAAACAAAAGCAAACAAAAAAACTCCAGACAGCTTTTTCCAGCTTCCTTTCACCAGAGGGGGAGCTGGCCTCGGGTCCCCGTCCCAGCCCCCACCTCTTTTATTCCCTATGGCCTTGCTGCAGCCACCTTTTCCTGCTTCCAACACCTGATCCCCCAGGCCCTGGCCTCAGTCCTGCTCCTCGTCGGGTTTCTCTTCTGTTTCTGGTGCACAGCGACATTTATCTAGTTTCTGAGCCTGCTACAGTAAATTTTCTTGACTTGTATTTTATCTAATGTTTCTATATGTTGGAGCAAAGATGTTGTCTCAGAGGATAAACTTCTGGAAATGGTTTCTATCTCAGACCCTTGAAAGACCACTTACCTGCTGAAGGGCTACTCCTGTGACTTCAGAGGAATGTATGCTGCCAGCTTATAAACAGCTTCTTTTTGTGTTTTACTTTTTTAAAGTGAAAATTATTGCTTTTTCTCATTTCAAAAGTAAATTATGCTTGTGGTAAAAAGTTCAAATATTGTGGAAATGTATGCCCTAGAAAGTAAAAGTCTCACACAATCATTCCCCTGCAGATGATTACTGCAAATAATTTTGAGTCTAGTTTTCCATATTTTTACTGTACACATACTAATTTCTAAAAAATAAAAATGGAATTATATTGGTGAACTGTAGGGACAATTGATTTTTACACTCAGTGTATCACAGAAAATTTTCTGTACTTAGATACCTACCTCATTATTTTATTTTTTATTTTTTTTAATTTATTTTTCCCCCAAAGCCCCAGTAGATAGTTGTATGTCATAGCTGCACATCCTTCTAGTTGCTGTATGTGAGACTCGGCCTCAGCATGGCCAGAGAAGCGGTGCGTCGGTGCACGCCCGGGATCTGAACCCCGGGCCGCCAGCAGCGGAGCGCGCGCACTTAACTGCTAAGCCACGGGGCCGGCCCCTATACCTACCTCATTATTTTTAATGGACATATGGTATTCCTTTGTCTGGTTGTACTGCGGTTCATTTAGTGATGGCTGTTTGGAATGTTCTGATCTTGGCCCTCACAGACAATGCTGAAATAGACGTTCTCACACGTCCATCTTTGTGCATTTGTGTAAGGTCAAAAACTGCCCTATCTCCTTGGAACCCACATTTTCCACTGAAGCCCTAAATTAGTGTATTTCTGGGGGGAAGGAAGAACAGCCTGGGGAGTGTGGAGGAGGTCGGTGGCTGCCCCCGCTGTTGGAAGACAGTGGACAGTTGGTGATCCCCTCAGAGGCTCAGCTCTCTTAGAATCAACTTCCTGAGTCTTTCAACTCTCGATGCTGTGCACACTGGGACAGGGACTCTTCCCTCCACCTTCTCCCTAACCTGCCCGTGTACTGAGCAGTAGCTTCCAGAAAGTTAGCTTGAAAATGTTTAGTGCTATGCTTTTCAAACTGCAGGGGTGTGACCTATTAGTGGGTTATGAAATCAAACTAGAGGGTCACAAATAAGTAATTAAAAAATCAAACAGAATAGAATAGTATAGAAAATATCAGAGTGCATCACATGACGTGTAAGTGTTGTTTCTTTTTATTTCAAGGATGTGTGTGTGTTTGTGTGTTGGGTAGTGTCTTAAGTCAGATTCTCTGGAAAAGGATTTGGGGGTATGGGATCTCTTTAGGGAGTGCTCTCAGAAAAAAAGGAGAGTGAGGAGAACTGGATGGGGCAGGGGAGGGGCTAAGCAAGTGTGTGCTCTCATGCCCGATCCCGGCGGGAGCTCCGAAGCTTGAATTTTACCAGAGTTGATGCTTCCTGAGACAAAGGGGTAGCCTCATGAACCCCCATGTCAACAAGCAGTCATTGGCTGCCGGCTGCTCTGAGGAAGAGAGGTGCATAGCCTTCTGGAAAGGAAGCCCCTGTTCAGCCAAGAACAATTCTCCAGAGGAGGAGGCAGCTATGATCTTCAGCAGCAGACCATCTCGGCAGCTGGGGATGGGAGCAGCAGCCTGCATGGGGTTACCAACAGTGTCCGTTACAGGAAGTGATATAAAATGCACTTCTTAGTGTGGATCACTGTAAAAAATGTTTGAGAACACTGCTTTGGAAGAATTTAGTCCATCAACCTGTGGGAAAGAAAATGAAGCCTTTATCACCACCTTTTCCTTATTTCCTTAAACAAAGGCAAGTTCCCACATATAACAGGCATTTTATCCCCATCAGAGAAGAAGAGTCACTAACAGAAAGAAAACCAAATGCATACTGCCGTGGGGATGTGGGGGTGGGCGGGCTGTTCCAGCATCCTTGAAACTATGAGATGTGCATGACACATGTTCAGGAAGCATTAATGTTACTCAGTTAAATATTTTTAAACTTTTGCTTTACTACCATGGGTATAATATGGAACAAAATATGAAATTCACATGAGCTTTTAAGATGAGTAAAATTACAAAGAGATTTCAGATTATAGATCGCCACTTTGGACTACGCTCCCAGACTCCCAGAGGTTCTTGTTCATTTGCCTCTGCAGTTAGATACTCAAGAAGAAAATTATGAAAAGCAGGAGTTAGAGTAATTATTCTTCCCCTTTCAGGAGGGTCCAGTTAACATGAAAAGCTGGGCCCTGAGTCCTCCAGGATCCGAACAGTTTGCAGGGAGCTGACTTCATCCAATCAACAATCTTTGTTGATTGTTCACCAATCTTAATCTACCAGAACCATTCAATCAGTCAAGAGATACTTAGTAAGCACTGACTACAGTGAACAAGACAGACCTCCTGCCCCATTCTGGTCAGTGGAGACAGACAAAACCAAATAAACAATGCAGGAGTCATTAGAGCTGCTCATCAAACCTTTCTGGCTTTCTGCCTTTTGGGCACATGTTCAGAGTGCAGGGGTAGAGGTCCCTGGTGGGTGGGTGGGGACATGGACTAGTCTGGCCAGCGAGTCATGACTGGAAGTGATTTGTGTCCCTTCTGGGCTGAATAGTCAATGTGAAGCTCCCTGGAGCTCTCTTTGCCTTCGGGCACAATGACCACAGTGGTGGCTGCTGCCTCAGCCTGGTCCCTGAGCTGAGCCTCCCAGCCGACCCTCAACTGACACGTGCAGTGGGAAAGCACAAACCCTTGTTGTTTTAAGCTCTTGAGTTTCTGGATTTTTTATTCCTGAACCCTAATCTAGACTATCCTGACAGATATAAACAATAAAATAAAATATTATAGTATAATGGTGATAACTGCTGTGAATAAAGTGAACAGGTTGCTAACAGAACATGGCGGAGGCTGGTCCACATGGTCAGGGAGTGCTTCTGTGAAGACAGGAAACTTAAGTTGAGATCTGACAGATTGAGGTAACGCATATTTCCTTAATCGTCTTGCTCTTCTGTGGAGGGGTGTAAAGTAGCCCTAGAATCACAGAGCCAGAACAGACAGGAAAGTGGCGTGTAGACTTGTCCCAGGTCCCGCAGCTCATTGGTGGCAGAGCTGGTGCTATGACTTCCGCACATGGACTTGGGTCAGGCCCTCTACAGTAGGGCCGAGACTAAGACGAGGCCAGTGAGGTACTGAGGGTGCCACACTGAAGGAGCCCACTCTCTGGGCCTCCCCTACACTGGTGTGACCCTGAGACTCCGTGCCTCCCTAAAGGTTGGGCCCTAAGGGGCTCACTCGCACTTAAGGTGGCATTCTTTCTCAGGGTCATGCAAGTGCAGAGTTGACCCCTGGAAGTATGTGCCTCCTTAAATGTTGCACCCTAAGCACCTCACTTGCCTCACCCTAGTCCCAGCTCTGCTCTGCACCCTGTTCTCAGTAACAATAACATACAGGCACACAGCATTTGGGTGACCATGGCCGTGTCCTTGGCATTCTGGGTGTGTCTGCAGATCTAGTCTGAAATAACACTACACTCATTGGGACCATGTGACAGAGAGCATGGCATTTCAAGATGGGGAAGTGCAGAGTTTTCAGGCTGCCAAAAAGTGGCTTCTTTCCAGAGTCTTTGGTGGGTAACCAAGCAAAGAGACCAAGGAGTCTCAGGCAAGGGCCTAGGCTGCCCATCAGCATTATGAAGTTGGTTTGATTATCCCCACTTCGTGGAGAAACTCTCTCTCAGAGTCTAAGGCCCATTTGCACACAAGTCTGTCTAACTCTTACCCATTGAGGACAAGAGGTAACAGACAGGGTGAGATGTGGTGGCTAGAGTGCTAACCTCCAGGTTCTGAGGCAAACAAGTGATAGAGCTAAAAAAGATTGTTAGGGTCCCTTCCAGACAGTGTTTACTCTGACGGAGCATATTGAGTCCACATATTTCAGCTTTGAGGCTGCATGATTGTTGCCTCTAACCTCACTTGTTAAAAAGTCCTGCTGAATGTCTGAGCCAGGTGTTTATCAAGGTCCACTGTGTCTGCTCCTTGTGCAGAAGCACAATTGTTTAGCATCAATGTTTATACACTTGGAGCCAGCTAAGCCCATTCCATCCACATTTCTTCTAGCTAAATAGCTTTGGCTTCTTTTCCTCCCAGGGGCTGTCTCTGCCCCTCCAAGCCCTTGCACTGCTTCCCGGCACTAATGTCCTATACATGGCACTTGCCACTTGGTATTGAACATTACAGCTTTGAAAGCAAGGGCAGGCTGGGAACACATAGTTGGGTGGATTTCCCAGAGGATGCTGCGGGGAAAACAGCTGCCGACTTCCATACCAATTTATCAAGAAAGACAGCTGGGATTATTAGGCCTTTCAATTTCCTAAGATCTCTTGGGGAAAGGGAAGGCCAGGGCAGAGGCACCTGTGAGTAAAGGCTAGGCCAAGGGAACCCAAGAATTATACACATCACTCACTTAAACACTTACAGAGCTGACAGTCTATCTTCTCATAGTTTTGGTCGAATTGTACTGTCTGATCTTTTCACCTGGTCCTGAAAAGACTGCACCAGCAATTATCTGCCTCTTGATGAAACAAATTTTTTAATCTATTCAAGTGGTGGTTTGACAGCAGTGAGTTGGGAGCAGCCTAGATGTTCTTCTCTACTGGAATGGAAAAGGCGTACCTGGTGGAGGCATGCTACAGAATGTTCTGCAGAAAATGGATGCATCAAACCAGGTGTGCATACACGTGTGAGTGTGGAAAGACCTTAAATATATAGAGTTGAGTGCAAAAAAGAAAGAAAAAGAGTAAGATTTTGAGCATAACATGAATGATATTAATCAAAAACAACCCTCAAACAACACTTCATATTTTTACAAGTATACGAACTTTTATTAGGTCCTACATCAACCACGTAAGAGTAGATGTCTAGTGTGGGGAGGGAAATGGGAGTGGGCGTCTGTATTAGTTTCCTGTGGCTGCTGTAACAAATTAACACAAACTGGGTAGCTTAAAGCAACATAAATATGTTCTTTCACTGTTCTGGAGGGTGGAAGTCCACAGTCAGTATCACTGTGCTGAAAGGTGTTGGTCCCTCTGGAGGCTTCAGGGGAGAATCTGCTCCTTGTCTCTTCTAGCTTCTGGTGGCTGCTGGCTTGTGGCCACATCACTCCAATCATCAAGGCCAGCATCTTCAAATCTCTCTGCTCTGCCTTTATATCATCTTCTCCTCTGTGTGTCAGATCTCCCTCTGCCTCCCTCTTATAAGGATACATGTGATTGCATTTAGGGCCCACCCAGATAATCCAGGATATAATCTCCCCATTTAAACTCTTTAATTGCATCTGCAAAGACACTTTTTTTTTTGCCATATAACATAACATCCACAGGTTCCAGCAATTAGGATCTGGATATCTTCTGGGGAGCCATATTTTCAGCCTGCCACAGGGTCCTTTACTATTTTTCTTTTACACCTCCAACCCAATCTCTCTACAAATCATGTTGGCTCAACTTTCAAAACATATCAAGAGTTGATCAACTTCCAGCACCTCTGTGGCTACCAGCCATCCTAGTTGAAGCCACCATCATTTCTCACTGGTCTCTTGTCTTATCTCTTTGTTTCTCTACAATACATTGTCTACCCAGCAGCCAGACTATTTCTTTTAAAGCCTCAGTCAGATCATATTACTCTTCTGCTTCTCATTTTTTCACTCTGTTTTATTTTTCTTCATAGCATTTATTCACCAGTTGTTGTATACTTATTGTTTACTTGTTTATTGCCTATCGCCTCGACTAGAATAAGCTCTGTAAGAGCAAGCACTTTGTTTTATTCCCAGCAGAAAAAAACGGTGCCTAATATATCATAGACACTCTAAACGTTTGTTGAATGAATGAGTAATGGGAAAAAGAAATAAGTATAAAAAGAGAGGGGTTTTGCATAGACTCATAGTGAAGTGTCATAAACTAAGGAGTAAAATTTACTCACCTGCTGTGCTACTGTCCAAGGAAAATATAAACAAATCTAGAGCCCTAAGGTCACGTAGTAGATGGCTTCACCCTCAGGCCACACCAGAGTCCTGTGGCTAGTTGGTGGACATGTCCCAGGAGTTACTCTTCTGGGGATCTGACTATCCAGGGCAGGGTGGCTATGTAAAGGAAGCGTGGACTTGGAGGTTCCAATCAGACACTTCGCAGGTAGACTATCTTGTGCAAATTACACTCTCTGAACCTCAGTTTTCTAATCTCAAAATGAAGATTGTAATTCCTATCTGGCAGGATTATTCTCAGGCTTAGAAATAATGTGACTAAGGCACTTGCCATTCTGTTTTATACCCTGGTGACTCTTCATTCCACCAACCTTGAGATCCATGGCTTTATGGTGATACTATTGGCTGGGAGCCACAGAATACCACAAAATAACCTTCAATTACTTCACATAATGGGTTTTCCATGCAAAAACATTCATCTTTGTGTACTATGCTATTGGCCAATAAAAAAGGTTGACTAGTGGACACATGAGGATCAAGTCAGGCATCTCAGTACCTAGGAAGTCATGTCTGTCCCACCCCTATGAGAGGGGCTCCCTCCCCTCCCTCTATACTTTGAGAGCACTGCCAGCTCACCTCCAGTATAGCCCTTGCCACACTCGATTGTACTGGCCTATATAACCATCCACGTTCCACACTAGAATTCTTTGTGGAAATGTACCATGTTTTAGTCATCTTTTGTACATTGACTGTTGAATGGATAAATGATATGAACATACATTTTATTTCACTAATTCAATTCCATTCAATTCAATGAACATTGATGCCATGTGTCTCGTTGTGTTGGTCTAGGGATGGTGTGTTTTACCCTCTGTGGGACAGAACCTCCAGTCTTCTGCTGGGGCTGGGAAGGAGCAGTTGCCAGACTGATAAATGAGGGAGATAAGATCTGGGGCTCTAATTGCTCCTTGAAAAGACTTTCACCAATCATCCTGTTTTTAGCCTCTTCTTCACCCCTACTTCTAGATCTACCTGGTCCCACTAATTTCTGGACTTTGGGGGTTCTGCAGGATAAATTGGGCTGCTTCTATAAGGGCTTATGATTCAGCTTTCTAAGGACAGCTAGGTCAGGAACCATCCGTCCATTTGCTTTCTAGCTTCAAAAAACCTGTTTGCTCTTTTCTCCTCTTCTCTGTACTTTGTCTTTGGTAGTTCATGCCTCCTTCTGCCCCCATCTTTTTGGTGGGGTTTGAGTAGTAAAGGCCACTGTATTTGCTTAGAGTGCATCTGTATTAGTTTCCTATTCCTGCATAACAGATTACCACAAGTGTAATGGCTTAAAACAAATTTATTATCTTACAGTTCTGAAGGTTAGAAGTCCAACATGAGTCTCACTGGGCTAAAATTAAGATGTTGGCAGGGCTGCATTCCTTTCTGGAGGCTCTGGAGGAGACTGGTTTCTTGCCTTTCTAGAAGCTTCTAGAAGTTTCTAGAAGCTGCCTGCATTCCTTGGCTTGGAGCCCCTTCCTCTATCTTCAAAGTCAATGACGGTAGGTCAAGTCCTTCCACATTGCATCACTCTGACGTCCTCTTTATTCTCCCTCTTTCACCTTTAAGGACTCTTGTGTTTACATTGGGCTCACCTGGATAATCCAGAATAATCACCTTATCTTAAAGTTAGCTGATTACCAATTCTATCTGCAAGCTTAATTCCCTTTGTCATATAAAGTAACATATTCACTGGTTCCAGGGATTAGGACATGGACTTCTTGATGGGGGAGCGGGGGGCATTATTCTGCCTATGACTGACTGCATCATTAACTGGAATTTAGAAATTTGAACTTGTTTTCAAAATTACTAGAATAAATTCATTTGCCACCATCTTCTATCAAGACTTAAAATGACTCCAGGTTCCAAAGAAATTTAAATTTTTTATACAATTCACACTTAAATTTTGCATATGAATTTCCAAAGATGTATAGAAAATGAGCGATATCTGCTCTGAAATCATTGCATTCCTGCAACAAAGTAATGGAAAAGCTTTTGTTTTAAGAACCTAAAGTAACTATAGTGAGTTGAATAGTGTCCCCTCCAAAAGATGTGTCTGAGTCCTAACCCCGGTACCTGTGAAAGTGAATTTATTTGGAAATGGGGTCTTGGCAGATGTAATTAAGTTAAGGATCTCAAGATGAGATCATCCTGGATTTAGAGTGGGCCGTAAATCCAGTGACTGGTATCCTTGTAAGAGAAAGCAGAGGGAAATTTGAGACACACAGACACAGAGGAAAAGGCCATGTACAGATGGAGGCAGAGGTTGGAGGACAGCCACAAGCCAAGGAATGCCAGGATTGCCAGCAGCCGCCAGAAGCCAGGAGAGACAAGAAATATATTCTGCCTCAGAGCTTCCAGAAGGAACCCATGCTCCCGACACCTTGATTTTGGACTTGGGCCTCCACAACTATGACAGAATAAATTTCTATTTTTTTTTAAGCCACTCAGTTTGTGGTAAATGGTTGTGGCAGCCCTTGGAAACATGTACAGTAATCCTTTAGCCAATTTCTCCTTTCAAGTCATAAATACACATGTTATGTTAACTCATTTTACTCAGAGAGGCTATTTATTCACTGTTAGAGCTGCCCCTGTGACATTCAGAATGTGTAGAGGCCAGGTCTATAAAGGCAAAATCAAATGGATATTTGAGATAATCTTTTGGTTCATATGGGAAGGAAAACCTAACATTTACTGAGCCAGGCTCTGTGTTAAATGTTTTACAGTCATTATTTTATGTAATTCTCATAATATCTCTATGAGGGAGGTACTATAATAATATCTTTTTTATAGGCTTGGAAACTGTAGCAGAGAGAGGTTAAGCAATGAGAAAAGATTCCGACTTAGGTCTTTCAAAACCCTAAATGTTTATACCTAAAGATCCTGATCGGCAGTTGAAACTGATCAAATCTTCTAAATTGTTCAAATTTCTCCTTTCCATTGTCTATATAGAAAAAGCTAGAAAGTTCAAGCGTTCTTGAAGCCAATTCTTAAAGTTAAAAAAAATGATGAGTTGACTAAATCTAGAATATTCCTTCATATTCACATCATACCCAAAGGCTTTCTCCTAAGAGAAGCTGCTAAAGAGTCAAGTCATTAAAAAATATGTTAGAAGCTGCTACATAGATCTCACTGATACTCTTTTGATTAAGAAAATATTATCTTTCCCCACAGCTAGGCTTTTGTCAGAGATGGGAAAAGATAACTGAACCAGCAGGGCAAAGGCTCAGAGAATTCATTACTAAGATAAATAGAAAAAAGGGGAACTTTGAGAGGCTCTTAGGGACTTACTAGAGTTGGCAAGGCAATCATTCTTTCTGGTGTCTCCACATATCCTTGTTCTGTTCGGAAAATGAAGACCGTTTGATAAGTCTGATGCGTAGTAGGTTACCCAGTGGATTATTTTCATGGCGAACACTTTGAGCATCTTCTCTTTCACTTTATGGCAAGTTGGTTTAAACAAAGTTAAAGCCAAAGCCAGTGAGTGGCTATAACCTCCATCCCAGGCTCACTGCTGTGTTACCAGTTTGAGTAGAAAATAAGCTCACATCTCTTTTATCTTTCACTATTGAGATTATGTCTCTTTTTGCTCCCAGGATCCCCCATTCTGGTGATAAGTCTCAGGGTTTACTCATTCAATGATAGTAATCCTGGTTACAATCTCTTTGTGGAGAGAAAACCAAAACTTCAGATCCTTCCATCTTGTCCTCTGCTGCCACGTGCTGCTCTAGAGCTGGCTTTGACTGGTCTGGTCGCAGGAGGGTTGGGAGCTCAGAAACTGGGGGCTGGGCCATGCCTCCTCTATTGTTGATGTCACTGCCATGGTGATGTCATGTGTGGAGGGGAACGTGCTGATGGAGGTGGGGGGGAAATGTGCAGGAGCCCTGGGGTATCCTTGCCCAGGCCTGTCTCCAGAGGCCTGTGGCCCTTCCCCTCCAGTCTCAGGATCGCTTCATATAGCCTCACCCTCAACCCCTCCACCTTGTCCTCTGGAAGTTCTTCTTCTTCCACTGCCAATGACTGCCCCTGGGCTACCATCTTGGGCTGACACCGGTACTTTACCCAAGGTATTGGTTGGTCAGAATAATCCAAGGTCTTTCCCCATGACCATGTGTGCTGTCATAAGAGCAGTGATAGAAAATAAAATTGGACAGCCAGGGTACAGCCAGACCATGGCGGACCTGGGATGCTTGGCCAAGGGCTCCTGCGAGGGTTTTGAGCTGGAAGGGAATCACCAGCCTGAAATCCCATGTCCACTTCCAGCCACTGCAGCCTGTGCCTCAAAGACGTTGATTTCTCAGTAGTGGGCCTGGGTACCCAGGGCAGGAAGGTGGTGAGAGGTGAGTTAACGTGCCCAGCCCTCCTGACTCATCCTGGGGAACCTTCGTTGGGATCTCTTCCCGCAGTCACTCATCCTCTCTATCTCCGACTCTATGGGTGAGCTGGAGACTTGAGACCTCGCAGGACCTTAATCATGTGTGAGACTCTCTCCCCGTTTACCGAGTCGGCTGCTGACTGCATCTCCTCACCTCTTTTCCCTTCTTCCTTCAGCCACTGTTCCGACCAAGGCTGTGTATTAGTGAAAGAAGGTATTTGGAAGGAACGCTGCATCAAGGACTTCCTTTCCTTTCAAGGCAGGGTAAGAGGGCAGGGAGTGGAGTAAAATGAGCACCAGACTGGGGGTCAGAACCCCGAGGTTGAGGTTGGGCTCTGCTGATCAGCTTGGCACTTCCCCTCACCAAGACTCAGTTTTCTCACCTATGAAACAAAGGGGTTAATCAAGATGACTCCCAGAGGCACATCCAGCTCTCATTCATGACTCAGTTTTGAAACCCTACCTACCCATTTTCTGAAAACTTGACACTCTGGTTGCAGTTCCCTCTCCTTTCTGCACACTGATGACACAGAACAGCATTTTAATCACCATGGCATTGACATATTTCAGAGCATTCTTTATCCCAGTGAATCTTCAGAGTGATATAGAGAAGCACACATTTGATACAAATTATACTTTTTAATGTGGCTCTTCCCTTCCTCCTCCTCTGTCTCTGTCATTCTTGAGTGTCTGTTTACACCTGTCTCAGGCGTCTTTGTTTGCTTGAAGCTCAAGGGATGCAGAGATACAGCACTTTTGAGATTCTGGAAATGGATCTGGATGTTTCTGGAAATGGGCTGCCACTCTGTTTGCTGCTTCAGAGGAGAGGGCAGGGAGAGGGCTCCCTGCTCAGATCCTGACAACCTTGCTTCTCATTTCTAGAGTCCGAGATCTCTGGGGAGCTGGCTCTATCACCATCTAGCTGGGTGACCTTGGGCAAGTTATCGGACTTTACTGAGCCTCAGTTTTCTCACATGTAAAATGGGGATAACAGGATCCACCGCCTTAAGCTGTTAGAGACTCGCTGCTTCAGAACCATCGGAAGTACTTGTCCCAAATACAGATTCCTGGGCCCCAGCTCAAACCTACTGAATTGGCATCTCTGGTGTTGGGGCTCAGCATCAGTACTTTTAACAGCTTTCCCAAGAGACACTTTTGTATGCTAGAATTTGAGAACCTGTGCCTTAAATATATGATGCTTCCCAGCTCATCCAGCATTTTAACCTGCATCCACTTACTTAAACATCACCGTGACTCTGAGAGGTAAACAGGGAGGCCTCCCTTCCTTTTTATACACAGAAAACTGCTGTCCATGGTCACACAGTGTCCCAAACCCCAACACCCTACATCCCCTTCCATTTTCTCTCCTGTTGCTGAAACTTCTTGCAGGAAAGGATGCTAGGACGCAGCCCGTCACAGAGTTTGGCTTGATTTCTTTTCATTTCTTTGTGTTCAGTGGGTGAGTTCCTTGTTCCTGTTTGGCAGATAGCCATCGTTTCCCTTTATAAATGTTTTTATCTGCTGCTGCTTTTATCTTATCAGACCCACAGTATGTCTTCGTCTTCCTGCTCCTAAAGATAATTCCCACTTTGCAATATGTCATAAGTGTCATCTCAGTCATGGCTCGAAACAACAAATAGATTTGTTTCCAGTGAGGAAAGAAATCTGGCAGCTCCCTGCTTAGATAGAGCAAGAATTTGGAGCTTTCACCTCTGCTCCCCACCATGCCCTTTCAGGGATTGGCCGTACACTTCAAGAGATGCAGAGGACCCCAGTACCCTGGCATTTTGGGGGGACAAGTTTGAGTGCTGCAGTGAACTGAATAAATAAGAACAAGTTGGGAGAAAGTGGGGTGCTGCAGTCTGGACAAGTTGGAGTAGTGTCTTGGGACATGGATGCCCACATCTGTAGTTGAGAGGCAGGAAATATGCCAGGATCAGGGGGGTTATAGTCACCCTATTTGCAAACTGAGTAGCCCATAATGAAAGTGAATTGGCTCTTCTGAGAGGAGAAGCAATGACCTCCCACCCCAACCCCTACCTTGGGGCACTTGGTTTGCAAGAGAAATCAAATTTGACTGCTGGAAACCCAGTGAGTGGAGTCCTAGTGGCTGCGTGGGAGGTTAAGGATGCAGAGGGGCTCGTTCCATAACCTGTGACACTACAGAACCATCACTATGGGACAGTGAGAGATAGCAGGATGGGGGTGCAGCAGGGGCATAGGGGTACCAAGCCAACAGACTTCAACACCCTATTACAAAACATGTTGTTTATATTTCTTTTAATGAATCTTGCTGTGATACATAGTGGCCAGCATACACCTGCACACTGGTGCCCGGTTACAGGCCGGGCTGCCCTCCAGAGTGGGAGGACTCTAGTGTGTTCCCGTTTGTGGGCAGAGTTAAACTGGGGCTTCATATCATGGGCATCTCAGATATGAGTTTTCCCAAAGAACGACGGATTCCTGTAATGATCCCACCCTGGACCAGGCTTTCTCCACCTCAGTACTCTTGACGTTTTGGGCCCGCTAGTTCTCTGTTGTGGGATGTCCAGCAGATTCCCTGGCCTCCACCCGTGGCTACCAGGGGCACACACCCACCCACTCCCAGTTGTGGCAACCAGAACGTCTACAGATGTTGTCAAATGTTCCCTGGGGTCAAAATTGCCTCGGTTGAGAACTGCTGTCATAGATGAGCAAGAGTAACATATTTTCAGATGCTCTGGGACTTGGAGCAGTTATAGAAACATAAAACCTTTCCATGAGGATGTGGTCAAAGAGTTACCCAGATATTGCCAATTTAGCGTGGCCTTCCCTTATTCTTTGAGGCCTGGTCCGCAGGATGGCCCCTATCTCCTGGGACCTCGATCTCTCCCTTCTCCTAGGCTTTAAAGCCACTGTCCCAGGGCCGTGCTGGGCCAGCTCTTGCCTCTAACTTCATTCAAGTGCCGTCCATCATGCAGCCAGACACCCTGTCTCTGCTGGGCTAGATTCTAGAACCGGTCCATGCACGGACTATCCCGCGTTCCCTTCACTGCTGCTCCTCACTCAGCCAAGAATCACCCTTTCTAGCTCCTTCGAGGCTGAGTCACCACCTAGCCCACAGGCAGCCCTGTTGCACTCCTCCGGAGTGTGCCTCCGTGGGGAGGGGAGAGCTGGGAACCGTGTCCAGCACTCTGCCAGCACCGTGCACTGTGCAGTCTTGGCCTGATGTGTACAGCCACCCCTTGGATCCAAATTTGCCCTGGCAATTAAATCATCTAAGACACTTGTGAAAATCCAGCTTCTGGGTCGTACCCCAGGATGCCTGGAGATTGGGAATCTGCTCGGAAACAGGCTTCCCCGGCGGCAGGGCACTGCCGAGGTCAAAAGCGACCCAGAGCTGAGCTTGCTCTCAGGCCGCTCAGTCTCCCGTTCCTTCACCAGGGCCTTCCTTCTGTTGGCCCTGCACTTGCTGATCTATTTCCTAACCCTTGGCTTCACTTTTCTTGCCCTTACATTTATTTTTGAGTTGAGGAATCTAAACGGATACAGTTGTGTAGAAATCCAAAATCAGTTATCAGACGTCCACATGGGTCTTGGGGTTGGATGCTGTGGCTGGTGGGGAGAGGGTCCAGGATGGCAGGTCAGAATGTTGGTGCAGGTCCCGCTTCTACATCAGTACATCGATTCCTCTCTATGGACTTTGTTTCTCTATCGGTTAAATGGGGTTAGACAGAAAGTGGGTTTCAAAACCCTTTTAAGGCGGTGGATTTCTATCCTGCCTTCAAATGAAAACTTATTTGGAACTCCAATATAAAAAGCAGTAAAGCTTGGTTTGAAGAGGGGACAGCCATCCAAGTCACACGCCCTCAGCCTTCTCTGTGGCCCCTTCTGTTCCTGAGGTTTCCCCTAGAGGAATCGGGGGCTCCACGTACACAGAGCGAGGTCCCCAGGGCCTGGTCTAAGCCTTGACGTTTGTCACTGGCATGCACAATGCCTGGCCTCTGGGCGTGGGCAGCCACAACTTCATTTTCCTTTCCCACTTTAAAGTAAATTAAATGGAAATTCTCTCCCCACCCTTAGGTAAAAGCTCCAGCAGGCCCGTAATTTCCAGCTCACTCTCAGTTAACATGGTCACTTTAAGCCACAAAACACAGTCTCAATTGAGTTGTGTCTGCTCCAAGAGATTAACCAAAACTCTGAACTTAATTTCATGGCAAATCTTTGCTCCTTCCCTGCCCCCTTCCGTTCCAGCTTGCTAAGTAGTTTATGACCCCTCCAGGGTACAAAAGAGGGAGAAAGGAATGGTAAATGAGGTGCTGACTGGTGCCAGAGGCTGGCCTCGTGCTCTCTAGGTCAGCAGATATTGAACGCTGTTTCTCCAGTGAGATGCTTTCCGGGCTCTTCATCGCCGGAGCTCTCCGGCAGATGCCTCGGTCTGGTGGGTGCATCTCCACACCCAGTGGTCCTGGTCACGCTCCTCCCTGTGAGTCCTGAGATCGTCTCCAGCTTCTTGCTGCTGACCTTGCTCTGCCCCTCCCGCTAGGCCTATTGATTAGGGCCCAAGACAATTCCACCCCTCCCCGAACCTCCAAGAGTGACTGGAGTCCAGCGCAGCCACCTTGATGCTCTGCTGTAGCTTTCTGAGTGCAGATTAGTGATGGCCCTCCAAGTCTCAACTGCAGGGAGCACATGGCATAGCTCTTTGAGGGGCCCGTGGTGGCCCACCATTCGTGAGACTTGAGGTATTATGGGATAAAGAATATATTCCAGCATTGAGACTATACACAATTATGGGAGGCGCTGGAGAAGGAAAGGTTTGAAAAGAGGAGTCGAAGGGTCAGAGAAAGGTCACGAAGCAGCCCTGGCCCAGCTGACTACTCAGAGCCCTCAGGGACAACCAGAAGCCAGGCTCTTCCAGCCGCTGGAGCAGGACTGTAAAGGGGGCAGGTACAGAAGTCTGTGGAAGGTTGTCTGCTCATCACGGCTGCTACCTCCGAGTCCACAGCTAGGTGTCTGTGGGGGGCCTGGGGTCGCTGCTGATCTGCGTGGTCAGCAGCTGGGAAGGAGAGCTGGATATCCTGCAGGGAAAAGTGAAAACAAACTGGAACCCACGGACACCTCTGTGTTTGTCTCTCACCTGCCTGAACCCACAGTGACCGCCACAGGGTAAGGGCGGCTGCTCCACTTCCGCCTCCCAAATCCCACACAAATTCACATTTGCTAAACTCAAATCTGGAACATTCTGTAAGGGAGATTCTGGGAAATGTAGCACCCAGTGTAAACAAATTGACACTAGAACAATCCAGCACAAGGAGTTATGATGCTTGTGCTCTTTTTTTTTTTCCTAATCTATACTTTGCTTTTTTACTGAAATCTGTTATATCTTGGTGACTAGTAGAAAATTCCAATTTTAACACGCTATTACCCATTCTATGATTCTTCCCTTCCATTTGGCACATTTAAGTGCATCCCTCAAAGAAGCAAGAAAAGCACAAGCCAATGAGGCACCATTTGCAGCTTGCTCTTGAGAACCAGCAAACAGCTGTTCCCTGACCTGGGGCTACGCTGGAAAATGCAGTCAGTGGCAGAAGAAGGTCATGTGGGAAAGGAGTGTATTTGTGACACGCTCAAGCTGGTGACTGGGACTTTAGTCATCTGTTTCAGATACTAGAAAAGAAAACTCACTAAAATAACTCACATTCACAGGAGTTGTTGGTTGTATTTTCCAAGTTACAAAAATTTAAGACTAAAGTTATTAGTGGACATCACTAGCCCCACATGGAGATGAGTGGCAGCTGTTAGGGGTGTTACAATCCATCAATTGTTGTGTTTTCCCACAGTTTGGTAGAAAGCAGTGGAGGGGAAGATGCTGGAAATTGCTTTTAAGAATGAGCGGGTTGGAGTAGCCAGCTGACCTCTGTCTGTGCTTCGTCGGGAGTTTCCGGTGGCCTCTCTGCAGAGCTGTCAAAAGAGAGGAGACAGAAGGAAGGAAGAAGGAAGACATGCTCAGATATCTACAGAGTTTAGAAATGTACAACCTGGTGGGGCAGGTCTGGAGAAAATAGCTTATCCTCTGCTTGGGAATAGAAATGTAGTTCTCTGGCACTAGATCCCCAAGGAATGCTCACACACCCAACTATATCCTCTTTGCCTATAAAATCTGTGTCCTCCACTCTCCCTTCATCCAGGTAAGGAAAGCAATATTGTGTAACAAAAATAACAACAATATCAATAATAACAGCCAACTCATATTTGAGCACTTCTTGTGTGCTGGGATTTTTCTAAGTACATTATATACATTAGCTCATTGATTTCTCACAACAACCCTATAAACTGGGTACCATAATTGTCCCATTATCGTGATGCAGAAATGGAGGCACAGAGAGGTTGTAAAGCATGTCCGGGTGAGAGTGAAGGTGAGTTGGCTTATGCAGGGATTAAAAGCATTAACTTTGAATTCAGACCATGCAACACTAGATGCTTGGCTTTGGACAAGTTGCTTAACATAAAAGAGTTTTAGTTTTTCACCTATAAAATGGGAATAATAATAGTTCCTATATTTTTGAGGTGTGGTGAGCATTAAACGTTATTGTGGCATTTATATGCCTGGTACATAATAAAAGTTCAATAAGTGGTCTACTATTATCATTCCTTCCTAGGATCTTTCAAGTCTTTTTCACCCCAGCTGCCCCCAACCATTTCCCCCTCCCATACCCTCTTTCGCCATCTAAAACCTATGTGTGTGCACATGTGTGCCTGCACACTCCTGGTCACCGGGGAAGAAGGGAGATGGAGAAATGGGACAGCCTTTCGGAGCTCATCCCAGCTCTGGGAACTATGCAATTGGCTGCAGCATCCCTGGAGTTTCATCTGCCTGCCACTTTTTGTTTGCTGATTTATTTTGATTTGACACACCAGGGCAGGTGGCCAGGGAGAAGGGGGTTGGTAAGAGTCAATATTTGGTGACATGTGAATAATGCACTTGCAAAATTAATCAGCCTTATCATTTTTGGCTAGTTGCCATGACCATGGAAAGTCATATGTCCTGTGTAAATCAGAGTAAAGGGATCGCGGCAGATTCCTGCTCTCTGTTTTTCTCAATCCAAGGCTCCTCAGAGCGTCCTTGTCCTCCCAGTCAAGGCCATGGTCTCAGGCACCTTAGGCACTGCAAATGGTGAGAGGCTTATCCATGCGCCTGGATGATGGGATGAACTTTCTATCTCTTGCTGGGATCATGCGCATTTTAGGGCAGTTGTTCAAAGACCAGCAGATAGGTTTGGGAAACGGAATTACCAACATTTTGTTTTGCCATGTAAGTACAGTAAAAAGAAAAAAAAACTACCAATATTTATAAAAGGGAACACCAAAAAGTAGGAAGGACGTAATTTCAGAATAGAGGATAATTCTTTAAATGGAAGAAATTTGGTTTAATGAAAAAACTCTCCATCATCCTTATTTTTTCTCATTTCATTGATGATTAGTGAAATCCTTCTAACACACTGGCCATGTAAGTGTACTTTATATATATGCAGGCAAGAAGACAGAACACTTGAAATAGAGCTTCATTGGGAATTCTAGTGGGTGTGACCACTGGAGACATGGGGCAAAGCAATTAGCTACTCAGTGCCTCAGTGTTGCCAATTATAAATGGGTATATCAGGTCCCACCTTGCTTACTTCATGGGGTGATTCTGAGGATTAACTAGATAATGTGGGTGGAAACAAATGCTAATCTCTTACCATATTTGGGAGGTCCTCAGGGGCAACAACTGTGTGTCTTTCTTTGGCATCCCCAGTATCTGCTGCATAGAAAGTGCTTGACACAAGTCTACTGAATGAGTAACACAGCAAGTCACAGGAGTGACTGCACAGCCGGGAATGCAAACCAGACAGGAGGGGAGGGCACGCCCAGGACAAGGGCTTAGCTACACCTCCTTCCCCTCTCCAAGTTGGCCGCTGCACATTCTACTTATTCATAAAGCCTAGATTCAACACTCAGCAAGAGTCTTAACTCTCCAGCAAACTCTCCCTGTTATCTCTGGAATCCAGTTAATTTTCTTTTCCTGGGGGAAGACCTTTCCAGTATTGACTGCTGTTAGTATTTGTGACACACCAGGTTAGGGCATTGACTTTGGAGCCTGACTGCCTGGGTTCATACGCTGCCTCCTCCACTTAGGAGCTGCATGCTCTTTGGCAAATTACTTAACCTCTCTGTGCCTCAGGTTCCTCATCTGCAAATGCAGGTCATAATAGAACCCTCCTCAAGAGGTTTGATGAGGATTAGATGAGTTGGTACGTGCCACATCCTTAACATCGTGCTTGGCACATTGTGGGCACTCAGTAAGTGTTAGTCTGCTATTATTAATGCGCAGAGGCTGCAGTGAGACCCCTTCAGAGAACAGAGAGGGAAATTACCCTTTGAGGGTCCAACTGGATGCTAGCAGCTATGGGCAGAATCTGAGAGAGTCGGCTTCGCTCCTAAGCCTCTGAGACTTGGCTAATTTGAATGAATATTTAAAGTCAGGTTATGTCAATTATTCACAAGGGCATGGTGACCATGGGAACTAAGAAAAAGGAGAGGCTACCAGACAAAGGTGAGCAATGTCCATCTGAGCTTTGTCTTGGTTGGCGGTGGTGCCAGGAGCATTAAACATCATCATTTAAGGGTTCCAACCTACTGATAAGTCAGACCCTACAGTGGAGATGGCTGCCCAGGTGGTCTTGACAATCGCCATCTTTTACCTGCCTAACTCCTCTCTGTCCTGATCTAGGACCATAAAACACCTTTCCACAGCTAGTGTGGACTTCCCTCCCAAATCCATCTTCAGGAGAAGAATGGCTTTATGTGTCAGTCACGTGACCATGATCAGTTGCTCTCTTTGTGTCTATCTTAAGCCCAAAGGTCAGACCATGGACCATGGTCAAGTCATGAAGTGAATAACGGCCACATTGGGAAGCCTCTCGGAAGACAGCTGTCAGCCTTGTTTCTCACTCTGAACTTTTGTAGGCAGAAGTCTTTCTCTGCCAGCTGACACATGGACAAAGGAACAGCTCTCGAGTCCAGGAAGGGCCAGTGTCCAACGTGCTGTGTGCATTGCTGACAGGGGCATTGAGCGCCCTGGACAGGATCAGACCCACCTGGAACCAAAGTCCCCAGGTGGCTCTTCCTTCTAGCAACTAATTCTGCTGCTGAGCCTGGCAGATGCTGCCGGAGACTCAAAGTGTTTTTTGTAAGAGTTAATTTAGGGAGCAAAACAAGCCACATCAAGCCTCCATTTGTCCTGGAACAATAGTGACTAAGACCATGGCTTTCACCTCAGCTGTGTCACCAAATAAAAGACAACCTTAATGACAGGAATATGAACTGGATTACGTTGAACTGATTTTCAAAACGCCCTGGATCCTTGCAACCAGAAATTAGGTCTTAGCAGCTGAGAAGGAGCCAGAGAGGAGTCAGAGAACTTTTGTCTCTTCCTCACACACACCAGCCTCTCGTGCTCCAAGCTGTCACTTGTGCTGCCGTTCCAGTACAATGGAATGACACAAAATGCCTTTCATCCCTGTCTCTGGTGAACACCCATCCTCCAAAACTCAACCCAAACAAGAGAGCTGGAAGGAGCTTCCAGGCATCGGGGTCAGCGCTTCCCAACCTTTCACCACCAAAACCCCTTTTATTAGTTTACTCCATGGGCCCCATGTTTTGAAAGACTTTTGTCTCCCAGGTGAATAGCATTTAGCAAATAATAAGATAATTAACCAAAGACTTGTAAATTGTCGAACTGAACTTGCGATTGGCAAATAACCATGCTGAGTTCATCTAATTCCAGCCCAAAGCAAAGAAACTTGATATTTTTAGCAATCTGGGGCAGCCTGCTCTCCGGTAACCATGCGACTTCAGGTAGGCTTTCTGGCAGAAAATAGCCAGAGGAAGCCAGATGACTATTTTCTAGGCTTTCTGGAGGTCTGAGGGCCCTCTGTTGGGAATCATCAATCTAACCCCAAACCTCGTTTTTCAAGTGAATTCATTTATTTGTTACGTGGGGGCAAATGGACAGGTAGCTGACATTTATTGCATCTCTACCATGTACAGAACATTGTGCGAGCCCCTCTCACACACATGATCTCATTGAGAACATGCACCACCTTTATGAGATGAGTAGTGACACCATATCATTTCTATGTTACAGATGGGGAAACTGAGGTGAGGGTAAGAAACTATCTCAAGGGCATATAACTAGTAAGTGGCAGAGTTAGGACACTGATTCAGCGTTTTTTGTTCTATTTTAGTAGCTGTATTGAGATATAATTCACATACAATATAGCTCACCCATGTGACATGCACAATCCAATGGTTTTTAGTATATTCACAGAGTTGTGCTCTGTGCTCGTCACTACAATCCCTTGTAGAGAATTTCATCATCCCATAAAGAAACCCCATGCCTACTAGCAGTCACTCCCCATTTCTCCCAACTCCGCCTCCCAGTCCTAGGCAACCACTAATCTACTTTCTGTCTCTATGGATAGATTTGCCTATTTTGGACATTTCATATCAACTGACCCAGGTTTTTAGACTCTAAAATCCACATACACCAAACTCTAGACAGATTACAAATCCTTTTCATAATTTTATGGACTATTTCTTATTTAACTTTGAAATTATAGAGAATGCACAAATGCTACATCTTTCGTGTTTGAAGCACACAAAAATGCAAGTATTATTCCACATCGGGGTATAAAATAGCATGCAATTATTCAGCTGTCATATACTATATTTGAGTGGCCACATTTCCCATTCTGTCATACCCCACTTTCCCGGGCAACCACCCAGCCCTCTGAGAGAAGAGACCTCCCTGTTCTTGCCCTCTAAGCCTTCTCCTCCTCTGGTCACCACGGCTGCCTTCAGGGTACCTGGTTGCGAGGGTCCCCAACCCAGGTGGTGTGAGGTCCCCTCTTCACCTGAGAGACACTTCTTTGTTCCAGGCTCTCCTGTTCTCTTCTCCTTAACCTTCCGTTACCTGCAAATTGCGGTTGGCAGCATGATTTATTCTCCTGCCAGAGCCGGTGGGGATGTTTAACACCCATGTCTAATAGTTTCCCATATAGAATTCCCCTCTTGTCAGCTGCTTTGTCTCTCAGGTTCAGGTGCTGTTTTCCCGGGTGATTCATTATTCCGGCTGGGTTTGTCATTTGGTATCGCCGGGGTCTGTTCTGAAAGTCTGTCTGGAGTGCATGTGTTTGGCTTGTGCCTTGGATTCAGTGAAAAGTGATCACATTCTGTAGTCAAGACAGGTCATAACAGACACAGGTAGGCCTCCCTGGGACTGGTATTCCACAGGGAGTCACCACCTCCTTGTTCTTTTGTACATTCATTCATCGTTCATTTTTTCATTGGCTTGTCTGGAGCATCCTCAGCTTACGGAGACCTGTGGGTGTCTGGGACACAGCCTCCGTCCCCATACGGTGCTCTCGCCACTGGCCCTGCTTCTCACCTGAGGATCAAGTGCACAGGTACCAGGCGTGGGTCTGAGCTGGGGTTCACAAAGCTTTTAGATAATCATGGGGCCTCTCTCTAGAGTGTCAGATTTACTGACTATTTCAGGAGGGAATTTTTGTATTAAATCAAGTACTGCACCATTATGGGGAAAAATTAAAAATTGGTGTAATTTTTAAAGATAAAATATGAGATTTCAAAGATATGTTAAGGCTTGTAGGGAACTTCCTTGACTCCACTCCCCGAATCCACACACAAGCACATCAGACACACACCCAGACCAGCTTCACGTAGACGGTCACAACCTCTTTGACAGGGATAAGCACCTCTAGGTCCAGGGAGGTGAAGGAACCTCTTGATTCTGCTTCTCTTATTACTCAGTTTGGAAAATCTGTAGGCAAGTCTACAATACAGTCTTCTGAATAGGGTCTTTTTTGTTGGGTCTTTCTGGCACGCATCTGGCAGTGATTTCCCACCCAGGGGCCCAGCTCACCCATTGAAGCCTTTGAACTTCCACTGAAAGACAGAGAGGTGAATCCTCTTCAAGGGGCCTGAAATATAAAACCTGTTTTGTTGCACAGTGCTGGGCTCTCTTTCCTAGATAGGAGAAAAGAAAAGAGATGTTAATTCCAGGATGAGCAGATATGCTTCCAGTGCTCCTCAGATAACCTACTGGTAGGGTGACTGGCATCTGTTTATTGATCAATCAGTGCCCATGCTCAATTGGTGTTTAAATATTTTGAAAATCATGTCTATCACCAAGCAGTCTTTATTCTTAACAGTTCACCCTATTACATGACCTTAAATGCCTGCCTACTTCTTATGAATGTTTCTAGGCTCCTCTCAGATTATTGTGTCCAGACAAGGATGGGGTCACCTCTCCCACCATTGCTGCTGGTTGGCCCAGCAGCACCATAGTTCAGAACATGGACTCACTAGCTGTGAAATCTTGGCACATTTCCTAACCTCTCTCTGCCAACTTCTTCATCTATAAAACGTGGCCACTAATATTTCATACTTCACAGCGTTGTCATGAAATGGGCAACAATATGTAAGGCACTGAGTGACACACCAATAATATTCCCTATTAGTTCAAAATAATGTGTGTTGAATATATACACGGTTGAACGCTTTTCATCACCAAGGAATACCTTTATTATTTTGTCTCCATGTGCCCCAGTTTAGGAACCAATACCATAACACAAGAATGAGTCCATTAGTAGGGATGGAGTTACCTATCTTAAAAAAAAAATTCAGTTTTAGCAAAGGCCTGAGAATCCTTGGTGATTTCTCCTTCTCCTGTAGGATTTTCAAGGTTCATTTCTGTTCCTTTTCTTCTGGTATTCTGTTTACCTTCTGCTTCTCAGAATATGTGCGTGAGTGTGCATGTGCGTGTGTGTATGTGCGCGCGCGCGTGTGTGTACTACTTCAAGATACACCACATTTGCTTGTATCTATGAAAGACTTACAGATAATTAATATTTCAAAGGACTGACCTCCCTGGATCCCAGTGCATCTTACTGGGACACAACTGCAAGGTTCCATCAAGTCTAGTCTATTTAGTGACACAAGGGCTCTGGGATCTAATATATTTAACAAGATTTTCCCCCTAACTCTAGAAAGTATGTTAAATCTGCCTTTTACATCTTCCCTGTTAGTAATTATAAATGCACACCATTATTTCTCTTTCGGCTCTAAGACCCACTTGTCAAGTGGATTAGTTCACACAATTTGGTGCTGTATACCTCGAGGAAAGGAAAAAGGACTTTGCTGTAACAGTGAAATTGCCTTTTCCCCTAACTAGGGAAATCTGTGCATGGTTGGGCTCTTATTTTATTCCTTTGTCATTTGGGCCCATCCTTCTTAATGGAAACTTCTGCCTTTGTCTGTTTCCAGCTACCGTCTCTCTCTCCTAAGAGGTTAGGGGATTTAAAACCAAACTCTCTTCTTTGTGTTAAGAGGTCACCTGAGCCATTATCATAATCTGGATTTGAATATCTTTCTCATAAAAGGGTTCATAAAAGAAGTTTGATCAAGACTGACTAGTTCAATGACTGTGGAACCCTCTGCTCTCCATTTAAGCTGCTTTGAGTTTGATTCAGATCTGGATCATTGATTCTTTAGGTTTCAGATGTAGAGTTTCAAATTTCTTTTTAAAGTGAATGGAACCTAATATGACTTCAGTGAATTATTTTCCTTAATCATAGAATAGATGATGTCACTTCCTTTGTGATTATTTTTATACACCTCTGCCAACTCAGCCTTACCATCAGGATGCAAATCACAGAACTTTGGAGATGGAAGGAGATTAAAGATCATCTGGACTCAATCTCTCACTTTATAGCTGAGGAAACTATGAGAAGTGAGGTGTTTTGGTCAGAGTCACCAAGTTACAACAGATTGTGTTTCCTATAACTGTTTGATTGAAGCCACACTTCTGAGCCACTTGTGTTGCAAGTTGGGGGAAAGGGCCGGGAGGAAGAAAAATTTTGAGATATCAAAGTCAATGACAGAAAGCAAACTGGGACATTGCATGGATGGTGGACATCAAAAGGGGGACCAGAACTTACCAGATAATAAAAAACTGAAGACTGAGCACAAACAGGAGACATAAGTGAGAAGTCAAAGGATGGAATTGATGAAAAGTTGGTCAAGTGACAAGGAGCAGAATTTTAGAAAGAACGTGGGGGAGCCATGAGGCTGTGTTTTTAACTGCATGAACTCTTCTCATGGGCTTGACTTTTTAAAAATGTTTTATGTGTTTTTAAAAAATTAAGTGATTGTATACATAATTAAGAAATAGTGTTGAAAAAGCTTATAATACAAAACAGTGGTTCCCTGCACAGCCCTACACCAGCTGCCAGTCTTTTGCCAAAGGAACTGCTTTGTACTTTTATCTGCTTCTTCTGGCAGTTACCTTCACGTGTTTCAATAATATGCATAAATCACAATTTTTAAGTTTATAAATGTTATAAGAAATGAAGATTTAATATCTCCACCTCTCCTTCCTCATCCTCTCCCTAAAATTTTATCATACTTTTAATTATATCAATAAGTAGTGTTTATATCTTTATGACAATGTAAATATTCTTCACTATAGAACCTATTAGAATACTGTGATTACATGTCCTTTCTTGTATAGACTTTTGCCTTTCCTTGAATTAACAATTGACTAACTGCATCTTCTTTCCAAGTGCTCCATCATCTCATCTATCATATCATCTTTTCTCTTGGGTCCACTTTTTTCCTGGGTGCTCCTTCGAGAAGCCTCTCTCTTCCTGCTCTTTTGTGCCTTGGTGGCTCCCTCATCCTGCCACACGGTTCTCAAGCTGGGATCTTCTCTTAACAGCTTCTCTGGATTGGATTTACTGCTTTGGGGTGCCACGTCTTCCTCTTTCTTGGTTCACTCTTTTGTTTTGTTAATGCATACTCTCCAGTCACTTTCTAAGAAAGGAAGATCAATTTTCTGAATCTAAACATGTTTGAAAACATCTTTATTCTGTTTTCATACTTGATCAACAATTTGACTGGATGTAAAATTCTAGTTTGAAAATTTATTTTCTTTAAAATTTTGAAGTTGTTGCTCCACTGTTTCCTGGTTTTTAGTATTGCTGTTGAGAACACTAATACCATTCTGGTTCTCATTCTGTTGTGATTTGTTTCCCTGGAAGCTTTTAAAATCACCTTTTTATTCCTGATGTTCCAAAATTTCACATCTTCTTCACTCATTTGCTAATCATTCAGTGGGCTTTTGATAGTTAAGTGAACTGACACAAGGGTCAGATGGCCCAGATTCAAAATCTGGCTCCCCAACTTACCAGGGATGGTGCTGGTTAAGTTAACAACCCTCTCTGAGCTAGTATCTTTGTCTGTAAAATCATGAGGAACCTTATGATATTGCTGTGAGGATTAAAATAAATTACATAAATGTAGTATTTAGAATAGTGCCTGGCACATGGTAGCAATTCAGTACAAGTATTTGCCGTATTGACATAGTCATCATCAGCATTCAGTTCTGTGGACTCAGCATAGGAAAATGTGCTGTATCCAATTATGCATCTCCCCCAACTGGTCTGGCTGCCATTTACTGATGACCCTCCAGGAAGATCATCTGTCACCAACCAACATTCTCCAAGGCTGCAGAGGGGAGGTTTCAATCACTGTTGAGTTCTGTCTCTGTCCCCACCTGCTTGGCTGACCGGGCCCTCAGTGGCAGCTGCTCCAGTCCTTCCTGTCACTTACACACAGGCTTGATTCAACAGGACCCCTGCTGATTCCTCATGCCACCTGTGTTTCACCTCCTGCTCTGGGGATTCCCTATTTCCACTGAGGCATGAGACCCTGTGTGTGCACTCAGCACCCACACGTGCCTGCTGGCTCCCCGAGCAGGGCCTGAGACACTGCTGGCAGACATGCAAGCACATGCAGTGTCACTGGCCCATGCCCACTTGCCTGCATGTGGCTGCTGCAGTGGGATCTGGCTTCCTTGGTGGCCTCTGGAAGGGCCATATGCAGCAAGCAAGAAGTGCAAGGGAGGGAGGGTTACAGTCCCATGGACAAGTTTGACCCGTGGAAATGGGAGCAGGAGATCAGTTCTCCCACTTCCTCCTGGTTAGCTTGTTAAGAGGGTGAAAAGCAATCAGCTGCACTTGCTGTTAATCCATGGCCAGCCTGGGAGCACCCCCTCTTATATTTGTTCTCCCTCCTTCTCTGCCTTCCTCCCTCTTTTTCCTCATTCCTGCGATTGCACTCCCTGATGAAGTGTCAGCAAGTAAACTTGCACTTTGGCTCAGTGTCGTGGGGAACCCAGGCTAAGGCACATTGAGCTCCAGAGCTTGAATCCTGGTCCTGGCCCTGCTGCCACAGGGCACTGGGCAAGTAACTTAACCTCTCTGTGCTTCAGTTTCCCCATCTGTAAAATGGGGATAATAATAATAGCTACCTCAGGTTTACTGGAGGAATAAATGTGTTAATACTTAGAAAACACATTGTAAACATCCAATAAATGTTAGCTATTATTACTCAGTTCTGTGAATTTTTCAATGATATTGAAAACATGTGATTATGTGAGTAGTGGTCTTCCTGAATTGATTCTCTATGGCTTTTATTTTTTCCGTCATATTTTCCATATCTTTGTCTTTTTGTTGCACTTTATGAGTGGTACCTTCTTCTTTATAGTCCAAGCCTTCTACGGAGTTTTTATTTTGGTATCATGCTTAAAATTACCAAGACTATTTTGTTCTGCAGTTGTTTCATTTTAATCATATTCTGTGATTTTTGGGGGAGGAAAAGTATGTAATGTTTTCTCATATATTTAAGGATACTAATTAGAAGTTTTAAAGTTTTTTTCTGCCTGTATTTGACATTATTACCTGTTCGTATAGTTTTTTTCCTGTTTATTTTGGTCTCTTTCAGGGGAGGGGAGGGGGGCTTTTGGGGAAGGGTGGGAAATTTCCTCTAATGCTTGATGATCCTTGGCTGTCTCTTTATATTTCAGATTATGGCATAGTCGAATGGACTGGAAGCTCTGTGAGTTATGCTTGTGTATGGGGGCAGGGAGAGGGCGACACGTGGGGATCCTTCCTCTGAGGCCATTCCCTCTCTCTGGGGAGGGCACTTCTCCCTGCCTGGGATTGGGTGGGACCTTCAGTCTGTGTCCAGGGCAGAGGAAGGTGCTGGGCTCCAGTCACTCGGTTTGCAGACTTTTAATTATTCCTACTGTTTTCAGCCCAAATGACTTGCTCCTGTCCTCTATACCTAGAGTTTCCAAGACCGATGCCTCCCTTTCAGTTTCTGCCAATAACAGTCCTCTGACCTGCTCGCCCAGGGACACCCTGCCTGCTGGTGAGGGGGGTGGGGACTGTAGTTTTCCACTCTTCGATGACAAGCCCCGCGTCCTTTCCTCTGGCATGCCCGGCCTCTTTAACTTTAGCCCCGGCAAGCTTGGTGGGCTGTCCACGGAGAGCTGTTCCCTCCCTTCCACCCACCTGCTCTGCACCTTCCAGAAATCGGCCGCAGTCTCTGTATTCCCTCCTGTTCTTCTATCCTTCTGGGTTTATAACTCTACCTCCTTCCACCCCAAACCCCTTTGCTTTCATTGGAGTTGAGAAGAATTTTGCCCTCCTCTTTTGAAAGGCCAACCTTCCACCATTTAAAAGGGAACATTATGTGCCCCAATACAGCGAAGAAAATAGTTCTCAGGACTTGGCCATTCACTCCAGCAGGAACGAGGTGAGCTGGAAAACGCTGAGGCCTTTTGGAGGGGTTCTTGGGAGCTTCTGCTGTGGAATCCGGCATTTCTCCTCCACGCTCCTGGGCTCTCTCACCTCCACTGGGACGATGCTGATGTGGGCCAACCTTCTGTTCCTTTGCCTTAGTGACAACATCCCTCTTCCCTTGTCACAGTCCTTTCCTTTTTGTTTTCAGGTGTAGGGTGACCAGACCCAGCAAATAAAAATACAAGATGTCCAGTTAAATTCGAACTTCAGATAAACAGCAAATAGTACTTTTAGTATACGTATGTCCTATGCAATATTTGGGACATACTTATATCAAAATGTTTTCATTGTTTATCTGATATTTAAATGTAACTGGCCGTCGCGTATTTATCTGGCAACTCTATCCAGGCGACCTTTTATTCTCCACAGATCAAGGTAGGCCTCAGTCAGTAGCACAAAGGGGGGTTGTCTTCACACCGTTTCTTTTCTTAAAGGGACCTAAAGCTATTTACATAACATATGGCAGTCTCACACCCGTGGGATTGTAAATTAGAGCCTGCTTATTCATTGTCAAGTTAGGAACTCAACCATATTTCTCAGCTGTCTTCAGCTCCCCAGCCTCAGACTCAGTAAATAAATATATTGTTCTAATAGTGTTTGTGCCATTGTGTCGCCTTTGTTTATTATCTGTACCCACTCGGGGCCTCAGAGCAAGACAGCCCTACCCTCCTGCTGTGACACTGTCTCCTGCCGTCAGCATCTCTGGTTTATTCTTTGGAGCGTTTGGAGGTAATTCTTACCAGATCTCGATTTTTAAGAACATTACCACATCCCCTTGGTTCTTCATTAATAGGCGCTGGCAGGTGACAGGTGTACGGAGCAGGATTTGTTAGTATGTGTGCCTGAGAACATGAACCAGACAAAGAACACTTGTCCAAAAGAAAAGCTAAATTACGATTGAACCAATGACATGAAAGGATACAGGAAATGAAGACAATGAACATAATCTGCCGAGGAAAGCAATTCACAAAATAACATTAACATTTTCATCTAATCCCCATGGAGTCGTCTTTTTTAGGTTAGGTTATTTCCTTCTTTTCTTCTTTTCAAATTATAAACCTGTCCATGTTATTTCACTCCCGATTTGCTGTCAAGAACTCTGACACATTTCTGAGGAGTTTCAAGGGGGTCAGCTATTAACAGAGCTGGGCTAAATATATCCCTTCCAGAGCCTCCAGTCTTTTCTCCAGAGTCGGCATCCTCTGTCAGCTGGGGCTAATTGCCTTCCTGCTTCCCTTTCAACTGGCAGGGCAGCCTCATCTGAGGCCTCAAGGGTCAGCCTCAGAGGTTGGCATGATGAACTGAGAGACTTCTTAAAGGCCCCGTCTATTTACCTGACGGTTGGCCCACCTGCTCTGCAATGCACTTCACACACATGTATACATCTGCTGCATACCCTGCCTCTGTGTAAAATAGAAAGCACACCCCTAACCTAGCAGCAAAGACTCGTGCTGAAGGAGGGCTCCTATACATGGCATTTGTGGGGTTCATCAAATGGTGGGGCATTTTGCCTTTTTTTCCCTAATGGAAAGAAATGAAGTTCTTGGAGCAGAGAGTCTGAAATGGGAAGTTATATTTCTCTTTTGGTTTTCTTGGGACGAAGCAGTTTTCCTGGGTGTGGGACTTTCAGTGCTAAAACCAGGACAGTCTTGGGCAAACCAGGACAGTGGTCACCCTCCGTCACCTTCCCCATCACCACCCCTCAAATTCTCTCCACCACCCTCTCTTACACGAGCTGAGAGAAGGACAGGCTGGGAGAGAGAGCTAGCCTAAAACTGAGTTTTGGAAGTTTTTGCCAGACACAATCCGGAGACTCTGAGGGTTTCACATTAAAGCAACATAAGAAGGAACCAATAATGTTTTTTTGAAGGTATTTGTGAGAAAAGGAACCTTAAGAGGTTGAAGGGAAAGATGTAACTATACTTTTCATTTGTAAAACCCCGCTAAAGAGCTATTTAAAATGTTTGTTTATAACTTGCTTGCATTTTGCTATTTCAGTAAATGTTTCTAATAAACAATAGAAAATTTTGTGATTGTAAATCTGTAGGTTTTGAACCCAGAACCACAATCAGTAATTGTAGCAAATCCTCCACCTATCCTTTCTGACTTCACCACCCATGGCACTCTGCCTCCACCTGGTGGCAGTGTGCATAAATGAAGTCCTGACCACGTGCCACACCTCCATTTTTGTGTGTTCTGGAAGACACCCTGTTGTGAATTGAATCTTAAAAACCAAGTTATAAAGATACCAATTTGTGTCATATGCTACTACCATCCTTATTTGGAATGTGGGGTCAATGTGGAGCAAAGACTATGTCTTTTATTTGCTTTGTACCTCATTCTGTGAAGTACTAAGAGCCCACGAAGTCATAAAAGAATTGATTGCCTTAAAACTTCAAAAATATAATATTGTAAGCAAACACTGTGAAGTGCATAATTTGTGAAAATATAATGTGTATAGATCTTATTAGATTACAATAATCAAATAAAGCCTGTAAGAAATTTATTAATGAAACATGATTCATCGTATCTGTGATCACACTGAGTTCCACAGTTATTAGTTCACATCAGGGGATTTGATCAGAATTGCTTTCACACAAGTAAATCTTTTTTTTAATTCTTTCTTTCTCTTTTTATTTTGTTAATTCTTCAGCATCTGAAATAATTGCTAAAGTTCATGGGTTGTTTTATCATCAATGTACTTTGTGGGAGCGGAAGACTCAAACCGCACTTGCGCATTTTGCTCCTTCTTCGGGGGAAGTGATTTCACCTCCCTAGGGCTGGACTTCTGGGTCTGTAAAATTGAGATAATAATTATGTACGCCATCAGGTTGCTGTAGGAATCAAATACTCCGTGTGTGTGTGTGTGTGTGTGTGTGTGTGTGTGTGTGTGTGTGTGTGTCTGCTCTGTTACCCAGATGTTAGTCTCAGGGGCATTATTATCACTTGCAAATTGAAGACAAAGATTTCAGTCTTACTGCCTAGCCCCTGACTGCCTTCTGCCCTCTATTTAGATCCCAGGACTGAGTCCCCTGGAATATACCCAGGAATTCTAATTCCCTCTCAGCCCGCTGGTCCTCATCCCTTCCAGGACCTCTCCCAAGCCCCTCACCCTCATTCCCCCTGCCCCCAGCCTCTCCCCTCTCCCATACCTGATGAAAGCTGCCTGTGCCAGAGGAGAAGGGGCACCAGGCTTAGCCTGGGAGTGGGGTTCTGTGCAGTGGGGAGGGCCATGGTGAATGTGGATGGGATCCAGACCCTGTAACCTGGGCGTTTTGCCACCGAGATAACAGGTCGAGTTAAGGGAAATGGGAGGAGTGTGGGGGGCAGGGAGGTGAGTGGCCTCTCCACTCCTCCCCTCCAGCTAGGTCCTCTGATGTGAGTAAAATAATTTGACCTTCAGGTCTAGTCTTAGGAACAATCTGATTCCAGGGGGTGGAGAATCCTGTATCTTCCTCCCCATCCCACGAATATAAAGAGGAAAGGGGGGCATACACACTTTGTTATCATCTCTCCCACCTGCCTGTGTGACTGATGCTCCTTTAATAAGAGGCAAAGCCCTTTGCTCCACTGAATTAAAGGTGTGAGAAGTGTTCTGGGGCTCCAAAGGGATGGGGGGTGGGGTAGAGTGTGGGGGCAGGGGAGCTGCTACAGGGAGAGCAGCCCACAGTGGTGAGGCCCCAGGAGTCCTGAGGAGTAGAGTTCAGTCAGTGGAAATGGAGTGTGAGAAAACACGGTCCTTTCAAGAAAGGCAAACCTGTTCTGTCCCTCCAGGCCTCTGCCACTCCTTCTCCCGAGCTGGGTCAGGCCCCTTCTCCACACCTCACCCTAATGCACCCCTCTTCACACAGAGGCACGGACTGGACCGTTGGCTTGTCTGGCTGGGCTCATCCAGCTTGAACAGGATCAGGTGACATGCATTCCTGGAAAACCACTTTGACACCACACTTCATCTTACTAACCTAATTTTACTTTTGTCTTCATCTTGATTTCTTCCTAAAATGGAAAATAACCTGTCTCAAATCTTCTTTGGAATGAAGTTGAGGTTCCCAGCATTTTGGTCGTTTTTAGAAGCATTCAAATTCACTGCTGTTTTCAGGTTCTAATTGCTTTTCCCAACTCTCTTCTGTAAAACCTAACAACCCAGGATTTACCTCTTGGCGTCTAATGTCACTGCCCCCCTTGGGGATGCGGTTTCTGACAAGCATCCACGTTGCTGGAAGGCTGCCTCCCAGGTGATGGAGGCTCAGTTACCGCAGTGGAGTTGGAGCAGCTGCTGAGCTTCTTCCAGAAAAAGAAGGAAAGGAAAACAAAAAGAAGCACTTCCGTCTTGCATCTCATCTACAGATATTCTTCCTGCTGCTGAGGCCCATGCTGCTGTCCAGGCAAGAGCACACGTCGGGTTTAAATCCTTCCAGAACAACATGCCAGTCTGCCTCCTCCTTCCTGCAGTTGGAGGTCTAAACCTGTGAAGGACTCCCCAGTGCGGCGAGGACATGTTTAGAGATTGGTTCATCCATTCGTGGGGGCACAACTCACGCCCAATCCTCGCTTTAACACACCTGACGTTGGAGAGGGCAGCCCCATTGGAGGCACCTGCCAGGGCTACACCCGGATTCTCCAGGCTGCATCTGGGGTGGAACTACCTCGGAGGAGCCAGAGCACTCGGCCCTGTCTCCACTGTGGCTGGCAGAAACATTTCTGAGATACAATTTGCCTTCAGAAATATTTCACAGGAGGTTTCTTCCTCTAAAAAGCCTGTCTGTGTCTGCGAAACCATAACTGGTGATACTGTCTGCTATCTCATGTGACACCTTTCATATACAACCCAAATGAAAATCTTTTACATCAGATTATTGCCAGAAAACATTTTGTCTCTATAGATAAAATTCTGGTGTGAAAAAGAAAATTAAAACTATATAATCCATCCCATTTTCCTCCAAGTCTTGGGTGCCAAATAGCTGAGTTAAATTCACTGTCCAAATGTCCTCATGGGCTCAAGTCACGTGCCTTTCCTTCAGCTGTTTTTTTTTTAAACTGGATTATCTATCTGTCTGTACATCCATCCGTCTGTCATCTTTTTTGGGGGGACTGAGTTTTAATCTGTCAAAGGGCCCAAGTCCTTGGCAGAAGCAGGAATGCAGGTATAGACTAAACTTGAAACTGGCTCCTCGGGTTGTGGAAGAAGTGGCTGTTTCAAAATTGCAGTAATTTCTTCAGTTACATTTGGACATTTTTCCTCATAGTCACATTCAGACATTTTTCAAACATTGGATGGTGAAGCTAGGAGACTGAGAAGTACAGAATGGGACCAATTTCTATTTGTTTTGACAGGAGAGGTGCACTAGGTGAGTGGGGTGGCACGATGGTGAGGGCCCAGCAGCAGTGGGGCGAGTCTGGGGGCGGGGGTGCCGGCAGCTGCATCTACGGCATCTGTTTCTGTGGCAAGACCCTGGCTGTCTTCCTGCTGCCTTGGTTTCAGCCCGTCTTCCTTGGCCAGCTCTTCTGCTTTCTGGCCAATTCTCTGAGCTCCCTGGTACCTTGTCTGAAGATTCCCTTTCTGCTTAAATTAATCAGATTGAGTTTCTATTGCTTACAACCAAGAATTCTGACTCATCTATTCAGTAAATTAATTAGTTCAATGATTCACTTAATCAGCATTCCCTGAGCAAAACACCCATGTGAGGTCGGCATCATTTTTCTTCATTTTATGGATGCAGAAATTGAAGCTCCTGGAATTTAAATTTTGAAAATTAAAATCTAGTGTTTAAAGTGGTGTTTTCCATTTCTTTATGATCTCCCTGCAGGCAGCAGAGTCAACATTTCATCTCAAATCCTAGAGGATTTTGAAGTCTCATCCCTGGGAAGAGGCTCAGGCTCCAGACCCCAGCAGTGACCTACCCAGTTGGAATTATGCCTCTTGTCCAGAAAGAACCCAGGTATGGTGGCCAAAAGACCCTTCACCTGTAAAACTGTGTAGGCCCAAGAATGGGGAGGCTTTTGGTGGGAACTTTTTTGAACAGCACCACTGGGAGACTAAATTGGGGGTGGGGAGGGAAGAGCGGGGTCGAAGTTAGAAGGTTGGCTCTCATAAATCATATGTGGTGTCGGTCATTTTCACAAACTACTCTACCTAGAATCCGAAAAGAGAAATGATTTTGCAAATTGATTCTACTGAAACAAAGATCTTCTTTCCCTGGTCTTTAAGGGGAGGCTAAACCTTTCTTCCCCTTGTAGAAAAAGAAAGAGAAAGCAGTATAAATAGTTAGTAAAAGATAAAACCTTTACTTCCCAAAGCCCTGGGGTAGGCAATTGGAGATTCCTCATTGTTTGATGAAACTGACTATGTAGACAACTAATTTAAAGCTATTCTGCTAACTCGAAGGTCACTATTCTGTAGGGGATAGATAACAGAAACCCTCCCAGCTTTTTGAAGCCTTCTTGGTAAGTATTTGGCAAAGGAAGTCCCGCACGCTCCCCTTTGTGTCTACAGAGGTTTGTAGGGTGGGAGGTTAGATAGGGGAAACCAGTGAATTCCCTTCTGTGGGTAGCCCTTCTGGAGGAGAGACCATGGCCTTTTTCGGAATCACGTATGTTGCTAGTGGGTAATGGGCAGGGGTGGGGTGGGGAGGAGGAAGTGTTCTCCAGCTACAGGCTGCATTTTTAGCAACCTACCAATGAACTGTGGAACATGGTAGAAATTCTTAATCTGACATGCCCTCTTCGCCTATTGTGCAGTTTTCAATTTATTCTTGTAATGTGTTATTTTCTAATTCTACATTCCTTTTGCACTTCAATTATTGCCGCTTATCATGATCTCCATCTTTTGGGGAGGTAATTTACCTTGCTCCACTGATGATTATGTCATCTTTCAGTTCGCACTGTGGAAACGGTGAAGGTAGAGCTGGCTGCAGAGACTGTGATAGGTAGAGACTCAAACACCATCAGATCCCTCTCTTGAGCATTGTGTGTTGGCTATATTTCTTCCTAATACAGATAAACTTTCTCCACTCGATGGGGAATGTGGCTACCAGCAGCTTCCAGGCTCTTATCCTCAGAGAGGAAAGACCTTTCTCCTTTAGTTCTAAATTTTTGCAGCCCCTGGAAAGGACTCTAATTGGCTTGGATCAGGTCATTGCAGCTTAGGGGTTCATAATGAGTCACTCCAAGATGTGCCACTCTGCTGTGTAGATTATTTCGAGCTACAAACAATCAATGCCCAAAAGACTCAAGAAGAACCTTTGACTTTCCTCCTACCTGCCTAAAAGAATTTAGACAGAAGACCTGTTCCAAGAAGGAGCTATCACCATAGATAACTATAGTATAACATGAACGAGATGTGGTAGACAGGAGGAATCTAGCAAGGCCCATTTGATCAAAGTCCTCCCTGTGTCCTATTGTTTCTGGATGGCCCAGTAAACGTTTGTTTACCAAACATTTATTCTTTTTATTCTTCCTGTGACTTGCTTCCTCTCCCTTTGAAATCCCAGACCCTTGCCCCCTTCTCCTTAGTCCACAATGACGTATATACCTCTTTTTGCCTGACTATCTTTGGAACCTCTCATGTTAATGGGGATTTTCTGTACATACACAATTAAAATTTATTTTCTCCTGTGAATCTGTCTCATGTCATTTTAATTATTCAACCAGCCAAAAGAACAAAGAAGAGAAGAGGGGAATTTTCCCTTTCCTGACACAGCTAAAATATCCATGTGTAAAAAGATAGTCACTCGAGAAGAGGGGAATTTTCCCTTTCCTGACACAGCTAAAATATCCATGTGTAAAAAGATAGTCACTCTGATTTGGATCATGTATTATAATGTAGAAAGAGATAGGGGAAAGAAATTGTGCTTCAAAAAGAAGGGGACATTATTCCCAGAAGGAGGGAGAGGTGCTTGGATAATAAACAATAAATATTTATTGAGCACCTACTATGTGCCAGACCACACGTTTAAAAGCAGGAGCCAGAACCAGAATTGTTCTAAGAACATAAGCTCTTTGGGAGTTTTCAGAAGTCTTACGGGAAGATTCAGATTTCCACAGAGCATGGAATGGTGCTTCAAGCCAATCTTATCCAGATCACAAAGGGTTGAGAGATCTTAGCTGACATCTGGGTTACATTGTGTTTTAAATAAAACAAAAATAAAGTATTATCTCTGATGGCAAGTAACTCTAAAGATAGAGACTTTTTGCCCCAGAAGTTTTCACTATTGGCATCAGTGTTCTTAATAGGCAAGTAAATTGATAAGGAACTGAAAAGCAATATGATATAGTGCCATGTAGTAGATTTATTGTCAGAAGAGTTGGTGTCTAGTTTTGATTCTATTCATAACCGGATGACTCTGGGTGTCTCAGGTTGGGTCCCCAGGAGGCAGATCCTGAGGTGGAGATCAATGTGTAGGAGATTTACTAGGGCATGCCCTTAGGATCAACACTTGGGAAGCAGGAAGCAGAACTGGGGAGAGGGAGAAGCTGGGCTGGGGCTCAACAAAGGCTCAGCCTCCCCCGGGGGAACTCTTGAGCTGGAGTGACCCTTCAGAGTTGTCCTGAGTAAGGCAAGGGGACTGGACTTTATAGCCTCCACATGAGCCTGTCTTTGGATGCAGGCTCGTCTCAGAGAGGAGTGGAATCTTTGTTAAGGCAGCTTTTTCCAGCCCAAGACAATTCCAATAGGGAGTGCCAGCAGCAGGCTCTCCACTGGTGGCATTCCTAGCAGCTGGGATTAGTTCTTTAGTTCTGAAGGGGAATCTGGGCAGCACAGCCCAGCATCTGCTACATGGGGTAAGTCATTTCACCCCTCTGCGCCTCAGTTTCCACAACTATAAAGTGGAGAAGTTGGCTCACTTGATCTCTAAGTCTATTTTCAACTTTCAAATCTTCCATCATACTGTCAGGTACTTATTGCTTCTTGTTTCCTGAAGTCTCATTTCATAAATATGCCTTTGAAAATACCTGGTGATACATAGAAAAGAATGAGGAAGATCTTTATGAATGGATTTGGAGTAATTTTTAGGATATAGTGTTAAGTGAAAGAAGCAAGGTACAAAAATGTATATAGTAGGATGTCCTTTGCCCAGAAAGAAGGATAAATGTGTGTGTGTTGCATAAACACAGGAAGGATAAACCTGAAATTAGTGAAACCAACAAGGTGGAGGGGTGGGGCTGGGGTGGAGGGAATGGATTTAGGAGCATGTGAATGATCTTATATACTTGGAAAATTAAATTAAAGGGGATAGAAAGAAGGAAATTCTAAATTAGAATACAATAAAAAGACAAAGAAATCTAGCTGTATATCATATTGATAAAATAACTACACAGAGAAAAGAATTGATTCAAGTAAATTTTGATATTGGGACTCTGGCTGACCATCACTTAGTGGGATATATTCTAAGAACAAAAAGAATTCAATGGCATCTAAAGCTTGAATATGTTTATTGGTTATTATTAATGTTAGTATTATAATTTTGAAACTATAAATAAATATTGTAGGAAAAAGCAAATAAGTAGATATAGTAATATTATTAGGAATCAAGACTTTATTATAAGAGAAAACAAATGAAAATAGAAAATAAAATGTTTTAAAAAACCATTTATATTAGATTTGAATATATGAATTCTTGAATATATATGTATTCCCTAGCTTTGTCCACTTGAAAAGACTTACAAGTAATGACACTTGGTTGCCATAGCCCACTTACTGCCCAGATTTTGATGAATATCATTCTCCATTAAAAAGAGGGATTCCTTGGAGAATGGCTGAATCCCGATCTGGGGAGGCAAATATGAAGCAAATCAGAAACACTTTATATTGCTAGACAGCAGGGAGGAACTCAAAAACCACTGTGTTCTTATAAAAAGGACAGAGGATCCATCTTAAAGGGGCTTCCTCTAGCCAAATTTGGGACCATTTGGACATCAAAAAGAATAAAGTAACTGCTTATAATACATTAAATATAAAGGAAATTCATGAGACCATAGTAATATGAAGCAGGAGAAGGAAAGAGTGGGAGAGAGAGACAGAGACCACAGAGAGCGAGAGAGAGGGGATGGAGAGAAGAAGAGTCAGAGAGACAGAGAGGGAGAAGAAAAAGAGTAAAAGGAAAGCTCATCTTTACAGCAGAATGCTAGCTAATAAATGTAGAAGGAAGGATAAAAAGAGGCAATCTCTGTAAGCTCAAAATAGTGATGGATTCAGGTAAGGATCTTTGACGGATGCTGAAACAGTTGGGTGACGGGTTTATTCATATGACATCAGAGTATTACCCCACAGATTGCTAATGACAAAGGAGAAAATGTACCTTCACTCTGGAGAGATCTGGCTATCACCACCTGAACCAAGGGATCAAACTTAACATCTCGAATCCTGGGACAGCCTGACATTATGTGGCTCCTGGTACAGCACAACATGAAGGACACAAAATTGTCTATGAAGTGTTCTTACCAGAGATGTTTAACCTGAATCTGATCAAGTCACCAGACCTCTTTCAGTGTACGGGAAATGTAGGGATAGAGGAACACCCTAAATTTCACCATGAGGAAACAGTCAGCTTTATCCAGAATGTGTGCAACACCCTACAAAATAACTGGACTCTCAAAAAGTCAATTTAAATAAATTTAAAAAAAGAGAGAGAGAGGAGCATGTTCAACATCTCAAAATGTTAAAGGCTAAATGGCTAAAAAAACAACAAGCAAGTGCAAGAATTTGGTACAATTGTAGAAATATGAATACAAACTGGATATTGGATTATATGGAATTATTGTCATCTTTTTAGATGTGTTTATGATATTGTGGTTAGATAGAAGAACGTCCTTATAATGGTGAAGTATTTAGTGACGAAATGTCATGAATGTCTGCAACTTAATTTAAGTGATTTAACAAACTGGTAATAATAGACATATTTTTCCTCTGTATTTCATCTGTAGATGGATAGATAGAGAGAAACAGAGGCAGAAGAATAAAGCAAATGTGGCAAAATGTTGACAGTTGGTGAATCTGGGTGAAGGGTATATGGATGTTAGTTCAATTCTTTTATCTTTTCTATAGACGTGAATTTTTCAAAATAAAAAGTTGGGGGAAAATGCCTGACTATATGACGTAAGACCTGGTAGAGTCCTTGGATTGTTATCTTCTAAATCTTTCATTTTGTAAATTGTAAAATTACAACCCAAAGAGGTTAACGAGCTTGCCCAAGGCCACAGCGTCAGCAAACAAGAGAGCTTGGCTTCTGGTGCTATTTCCACTACTCTCTGCTGTGTCTCATGAAAATTAACCTCACTTTTTTGGCATGTAAAATTCTTTTTAATTTCTTCTAGTACCGCACTGGCTTTTCCAAATCAAAATGACTGGGGGAGGGCAGAGCACACAGGAGGCCTTGACATTGGTCTCCATGGTTTCTCCTGCTCATTAGATGGGAGCATCTGGACGACAGGACACCTGGGCGCTCTCATAGCCCCTCTCACTCAATCCCCATCACAACTATCAGGGCTTCACTGTCTTCTTGTTTCATTAACTAGGTGCCCCTCCCACTGATCTGGCCACCACACGTTTCTTAATATTCTTGGGCTGATCTTTAAAAAGCTTCTTTACGTTATTGAAACAAATCATAACATAACCAAGTCAACATAATCGTATCTTGGTCATGCTAATTGGAAACCTCAGTTTTAAACAAAAGGCTATACTCAGGGCAGTAACTTCCCCCTATCTCCAAGGGAGTAGACTGAAATACACCAACCTCTAAATAAAACCACCAGGCTGAATTTGCCCAGTAAATTAGACCACCAGGCTGTTTGCAAAGTAGTGAAACAATGAAAAATAAACATGTTTCCCAATCAGCCCTTCTTCACCCAAAGGAAGGGCAATAGTGGTGGAGATGCTCTATGGGAATCAAGCATAAACCACGAGGTGTAAGCCTGCCTAGGTAGAGAATGGAACAACTCAAGGATCTTGAAGAAGTTTGGGTTGAAGTATTCTGTTAGTTAACCTTCTCTTTTTTTTTTCATTTTCATTTAATATTGCATTTTCTCTGTCCTATTCTGATGTGCCTACAGTTTATTTTTCTTTGTTGACTGGAACAAAATGATTTTTATTTTTAATGTGTGTTGGAAGTTTGGTATAAAAAATTCTAGATGCTCAACCTCCCCCCCCCCCACCTAGTTGTTGCTTACAATAAACCTCTTTTCAATGAATATCTAATGAAGGTAGCTGTTAAATAAAAATGAATGTTATATATAAAATTGTGAAATGTTATTTTATACCTTGTAAGGAAAAAATATATCAGCGTGGAATGTGTAATTTATAGTCAAGCTGGAAGACTGTGGCAACTTAAATGGCATCAGGCATGGAGTGGGCAGAAAATCTAAAGTCATCAAGGAAAGTTGGCGGATATTCTAGAGATTGCAAAATAATCCTGGGGGGTTCAATGTGTTTGTTGAGTAAGGTCCTTAGAAAAACAATCCTGTGGGTTTACGTTATTGGCACATTCCCTCCAAATGAGAGACATACTTTCTTCTCCTGAATTTGTTGGGTTGAGTTTCTCCATTCTCGTATGTTGTGTGTCTGCATATGGAGCTCTAAAATTAGCTTTAAAGGCAGGCATAACAAGCTGGCCTGGATTTTATTTGGTCTGTATATTATTTTTAAAAATCAGAAATTTGCACATAAAAACCCAAATTTCCAACTTCTCTTGACATATTAGAAGATCTGACTATGCTGGGCTTGAATTTCCTCCTGTGCAAGGTTGATTGTCTCCCAAGGCCATGAACTCTGGTTTGCCACAATCCTTAGAAGTCCCTGTTGTCGTATATCCAGACAGCTCTATTTAAATGGCTGGCTCCTGGAAGCATCTGAGTTTGAGATCTACATTATCCAGTTTCAAATCATTTAGATAAAAATCATTTCTTTTGACAAAAATAGGTATTTATATCTATTAAGACACCTCATGCATTCAAGGCATAAAAATGCCTTACAAGGCATTTTACATTACATTATCTTGTTTACTCCTCCCAACAACCCTTTGAGATAAGTGTAATTACTGTAACCACTTCAAAGATATGAGTCTGAATCTTGGAGAGGCTGTGTAACTCCCCATGGTCACACAGTTAGTAAGGAGCAGAGTCTGGATTCAAACCCAAAGACTATGTTGTCAGATTAACTGAGGAAAAGGGAATGGTGGGGTTGCAGTTACCTACAGCTCATTTCCTTGAAGGGCAAGAAAGCAACATGGTAGCATAAAAAGGACCATGGGTCAAAGACCCAAGAATTAGTATTGAGAAGACAGGCTTGTTTTTCTGAGAGCCTTATTAGTTGGTAACCTTGGCAAATCCCCTTTTTTTTGCTTGGCCTCAGTTTCACAATCTATAAAATGAGGGTGAGGCGGGGTGAATGGAGATACTCTAAAGGCCCATGACCTTCGGTCTTGCTCTGTGTTTGGTACCTAATCTGATACAGGATTTGTTCCTTTTCTTTGGCTCCCTCTGCTGGGCATGGAGCAAGAGAACACATTTGCTGCCCACGCCATTTCAGATTTCATTCAATTATTTACTAAGGGCTTGCGCTGTACGTCATGGTGGGCTCCTGGTTACCTGGGGAGGACTAGACTAGACTAGACTAGAATTGATTATGAGTCATTTTCTGATCGCCACTGTTGTATACATGGAGATCATAGACTCAGAAAACATTATAACATAATAATCATGGAAATAATGAGAGCTAATATTTATTAAGCACAGACAACAGGCCAGGCATTATCTTAAGTACTTTTTCTACTCTCATTTCCATTTTATCCTTAAAGTAATCCTATCAAAGTTGCTGTTTATTATCCTCACTTTACACTGGGAGGGAGGTTAGAAGCCAATCCCCTCCTTCTCCAGATGAAGAAATTGAGGCCCAGGGGCATTAAGTGATTTGCCCGAAGTCACACATCAGCTGACTGTTGGCAGAGCTAAGACTAGAAGCTAGTCCAGAAATCTTTTTATTCCTTCATCCAGCTTCTCCAATTTAAAATCTGGCTGAGGAGACAGGACTAATAATTAATAGGAGGAGACATGTAATAAGAAGCTTAGATTTCGAGAGTTGAAAGGGGCCTTGGAGGCCTTAGTAAGACTTCCTGCTTAGACAGAAACTTCTCCACATAGCCCAGACAATTGAGTGCTTAGCAGTGGAGTTGAAATTTAGTTCTAATCCTAATTTTTTTCCCTGGAGCTATATGGGATATATCTAAGCCCTCTTCTGTACACAGTCCTCTGAGAATTTGAAAACAACTCTTGTGAACCTATAAAACATCATGTCCATGCTAAAATCCTCAAATTTATTTGTCTTTCATGTTATACAAGAATTTTAGAATTAGATTCATTATAAACCTTGCTGTCTTCCTCTGATGGACTCCAAAGATGACCTCCAATGAACGACACCTCCTGGTATTCATGTTCTTGTGTAGTCCCTTCCATCCTGAGTTTTGGTTGGTCTTTGACCTACATAGAATGGGCAGAAGTGACTGCCAGTTTTGGTCCTAAGCCTTAAGAAAGCCTGACAACTTGTATCTTTGTGCTCTTGGAAGCTAGCCACCATGTAAGAAGGTTAGCTACCCTACTGGAGAGGAAAGTCCCCGAGGGATGAGGTGTCACATGGAGAAGAACTGAGGTATCAGCTCTGTGAGTGAAGAAGCCATCTTGGATGATCCTGCCTAGGGGGCCTTCAGAGTACTCCAGCCCTACCTGCCAACTGACTACAACTACAAGAGAGATTCCAAGTAAAACCAACAAAAGAACCACACAGCTGAGCCGAATCGATGCACAGAATCATGAGAGATAAGAATAAATTTTTTTTAAGCTGCTAAGTTTGAGTGGTTTGTGATACAGCAATAGATAATTTGAAACAACCCACTCAAAAAATATTCCCAGAAACAAAATTGGTATGTCTAATGCTGAGGATGAAAGGAATAATGTCTCTGTTTATCCTGACACTATTAACACTGTCCTGGATTTAATTTACACTTAGCAATTATACCATCTGCTTGAATGCGTAGCCAACTACCAATCCCTGGCATTTGTAATGGCTGGCTGTTTGGCTATGTCTCTCCATGGTCTTCCTAAATGGTGTTATAGACTTAAATAAAGGATTTTATATGTCTTTTTCTTGATAACTTTCATCTTGTCTGTTGTGACATGATTCCAGTTTGATGAGATTTTCAGAAAAAAATTTTATTTATTTTTTTTGTGAGGAGGACCAGCCCTGAGCTAACATCCAATGTCAATCCTCCCCTTTTTTGCTGAGGACGACTGGCTATGGGCTAACATCTGTGCCCATCTTGCTCTACTTTATATGGGACGCCGCCACAGCATGGCTTAACAAGCGGTGTGTCAGTGAGCGCCCAGGATCCAAACTGGCAAACTCTGGGCCGCCGCAGCGGAGAGTGCGCACCTAACCGCTTGTGCCACTGGGCCGGCCCCTAGAAAAAATTTTAATTATGTCATCTAATATAATAATTATCCCTTGTGTCCTCTGCAATTTCACAAACATACCATACATTTTTTTTTATTTTAATTTTTTCTTTGCTGAGAAAGATTTGCCCTGAGCTAACATTTGTTGCTGATCTTCCTCTCTCTCTTTTTTTTTCCTCCCCAAAGCCCCAGTACATGGCTGTATATTCTAGTTGTAAGTCCTTCCAGTTCTTCTACATGAGGAGCCACCACAGCATGGCTACTGACATACGAGTGGTGTGGTTCCATGCCCAGGAACTGAACCTGGGCTGCTGAAGTGGAGCACAACAAACTTTAATCACTAGGCCATCAGGGCTGGCTCCATACATTTTTTTTTTTTAAATCATTGATCAAATGGTTCAATAGAACTGGGCAAATTCAGAGTCCCTTGGCAGGGCATGAAAGACCTCCTGATGAGTAGGTTTGTTCCACTGATTGAGCAACACTTTTAGGAAATGATCACTCCAGCTACAAGTCTGTTTAATCTGCTGTCCACCAAGCTGCTTTTCTTCCTTTGATTCACAATGACATTGCCGAGAATTTGTTTTGCTGAAGTCAAGGGATATTTGGTATTTATTGGTAAAATTTTCCAGTAAAGTGGTTTAAATTTAGTCTAACATGACTGGCTGTTAATCAACTGATGTAGGCTCCTAATGAACATCACTTGATTTCCTACACAATCATGAACAATTTGTTTTAGAATTTGAAGAGCACAAGCTTGGTTGTCAAACACACCTGGGTTGAAATCCTGTCTATTTTTGTTGTGAACTAAGGCAAGTTACTCAACTTCTCTGAGCCTCAGTTTCCTCACCTGTAAAATGAGGATAATAATACTTTCTTCTTGATTTAGATGTGATGGTTAACATGAAATAATGTATGGGAAGCACTTATCACCATGCCTGCCATGTAATAACTCTATATACATTGGGTTTCATTATTGTTACTGTATTATTATTGTAATGATAAGTTGTTACTCAATCTGTAGTTTCTAAAATTGACCTCTTTTTTTTTTCCACTTTTCTGAAAATTTGAATAACACACGCCTATCCCTGGTCTTATGGCACTGTGTTGAAGAATATAGCAAAAATAAAAATAGTACTGCTTTCTATCTGCCATCTGTTAACATTAACCATCTGCCCAAAGCTATGGGCCCATCTATTTTTTTGTTCTTTCTGCTCAAAACATTGATTAAAATGTGTCCCCCAACCTCATGCCCAACTCGTACCTTTTGTGGCCCTAGCATGTTTCTCATGGCTCAACTCATTTGGTGCTCCAACCATCATCAGTCAGACCCCATTGGGGCCACTCTTCCATTCCTGCCATATTTTGCATTGGTCTGTCATCACCAGGAGTGGGTTGGGCCAGACCTAGAGGTCATTTAGCTTTGCTAGGATGGGGTAGAAAGCCAGTCAACATTAAAAAGTCATGGGATCTAGGGTGAGGGAGCAGGACTTGGAGAACAGGAGAGCATCCTAGTCATGGGGGAACTAGGGCACCAGGAAAGGAAATGAAATAGAACTATAGTAGCAAGGATCTGGGTACGAAGTCATAGAACCAGGCACAAGTTGGACATAGTGAGATACCAAAAGTACCAAATCCAGGGTCCCTTATATCCTCCCTCTGAAACTGGCGGTACCAGATCTTGAGTCTGAGTTGAATCTGTAAGCAGTATTAGGTGGCCCCAGTGGTAAGGGTTACTGTGCTGCCCCAGCAGAGAGCCAAGTGAGGTACTGAGATGTCCTCCAAGAGAATTTCCAAGATTCTTGACACTTGCTCATCCCATCCATTTCCTCCAGCGGGTCCTGAATTAAATTCTGGAGAGCTTTTCTCTTGCTGATTTCCAAGTCTTTTGAGAGATGACCTTATTGTAAGGCCAGTCAGAAATCTATCAGCTGCCTTTCTCTCAGCAGGAGGATGACAATATTTGACTGCAGCTGAGTGGGATCCAGGTCACCGGTGACTCTCTGAGTATTCAAAATGTCAATATAAAGGCTAGAACAGATCTGATAAGAATGGAGAGAGGCAGTGATGGGTTACACTTTACAGGGCAGTCATTTTTAATCCACTTTAATGACCCAAGGGAATGAAACTGGTTATAATTCTCTGGCTGTCTGTAGCATCAAGGTGCCCTTAAATGTCACTCAACAGTCATCTAAGACTTTTGCCATTTTTTAATCTTTTAAAACTAAAATATATCAAAGTAAATTTTTTTGAAAGAGGTGGAGAAATAAACCCCACCACCATCCCGTCTTCTGGAGACAAGCTGTTAAACTTTTGGAGTGTGTCTAAGCTAGCTTCCTTCTGCTCTCCTCTTCTTCCCTCTTTCCCTCCCCCACCACTGCTTCCTTCTTGTCCTCCTCCTTCTCTTTCTTTCTTTGTACCTCAAGGCCAGAGAGTTGAGTTATTTATACTTCTCCGTCATGGCACACATCAATATTGGCATGTCCTTGGCTTGGCTTCTATTTTATTTTATTATTTTCCTCCTTCATCCTGAGTCTTTACTTTCAGTCCCCCCTCCTAGCACTGGTAGCTATTCTAAGAGGCTATCTTCTTGCGTTTGCATGCATCATTGAAGATTATATTGTATTTATGTATTTTCAATTTACGTAAATGGTACTTGCTATTGGTCTTGTTCTGTTTCTTTTTATTTTTTTAACTCAACGCTGTTTCTATGATCTATTTATAGTGTGGGATGTCCATCTGGCTCATTGCTGTTAACTGCTGCATAGTGTACGTATCCAACACACTTTATTTATGTATTTCCCTAGTGATGGACTTTTAGGTTGTTTCTAACATCCTGCTATCAAAAACAACACAATAAACATCCCCATGCATATGTCCCAATGGGTTTGATTATCAGACTCTAAAGACAGGAGTGAGATTGCTGAGTCACAGTGATAGACATATTTAGGATCACTAAGTGCTTCCAGATTTTTCTTCAAATGGTCATAACATTTTTTTTAATTGAGAAGTGATTCACATACCATAAAATTCACTCTTTTAAGGTGCATAATTCAATGGTTTTTAGATTATTAACAGAGATGCACAACAGAGTTGTGCATCTAATTCCAGAACATTTTCAGTACCTCCAAAAGAAACCTGGTAACTATTAACAGTCACTCTTCATCTCCTCTCCTCCCATCCCCTGTCATCTATGGGCTGAAAATCTGCTTTCTGTCTCTACAGATTTGCCTATTCTGGACATTTCGTATAAATGGAATCACACTATATGTGGCCTTCTGTGTCTGGTTTCTCTCTCTTGGCAAACTGTTTTCAAGGTTCGTCCATGTTGTAGCATGTATCAGTACTTCATTCCTTTTTATTGCTGAATAATATTCCATTCCATGGAGATGCCATATTTTATTTATCCATCCATCAGATGATGGACATTTGGGCTGCTTTTTGGCTATTATGAATAATGCTGCTATGGACATTCATGTACAAGTTTTTGTGTGGACATACATTTTCAATTCTTTTGAGTATAGACCTAGAAATGGAACTGGAGGGTCATATGGTAACTTGGCTTAATTGCTGAGGACTGCTTTCCAAAGAAGCTGCACCATTTTATATCCCCACCAGCAATATACGAAGGATCCAATTTCTGTACATCCTTACCAACACTTGTTATTTTCCATCTTTTTTCTTATAGCCATCCAAGTAGTTGGGAAGTAGTATCTATTGTGTTTTTGTTTTTTTGTCTTTTGGTTTTTTTTGGTGAGGAAGATTGGCCCTGAGCTAACATCTGTCACCAATCTTCCTCTTTTTGCCTGAGGAAGATTGTCACTGAGCCAACATCTATGCCAATCTTCCTCCACTTTGTATGTGGGATGCTGCCACAGCATGGCCCGATGAGCGGTGTGCAGGTCCATGCCTGGGATCCAAACCTACAAACCCTGGGCTGCCAAAGCAGAGTGCATGAACCTAACCACTATACCACCGGGCTGGCCTCTCATTTTGGTTTTGTTTGTTTGTTCGTTCGTTTGCTCAGAAAGATTCTCCCAGAGCTAAGATCTGTTGCCAATCTTCGTCTCTCTCTCTCTTTTTTTCCACCCCAAAGCCCCAGTACATAGTGGTATATTCTAGTTGTAGGTCCTTCTAGTTCTTCTATGTGAGCCACCGCCACAGCATGGCTACTGACAGACAAGTGGTGTGGTTCCGTGCCTGGGAACCAAACCTGGGCCGCTAAACAGAGTGTGCCAAACTTAAACACTAGGCCATCAGGGCTGGCTCTCATTGTGGTTTTGATTTGCATCTCCTAATGACTAATTACTTTGAGTACCTTTCTATGTGTTTACTGGCCATTTATATATTTTCATTGTAAGAATGTCTATTTAAATCCTTTGCCCATTTTTTGTGTGTGTGTGTGAGGAAGATTAGCCCTGAGCTAACATCTGCTGTCAATCCTCCTCTTTTTGCCAAGGAAGATTGGCCCTGGGCTAACATCCGTGCCCATCTTCCTCTACTTTTATCTTTGGGATGCCTGCACAGCATGGCTTGATAAGTGGTGCATAAGTCCGTGCCCAGGATCCGAAACTGTGAACCCCGGGCTGCCAAAGCAGAGAGTGCAAACTCAACCACTATGCCACCAGGCTGGCCTCCTTTGCCCATTTTTAAATTGGGTTATTTGTCCTTTCATTGTTGGGTTGTAATAGTTCTTTTATATTATAGATAAAAGTTCTTTATCAGATATATGATTGCAAATATTTTCACCCATTCTGTAGATTGTCTTTTCACTTTCTTGATCATGTCCTTTGAAGCACAAAAGTTAATTTTGATGAAGTCCAGTTTATCTATTTTTTCTTTTATAGATTATGCTTTTGGTGTAAACTATTGTCTAATCCAATGTCATAAAGATTTATGCCTATGTTTTCGTTTAAAAGTTCTATAGTTTTAGCTCTTACATTTAGAATTTTTGATCCATTACGAACTAATTTTTGAATGTGTTGTAAGGTATGGATTCAAATTCATTCTTTTGCATGTGGATATCCAGTTGTTCCAGCACCATTTTGAAAAGACCCTTCTTTTCCCATTGAATTGTCTTGGCACTCTTGTTGAAAATCAATTGACCATAAATGTGAAGGTTTATTTCTGGACTCTCAATTCTATCCCATTGCCATATATCTATCCTTATCCACACTGTCTCGATTACTGCAGCTTTATACTAAGTTGTAAAATCAGGAAGTGCAAGTCCTCCAACTTTGTTCTTTTTCAAGATTTTTTGGGAGTGTTTGGGAGTGTTACCATCTGTATTAGTTTTCTGTGGCTTCTAACAAATTAGCACCAATCTAGTGGCTTAAAACTACAAAATTTTATTATCTTAGAGTTCTATAGGTGAGAAATCCCACACGGATTCACCAAAATCAAAGTGTTTGGTTGTGTTCCTCCCTGGATTCTCCAGGGGAAAAATCTATTTTCTTGTCTTTTCCAGCTTCTAGAGGCCACACTCATTCCTTGGCTCATGACATGCTCCTCCATCTTCAAAGCCAACGATGACAGGCCAAATCTTCTCATGCTGCTCTCTTGCACATTCTCTCTGCTGTAATGACACCTCCCACAATAATGTTTTGTAGTTTTCAGTGTATAAGGCTTGCACTTCTTTTGTTGAATGTATTAGTAAATTTTATTCTTTTTGATGCTATTGTAAATGGAATTGTTTTTGTAATTTCATTTTCAGATGGTTATTGATAGTGTGTAGAAATAAAAGTGATTTTTGTTTTTTGATCTTCTATTCTGCAAACTTGTTGAACACATTTATTATAGTCAATATTATTTTTTTGTGAACTCCTTAAGATTTTCTACATATAAGATCACGTCACCTGGAAACAGAGGTAGCTTTACTTCTTCTTTTCCAATCTGGATGTCTCTTACTTCTTTTTCTTGCCTAATTGCCCTGGCTATGACCTCCAGTAAAACAGTCGATAGAAGTACCTGAGGGGACATTCTTGTCTTGTTCCTGATTTCAGTCTTTCACCATTGCATATGATGTTGCTGTGCATTTTTTTGTAGACACCCTGTATCAGCTTAAAGATGTTTCTTTCTATTACTAATTTGCTGAGTGTTTTTATCATAAAAGTGTTTTGGATTTTTGTCAAATGATTTTTCTCCTTCTATTAAGACGATCATGTGATTTTTTTCCTTTATTCTATTATGGTTTATTACATTGATTGTTTTTCATATATTGAACTAATCTCACCTTCCTGGGATAAATCCCAGTTGGTCATGGTATACAATTCTTTTTATATTTTGCTTGATTCAGTTTGCTAATATTTTGTTGAGGATTTATGCTTTTATATTCATAAGGGATTTCGGTCTGTAGCTTTCTTTTCTTGTAATATCTTTGTCTGATTTTGGTATCAGGGTAATACTGGCCTCATAGCATGAGTTGAGAAATAATCTCCTCTTTTTTATTTTTTAGAAGAGTTTGTGAAGAATCTGTATTAATTCTTCTTCAAATGTGAGGTAGAATTCACCAGTGAAGCCATGTAGTCCTGGGTTTTCTTTGTGGGAAGTCTTTTGATTACCAATTCAATCTCCTTACTTGTTACAGATCTGTTCAGATTTTCTACTTATTCTTGAGTCAGTTTCAATAGTTTATATGTTTCTAGGAATTTGTCTGTTTCTTCCAGGTTATGTAATTTGTTGGTATATAGTTTTCATAGTATTCCCTTATAATTATTTTTATTTTTGTATGTTCAGTAGTTATGGTCCCTCTCTCATTCCTGATATTAGTAATTTGAATCTTCTCACTTTTTTTAGTGGTCAGTGTAGCTAAAGATGTCAATTTTGTTGATCTTTTCAAAGAACCAACTTTTCATTTTGTTAACTTTATTGTTTTTCTATTCCCTATTTAATTAATTTTTACTCTAATCATTGTCTCTTTCCTTCTTCCTTGTTATTTCCATTAATTTATAATAATAGTTTATTATAATCATATATAAAGTTAAACTATATATGTATATATAACTATATATAAAGTTAGTTATTATAATAATAGTTACTTCTGATAAATACCCACTTAATTTCAATATTATATAAAAACTTAGCTCCTATATAGCTTTATTCCCTCCCCTCTCCTTTGTGCTATTATTGTCATACAAATTACATCTTTATACATCATAAGCCCATCAACAAAGCTTTGTAATTATTGCTTTATACAGTTATTTTTAAAAACAGACCATGGAAAAAAAATTTACCAACAAAAATACATGTATACTGCCTTCTATATTTACCTATGTAGCTACCTTTTCCAGTCTCTTTATTTCTTTATGTGGATTTGGTTACTGTCTAATGTCATTTTATTTCACCCTGAGAGATTTCCTTTAGTATTTCAAGTAGGGCAGGTGTGCTAGTGACAAGCTCTCAGTTTTTGTTTATCTGAGAAAGTTTTGATTTCTCCTTCATTTTAAAGGATAGTTTGGCTGGATATAGAATTCTTGGTTGACAGCATTTTTCTTTTATTACTTTGAAGATGCTATCCCACTGCCTTCTGGCCTCTATGGATTCTAATAAGAAATCAGCTGTTAATATTTTTAAATATCTCTTGTATAATTTATACATAGTGAACTGCACAGATTTTAAATTTTATTTATTTATTTATTTTCCCCCAAAGCCCCAGTAGATTGTTGTATGTCATAGCTGCACATCCTTCTAGTTGCTGTATGTAGGACGCGGCCTCAGCATGGCCGGAGAAGTAGTGCGTCGGTGCACGCCTGGGATCCGAACCTGGGCCGCCAGCAGCAGAGCGCACGCACTTAACCGCTAAGCCACGGGGCCGGCCCTGCACAGATTTTTTAAGTGTAAGGTTTGATGAGTTTTGACATATGTACACATCCATGTAATCTCTAATCCAATCACGATATACAAAACTTTCATTTCCCAGAAAGTTTCCTCTAGCTCTTTTATAATCAATACCTCTACCAAACTCTAAAGCAACCACTGCTGTGATTTCTTGTTCCTGTACTTGAACTCTGTAAAAATGAAATCATATATTATGTCCTCTTTTATTTCTGATTTCTTTTACTCTGCATGCTTTTAAGATTTATCCATGTTGTGGCATGTACTAATAGCATATTATTTTTTATTGCTGAGTAATGTTTCACTGTAAGGATATACCACAAATTGTTTATCCATTTTCTTGTTGATGGACATTTGGGTTCTTTCCAGGTTAGGGCTATGATGAATGAAGATGGTATGAACACTCTTGTATAAGGAATTTTGTGGACATATTTTTTGTTTTACTGGGTAAATAACCGAGAGTGGAATTTCAGGGTCATAGGATAATAGACATATGTTTAACTTTATAAGAAATACAAAGGGCCGGCCTGGTGGTGTAGCAGTTAAGTGCACGCGCTCTGCTTTGGTGGCCTGGGGTTCGCAGGTTCGGATCCCGGGTGCGCACCAATGTTCCACTTGTCAAGCCATGCTGTGGCAGCATCCCATATAAAGTAGAGGAAGATGGGCATGGATGTTAGCCCAGGGCCAATTTTCCTCAGAAAAAAAGAGGAGGATTGGCATTGGACGTTAGCTCAGGGCTAATCTTCCTCACCAGAAAAAAAAAAAAGGAAATACTTTTACAAAGTAGTATCATTTTACACTTCCACCAGTTACGTGTGAGAGTTTCAGGTGCCATTATTTGCTGTTGTCAATCTGTTTTGGAGTTAGCCATTCTGGAGCCTGTAACATGGTATATCATTGTGCTTTTAATTTGAACTTTCCTGATATGCTTATTGGCCATTCACATATATTCTTTACTGAAGTGTCTATTTAAGTCCTTAACTTATTTAAAAAATTGTTTTGCCTTTCTTATTGAGTTGAAGAATTACTTTATGTACTCCGGGTACAAATCTTTTGTTAGCAATAGTATTATAATATTTTTCCCAGTCTGTGGCTTGCCTGTTCATTTTCTTAATGTCCTTTAATGGGTAGGAGTTTTAAATTTTGTGGAAATCCAATTGATCTATTTTTTATGGTTTTATGTTCTTATATAAGAAATCTTTGCCAACCCCAAAGTTATAAATATATTCTCCCATATTTTTCTCTAGAAGATTTATAGTTTTAATGCTTAAGCTTATGATCTAGCATGATTAATTTTTGTATATTGTGTTACTATTAAGTAGGAGTCAAGGTTTCCTTTTCTTTTAGTTGTTCAATGCCATTTGATGAAAACATTTTCCTTTCTCCATAGAATGGCATAGGCTTCCTTATTGAAAATCAATTTACTGCATAAGTGTGGGTTAAAAGTCCGAATTCTCCGGGCCAGCCTCATGGTATAGTGGTTAATTTTGGCACATTCAGCTTCAGTGGCCCGGGTTCACGGGTGCGGATCCCGGGCGTGCATGGATCTACACCACTCGTCAGCCACACTGTGGAGGCAACCCACATATAAAGCAGAGGAAGATTGGCACAGATGTTAGCTCAGGGCTAATCTTCCTCAGCAAAAATAGTCTGAATTCTCTATTCTGTTTCATTAATCTATTTGTTCCTCCTTATGCTAACAGCACACTGTCCCGATTACCATGGCTTTATAGAAAGTCTTGAAATTAGATAGTATAAGTCCTCCAACTTTGTTCCTCTTTTTCAAGTTTGTTTTGGCTCTTCTAGTTCCTTTGTATTTGCATATACATTTTAGAATCAGCTTGCCAATTTCTATAAAAATGCATGCTGAAATTTTGATTGGAATTGCATTAAATCTGCATTATTTGCATTTAAATGCATTAAATCATTTATTTTTGATAGATATTCAGATAAATATGGTAGCTCCATTAGGCAACTAAGTAATTTGGTTTATCTTTTATCAAAGCCAGACTCTGTCATCCACGAACTAAGCATGGCCCTGTGCAAGTTCTTTGTGCCTGAGTAAATAAAGAGAACTGTCAAAGCTACATCAGTCACATGAATTGGGTTATTTAAGCGTCAGCAAGTTTACACACCTGGATATTTTTCTTCATTAAATTCTTTTATGTTAGCAAAGCAGGGTATACAGCAGAATTTGTAAATAATAATAGAATTAGCTGACATGAAGAGGAAAGGAAACCCCAGGCACTGTGTTAAACGTTTCACACACATTTTCTTAATATTTTCAACAACCCATAAAGAGCAAGTGCTAGTAGCATTCCCATTTTATGGATGCAGAGACTGAGGTTCACAGGGTCACATAGCTATTCAGCAGTAGATGAATTCAATCTGGCTGTCTCTGGAGCCTGATCTCTTGAGCACAAGCCACACAGCCTCCAACCTGTGACCACACAGCTTCCCTTCATGGTCTTGTCCCGAAGGTCAGTGGTTCAGCAACAAAACATCTAATCCCTGCCCTTGGCCCCAGGCTAAGAAGAGGCCCTGATGGGCATTGCATGGTCCTACCTTCCCCTTGATCCATGGAGGTCTTTTGGCTATAACTATATCATCTATTAGATTAGAATCTTATTGTCAGAATATCACCAGACGAGATCAGCCAGCTGAAGGCCATCACAACCCCCTTTCGGTAGAGATGATTTCCTTTATGCAAAGGTGGGAAAGCATTGTGCCACTTTTTTATTAGCTTTTATTTCCAAAGGTTTGAAGTCTTTGGATAAAAAGTATAAATAAATAAATAGAAAGTATCAAAGAAACACTGCTACTACAGGTGATAGTAGCTTAGGAATTTTTAGGTTTTCACTTACCTCCCTCAGCCACAGTGTCTCGCACAGGGCTGCGTGGATGTTAAATATTTGGATTTCTTTTCACAGTGCATTTTAGCTTTTAAAGTGTAAGCATTTTGTGGAGTATGCGTTTTTTGATGTAACAATAATTACTAAAGATCTTTTCCACAATTTCAAGCAAACCCGAGACTTCCTCTTTGCCTAAACATAATTTCACTCCTGGCAGATGGCTACTTTTAGTAAAAGAAGGCAAATGCAATTTCCTCTTGGTATAAAAATGAAAATATTTTGCAAAAATCTTACAGAAGACCCTGATGCAAAGATACCAAACGGAGGTAAACTAGTGCTAGAAAACCCCAGTGTTCTCGGGAGCGATTAGATAGCAGAGGAAATTACCCGGTTTCCTCCTTCACAGATTCCTTGGTTGTTTATGAGAGTTAAAGGACAGTCTCACTGGAAATGTGAACTGTGACTGTATATTTGATACAAATAAGAAATTATTGATAATTATTTTTATGTGTGATGATGGTATTTTGCTTTTTTAAAAGAATCCTTATCTTTTAGTTGCACGTATTAAATATTCCTGAATACAATGATATCATGTCTGGGATTTGCTTCAAAAAATAATCTCAGAGGGGGCTGGCCCCATAGCATAGTGGTTAAGTTTGCCATGCCCTGCTTTGGACGCCCAGGTTCACGGGTTCAGACCCCAGGCACAGACCTACACCACTCGTCAGCCATGCTGTGGTGGTGACCCACATACAAAATAGAGGAAGACTGGCACAGATGTTAGCTCAGGGCTAATCTTCCTCAAGCAAAAAAAAAAAAAAAGAGGAAGATTGGCAACAGATATTAGCTCAGAGAGAATCTTCCTCAGCAGGAAAAAAAAAATCTCTGAGGGAGTAAAGAGAAGCAAAGAGGGGGTACAGATGAAATAGTATTGGCCATGTGTTGACAACTGCTGAAGGCAGATGGAGAGTACATTGTACTATTGTACTCACATTATACTATTTTCGCTACTACTGTATATTTTACAGATCTTCCACAATAAAAAAAAAAAAACAAAGGCAATTCTACTGACCTCTGTTAAACATTGAAAAATAAAATTGAATCCTTAGGTACTTGAAGGATGGTTTCTGGAAGATACATGTAACCAAGGATTATTAAATTTTGGAGAGTGAGAGAAGAGCTTGTAACCAAATTCTGATGTCCTTACTCCACATTTTCAAACGACAGCATATTATAATGACATTAATAATAATAACAACAGCAGCTGCTGCAACAGCAACAGTTCATATTTATTGAATACAAACTATAAGCCTGCAACTGTTTTAAGAGCTTTACATTGTCTATCTCACTATTATTATCCTCACTTGATAGATGAGTAAACTGAGGCTAAGTAACTTGGCTACTGTGCTAGTAAGTAAAGTCCTGAGGAGCCAGGATTTGAACCCAGAGAGTCTGCTTCTATAATCCATTCTTTCATTCATTCAGCAAACATTTATTGAGTGGCTACCATGTTCCAGGCACTGGAGTAGCAGTGGTGAATAAAAGAATGAAAAGTCCTGCCAGCGTGGGGCTTCTATTCCAGGGTGAGGAGACAGACAAAACCCAACGTGCTTAGTAAGTAATATGTGTATTTTAGAGACAGTGGAAGTACTGTAGAAAAAATAAAGCAGAGAAGAGGAGAGGGAGTGACAGGGTTGTCAGAAAGACCTGACTAATATGGTGACATTTGAGCAGAGACCTGAAGGATGTGGGGTAGGGAATTTCAGGCAAGAGAAGCATCATATGCAAAGGCCCTGTGGCAGGAGCTTGCTTGGTGAGTTCAAGGATCAGGACAGAGGCCCCTGTGCCTGGAGCTGAGGACAGACAGGGAGAACAGTAGACGTGTGGCCAGGGAGGTCAGAGTATGTGATGCTTTGATGGCCATTTGGGCTTTTAGTCTGAGTGGGATGGGAGCCACTGCACTGGGGGGTTGAGCAGAAGAGGGACCTTTCCTAAGGTCACTCAGGCTACTGTTTTGATAACAGGCTGCAGAAGGTTAAGCAGAAAAGTAGGGAGCCCAGTTAGGAGGCTCCTCTAAGACCCAGGAGAGATCCTAGTGGCTTAGCTCAGGGCTGTGGGTGGGAAGAGGGCAGATCTGGAATATATTTTGAAGATGGAGCTGACAGAATTTTAATTAATAGCCTTGCTCTTAACCGTGGTGCCACTCTCAAAACATTTATTCACGTTCATAATTGCTTGAATTTAAAAATGAAGACTTGCTGTCAAATAAAACAAAGAACATTTTACCTGCGGGAGACCGTGAGCCTGAGGGAGGGCGTCAGTCTGGGAGGAGGCTCCACGGTGGTGGGAAGCGCGTGGGTGACCAATTTTTCCCCACGTTTACACGGGCTCTCTGCATCCCAGAAAACCCCTGAGTCCCGAGCGAACTGGGATGGTTGGTCACCCTACTCAGACACGTGATTTGCATTCCACCTCTGCCATCTTCGCCCTGGAACTTGCTGCAAATCATTTAGGCCTCTGAGCCTCAGTTTCCTCACCTCTAAAGGGGGACGATAATCTACTTGCTCGGCTAGTCTGAGGGTCTTACGAGATAGTGGATGTGAACGTGCTTTGTAAACTATGAGCAAAAATTATGTGTTAATAATATATATACTACAGGGTCTCTGGAGCGTGTGATGCCAGGCCCCAGGACCTCCCCGCTTCCTTCTCAGGAGGTCAGGAAGCCCCTTTCCTGCTGGGCGCTTGAGAAGGAGGGAGAAGGGCCAAGACGTGGACGATCCCCATGGCCCCAGGCCTGGCCTCTGGAGTATCCCTCACCACCTCCAGGACTCCCACGCTCTCCTCTGTCTCTACCCCTACTGCGGGGCTCAGTCTGCCTTTGGCCTCACTTGCTGAGGCCCTGCAGGCAGGGAGTTGAGGGCCCCGCGGGGGAAGAGGCTGCAGCGTGACCCGGCTCTGGGGCACCAGGGGGCGCGCCAGAGCACGGAAGCGGAAGGCAGCACCCCCTTAGTCATTTAGCACAGAGCCCACGGTGTTTTTAGTAGCCCACGAAAATGTTTTAATGTCTTCTAACACCGTATAAAAAACATATACTCTAGCTTGCCACAGGTGCAGTCATAAAACATAATTTATACATTTCTGTGAAGGAAGCGGCCCACAAAGGTAAAAGTGCTTCAAGTCCACGGAAGACTTAATGTAGCCCTGGAGAGAGAGAGAGAGTCAAAGCATGCTGGGGCAGCATCTCCATCCACACACAGTTCCATGGCTTCTCTCAGCCAATTAGTTCATTTATTTATGTTCAATTTATATGGAGACCTCCTTTTCCTTGGTCTAGAGACAGCGCCTTTTGAATAAGAGCTACTCCCTTTCCAGCCACAAGAAAAAGGTTGAGGGTGGTGGATCAGTCCATCTATCTACCCACCTTATCTATCTACCTCTCTACACATCTACCTACCTATCATGTGTCAGCTATCTACCTATTTCTTTTTACAGAGACTTAGAGAGTCAACACAGGAAGCCTGACCAGGACTACCATTGCTTCTCTCCACACGCTGTGGTTAGTAAACATGTTATCTCAGAGAACTTAAATTCCCAGCTTGAGAATTGATATACAACATCTGTTTGGTGGCTTGGGTAATCCTGTTTAACCTGTCTAATTCATTTATTAAGAAGTCTCTGGAAAATTACCTGAGATTGAACTAACATGGCCTTTGGAAGTTTCTATGCTCGAAACTTTTATAAAAATGTTCATCAACAACTTGTCCCAAATCCTTTATCAGTGGTCTTCAAATTGTGTTCTGAAGGTCCTTCCAACACACACACACACACACACACACACACACACGCACATACGAGTTTCTCTTCAGAGACCCCTCAGCAGCTGCACAGGGGGCGGTATAGGATGATATCACAGGCAGGATGAAGCTGCCTTCCTTCCCTATCCTTCCTCTATTTGTAGCAGCCCTAGTTTACTTGTGGGTGCCACGTAAGGTTTTATTTGAACAATAGGTTCTGTGGCTAAATAAAACTTGTAAACCATTCTCTACAACTGGAAGTTGTAAGTCTTTTTCCATGATGATATTTTCAAGCGCTGACGTACCTTTAAATAAGACGTATGTGTAAGCAATTTAAAGAAAGTAATAATTCTTATCTTCAGGATCAAATTTTTATTTATTTTTTTTTTGTGAGGAGATCAGCCCTATGCTAACATCTGCCAATCCTCCTCTTTTTTGCCAAGGAAGACTGGCCCTGGGCTAACATCCGTGCCCATCTTCCTCCACTTTATATGGGACACCGAAACAGCATGGCTTGCCAAGTGGTGCGTCGGTAGGTGTCCAGGATCTGAACCGGCGAACCCCAGGCCGCCGCAGTGGAGTGCGCGCACTTAACCACTTGCGCCACGGGGCTGGCCCCAAGGATCAGATTTTTAAAGGTGACATTTTTACTCCATTTATCTTGTTCAACAGCTGAATAGTAACTCTGGCTCTTACTGGTTAGAAGAGTCCTACAACCTTTGACATGCTCTGAGATCTCAACTGGTTGGAGAATCAGAGAAATTCTAGTTTTGGCATTAAAATAAATGCTTCTATTAAGTTTTGGGATTGACAAAGAAGAGGAGAGAGGAGGGGTGTTGCAATTCTAGCTTCTAAAGGATCTATTTAACAAATACATGACTTGGCTCTGTTTCATTGACCTCTAACACAGATCATTCAACCTCACAGACCTTCTCTTGGATAAGAACAGGACAGAGGCAAACCCACTTATAAACTGGGGGTGGGGAGGACTTGAGCGTGAGCACCTGGAACAAGAGGAATTTTTTCCATTTTAAAAAACCTTCCTGGGGTTGATTTCCATAAGTGTACATTTCCTCTTCCTAATCCTAGTCGTTAATCACCAAGTAATGTTTAATGAGCACCTGCATGGATCATAGATTCCACAATTCAACCTGAAAACTCAAATTTGGGGTTGCCTCTGCCTCTAATAATTATGAGTCACCCCCCAGGGTCTGCTCCTGACTTGTTTGGGATCTCTGTTGCTGGCAGAACTTGAATCAGGGCAGTGGATTTCAATGTCTTCTGTTACTCCTCTCCTCACCTTTTCTCGAACCTAGGGTCTCTCAACCTCCGCACTATTGACACTTTGTGCTGAATAATTCTGTATTGCGGGGAACCTGTCTTGTGAGTGGTAGGATGTTTAGCGGCATCCCTGACTTCTATCCACTAGATGCCAGTAACACTCCTTCCCCAGTTGTGACAACCAAAAATGTCTCCAGACATTGTCAAATGTCCCCTTGCAAGGGTGGTGCATGGGAGAAGGAAGGGAGCAAACTTGCCTCCTGTTGAGAACCACTGCTCTCTAATCCATGAACATCCCCAAACTGAGAATCCTATCAGGAATTATCTGGCCACCAGAAGACATGGTTCTCAAAGAAACCTTAGACCCAAGTGATTTAACCAAGTCAGTGTTCTCAACCCTGTCTTCACATTAGAATCATCCAGATATTTACAAATCACTAACTGGGCATAAGTGTTTTATAAAAGCTCCCCAGGAGATCTCGGTTTGTAGACAGGCTAGACAACCTCTGAACTAAGTGTACTCAGCAGTCTTAGTATTCATAAAAACTAAAGCAAAACCCACCCAATTTTATTTCAAACAGGAAATATCCAGGTAGTTTCAGAGCAAGAAAACAATTCCATATGTTGGTAGAAAATAGAACATAGGCCACTGGAAACAGTTCATATTTGCTTTTTGTTGTTCTGTTATCGTCACAAAGCAGTTGGGGAATGGAACGCCTCGTTGATGCTGCTCTTTTTCACAGTTTGGCTGGAGGTGCATCACTCCATGTAGAGCAATTTTTCTGGTGTTTGTAACTCACAGAGATGCTTTTGACCAAAGTGTTATCCATTAGAGAACTTCACAGGCAAGAGCCTGACCAAGAGGAAAGTCCTCAAATGGAATGTTTGGGATTGGCAGGGGAGGAAGATCAAGACTTAGCAAGACCAAACGTGGGTTAGGAAGGGAGGCCATTGATAATATTTTCAGCAGTTGAAGAATATGATCAAATCACTCCCTCTTTTCTTTGTTAATGCTTCAGTAACAGCGGGAGTAAAACCAGACAATGAAGGTCTTTATATCTTAGGATCCAGGAGAATTATGTCCAGAAGGTGTACATGTTCTGGCAGCTGCCAATCCCACTTCTTCTGGCCAGCCAGGAAGGGCTGGCCAAGATTCTCAGCCAGTTATTGATCTTCTGGAAGTTGTAGAATGCATTAGACGATGTTCAACTTTCCATGTGACCTTAGGCAACTCAGTTAACTTCCCTGAGATTTTGTTTCCTTATTTGAGAAATGGGCAGCATGGTATTTACTTCAGACAGTCACTATGAGGATTAAATTAGATAATATGTGTGAAAGTGCTTTGTGAATTATAAAGCCCAATAGGTATATTATCTTTCCAGGGACTTTCCATCCTGAAGATTATACTACACCAGGAGCCAATGGCTTTTAGTTCTGGCATCTAAGGCGTGTATAGAATAATGGATGAGTGTAGCCATGGACTTAACTTGTCAAATGTCTGTCCTCAAGTGGGCAATTAGGAAAATACATTTGAGCTAAAAATACAGAGTGATGTATATTTCATGACTGAGGTTATGATTGTATATTAGGTTATTATATACTAAAGACCAGGAAATTAATTGATGCTCTCTAAAATGCAAAGAGCAGGAGATTAGTCTGATAAATGGTTTCCATTAAAAAAATTCCATTTGGTTTCCCAAATTTATCTTGTCTCCTGAGGTTTCTGAGTGCCACAATGTCCTTCTCCTGAGCTGCATTCTACTGCTCTCTATATCCTTAGGTTTGTAGAATATCAAATTTATACAAAAACGGAGGCACAATATAACTAGAGAGTTAACCCATTGTCTCCCTAATTCATGGATATGTAACTGAAACCACTGTTTTGTCTTCCAGTTTAGTCTTGGTTGATACTCAGAATGTAATCTTTGTGAGTATTGAAAACAAAAAGGCTTTTGGTGATACTATTTCATACAGGTGATGCAGCTGAGACCATCCAAATAAGTCCTTGGTCAAGGTTCCGAGTTATTAGTGCTGGCCTGGTGATAAGGGTTCCCACCGAAAGATGAAATAAACAGGGCAGGAGAGAAGGTTGTTTCAGGGGACAGGCAGTCAGTGCTGTTCTAGGGGGAAGCTGGTAGAGAAGAGGTCAGTGTTTTCAAATCTTCACTCAGATGCTTTTCCAAATAGGTGTCCCACTTGGCTGGCAGAGAAAATTGGGTAGATCCTCCCCAGTCTTGTGAAAACACAGACACCTGGATGCTACCTTCCTAAAGAGAACACCAGCTCAGCCCGTTGTAAACCCAGAACTGAGCATGCACTACATTATCACGTTAAGTTCGTATTTCTCTGGTTTGGCCTCAGATTGTTCCGCCTCGAAGTCTGTGTCAGGGTCCGGGTGGTGGATTTCAATGACAAGAATATAGATGAGGCCTCCAATGGCAGCACCAACCAGAGGGCCCACCACAGGAATCCACCAGAAGTTATTTCCAGCCCTGAAATCAAACAAGAAATTAGTGATATAACGCTTGGCTTTCCTTCTGGTATTACTGCTAATTATTCACTAACCAGCTTCTTTCTCATGCTCCTGGCTCCCTTTTAACTCAGCAAGAACTAAATATAAGGGCACTCACTGTAGCTTGGCAACCGTCATCCTAGATTTTCCAGTATACCTGATTTCAGATGATCTATTCCATTGTCTTATTAGTACTTGTGAGAGAATATGTCCCATTTATTTTCCTTTCAGACAATATAGTCCCTGAACCCCTGGTCAAAATTGAGGGCATCTAGGGAAAGTTCAGGTCAAATATTCAGGAATTGCCTTTCCCTCATCCTGAAATAATGAGTCCTGGGCATTATGAATGGAGAGGAGATGTGGAGAGACTCCTGGACATCATTATTCTATAAGGGCAACCATAAAATAAACAATGAGGAAATGTTTGTCAATGAATGAACGAATTAAAAAAACTCAAAGGTGGTTTTATGAACTACTAAATATAATTTAATTCAGTGCTTATTTTTTGAGGTTACAGATTAAAGTTACTCTCTGATAAGGCTTTTGTGCCATGATTCTCTCTCTCTCCAGAAATCTTCAGTGTCAATACATTGTATTAAAGGCATAATTCCTGGAGAAAGCAGGTGCCCTTGTGAATTGTCACCAATCTTTTTCTGGAGACGGGAAATCCATTTAAATAACTCTATAGAAAGGACCATGAATGCTCAGAAGCAAGAAAAACTATACAGTATACTGTTTAAGGATATATAAATTTGAGATAAAATTTTAAAAGCAGGAGAATGATGAACAAAAAAATTTAGGATAACGCGGAGGAGGCAGAGGAATCCGAAGGAGCGCACAGATACGCGAGGATTTCACAGTGTTGTATCGGGGAAGGATGCCTGGCTGTTCTTTTTATCGTTATGCTTAATAACTACACATATGTTCCATGGGTCCTTTTGTTTGTATCAAATTTTGATTACAAAGGATAATAAAGGAAATAAGCACAAAACAAGATGCCTGTCCTAGAATTCGTGAGACCTAGTTCTTATCTCAGCACTGTCTAGAAGGTCTTTGGGCAAGTGTGCCCCTCCCTGAGCTTCGTGCTTCCATCTGCGCGGTGGTCCCTTCCACCTGGGTCATCCAAGCACTGCCTTAGATCAGAAATCTTAGATCGTAAATGCAGGCTCCGGGGAAGAGCGCTGAGATTGAGCACAGCAGCCACCAGATGTCACTCTTACTGCATGGGAGAGAGGTCGCTGCACTCTGCTGTTCTCACAGCGCCCTTTCCCACGCCCCCAAATCCAGATGGACTTTTCGATGAGAGGTACATGGGCTTTAAAGAACTAGGAGCCTTCTCTTCAGGTAAATACATGAAGCAAGTATAAGCCGCGTTATTTGGTCCATAACTTCCTTTCCTCCGTCGCTGTGTTATGGCGAATTTCTCACTGTCATTTAACAGATTAGGATCCAAGATATGTCCTCCAGCACACGTCCTCCTTTCCTGGCTGGACTTTCTTCCTTTTATCAGAGCTGAATGCATTGTGCCAGAGATGTGTCATAAATGGAGGAGCTCAGATATGGTTCCCTGCCTGGCTCAGTCTCATGTGTACACAGGGTCATTTGCACGCTATGATTTTGGGGTTGCCAAGAAAATGTCTGTGTCCATTGCTTAAGGTACCATCATCAGAGATTCATTCCTTTGGATAAACTATTTAAAAAATTAACAACATCTCTGAGATCTTTCATCCATTCAGTCATTAACACCTTAATGTGAATTAGTGGAGAGAACTTGCATAGGAAACATTCTATATTGAAGGGAAAAGCAAGAGTCAGGCAGGGGCCATTGACTCTTGCCCTTGTCAGACCCTCTGGTGCCCACTCCCCCAGTCATCCTCAATGCCTGCCATACAGGGGCAAGTGAGGATCCAAGAATAAGGTAGTCTTGGTTTTATCAGAGATCTTGGCTGTGGATCCAAGCTAGGGTAACTACTGAGATGCTTACCTTGGACAGCAAACATTGATAGGATGGGACACTCTAGGGACACTTTGGAGACCTATCACCCCTCAAAGGTTTTCTTGGGAACTTTCTGTGTGAAGATTACCAGCCAGCCTATCTCTTACCTAACTGGTTTCTGCCCCTTCTACTCTCTCTCTTTTAATCCATTTTATGCAATGATGTCAGGTTAATTTTCCTAAATTGAGGTTGTAAACATGTCAAATTTCTGCCCTAAATCCTTTGCTGTTCCCCATCACTTCTAGAACAGGGAGCATCAAAAACCCAAAATTTTCGTTCTGGGAGTCTAGGTCCTCTATGATCTGACAACAGTTGCCCTTTCCAAACTTCTTCATGCGCCCTTCCAGCTGGACTAGACCACTTGTTATTTTAACAATCGGTCTTCATATACAAGATCCTCTCTTCTTGAAATAACCTCTTTGTTCCCTGTTTAAGTATGTCAAAATGCTATAAAATGGCCCTACTTCCACCCCCATCATTCCTAAATTTGGAAACCTTCTCTCAATTTCTGGAGTTAATCAGTCAAATTTCTTTAATGGCACTTGACAGCTTCAACCTTGTGTAGAAGCCTGTGTTAACCCCTCTGAAATAGAACTTAAATAAAACAGTGAAGGGCAGCAACTGGGTCTTATCATCTTTAGCACAGGGCCTTGAATGAGAGATCAGGTAGCTGTGTGGATGAATAAATGAATGCATGAAGGGAAAAGACTCTTGATGCTAAACAAGGGACATGGAGCTCAGAGTTTGGCATTAGGTTACCCCAGCATTCTCCCACAGACATGGTCTCCCACCATATACTTAACAAAGCAAAGAGAGAATAAGCAAGAACTCTACCTGTTTTAGAACCACCATGACTCTTAGAGCTTTGGGTGAACCACCAAGATGGGCTCAAAGGGAGACCAGATCACCTTGAGGCATCTTTGTTCTAGGGGTCTGTGTGAAGCTAACAGAGGTGACCTGGTGGTGGAGGCAGTGGTCTCCTAGAGTGAAGCTCAGGAAGATGAGATTAAAGGAAACTCATGGGCTAATTCTAGCCTCTGGGAAGAAGGAGATCTTTCGGACATATGTTTTTGATTCTCCATTGGAAGACTACAAAGGATCCTTCATAGTTGGTGACATTTTGTTCAATCTTTTCATGTTCTAGTGGTGATCATTCTGGAACAGAGCTCCCCAACCGTGCACTCTTGAACATTTTTGGCCAAATAATTCTTTGTTGTGGGGATCTGTCCTGGGTACTGTAGGATGCTTAGCAGTATCCCTGACCTTTACCCACTAGATGCCAGTAACAACTTCTGCCTCCACCGTCCCCAGTTGTGACAACCAAAAATGCCTCCAGACAAATGTCCCTGGGGACAAAATTGCCTCTAGTTGAGAGACATTGCTCTAGAAAATTCATTGTATTGCTAGTTTCTTAAAGATAGGGAATGTTGCTTGATCTTCTTTGTATCCTCATCTCCTAGGACATGTCTGGCACATAGCACTTACCCATTCTTTGATTCAGTAACTTTTATTGGGACTTTCTGTGTGCCAAGCCCCATTCTACTCATGGTGGATACAACAGTGAAAAGCTGTCAAGGTCCCCATCCTCATGATGCTTACACTCTAGGGCTTTCAATGCTGTCTGTAATCTGAGTGGTGTCAGTTATTTTAATAGTTTGTTTTTCTTACTGGTGAAAGCAATGCAAACTCTTCCTTAAATAAGTCATCATATGTGTCTGACTATACGTGCTGATCAGCATTTAGGGACACTCAAGTCTTTTGTTCTCACAGCAAACATTAAAATTTGCTCACATATGTTTTTCCTACTTCTCTTTCTCCACGTTAGAGCCCTGTGAGTTCCCTTCTGGGATGCAGGAATGGATGCAGTGAATGGATGGGACGGGCCACTGTGACTTTATGAGGAGAACATGGGAAGGAAATAATGGGCAAAGTTTGTCCTGTGAGCTTGGTACCAACTTGGTACCAACTTGGTACCAAGTTGGCATATTTCCTCAGCACATTCTGAGGTGGAAAGCATGGGGTCTTGCCATTTCCTGTGCACAGACTGTCTTTTATATCTGTTCTGCCAGGAATCTCTTACTCATACCTCAAGACCCAAGCCAGCTCTCACTTCTTTGGTGGTGCCTTCTCTGACTTCCCCAGGCAGAGCTAGACACTCCCGTGTCTGTGTTCCCTCAGCACTTTGTTTTAGGGGTTGCTAGATCACTTATTACATTGCTCAAGGCTAGTGTCTTAGCTGAGTTTGAAATTGCCTTACGTAGCACAGTGACTATAGTATAGACAATACTCAATGAAGATCTGTTGAATAGTGAATGAATGAATGAAGCATAACTAGCCTGGCTCACTAGAAAGAGCCCTGTAGTAGTATCAGATGTAAATTCCAGTCTTAACTTTGTCATAAAGTGAACCTGTAGACAAGTTATACAACTAAAATATTCACATAAAACCATATACCAACTGAGGAATCATTATTATTATATAGGACAGGCCTATCCCTTTTGAGTTTACTTAGAGCCTCTGTCTCTTTGTCTCTCTCTCTTTCACTGTCTTTCTGTATCTGTGTCTGTCTCTCTATTTCTTCATCTTTCCCTCTCTCGTACACACCCCCTGCCCTAAATCACCAATCACCAGTGAAAAGTTTCACGCTGATGACCAGAGTATGCACTTCACCTCCATCCTCCCACCTGAACTCTCCTGGATCTCCAAGTCAAAGCACAGCTCTCCCTGATAAGGCGAAGAATGAATCTTTCTCTCCTCCCACCGTTGTTACTTACGTGAAGACCTCAAACCCCCATCCTGCCAAAGCAGTGAAAAATCTGGGACCCAGGTCTCGAGCCGGGTTCATGGCACAGCCACTGTTCAGTCCCAAAGAGGAAGCAATGACGACAATCAGGAGGCCGATGACAATGGGCTCTAGGCCTTTGGGGACTCCCATGTTTCTGGAGTCAAAAATGGCGAAGATGATCATGAGGAGGAACATGGTGGCCACTACCTGGAGAGGGAGAAAATGTGCAAGGGGTTAGCTGATAGTCTGCCCACTTGCCCACCTCAGAATTCACTCCTTCTCGTTAAAACAAACCTAGTAATAACTAACATACACTGGGTGAGGACACTGTGCCAGGCACTCTTCTTATCACAGCAATCCTAGACGTGGTGCTAATAGCACCCTCCTTTACAGATTAGTTACCTACCCAAGGCCACACACTTAGTCAGTGGCAGGCAGGTATGGACCCAGAGGGTTCAGCTCTGGAGACTGGTAGCTTGACTATGCTGTCCTGCTAGCTACTACCCAGTTAAACAGAAAGGCAAGCTGCAGGCTGGAGAAATGAATCAAGGGGTTCATTCAAATTGGCGAGAAAAGCAATGTCAGACATCAACAGATAAACAGCCAAAGGAAACAAACTGAAAATTCATAAAAGAAAAATAGAATTAAGAAACAAATAATTGAGAAAAACTGATTTGTAATGAAAAAATGCAAACAATACCAAAGTTAGGGAAATGATACCAGTTCTCTCAGGCTTTTCTAGCAGAACTAAACACATACCACACTTCCGAAAGGAAATTCAGCAGTAATTTATCAATATGCATTAAAAAAAAAAACACATAAAGTAATTTATTCAATTTGACCCAGCTGGATATTTGAGAACCATTCCATAGAAATAATCTAAAATATGGAAAAATCATAAAACAAACGTGTTCACTTATGAATTATTTATAGTACTGAAGATCTGGAAGCCACTTAAGTACACATCAATAGAGAAATGGCTAACTAAATTATGGAGTGCCCATTTTATAGGCTATTATATGGCATTAAAACAATAAAAAAGCTATGGGGTCACATTTAAAAGTGCTTATGATATTAAGTGAAAAATTATATGTGCATTATATTTTACATGTAAGCACACACGTAAAAGAAAAAGTGTAAGAGAATATACACATAATGATAATAGGTATTCTGAAGTGGTGGGTTATAGGTGGTGTTTTCCCCACTCTCTATTTTCTAAACATTCCAAACTATTATTTTACTTTAACAGCTAAATGATAGCTACTATTTACTGAAAACTGACTATGTACCAGGTTCTTCATAGGCTTTTTCTCATTAGGACTTCATAACAATTTGTGAGATAAGTCGTATTATTATTGTAGGTTTACAGGTGAGGACATCTGAGTAGAAAGAGGTTAAGAAACTTGCCCAAGGGCACACAGCCCATAAGCAGAAGAGTCAGAATGAGAACAAGGCAACTTCATCATTTCATCTGCTTTCCAAAATGATAAGACAGAAAGAATTTGTATTCAAAGAGAGGTGTTCTCCCAAGACCTCTTTTCTCTGAAAAGCCTTTCCCCACCCTCCCAGGCAGAGTAGAAGCTTCCTTCTCTGGGCTTCCATTGCATTCTGAGTTGGCTTCTATCACAGCCCTTAGCACCCTGTAAGACAGTGATCTGTTTACTTGTCAGATTAAGCACCAGCCCTGAACTCCTTGAAGAAGGAACAACATGGAGTTTACCTGGCTCAGCAGATGCCAATAAATATTTAACAGCTGAAACAATGATTGTTTATTAATTACATTATGGAATATGCTTGGACAATATTTAGAGCTAAACAATTTAGTGATCTTGAGATAAGGTGACCCAGAAATATGGCTGTGGTGGTCAAGTGTTCTGTTGGGTGTCCACTGACTGATAATTGCCACTTTCCAAGACTCCCCTGAAAGCCTAAAGAATACAGAGCCTTCAGGAATTGCTAATGGTTGGAGCACCAGGGTTTTCTAACATTTATTTTCTCTACTTAGCTACGTATAATATCTGGCTTAAAACCATGGTCTTTAGAGAAACGGCAACCCACTTTGAGATAAGCACACAGTGAGGAGAGCTGAGGAGATGATATGTGGATGAACATCAGGCAAGACATGCTAACCCTCAGTGAGGTTGAACCTCCACTGACCAGAAGACCGAGCAATTTCCTTGTGACTGAGACACCTGGTGAAACATCCTGAGAATAGGAATTGGGAGAACACGTAAAATTCTACAAGATTCCATTAGAAGAACAAAGTTGGGAGGAAGGGAGAAAGAGAAGGAGGGAGAAAGGGCTGACCAAAGGTAGAAAAATGACTATTTGTTGACTGACTACTATGCGCTGGGGATTTTATTGCCATGGTGTATTACTCAGGTATTATTGATGCCATTTATCAGAAGACTGAACTGAGGTTTCAGAAGATTCTGAGTAACTTGTGCAAGGGCAAATGCATGGGAAGAGTCAGGGCTGGGACCAGGCTCCTGGAACACTGCAGAATTCTAAGGCAGGCTCGTGCCATTCTCTTGCCCTTGGAGTGACCCTGTGTCAGGGATGTCCTGGGGCCTGCTAATTATCTGGAGGGGAAAGAAGGAGAAGAGCATTGCTCCAGGACTTAGTGGAGAAGGGCTGTCTCTGGCAGAAAGTATATGGGGCTGGAGTCTTCACTTGCTCCTCACATTCTCAGAACAGCCTGAGAGTATAGGGAGGTGACTGTGGGTCCAAATCACAAGAAACAAAGTCATAGTCCTTTTCTCCGAGGTTTGAGAGAGAAAGTCACATTCTTTCTCTCTTACCTCCAATGGAAAGGACTTGAGTTCACATGAGAAATCACTAAGGGTCCTTCAACAGCCCTTGACTCCAATCCTATCTTCTTCATTATAAGATAAATTGGGCCTGAATCTAATGGAAAATAGGATCCCTGAGAAACCTGTAACTCTTACCCAACCCCAAAGTCCATTCTGAGGCACCCCCTGGGGCCCTTATTGACTCAGAAAATACGCAGCTAATTGCTCTAATCAATGTGTGCATGTAAGGGTTGACAGTTACCACCCTCCCTGTCCTTCCCGACCTGCCTAGGAGAACAGACTCCCGGCACTTTGAAGCTAGACTAAATCACCTGGTCAATCTCTCTCTGTCTCTCTCTCTCTCTCTCTCTCTCTCTCTCTCAGTAGAGACCGATGCCCAGCTAAGGAACCCCACCATCTTGCCTTCAGTGATGTCTTTCCCCCTCCTCCTAACCTTCCCTCCTCACATCTTTTTTTGCGTTGCTGTCCCAAGTTTATGAAACAACTACCCTCCTGCCCCATTCCTTCAAAGGGCACCAGTTTTTCCAAGTTTCCCACTGGCTAATCTAGTCTCCAAGTTGGAAAAACACCTTAAAGGTGACGTATCCCACACTGTCTTCCATCTGGTGTTAGAATCTCCTCGAGAATCTCCCCATTCCCACTTTCTACCCCTAGAGGTTACCCAGACAAGCCTCCAAACCTCTAGTGACTGTTGTCCTGGGGAAACAGGGTCTATATTTAGCCCAGCCCCAATTGCTAGAAAAGTCTTTCTTTTATTGAATGTAAATTTATCTCACCATAATTTCATTTATTTATGGACTCATCATTTAATAAATATTTATTGAGTATTTATTATGTACCAAGCATTGTACTTCCACCAAATCTCCATGGGGGGCACATACACCAAGTTTTTGCACTTGACAGCCCTTCAAATCTTTGAAAGCTACTATCGTATCCCATCCCATCCATCCCCCCAACTCCCTTACACACACACCTTCTCCTGAGCAAACATCCCCATTCTCCACTCATTGCTGGGTGACATCATTACCTTTTTGGTTCCTCTCCTTTGGTTGCATGCTCCGTAGAAGTGTGACATTTGGAAATGAGTTTAATACTCCCAGGATAGAGTAGAGGAAGACCCTCAACTACTTCATTTGAATACTGTGCTCTATTTTTGCAGATTATGATAACATTCCTTTTTCTAGCAGCTACATCTCTCTGTATCTTTTCCACTGAAACTTTTTCTATCATCCCATCTTTGTTCCAAATTACTAATGTGGCCCTTAGAGTTCACTTTCTTGTCTAATTATATTCAGTTTTGCATTGTTCCTCTTGTTCTTATATGATCATTTTGTTCTTCAACTAGATTCTAAATCCTGGGCAGATTCTATTTACAATGCATTTTCTTCATATTATTCATTTTATCCTTACAAGTAATCTGATAAGTCCTAATATTATCCCCATTTCACAAATGAAAAACCTGAGACGCTAAAAGTCCAGTAATTTACTGAAGTTACACAGGGAGTTGTGGGCAGGACTCTTATTTTAATTCAGGCACTCAGACTCTAAATCTTGGATCTTTACAGCTCACATTTACTTCTCCCTCAAGCTCCAGACACAGGGCTGAGCACATAAAGAGTGCTCTATGAAAACTTGTTGCCTGTTTGGTTTATTGATCAAAAATCTGAAGACATAGTTTCTTCATCCATCTGTTAAATGGAGATAAGCAGAGTTGGCAAACTGGAAGATCCATTTTATACACATGCCCACTCTAACCTGCCCCACTGTATAAGTGCTAATCACAAGAGAAGATCTTAGAGTTGCTGGAGAAGATGACCGTCCTTCCTCCCTCCCTCCCTCCCTCCCTTCCTGCCTTCCTTCTTTTGCCTTAACCAAGCAGCCTTCCTGGGATACAGTAAGGGAGGAAGAGTCTGTTGGGTTGACAATGTTGATCCTGCCACAAACTGACTAGAATCATTGTGCTATTGGCTATACTACAAATGCTTAGATACAGTTTGTTTAAATGTCAGTAAAGCAGAGACACTTCTGTCTACCTTGAGAGTTTGGATAAACCTGTGCACATGGGGAGACACAGAGAACCCATGATACTCCAGCCTCAATGATCACACTCCACAGTCCTTGAACTGAGATCAAAACGTCTTTTCTGGTGGCCTCCACATTTAGGTAATGTGCACAAAAGATGCAATAATAGTGAAGCAAACCCCATTTGCCCCTACAGCAGTTGAAATATCCACTCTTTTCTAGACCTCAACTGATGTAAAACAAGTATTAAAAAAGAGACAACAGGCCCAAAATGGGGTCACTTGTGCTAAGCCCAAGACTTCATACCTAACCTAAATGTAGTTTTAGCCTTTCCCAGGAATGTGAACCTCACCAGTCAGTCTGGAATTATCTGGTCAGCACTAGTGAGGTAATCTGCCTGACAGACCCCTGTCGCCCTCAAAGGAAGGTGACCTTGCCTATGACAATTCACTCTTCACTAGTAACTTCCTTGTTCCACCTCCTTCCGCCTATAAAGCCTTCCATTTTGTACAGCTCTTTGGACCTCTTTTATATTTGCTAGCTAGGATTCTGCCCAATTCATGAATCGTTGAATAAAGCCAATAAGATCTTTAAAATTTGCTCACTTGAATTTTTTTTTTAACACAAGTGTATGTATTAAAGAGGAAGCAGAAAACTTTCTTAACGGTGTCAATTTCAGCAAAGGCAATATTTGTCAAGAAAGCTTGGGTTATGCCTAGCGACCTCTGACTTTGGAAACACAGCCTTTCCTTTCTGAAAGGCCTGCAATGCCCCTTTGCATTCCCCTCTTAGATTATGTCTTTTCATCAAAGTTAGATCTATGTTGAATGTACACTTACTTGATCTGCAAATGCATTCGCCAGAGACAAATATGGAGATGGATATGTTGCAAAAATGTGTGCTGTTGCATTTTCTCCCACGATGAGCAGTTTTCCACCAGCAAAGGACATAAGTCCATCTACGGAAGACAGAGCTCTGGCATGTTAGCGTACTCTGGGAAGGAAAGAGGGACACGTGTGCCAGGTCTTGCGCTAAAGAACCGCAGTCAAATACTCAGGTTCAGTGTGGCAGATCCATATCATTTGCCTCTCTTCGCTTCATAGTATGGTAGTTTTAGAAATGCCCAGAGAAATCCCAGGATGGTGGGTCAAAGGTAGAAAGCCCTGGCTGCCCTTGATGGTTCACTCTAAACTTGAGCCAGATCCTTAGCCAGTGAGTCCTGGGAACCAATCTTCTTTTGGGGGAATTCTTGGAATTTTTGAGATTGACTGAAAGCCAAAGTGGAGCTTGGACTTACTTTAGGCAGAATTCCCAGAGGGTTCTCAGTAACCCCTAACACCAGTCCAGAATTTGAGCGTGTCATGGTACAGTGCAGATGACCTTAGGGCAAGGAAGACAGCAGTCCCCCACATAGCCAGTGCTGACCCCAAGTCTCTCTTGCCACAGCAGCTGGCTTTCTGAGTCTCTGGTCTGGTCTTGAATTCCCCTGTAGTCTTCTTAGGCTCTAATTCTCAGAAAGACACTGTGGGAAGAGGCCTCTTTCCACAATGTATTTCTTTAAGGCTTGGTTCATAAATTCTAGCTCCTAAGCCCTTCAGTTTGAGAAGTCATTGTGTATTGAGACTTACCTTGGGTTAGCCAGAAGGAACTACCTTAACAGTTGATTTCATGGAACGCCAAGATTTTTAGTTTGAAGGGCCTTGGAAGTCATCTAGTTCAATTTCCTCATTTTCCAGAGGAGGAAACCAATAAGGTCAGATGACTTATTTAAATCACACAGCTACTTATTTAGTTCACACAGAACCAAAGTCTGGGTCTTTGATTGTCGGGACAGTGTTTTGCCCCCAGGACTGTTGCAGAACAGAAGCCCTGGCTGTTGGACAGAAGGGGGAAGAGGTTCCCCACATAGCCCGTTTCTCTGCTGGGCCTCTTCCTTCGAAGACTATGTTCTACATTCCTTCTCTAAATACTTACTCGTCATAGCCTTTGCCACCAGTCAAAGCCTCCTCTCTCAGCCAAATAAGAGAAAGCCACTGGCCTATTGCTTATTTTGTATATGTTCACACTGTAGTCCTGGTTTGGCCTAAAGATAGACTTCCTTTAAGTTCTGCTACCCATTTAAGTTGTGACCATTTTCATTAAGAGGTTTCATGAACTTACCCTAAGGATAACGTTGGCCCTATTATTTAGAAACTAGAACTCTTAGAACTGTCTATGAATTGTAGAATTCTTCTTTTCTTGCCTTATCTCACTTCTTCCTACCAAGTAATTCTGACTTTCAAATTATGCCCAGCTCTCCCTAACCTCCGGACTCAGGGGCCCTACTCACCATAGTAAATGCCAAAGAGAGTTGCTGCCCCTGCAAAAGCCCCCAAGAACTGGGCTCCCACATAAAAAGGAAATTTGTACCATTTCATCCTTCCAAAGAGACACATTGCAAAAGTCACAGCCGGGTTTATGTGGCCACCTGCAAGGAAGAAAAGATGATTAGTAATGTCAGAGGGCAGGCCAGGGAGAATTATTATGAAGAAAACCTTACGTAGATACCTCAGCAGAACTCAGTCTTCTAGGTAGAGAGCTGTACGTGAGGAGACAGAGGCTTGTATGTGGGTGTGTTTGAGTGGGCAGGAAGGGAGGGCCAATAATCTTCATGGCATCATTAAACATTGTTTAGGAAGTTTAGTCTTCTGAAAAGGGAGTCAGACATAGAAAGAAACTTGTACTCAAGTGGTTCATTTTCTTACTCTCTTTCTTTCTTTATCTATCTGTCTGTCTATCTGTCTATCTATCTATCTATCTATCTATCTCTCTAATCTATCTATCTATCATCTATCTACTGGGTTTTATCGATCTATAAAGCAATAACCCCAAAGAGATTGATGTAAATTGTTAATTTCAATATATATTTTTTAAAGTCACTAGCAGTTCCTTAGTCCATGTCCAGAGGACATAAAAACAATCTTAGGACTGAAAAGAGACGCCTCTTTAAGGGGGAATGATCCTTGGTAGGTGGGCTGTGCCTCTCACTGGGGTAAGCGGCTCAGTTTATTTTGAGGTGATCACAGTGTCTGAGTGGATTCTCCACAATTCCTCTGCATAAACAGTGTATTTTTCTCACATCCAGAAATGTAGCAACACTTCCATCACCCCAACCTCATCTATGGCTAGAGAAATCAGCCTCTTTGATTCTCATGTAGCCACAAGATCAGATAGAGGGTTTGCTCTGTGGTAGGTCACTAACATCCCCAGCTGGCTTGGCTAGTAACAACAATATGGATTGAACACTTGGCAGACGCCATCACTGGGGTATTACATGCACTTAATCCTTGTAAGAACCCAGCGAGATGAGTTCTACTCCAGTTAACTGGTGAGGAAACTGAGGCACAGAAGAAAGCTATGCTTTTCTTGAGTCTCTAAGCCATAGTGGGTTTGTAGCTGCGAGGTTCTGGCTGCTGGCAAAACCACAAGAATCCTTTCTTCCCCTGCTCCTGCCACTCAGGGGCTTATATGAGCGAGAAAATTCCAATATATCAAAGCATAAATGACTTCCTGAAGCCTTACAAACAGGTCAACTGTTTTGTTTTACTTTTAAATCCAAGAGAGCCACAATTCTGGTGACTAGCAGGAGTGTGGCTTACAAGGAAAGCTGGAAACAGGGGTTAGGAGAAGGGAGCATACACGGTGGTGGAAAGTTCCTGAAGTCAGCCCTGTTCCTATGCACCCAAAGGATGGTTGGAGAGCAGCCACAACCTAGCCAGTCCAGAGGGACCCATTGTGAAAGGACAAGGGGACATAAGAAATCACCTCCTCAGAGATACCTCCCCTCATGCAAGTTCACCAATCTAAGAGTTATTTGTTTAGCAAGCTCCTGTTCCGAAATAAAACTTCCTGTAGATAGGTTTATGCTTTTGAGCCCCTCATAAGCACCCTGAGGCAGGAACTATTATTCACCTTGGACTTCACCTGTTGCAAGGCCCTTCATAGGTGTTCAAGATTTGAAAGTTGAAGAAATAAGTAGTCAGAGGCCTTTATTCAGAGAGCTCAGACTACAAAGATCTACAGAGAGAGAAAGTTGTTTGGGCGTCACAGAGGGTGTGTCTGTGAGGGTGCTTTGCAAAGCAATGAGGAAAATTTCTCCTTGCAGAGATGAATGGTCGCCCTGGCTTAGTGGAAGGAAAAGGCAGAGCAGTGTAGTGGAAAGAACATGAGTGCTGGAGTCAGAGGGGTGCACTTGGCCCTTGTCTCAGCCCAGCCAAGGTTGTTGTGAAGATCAGCTTATTTACATAAAGAGCCCGGGGGTGCAACCAGAGTCAAGGAGGCCTGAGATGAAAGCCTTATGTGAGCAGGGTGAACATTTTCAAGGTTCTCTTCTGGACAAGTCCCCTCCTCCCCACTACCTACAGACGATTCTGTGATGGAGCTAACCTTAGTATTTTATTTGTCATTAAGCAAAGCTATTTTGCTTTTCCAGGGAATTTGTATTACTTATGAAATGCTACATCAAAAGCAACCACCATAGTCTAGGTATGAGTATGCAGTGTAAACACTTCGTGGGGGACGCCACACAATTAGGGCACTGTGGGTTCTGATTGGCGGGTTGGATTGCCAGCCCACTGGCATGTTCGCAAGGGAGCCAGGTGCAGTAACTTCCCTGCAGTCAGGGCATGTTTTATAGCTCAAAACCACAAGTCAGCTGACCTCACCAGTCTGTGACCACAAAATGGGATCCCATTTATGTTTATGCCCGATATACGTTAGTTGTTTTTGGAATCCTCAAAGAGGGCCTCACATGTGCCCACAAACCAGTATCCTAGCTGCAGCCACCATGAGAAAGTCGCCTCCCACCCACAGTCTTTCTCTCCTATTCCTGTGGCTGCTGAAGCCAATACTGACGTTGGTGTGGATGTCATCGGTGGGCCATTGTGTTGTCTTGGCCTGTTTCCAAAGCCACCAGTCCTCAGGGAACCTGAACAGCACTAGATTCCAAACAGAGATGGGGAGATAAGCTCTCTTTCCAACCCAATGCTAACTTTTATCAACCAAGCTCAGACACCGTTCTACTTGTGTTTTGGGGTCTCACTCTCTTGTAAACAATCTGGTCAGCTCCTGACCCTTACCCAGAAACAAGCTTTAGTGAAAACAGTCCTGTCAGTTCTGTCCCTCACCCCTCTGAGCACAGGGGCTTAACCCCAGTCCAGGGCCAGATGGGAAGGCTCCACCTCCTCGCTCTAGCTATGTTGGTAGGATCTGGGAACGATTTATCTTAAGCAAATATTTGACAATGTTCAATTTAGGGTGTTATGCAAGCGAAATACTCCAAAACCACATCTCCAGCTAAAATAATAGCTGAGAATATGCCCACATTTATAGTGCATGGTTTGTGGAAATCACACTTCTGTAAATGTAGTGGGAGCATGTAGGGGGTGGCAGCAGAGCATCCCGCATGCTTGCTCTAAGCCAGGACTGTGTTCTGCGTCTGGTGTCAGGTCCGCACTGTAATTAGGCCTTGGTACAGTCCAGCAGTCCCCTGGTTATTCTGATGCCCTAGGAAGGGAGTACGGTGCTGGGGTCACAGCAAAGGCTTGACAAGAGTGTGAACAGATACACTGCTCATGCCAAACAAATCACATACTATACAGTAATCTGTAACCCGGACTGCCCCAGGATCTGAGTCCGACTGTGATATGGAAAAGGTGCCAGCCAGCAAATGACTGTTCCAGGTGCCCAGCCCAAGGAGGCTCCCAGGGAGTCTGAGCAATCATTCTTCAGGGCTCCGATGACAGCATTTGTCACCAGGACAGCCAGCTTAACTGCAGGATCCTCCGGCAGGACTCTTCTGCCCAAAGGCCCTGCCTGGAATGCCCTTCTCATAATAGACCATTCGAAATATTGTGTAATATTGGGGACATGAGCTTTGCAGTCACATAGATCTGGGTCAAATCTTTGCTCTGCCTCTTTGGTAAAGAGGGACTTTTTGTCCCGATGACAGCTGTGGGACTTCCAGCAATTTATTTAATCCCACGTAGCTCCAGTTTTCTCTGTAAAATGGAGACAATAATACCCGCCTCTGAGTGCTGCTGTAGAGGAGAGACGAGATGAAGTATGTGCAGCACCAGCAGTGTCCAGCATCACCAAGAGTCTTGCCTTAGACTTTCAAGCACCTAGACCAGGTTGCTGAAAGATTCCGAGTGCCTTTGGGAACTGGATCATTTCCACATCAACTTCTTCCTAAGTTTCCAGACTGCATTAAATATCATCATTTCATTTTGCTTCTCAGAACCTTGAGAATGGCTTCTCATCAACCCACCTCAGGGCAGAATTAGACCAAGACCTTTCGGATCAGACCTGCACTTCCGTGAAAGGACTAGCCATTTTGCAATGACCTAGACTCTCTCTGATGGCTGCGGATCGAGGTCTAGGGACTCGCCTCTGTTGAAGTGATCTTCACTGGGCTATTCACAGAGTATCTGGGAAACAGTTTCCCAACATGGGGTAGAACAAGTAAAAGATCATTTTGACAGATGAAGAATATGATGCAGTGGTCAGATTTAGGAATCAGCCAGTTCTGAGTTCTAACCCCCATCTCTGTCTCTTGCTAAATGTTGCCTTTGCCCAAGTCGTTAACTATTTGCTGGCCATTTTAATATATCATCTATAAAAACAGAAGCAAATACATATTCCTGCAGGAGTGATATCTGAATAAACTAAAGACTGGAGAGCAGCCAGCACTATTCTAGCACACTGCAATGAGTTAATAGTCCCCATTATTATTTCTATTGCTTACCAGAGACACCTCCAGTCACATAAATGGCCATTACAACTGCTGATGCAAATCCAACATTGATAGTGACAATTCCTCCAAAATGTCCTCGACTGAGGATAGCTTGGGCAACAGAGCCACATCCAAGGACCTAGAATGAGAAGAAACTCAACAAGTAAGTGGCAGTGGCCACTGTTAAAGATAATGGATAGTCACAATAACAAGAAATATTTTTTAAGCAAAGTCCATGGATTGGGCTCTCTCAGGCTTCATACCAATCAAATTATAATGATCCACCTGCGTACAGATAGCAAAATGGTGGTCCCGAAACTGCATCTGGCTTACGGGTGAGTTTTGCTGGGCCTGCACAGTGTTAAAATTTGGCTACATTTATAATTTCGGTCTTGTCACATAATGATCCAGGTTTCTGGCTTTTATTTTAAGTTAAACTTTTTATTTTGAGATAATTGTAGATTCACATGAGGTTGTGAGAATCGACGCAGAAAGATCCCATGTACCTTTTACCCGTTGGTTCCTTTTCATCAATCAGAACATCTAGCAACCCACAGGAAAATAACTTCCTGGAGCAAAGTAGCAGGTGGCTGCTCCCCTTTAAACAGAGCATGTGCTCTCCCAAATGGCTCACTTTGCTTCGCTTCACTCATTTAGGTCTCCCTTCTGGCCCCTGTGGCATTTGGGTTTGAGATCCCTGCTCTAGAGGCTCCAGTATACACTAGATGAGACTCACAAACAATCACACACACATCCTACAAGTGGAAGGGCCATTTGTACCATATGCAGGGCCATTAGAAAGAGTGTGATGTGCAAGAAAACAAAGGAAACTGTGCGGGGGTAGAATTGGCAATCAAGCCCTCCTCATCCCAATGTCTTTTCTCCCTGGTGAGACTGTAGTTTCCTGGAGAGCAGAGGCTGCCAAATTTACTGCTTCTTGCATTTCCTATGGCACCAAGCACAATGCACAGCTGCACAGCTGTACAATGAAGGTGAAGTATGAGAGTGAGCCTTCGACAATATTCAGCTGGTGTAGGATGTTTTGGAGAATAGAATCAGTGTTCAGAAAGGTTTGGAATAAATATATTATGTTCTGTCCACTCAACAGAATACTATGCAGTCATAAAATAGAATGAGGAAGGTCTGTGTGTACCAAAGTAGAAAGATCCCCAAGGTATATTATTAAATTTAAAAAAGACGCAGAGCAGTGTTACAGTACACTGCCAATTGTATTAAAAATACATTATATATATTTCTTTTTATATGCATGGGCTATCTCCATGAATGCACAAGCAGTCGAAAGTGGAGTTGGACCCTGTAGGAGGAAACTTGATGGCCAGTACAGGTACTGAAAGAAAACTTTTCAGTGTGCGTGTGTGTGTGTGTGTGTGTGTGTGTATTTTTTTTTTTTAACCAAGTATCTTAGTTCATTTGGGCTGCTATAACAAAATACCACAGACTGGGTAGCTTATAAGCAACAGAGATTTATTTCTCACAGTTCTGGAGGCTGGAAGTCCAAGTCCAGGGTGCCAGCCTGGTCAGGTGAGGGCCCTCTTCCCGGTTGCAGATTGCTCTCTGTGTCCCTACATGGTGGAAGGGGTGAGCTAGCTCTCTGGGATGTCTTTTATGAGGGCACTGATCTCATTCATGAGGGTTCTGCCCTCACGACCTAATCACCTCCCACGGGGCCTACTTCCTAATACCATCACCGTGAGCATTAGGTTTTTAACAAATGAATTTTGGGGGAGACACAAACATTCAGACCATAGCATCATGTATTTCCTAATTGTTAAAAAATGGGTCCTATATATTCACTGAACAACCAATTGAAAACATTTAATTATGATCCATTAAAGAGCCATCTGGTGAAGGAAGGTTATTGGGAAAGACGGAACTGTTGCAGACAAGTTTGGTAGGAAAATAACAAGGCAACAAATGACCATCAGCCATCGTCATGCTGTGGTTTACAGACCTCGTGTGGTCCTGGAGGAGTAAGTTCTGGACTGTAGAATCGTTAGGTCATTACTCTTTGTGTGTCCAACTGGCCGAACTTTTTCTAGAATACAGAGTCCTGTTTGGGTTTCATTGCTACAGACCAACCAACTCGAGGGAGAGCTCAGCACCAAGTAATGAATATTATTTAAGGGTGTATGAGGAAAGATTTCAGAAAGAAATATATTTAAGAAAAAAGAAATTAAGAATGTGAACGCTTCTTTTCAGGAAGGAAGTCACCAGCTATTGTGTCTCTTCACAAAGGGATGAAAGGGAAGTCTGAAACTGAAATACGAGCGCTTGCACATAAACAATTTCCTGGTAGTGATGAATTAATTCTAAAGAGCTCTCCCAGGGCGCATTTGTGAGGTCTTCCAGAGACATATAATTTACAAACAAGGGATATTTAATATATATAGAATGATTTTGGTTTACTCCTTCCTGAAGACAGAGAAATTACCTAGATGATCTTTTAAGATCCCCTCCAGTCCCCAGTTCTAAGCTATATTGACTTGTCTTAGTTCTAACTGCTAGACAGCAGGGAGAAGTAGGCGGGCTTGACATCTCGAGGGAAGCACTCCACATCACACGCACACGGCTCTCTTGACTCTAATCACAGCCTTGGCTCCAGACCCTACACTGAGCACTAAATAAAGCTGCAGCAGGAACATGTTCCCTTCTCCCTTTTCAAAAAAATCCCCTAGGTCCATTGCATAGCCTACCAACTTCACCTAGACTTGACATTTTTTTTTCTAGAATCCCTACCCATTATAATAACTGTCAGAATTAAAACCACATTGGTATCTTTCTTTCTTTTTTTAATTTAGAGCCAAATAAATGCCCTGGGCACAAGCTAACCGGCATCTTGATAGCATCTTCTGAAAAGAAGAAAAAAATATTACTGAGATGACCTGATTTAGACAACCGGGAGGTTAGAAGAAATGCATCCAGACACAGGCCAGTCCTGAGCTATTACTGCTTTCTGAATAAGCATCTTCTCTCTTTTATGGTTTGATGTGCATGATGCACTTGTGCTAGTCCAGAGGGGTCACAAAAACTTTAAATGGCCTGAGTGGACCCAGGGAGGCCTCTGTCCTGTAAAATTTCACTATGATTAATACTCTCCTCTTCCACCCTAGATGCTGAATTTGCTTTTTTGTTCTTTTCTCGGGAAGGTAATCGATGCTGTGCACTGCAGGAAAGGAAGGACTTCCTTCCTTTGTGAGGACTTCCGTTACCCTCAGCAGAAATCGCTACTCAGAAGATTTCAGCCCAGATTTACACCATTGCTTCTTAATTTTTAAGTACATTTATTATAGCCTGAAAAGCAATGAGGAAGACAGGTAAACTGCCTACTAGTATCTTCCCTCGCCTGACTCCTTCCACCCACATTCACAGCACCAGGGAAGCAGATCTTAGATATTCGAAAGTATCATGGTCTGATTGCTAGGAAATTGGTCCTCCACTCTAGTTTCCTTCTTCTGTGTTCCCAGTGTAAGTGTTTTCCTTAAAAGATGAGAGAACTGTTCTTTATGGTATTACTGATAAAATTTCCAACATGATTCCGTGCTCTAACCTTTAAGAACCACTAACTGTTCCTCTTCTTAGACACAGAAAGAGCCTAATATCATATGCATCCTGTCTCAATTTTCCTGGTGTCCCGGTCTAGAAAGCTTTTTGGGACTCATCACCCTTTCATATTCTTCTCACCAAATCTACCCTCTCTTCTCTGAAATTCAACTGTACTGTCTATAGTATACAATTAGTACTTAGTTGTTTTCCAAGAGCCTGATCTTGATTTTCTTACCTAGAAAACAATCTCTAAAATTCCTTCCCATACTAACAGCCAATAATATGCTGATCTATTCTGTTTTATTCTGTTCCCTTGGGTGTTGTGTTTCTCACATCCACCACCCTCTCCTCCTCTGCAGGCCGTCTACAGACCTTCAAGGTCTCTTCCACCTTCTTGTCAGGATCCAGCACCTGCTCAATCTAGGCTGCTTTCTCCAGCAGAGTTAGTAAAATCACAAAACCGTGTAGGGGAGGGAGGGTACTACAAAGCCATGGACCTAGTCTTCGCTGTGCCCCCAAAGCTCTTCATTCTTCTCTCATTCATATTCTCCCAATAGTGTCACCAAGCCTTCTCTTCTCTCATCAGCTGAAGGCACCCAACCCCTTTCTGCAAATAATGCCACCTTCTCCTTGTCTTGGCACCTATAAGTGGCCTTGAAGATAAATGGCAATTCAGAATATCACATAAGCATTGTGTTCCAGTTACTCAGTGCTACGTAACTACCCCCAAAGTTAGTAGCTTAAAATGATAACATTTATTTTGCTTGTGAATATGCGATTTGGGCAAGGTTTGGCAGGGTATCTTATCTCTGCTCCATTTGGTGTCAAATGTGATGGTTCAAAAAGTTGGAGGATTGCAATTATCTGAAGGCTCACACATTCACATGTATAGTGGTTGATGCTGGCTGTCAGCCAATGCCTTAGCTGGGGAGTTAGCCAACACAACTGGCCTTTCAGTGGGGCTTAGCTTCTTCACAACATGGTTGCTGAGTTCCAAGGGTGAGCACCATATAGGCTCCAGAACCAGCATTCTTAAACCCTGCAGCACACTACCTCTCAGCATAGCACTATGTTGGTTCTAAACTCAATAGCACACAAACTACAACATCCTAAATAGGTGTTAACCTGGCCCACGTTGATTACCTTTAGGGATAGGGAGCTCATTACCACATCAGGCAGCTTGTTCTATACATTTTTGGTGTTCTAGTGATTGGGAAAGCCTTCCTTATAGGAAGTTGGAGTCTTCTTTCCTGTAACTTTTGCCGTTAGCTCCTGGCCCACTCTTGGGACCATGGAGAAGCTTCTTTCACATACCAAGCATTCCAATGAGTGGAGAGAGCATAATGTCCTCCCTGAGTTCTTTTCTCCTAGATATCTGTCCCCTCATCTTTGATCCCCGGGGCTCCTCAGATTCTCAGCGAGTCTCACCTGGATAAGCTCTAGGTTGTCAGCATCCCTCTTAAGACACAGAGCCCAGAAATGGACACAATCCTCCCATACTTATGCATCATATTATGACGTGGTAATTAATCACTTACCTTCTGCTCGTTGCTTCTATTGCCATCTAGTGGGGCACTTAGCCACAGGGTGTAATTGAACTGTTCCTGTATCTATGCCTACTTTCCCCAATTTTATAAGAAGATACTCAAGATCAAGTATTAAACTCCTTTGTCTCTGTAATAGCATGTAGTATATTGAAGGCAATTAAATAACCAGATCCCAGGTGTTATTTCCAGGTATGACAGTTGGTGTCTGTGTAAATGAACATGTTACTTTTCAGTCTCAGCTTGTTCATCTATTGAAGGGAATAATAATACCTGCCAGGCTGTTGAGTAAAGGTTCAGATGGGGGAACATTAATGAAGGCACTATTTCAACAACAAAGAGCAATAATAACTGCAGCTATTATTGCTTTTAGTATAAACTCGAAAGGAAAACCCCAATTCAGAGTGAATAAGTTAAGACAAAGGGATTCATGATCTTAACCACTAACTCACTGTCTGGCAATAAAAACAGGAGAGAAAACACATCTATGACAGATTTTCGAAATAGTTACTGTTTCATTCCTAGTCATGTGATCAAAATCTGCAGGGAGTGGGAAGCTGCAAGACCCACAAGTTGTTTTGTCTTTCTCCAAAGACGAGTCATTTCATAGTTGGTGAGGTTTATTGCTTTTGGTAGGAAAGCAACACTAGAAAAGAGGAGAGAGTACATACTGTTGTTGTTATCAGGTTCCATGCATGGCAGGAGCAGGAGAAAGAATTTCAATGGAAAAGAAAGACACTTGAAAGGCAGAATTCCTACAAAAGATTGATTGCTGAGTGAGGTACCCCCATATCCTTCCCAATCACCCAGGCCAAACATTCTGGAATCATTTGGTATTCCTTCCCCTTCTCTCCCTTGGCCACCCATAGCCAATCACACCCAAATCTTGCTTAGCCTTCTCCTGCAGCCTGCAACCAGTATCCCATCTCCAGTGTCTCCCCCTCCAGTGTCTCCCATGCCAGATGAAGCACAACTTATACACTGCCCCTCCATTGCTCAGGAAGTGCCAGCACAAACTCCTCAACCTGGTACGGAGGGCTCTCCAGTGCCTTGCCTCATGATCTCCTGCCACTTTTGCCCAGTATTCTTCAGCATAAATCTTCTGCGTCAGCCAGGCTGGCATCCTAATCACTTTGAGTCCTCTGGGCTCATTACACTCATTCCCACCTCTACACACCTGCTCACGCTATATCCTTTCCCTGCACCTTCTCCAACCAAACCCAATCTATTCTTAACGCTGAGCTAAAATCCTACCTTTCCCGTAGGGCTTTCTCTGATGACTTAAGCCCTCAGAGGCCTCCTCTGCTTCTTTTATCATGTCTTTACCATGTCATTTCATTATATTCCACCTTGCCTTGTGCCACCCCACCAAGACCATAATGTCCACCAGAGCAACTCATGCTTCTTTATATTCCATGCTCAAACAATAGATGATGGAAGATATTAAAATATCTAAACACAAGTAGGAAACAAATCCTGTGTAAATGCATTTTCAAGAGAAAGAGATCGTTTGGGGGTAGGATGTGAAAAGCAGGAGGTGTAATTTCTAAGAAGTATCAGCTGGGACTGCTGGGAAGTTCCCAGTTGAGCCATGACCCTTATGACGGGCTAATTACTGGACACAATAATAACAATACAAACTCAATAATAAAACCTAATGTGATGAAGTGAGTATTGTGAACTGAAATGCTGAGGATGGGGAAAAAGAATAACAAACCCACAGATTTTATTTCATTTGACCCCTCTCAAATCTCTTGCACATCCTTTAAAGTGTAAACCAAGATATTCCTAGCACAGTACGTGGTACATAACAGACACTCAGTAAATATTTGTTCAGTGAATATGTAAAAACTGAGCCCTTTCAGAAAAGCAGTAGTTAATGAAGGTTAGGAATTCCTTAGTACAATGTTTGCAAATGCATCCAATCTGCAGCCAAGGATCACCAGGGAACGTTGCAATTATTGCAAGGGGTCTGTAATTTTTTGTGCACATCAATTTTGTCCAGAGAAGAGAAAAATAACATGTCTTGTATCTACCTTTTGTGGTTCAGTATTTTCAGAATTAATGGACACTAAAAGAACAGTCTCTATCCTACGGAGTTCTCGAAACTTTCTGAAGTTGAGAGGAGCTCCCTGGGAAACGCTGTCATGGACTTTGGAATAAAGACTGTGTGAGATGTGTACTGTCTTTACTCATCTGTTGCAGGTAGTGAGAATAAAGGAATACAAATATCAGCTCCTGTCTATTTGGTGTGAGCTTTGCGACAGGTTCCACGCTAAGTGTCTTACCTGTATTGCCTCATCATTATCCCATTATTAACTTATGATCACTCTGGGAGGGAAGTATTATTATCTCCATTTCATGATGAGGAAATGAGGCTGAGAAAGGCCATGCAATTTGCCCAATGTTACATAATAAAAACAAAGGAGACAGAACCAGGATTTGATTTCAGATCTGTCTTGTCAGAGGCCTGTGCTCTTAACTATTGCACATTGGGTGGAGCAAGAGGTCATTGGAAGCAACCAATGCCCCCAAGAATTCATGGAAATTCTCAGGGAGAACACCGGGGTTCCACAGGATGTGGGACGGGGCACCCGTTTTCCTATCTGCATGTTGAAAGTAAAGGGATGTCTCAGAATGTTGAAGGACTTGGAGACCCCAGGCAGCAGCCATCTGTTACAAATCTACCCATACAATGGCCTCGCTGTAAACCACGTACATCAGTCCGAGGAGAAAGGACTGAGGATGAAGCTCATTTGGGAGCCTCCTTGTATGCCCTGGTCTTTGTGCCAGGACAAGTGGCTTTTCTGGTGACAACAAATGTAGTCACTCTGGTTCAGAAAAATACCCAATACTTGTGCTTTTTCACCAAAGCTTCCCACAACCTAGAGAAAAATCCTTTTCAGCCCCATTTCCCTTCCTTTCTCAGAGATCAACAAGATACATAGGTGATTAAGTACAGCTTTTTCAATTTATGCAAAACCTGTTTTATTGGTTTCTATTTGCTTTATTTCTAGCTCTCCTTACATTGACAACTTCCACGAGATGACCAAGGGCTCACCAGGGAAAAACCAGACCTGAAGGCAGAATTAAACTCTTTCCTCTCCTGTTCTGTCTTGCTATCTCCTTTCCTCATGGTGTCTCCCAATCTTGTGGTCATCAGCAGAAGGCACACTCATTCCCCTAACACTGATCAAACCTGCCTAACACTGGGCATGAGTGCGCTGAGACAATGGTTGGGCAGGCCTTTTCCACACTGATGAACCACACCCGTGAGCCACACAGATTTCTTATGTCACTGGCCAGCATTTGGGGGACTTATTAGCATTCATAGCTATTCTCATCACCAAGACCCTAGAAGTCAAACAATTCCCTCACCCCTGCCTGTGTCCTTAGTACCTTTGGTTGAATCCGAGTCAAAGAAGAAACCCCAGTGGTCATTCTAAAATCCCCCAATACCTCCAAAGCTCACTGGCTAGTATTTATTGTTGTTCTTTTAAAAACTTTTATAGGAAGACTAATATCCTCTTTTAATCCAGGAGTGCCAGTTTGGGGCACATTTGCTATGCATCACGTGGGCAGCAACAATGCGACCCAAGACCATGAGTCATGTTGACTGTTTTTCTTGTACGTTGCTGCAGGTCGGCTTGGAAATAGGTAAGGAATGTATTTTTAACAAAAAATATCCTCCAGTAAACAACTTGTCATTCAATGATGCAAATGTTCATAAGACATAATTCAACATTAAAAGAGGATATCTATGGCAATACTTGTATTTTAAACAAACTGATTTGTCTTGTATATATGTGTGTGTGTGTGTCAGATATGTATACACACAGACACACACACACAAATATATATATATGCTATAAATACTCTCATTTAGTCCTCATAATAACCTGAGGGGGAGGAAAAGTCTGCTGTTTTATCTAAAGTTACCTTGGGATAAAGAAATTAAGTAACTTACCTGAGGACATACAGCTGGTGAAAAGCTCTTTTTGAACCTAAAATTAATGTTTGTGTCTAAAGTTTGTGTTCCTTCACTTACACTAAACTGCCCTCAATTGTGCTGCAGCCAAGTAAGCAATTTGTCCAGATTTGTGCTTTAGAAGTCATTCAAAAAGTCAAATTATAGGAAACTAAGATCCCCAAATCTACAAGTACCTCTAAATGGGATTTGGCATTCACTCAGCCATTCCCTCCTTCCTTCCTTCCTTCATTCCTCCATGTGTATGTACATTTGAAAGTTCTAAGTGCCTGGTGGTAGCAGGAGTGCAAACAGTCAGACCCAGGTCCTCTGAGACCTCATGGACCAGTAGGAGAGGGAAGATGGCTGATATCTGGTAAGAATCACAAGAAAAATAGGGAGGAAGAGATGAACTGCCATTTAATGTTATAAGCTTGTTTTTAATGAATGGCTTAAGCATTTATGCCTAGAGAAAGTATACATGGAGATGCAGTTTTGTAATTCAGCCTTACTAACTAAATGATGGCCATTTTGATATTTAAGTCTCCCCAAATTCTTGGAATCATTTGATAAATATCTAAAATTGTTGAATCACCTGATATAATATATTAAATCTGAGATGTATTAATATAATCACATGAGTGTATAACAGATTGGCCTAATGAGGAACCAGATTAAGATGATTTGAGATCAAGATTCTCTTCTGATATTGCCTGAAATAAAAATGGTTTTCACACTATTGCCTCAACCAGTTTAACCAGGTGGTAGGATGGGAAAAGAAAGAACCACAATCTTGCACACAGGAATTTGACTTCCAGTAGCCAGGACTCCGGTAAACAGATGATGTTGAACAGAAGGCGTAGACCCTCACGATCTCTCCATTTACCCTTTACTGGTGAGAAAATTTTGTCTTTGTAGAATGTGGTTAAGGACACCTTCAGAGCAGAGTCACAAACTGGTAGTCCATGGCTGAGGACGGCCTATGAGTAGGATTGATCCATAGATGTCTTGTTTGACACACATGGTAATTTTTTTTCAATTTTGGAAAATGTTGCCAGTATTTAAAAATGGAAAAATTATACATAGAACTCTGGATTTCTGACCATTCTTGAAAAATTGGAAAATCTGATAAAGGCTTAGCCCATTCCTGCTCAGTCGTAGTGGAGAGGGTCTAGATAGGACATGCCCCTAAGATAGGGCATACACTGTCCACTTCCCCCCAACCCCACCACCTCCACTTCACTTATATGTAACATGCCTGGTTGCAATAGGCTTTGGGGATATTCACTCCCCTCTTAAGAGAAACCCATTTAGCTTTTGGTGCCAGTGACTTCCTGGCCCCACAATACCATGGTTATAAGATACCTGGGCTGAGATGCAGCACAGCCTCCCAGTTCCTGGAGGAAGGATCCGTGGCTACCTTCAAATGAAGGTCTGGCCACAGGCAAAACTTTACCTAAGGTGGTGGAGATAGAGAGACCAAAAAAGACAGTCCCCATCCTTGAGAAGGACTTTGGGGCTTGCCAGAGGTCCCCTTCCTCTGGTAAACATTTTGCTTTTTGTAATTGGAGAGGAAGGAAAGCAAACGCCAATCTGTCAGTACAGCTTTCTCTGCAAACCGTGGCCCTCCAGGCCATGCTGTAGGTATGTGTTACCCGAAGTCCACATCCTACTCCACCTGTCTACATATACCTATTTAGTTTATGTGACCATATCCACTGGAACATGTAGTGATAATAGTAACAACAGCAATAACAACTAATATTTATTGAGTCCTTTTCATGAACTAAGCACGTTCCATACATTAGCCCATTAATCCTCATAACGACCCTGTGAGTTAGGTTCTCTTATTGTCTCCGTTTTACAAATAGGGAAATGAAGCTTAAAGAGGTTAAGAGGTCAAGAGAATTTCTCACATTCACACGGGTAGTAAGTGATGGGGCTCGGGTCTGACTGCACATAATTTTGACAGCTGGAGGGGTGAACAAGCAAACATTTATAGCATGTACTCCGTGGGCCAGGCACTCTCACGTATATTGCATCCATTATTCCTCCCAATACTGAATCCCCGTTTAAAAAGTGGAAGACTGGACAACTTGACAAAATTCATACAGCTAACAAGTGGCAGAATCCGAATCTGGAGCCAGATTTTCTGTTTCCCAGCTCTGTATTTCCCCTCTGACAACTGCTGCTGTCTCGGTGGGTCTACTTGTTCCCTTTATTAGGACAGAATGATATTCATGCATGGCTTTCCAGTCAGTTAGTTTTCCAATTGAAAATAAAACTTTCTCAGTCATAACAAAGATAGTCACAAAGAACCAAGACTGAAACCTGGACGTTCTGGTTAAAAATAAAGTATGTGGTGACATACAGCCTGAGGGAAAATCGGGAGGACGTCAATCACCCCTCTAGAACCAGCTGTACTTGAAAAGAGATGATATTAGGCCAGGCTCATAAAAAGAAGAATCTGAGATTTGAGAACCAGGTGAATGGGCAAATGGCCAACCAAGAGACTACTAAGACCCGACTTGGACCTCAGAAATGAAAGGTGATTTTTGCTGTTGGTTAGTGAAATACCAGTGGCATAGCTTTCAGCATCACAGCAACACGCAGCTGCCACAGTATGACAATCAACAGATGGGTGGTGTGGTTCCCTGACTGGGAAATGAACCCAGACCATGGTGGTGAGAGCACCAAATCTTAACCACCAGACCACTAGGGCTAGCAGTTAGAAAACTGTTTAAACTCCATTATTTCTGCTAGGCTGAAAAAGAACAATGCTGTCCTTTTCTGACCTACGCCAGACATTCACATCCCTCAACTCATCCCAAATAATGCTAACTTGGACAAGAATCTGATCATAATCCCAGGGCCAGGGTAAGAAACTAAGCATTTACTTATTAAGGTGTGTGTATGCATATGAAGATAACCATGGATCTGAGTGTGCTGGGTGTGGATGGGGGTTGCTGAGGACAGTTCTCTCTTAGTGAAGTGGCCAAACAATGTCAAGTATACCTTGAGTCACTCTCAATCTGGAAGATCTCTGAAGATGGAGATGTTCTGGGGGCTGGTTTGTTTCTTAGATTCATTCCAGGGCCTGCAATTCCCTAAGTATGTTCCATAGACCATCAGTTCCATAAGATGCTCCTCAAAAAAAAGGGATTTGTGGTCAAGTAAGTCTGGGGCCAGCTATACATTCTAGTCTCCTCTTAGAAAATCACAGTGAACGTTAAAGGCTCTGATAATTCCTGCAGTTGAGAAAACTACTTATCTTGATTTAAACCAGTGTTTCTTAAGCATATTTGGGAAGGATAGCATATTTTCTTTCACTTAATTCTTATTTGCATTTCATGGAACTAGTGTTCTTCAGAACACATTTTGAGCCACTCTCTAAAACACTTGGAAGAGACAAATTCCACTCAGTGAGCTCTTTTATGGAGAGAAGGAAGATGAAGAAAATATACACGAACCTGTAAAATTTTTTAAAATACAAAGAATATACAGCAAAATATAATAAAATCATCTCTTTATCACTCTAGCTTTCATATTTTATTCTCCACAGATAACTAGTATCAATACTTTCTGGTATATTCTGTCAAAAATACATGATGTGTGTGTGTGTGTGTGTGTGTGTGTTTATGCAAATAGGAGTATCTTATACATACCATCTTCAGCCTGCTTTTTCAATTTAACAGTTTAGAGAGTCTATCCATATCAGCATATAAAGATTGGCTTTATTATCTTTAACAGCTACACAAGAGTCCATTGCATGGATACACCCCAATTTCTTTAACCATTCACCTATTGATAGAAGCATAGGTTTCTGGGAGGTTTCCTCCTAAGAAAGTCTAAACTTTCAAACAGAGACTAAGGTATGTGGGCTGATTCTAGGCTGAGAGGGACTAGGCCCTCAAGTCCTTTTTGGTCTTGACTGGCCATGCCAGGCCTGTGTCCTAGCATGATCAGCCAATCTATCAAGATGGAGAAGGGAGCAGCACATTTCGTTGGCATATTTTCTCTGAAAGCATTTGCAGTCCTACCTCAGACATGAAATAAGGTGCTCACTAGATGTAGAGAGTAACCTTCACTGCTGCGCTGTGTAGCATTTTGATCAGTTCTATTGGTTATCTCACTTTTCTGAGGCTTCTCTTCCTCACACTCCTTCACTTTATGCCATATCTTCATCATAAGGCTGATGAGTAAAGAAGAGCCAACTTCTGTTCTCATTACTATGTTCCCCTTTCTGGTCAATTAATGAGAACATGTTGCAATGGACTTTGTCACTAAAGAAAAACTAACCGAACCCACTTCTGGAAAGTAGAAAACAAAAAACTTCCCCTTTGAAAATCAATGACAATAGCTAGTTTTCTGGGTCAAAATGAAAACTCAGGGATCAAAAGCACAGTTCTCTTGGGCACAATCAAGTTTGGCTTTAGGAGTCTGCAGCCCTTAGATCAGCGACCCAGAACAGACTTTTCTCTCCAGGTTCTTTGGAACTCTGAAATTTCCCACACTAGTCTGGCCCTTCATATTTACAGCCGATGAGAGGAAGCCTGCAGGAAAGCCTTCCTTCAGCTGATACTGACTCAGGGTCTAAGGACTTGAAGAGAACCAGCCTCATCTGAAGAAAGTATGGGATTTCCTAGTGATTTACGATCACACAACCCATGTGGGAGAAAGAGAGCAGAGAGTCATTCTTTTGGGAGAGAGGTCTTCAACCTAGCACATGCATTCATCAATCTTCTCTTTTCAGTTTTCCGCTTCACAATAATCAGTTCTGGTTGTTGATATACCTGGGCAACCTAGCAGAAGCAAATGCAAACCTGTTTTGAAGAACAAATCCAAGGTTCAGGCCATATGGAATTCTCACACTGAAAAATAAATCTTCCAGAAGAGCTTATGCTACAAATTTACAAAATACTAAAGGAAATGTTCCTTTGTGAATGAGAGTGAGTAGATAAAATAAGCAGGATGATTAGCTCTCCCAAAACTTGAGATGACAGAATAATCATAAAATACCATAAATATATTAGACTTCAGTGAGTTAAAGAGATAAAAGAAATAAACACATAAGAAGAGAAAAGAAAAGCAATTAGGAAAAAGAACCTAATAGAACTTCTAGAAATGAAAACATGTTAATGAAACTAAAAACATAATGAATTTGTTAAACAGAAGATTAGATACAACTAAATAGGGAATTACTGAACTGGAAGATAGATTTGAGACAGCTACACAAAATTCAGCATGGAGAGATTAAGAGATAGAAATATGAAAGAATGGTTAAGAGACATAAGGAAAAAAGTGAGAGGGTCAAGTGTATATACAAATATAATATAACAGGAGTTCTAAAAGGAGAAAATAGAGAGACTGGGGGAGAGGAAAGGCAATAAAGCTGAAAGAATTTCCCAGAACTGATGAAAATTACAAATCTTTATATTAAAGATGAACAATGAATCCTGAGCACTACAAATAAAATAAGTTCACCCCTAGTCATAATATAGTGAAGTTTCAGGGGAAAAAAAGAGAGAAACTCTTAATAGTAACCAGAGAAACACAGATTATTAAGGACAAAAATTAGAACAACAACAGACTTGTCAACAGCAACAATAGAGAGGTTGAGATGGCACCTGCAAAATGCCAAGCAAAAACAATCAATCTAAAATTTATCAGCCAATTTATCATTGAACCTTGAGGGTGAAAGAAAGGCATATTTAGGCAAAGACTGAGAAAATTTATCCCTCACATACTCTTCCTGAAAAATTTTCTAAAGAACTTACTGCACAAAGGAGATTGCACCTAAAAGAAAGTAGCAGATGTATGCAGTAATGAATAGCAAATAGATTGGTACATAACAGTAAATTTAAATGTGTTCACTATTAAAAACACCTAGAATAATAATGAAGGTAGAATTTAACTATTACATAATAATGACATGTAAGATGGAGTGGCTGATTACAATTAGGATTTTTTAAAGTTTTTGTGTTGTTCAGAAGGAAAAAGATGCTGATTCACTTTAAACTTTTTAACTCAACAATACATTTTTCTTTTTTTTTCTTTTTTTTTGTGAGAGATCAGCCCTGAGCTAACATCCGTGCTAATCCTCCTCTTTTTGCTGAGGAAGATTGGCTCTGAGCTAACATCTATTGCCAATCCTCCTCCTTTTTTTTTCCTTCCCCAAAGTCCCAGTAGATAGTTGTATGTCATCGTTGCACATCCTTCTAGTTGCTGTATGCGGGATGCGGCCTCAGCATGGCCGGAGAAGCGGTGCGTCGGTGCGCACCCAGGAGCCGAACCCCGGGCGCCAGTAGCAGAGCCGCGCACTTAACCGCTAAGCCACCGGGCCGGCCCAACAATACATTTTTTAAAAGATGTAAGGGTAAACACTCAAGGAATAGAAAGAGCTAGTAGAGGAGAAATAAAGAAAACTGATGGACTCAATGGCAGGATATGAGAAAGGTCGAAGGAGAAACAACTGAGCGGACAACAAAGAAATCACATGAAAGATTAAAAAGAGGATGGGGCCGTCCCAGTGGCGTAGCGGTTAAGTTCACTCCCTCCGCTTCGGCAGCCTGGGGTTCTCAGGTTCGGATTCTGGGCACAGACCTACACACCGCTCATCAAGCCATGCTGTGGCGGCATCCCATATAAAGTAGAGGCAGATGGGCACTGATGTTAGCCCAGGGCCAATCTTCCTCAGCAAAACAAGGAGGATTGGCAACAGATGTTAGCTCAAGGCTAATCTTCCTCAAAGAAAAAGAAAATTAAAAAGAGGACATCATCTCATGTACAGTAGAGATTTTAAAAACCATAAGCAAATACTATGAAAAATCCTTTCAAAATTATTGCTTTCACTGTGTTAATTCGAAAGTATTAACCATTTTGAAACACTAAATTTGAAAACATAAATAGAGTACAGTTCCCAGAAAGAAATATAAATTGCCAAGATGGAATTAAGAAGAGAAAATCTAAATTAGACCTGTAACTTTTAGAGAAATCTTCTCTGGCACACACCTTTCTTTCTTCACACCCTTTTTCAGGACACGTGCTAAGTAATCTTCAAGAAACAGATAATCCTCATTTTATACCAAGTGTCCCAGAAAATATAAAAAGAGAGAAAGAACTCCAATTCATCTCAGGGGGCTAATATGAACTGGTAATAAAACTAGACAAGGAAAACATAATAACAAGAAATTATAGCCCAAATCCTTAATAAAACATTGCAAACTAAATGCTGCATGACTAGGTGGGGATTAATCTCAGGAATGTAAGGATGATTTAATGACAGAAATATTTTTCAACGTAATTTTCTTCATCAACAGATAAAAAGGGAAACTCATATGCTTATCTCAATAGATGTAGAAAAGGTATTTTTTAAAAACTCAACAATAATTGTTAGTGAAAGTTTTAGTAAATGAGGAATAGACAGACATTTCCTTACTCAAATCAAGAGTGTCTACCAAAAACCTACAAGAATTATCACATTTAACGGTAAAACATTAGAAGCAGATTCTTTAAAGTAGGGAATAAAACAAGAGTGCCACAATTATAGCTTCTAATAATATAGTACAAGAAGTTTTAACCATGATAATAACACAATAAGAAGAAACTAAATATTTAAGTTCCAGAAAGAAAGAAAATAAAAACTCTATATTCTCAGGAAAAAAATATCTTCTGTGTCATCACAGTCCAATAGATCATTTTGCAGTGAAAGAAAAGTTCTATATCTGTGCTGTCCAATATGGTAGCCTGTAGTCATATATGCATCTTGAGGGCTTTAAATAGGACTAGTAAGACTGAGGAACTAAAGTTTTTATTTATTTAAGTTTAATTTTAACTTAAGTAGCCACATATGGTTTGTGGCTATCAGATTTGACAGCCCTAATCTACACAGAATATCCAAGATAAGCTGTAAATTCATTTGAATTAATAAGTGAATTACCAAGTTTGCTGAATACAAGATCAGCAAACAAAAATCAATGTTGTTCCTAAACTCTAATTAGAAAATATAATTTTAAAAAGGTACCATTCACAATAGTAATAATAACCTAAGGTACCTAGAAATATATCAAACAAAGATATATATGACTAACACAAAGTAAATTATAAAACTTTAAAAAAGAAATATAAAAGCAGATCTACAAATGAATAACTAATCACAAATAAGAGTCAATGTTTTAAAGATATCAGTTCTATTCAGAATAACATATAAACTCAATGCAGTTCCAGTCAAAACCCCTACAGGGTATTTATGGAACTCAATAAACGGATCCTAAAATTCATGTGGAAGAATAAAAGCCTAAAAATAGCCAAGATAATATTGGTTATTGTATAGCAATAACCATATATTGTATAGCAATTGTATAGCAATATAGCAATATTGCTAATAATATTGAAAAAATAATAAGGCAGGAAAATGCCAGATAATAAAAATTATTTGGAAAGTGATTATAACAAAAATATGTGACATTTGTGCAGGTTTGGAGAGAGAGATCAATGGAACTGAATAAAGTCTAAATATCAACCATACATATATATGAACTGGTGTATGATAGAGATGTCATCACAATCAGTAGAGAGAGGATAAACTGGTCAAAAATGGTACTGGAACAACTGGCTATCCTTCCAGATATAGATAAAAGACACCTACTCTACATTATATGCCAGAATTAACTCGAATGACTTAAAGACCTAAATATGAAAAGCAAAATATTAAACTGTAATAAGAAAACACAAAATATCTTTACTGTCTGGATTTTAAATAAATACCAATGTCCTGTAACCAAAGAAAAAGTAAACAAAAAAACCCCACAAAACAAAAAAAACCACAAAATGTGCAGAGGATATGAACAGGCAATTTACAGAAGAGGAAATCTAGTTTCAGTAAACATGAAAAGATGATCAACTACACCGGGAATTCATTAACACTACTAGTGAAATTCTATTTCCTATATGTCAAGTGGACAAAAATATAAAAGTTGGATAATATCAAGGGTCAGTGAGTACGTGGAAAACGGGAACTCATATGTTGCTGCTGGTGCTATTAATTTGAAACCACTTTGGAGAGCAATTTTCCGATACATACAAAGTTGAAGATACACATGCGCCAGGGCCACCAAACCCACTTCTAAGTATACACTCAGGAGAAGCTCTGGAACATGTGTACAAGGAGACAAGCACAAAGATGTTCATTGCAGCAGTGTTGGTAATTACGAAAAACTGCAAACAACATAATGGTTTATGTGGGGAATGGATGTATAAACCTGCCATACCACACAACAGTTAAAATGAATTATCTACGTCTACATGTCCCCAAATAGATAAATCTCAAAAAGTGTCTTTGGGGGAAAATCTCAAATTGTAGAAGGTATGCAAGTTATGAAGCCATGTTTGTAAATTTTTAAAACGTGCAAAACAGTGAAATATATTGTTATAGGGAACAGCGTAAAAGTTCAAAAGCATACACAAGAATGATAACTCCAGCAAGATGAAGACAAACCAGAGATTTGATTGTAATCCCAGCTCCACCATACACTTGCCTGTGGGCAAGTTGCTTAATCATACTAACCCTTAATTTCCTCATCTGTAAAACAGGAACAATTCTCTTATCTTATGAGATTTTCAAGGATTAATGAGTGTCTGGGTATAGGATATTCTCAGTAAATGTTAACCTCCTTCACTGTCTTTTGTCCCCATCATTGTCTTTGGCAGGAGAGAACCACAAGTCTTTAACTTCCTGCTTCAGTCCCCTTTACATCTCGCTGAAGATATAGGGCAAGAATCCACACGGAACCCTCCATGTTTAGTTCCTCCACTCATTCAGATTTAAAACCTTGGACTTACTTACAGCGACAGAACACCCAAGTACAGAAGTGCAGATCCATGAAAGGCTGAGTACAGGACATAAATCTTAAGTAAATAACAAGAAACAGATGGGATTGATGGTGGGCATTCTCTCTGATGTCCTGCTGCAGTAGAAAGAGCATTTGACAGAATTCTGTGAGCATGTGGGTCTCTGTTCCTTCATCTGAGAGACATAGGGACCAGACAACAGAGACCACTTCATTCCGAAGCCAGTGTGTGAAGACCTAAGGATGGCAGACCCCTCCAAGGCTCCAGCAGACATTCGTGGCCAGAATCAGCCAGGGCACTGCTCACAGCAGAGGCTTCTGGCCTATCATCTTTCAGCAAACTGACAGCTGTGGTCCTCTGGGACCCTCGTCCTGAACATCCCAGGCTTGGAGTGGGGCACGTCTGCAAAGCAATAAGCTCAAACCAAGCAGAGAAGAAACAGCTAGAGGGCTGGGGACTGTTGAGCCAGAAAGCAAGAGAGAGGAATTATGGGATCTCTTGAGGCCCACTTCCTTGTGGGTCCTCTGCTCTGCCTCTGAGCCACAGGGTGGTCTCAAGGAGAACCCAGAAATTAGAAGTACCCGGGGAAAAAGTGCAATGAATGGTCAATGTGCTGCCCCACCTCAGAACCCCAGCGTTACAAGAGCCTTGAATGTACTTGAAGGTGGCAAAGAGGTCCAAAAACTCTATGCTAGTAGATCTTCTATAAAATTTCCCTGCCATCATCATGTCTGTTCTATATAATCATCTTTTGACACCTCTAATGTCTAATGTATTTTAGGCTATAAAATTAGAAAAGTTCTCTTGAGCTTTCATGTGAAAGGAGTTAATTCTCACCAAATGATGGTGTATCAGGTGTGACTGGAGTCAAGATATCAAGCCCAGCTGTTGCATTCATGGGCTGGGTGACCTTGGGTGAACCTCTTAATTATGTTACACCTGTTTCCCCATCTGGCGAAATGGAGTTGATCCCTTCTCTCTCTCTCTCGCCTAGGAAAGATGTAAAGATAAACAGGAATCTACATGAAGGAACACCCTATGCCTTTTGGAGGAAAAGCACAGGGGAACCTGAGGGTCAGCGGGTGCGTATGGCAGGGCGACTGAGCTTCTGAGGATTCAGAGGACACGTGATTGCATCAGCTTCCTCATCAATAAGAAGGGCCAATGACAGCTGTCCCACCCCTATCTCAGAACTGTCCTCCCATTCCTGGGAATTCTAAATAATGTAGTGGACCAAAATTGTCCTGAATCAGCAGACATATTTCATGAACTGGCTTATTTTAAGAACTTTCCTATTTCACTCTAATTGCTGACCATGTATTCTTTTGTTTCAAAGTTCTCTAATATGGAATAGATCTACTCCAAGATCTGAGCACACTGTAATAATAATTTTAAAGCCCTGGAATTTCAATAGTCAGCATATCTGACAACCCACCCAGAATGAAATGATGCACCCGGTGACTCTGACAAGGAGGGAAGTTTGGGCATGAAGCCACGGAGGGAGGCAGGAGCACAGGAAACCCTGCGAGGTCTGAAGTTTCTCACGTAGCATCAGTCTCGCTTCCTCCCTCCCTCCTGCACTGCCCACCCTCCCATGCCCTCCATGTTCTGTGTCTCAGGCCTGTACCCTTTCCGTTTCCCTTTAGGGCACAGGTCGAGGGTATTACTTTTAAAAGAAGTATTTGCATTTTTTCATTCTTAGAGGTGCCAAAAGGTAGATCTGTAGCATACAAGTTTGACAGGGTGAGAAAAGAAGTTAAGGTCCTCCCTAATACACAGGTAGATGCTACCCACTCATAAGTCCAGCTCTGGAAGGATGCCCTTACACCACAGGAGGAAATATGGCTGCTTGCCGAGCTGTTCACCTCAGCATCTTCAGTAGGATGAGCTCTGTATCAAAGAATCCTGAAACGTTTGAAGAGAGAAGAGGGTACACAGAATAGTGGGGAGAGAACATAGGTACTACAAGAAATGACTAGAGATCCTGGGAAGTTCAGCCCAAAAAAGAGATTCTAATTCAACACACGTTTATGGGGTCCCATTTACGTAAGTGCAGAGTTTCGTGGCAAATGCGGGGCAAAGGTGTCTGCAAGATGCCCAGGAGGAGACAAAGCAGCTGTTTTCAAATACTACAAAGGACTCTCAAGTAGAAGAGGGGAAGGGGTGGGAAAGGGGAAAGGGAGCTAGCATTTATTTTTTTTATTTTATTTTTTTTTTGAGGAAGATCAGCCCTGAGCTAACATCTGTGCTAATCCTCCTCTTTTTGCTGAGGAAGACCGGCTCTGAGCCAACACCTATTGCCAATCCTCCTCCTTTTTTTCCCCCCAAAGCCCCAGTAGGTAGTTGTATGTCGTAGCTGCACATCCTGCTAGTTGCTGTATGTGGGATGCGGCCTCAGCATGGCTGGAGAAGCGGTGCGTCGGTGCGCGCCCGGGATCCGAACCCGGGCCGCCAGTAGCGGAATGCGCGCACTTAACCGCTAAGCCTCGGGCCCGGCCCCCCGGGAGCTAGCATTTAATGAGCGTTTCCTATTTTAGGAACTTGACGTGTAGTGTGTATTTAATGTGCATTGAAATCCCCAGACAGTGGGCCCACAAGCAGGGGGCTGAGCAGTCCTCTGTCCTCTATCTTTACCTTATACCTGTCCACCCACGTTGAGCAGTATTTTCTGCTTCGGAGAAAGTAAAGACATTGACTTCAGGGTACAACTAGTGGTCTGGTCTCATCAGGTGCCCACCAGTTAAACTCGCATGCCCACAAGTAAGTGAAGGCTAATGCATGGCTCCAATCTATGGAAATGTTGAAGCAGAGGGAGTCTGATTTCCTCTCTATCAAGGACATTGGTCAAGGGATTCCAGCAATAGGTGGGAAGCGTAGGCTCTAGAATTAGAAAGAATCCCAGTTGTATGCTTTCCTGGTTTTGGCAGTTACTTCATTGCTTTGAGCCCTCATTTCTCCAACTGTTTGTGGGTCATAATAAAACCTTCCTAATGCAGCTATTGTAAGGATGAAACAAACACATATAAAGAAGCTAACATATGATAGGTACTTGATACATGCTCCCTACCTTTGAGGCTCAAGGTTTCTAAACCTCTTCTCTGTGATAAAGAAGATGCATTGCAAACCTCCTCCCTGAAGCTAGCAGAGGCAAAAAGGCCTACCACCCCCCTGTCTAAAATGCCAAATTAAAGCTGGCTCTTTGTATTATGGCTTAATTATTGCTGTTTTTAGTTGTAGTTTACAAAGTATTTTTCATGGACCTTCTCTTCCCTTAATGCTACCCGTAGGCCTTATCAGTCATTTATACCACGGTGTGAATGAGTTTGACGTACTTCCTCTAAGAGCCATTTTTGAGAGGAGGGAGAAAAATGGCACCAGATTCCCAGGGTCTGGGGGAAGACCAACTTCACAAATTTGAAGGACTGATGAGTCCTACATATCTTCTGCCGTCTCTTTAATGCCCCCTTTTCCCCACGCCTTAACAACATGCAAAGCTTTTTACAAGAGAAAGCAAGGCCAAATGCACACTTTCTAATAAAGCAGAAACAATTGCTTTGGATAAACTTTGAGCAAAAGCATGTATATTTATTGGTTTAAAAACTATTGTGTTTGTGCAGAAACTTCTTGTTTACACATCCCCAAAAAAACCTCAGCAAACCTGAAGATTATAATCACAATTATAGATTTCATCAGGGTTCGCTTTAGAAAAATAAAGGTACAGTATAGATAGAAATCAAACCTTTCAGGAAATGCTTGGCTTTAGGAGAAGGTATAAAGTTTAATTTTTCCAAGTACAATATTAAGATATTACTTCTTTGGCCCCCACCTTGAATACTAGGGCGACACACGCTACTAGCTGCATGAGTAAAAAGAACAGTGAATGGCTGAGAGCAACTTCCACTTACTCACCCCAGACGGGATGGGATTATGAAACAAGTTCTTGTTAAGAAATAAAGAGTTTTAACTTTTTCCGTTGCAAAATGGATTCACTTCCTCCTCTGTGTTTTCTGCAGAGCACTAAGAATTGTGACCAAATTTGCTTCACTTCTCTGGACCTTAAGTCACACTGGGGCTCAAGTCAGTCTGTGGTGACAACCACTCTTCTCTTTGGGACCAGACTGCCAAGTAAGAGAAACCCGAGGATTTCTGTGGGCGGTTATCCAGCAAGCAGCCACTGGAATCAGAAGAATCTTGCGTTTTTATTCTCTCTTTTCCTTAGAGCTCCCCCTAACTAAGTCCCGTGGGTGAAGACAAAGAGCTCAAGAAATTGTCCATAACTCCTTGAAAATACTGGAATGAGTCAGGTCAAAAGAGGCTCTCAAAGACCAGAAAACTTATGACTCTCACTCATTTTACACTGGTTCAATTTTTTGAGCTCATATTCATTTCTCAATCTTGGCTTATTCTCCTAAATTGATATGTATTTATCCAAAGCAAAGGGCTTTTTTAAATTTATTTATTTATTTTTGGGAGGAAGATCAGCCCTGAGCTAACATCCGTGCTAATCCTCCTCTTTTTGCCCAGGAAGACCAGCTCTGAGCCAATCCTCTTTTTTCCCCAAAGCCCCAGTAGATAGTTGTCTGTCATAGCTGCACATCCTTCTAGTTGCTGTATGTGGGACGCGGCCTCAGCGTGGCTGGATAAGCTGTACGTTGGTGTGCGCCCGGGATCCAAACCCGGGCCGCCAGCAGCAGAGCGGGCGCACTTAACCGCTAAGCCACGGGGCCAGCCCAGGGCTTTTTTTGTTTGTTTGTTTTTCTTGTGAGGAAGATCAGCCCTGAGCTAACATCCGTGCTAATCCTCCTCTTTTTGCCCAGGAAGACCGGCTCTGAGCTAACATCTATTGCCAATCCTCCTCCTTTTTTTTTTTTCCCCAAAGCCCCAGTAGATAGCTATACGTCACAGCTGCACATCCTTCTAGTTGCTGTATGTGGGACGCGGCCTCAGCATGGCCGGAGAAGCGGTGAGTCGGTGCGTGCCTGGGATCCGAACCCAGGGCCGCCAGTAGCAGAGCGCGCGCACTTAACCGCTAAGCCACGGGGCCGGCCCGGGCTTTTTTTTAATTGAGGTATAATTGACATATAACATTATATTAGTGTCAGGTGTACAACATAATGATTTGATATTTGTGTATATTGTGAAATGATCACCACAGTAAGTCTAGTTAACATCCAAACATACGTAGTTATAAAATTTTTTTTTCTTGTGATGAGAGCTTTTAGATCTACTTTTTAGCAACTTTTAAATATGCATTACAGTATTATTAATTGTAGTCACCATGCTGTGTATTACCAAAGAACTTTTAATGTACAAAGTTTATGGGCAATTCTCTATAACCCTAAGAAAAATGAAATTATTTATACCTGGAGTAGGGAATCTTTGAGCAATTTTTTTTTTAAAGCAAGTTAAGGGCCGGCCCTGTGGCTTAGTGATTAAGTGCGCGCGCTCCGCTACTGGCTTCCCAGGTTTGGATCCCGGGCGCGCACCAACAAATCGCTTGTCGGGTCATGCTGAGGCGGCGTCCCACATACAGCAACTAGAAGGATGTGCAGCTATGACGTACAACCATCTACTGGGGCTTTGGGGAGAAAAAGAGAAAAAAAAAAGGAGGAAGATTGGCAATAGATGTTAGCTTAGGGCGAGTCTCCCTCAGCAAAAAGAAGAGGACTGGCATGGATGTTAGCTCAGGGCTGATCTTCCTCACAAAAAAAATAAATAAATAAAGCAAGTTAAAATCAGTGGTTGCTACATATGGGAATAATTGAACATTTAATTTTCTGTACACAAACGGTCTTGCTCCAGCTAAGAATTCAGGATCCAGAGAATTCTGGAACATGCAGCAGGATGAAAGCCTAGATCCCATGCCACTTAAGTAAACTTTCCAGTCTTTTATTAACAGCTGAGCAAACCTCTGGACAAAATCCTTGAGAGGTGCTTAGAATCAGTCCTTCCTTTATATATAGAAGGTTCTCAAAACTGTCTAATTAAAGATCTTCAGAAATTACCTCCAGTTAAATAGAGGGGAAAAAATGATACAAAACCAAAGCTGGACTCTTGCACAGTACACTATTTCTACCTAGTGCAATTTCTAGTTTATTAAAAGTCAGGTGATCTGACAGCACAATCTTTGCAAAGCATTTGTAATAACGAGCTGTTTCTTGCCATCCATATTTATTGACTTTCAATACTTATTTCAAGTGACTGAGTCACCTCTGTGTTTGTGGGAAAAAAGCAGGGTATAAATCAATTAATCAATGAGAAAAATTTCTAACGGCTGACTTGAATCACAAACCCATCTCAGAGTCTGAGTAAATCTCTGAAACGAAGAAAGTACTTCACTCCCCTTCGGCTACCCCCATCAACTCTTGTGGCTAAATGAAATGAGTAAATGGAAGCCTAATATTGCGGCCACTAAGTAGCTCAACAGCCTGGAAGTAACTTGGTGTTTCTTGGAAGAGATGAATCTAATGATGAACTTAAAGAAAACAAACCAAAACAAAGCTCTCCACTCACAGCTAGATAGATAGGGAGGCATTATTGGGTACGAAATCAGGAAATTAGGAAATACTTACAATCAGTATAAACGTGCCCAAGAACTCAGAGAGCGTTTCTTTAGCTAAGCTGCTCTTCAAGACCAATCTCTGCTTGAAGCTTTTCCCCTGTTGTCTCTTCTCAGGCTGCATCTCGGGGCTTCTTCAAGGACCACTCTTCCCACCAATATCTGCTGCTTCTGGTCCCTACCTCACTGGCAAGTGAAGACAGAAGTTTTGACAGCTGCACGCAGATTCCTGGAGATGGCTAGTAAGGTGCTCTGACTGTGCAAATGCTGTCCTGATTAGAGCCTGTGACTTAATCCTCTTCCGGTGAAATTGTCATTCCCTGTTCACTGCTGTTTATCTGAATTATGGAGTTAGAACCTGAAATCCCCAAAACGGTCCTTTTTGTGCCTGGTGGATTAATCATTACCTTTATTCTCAAGGTATTTTTTCTCTGTTGGGTTTTTTTTTTTTCCAAGAGATGAGAAAAGAAATGTTGTGCTGGTTGTGTTGCCAAACCACAGCGATGGGCTCCAGTCCAGAAGAGATTTACATGTTACACAATTGCAGGCTTCTGATTTTTTTTTTCCCCTATTCGGAAGTGGGCGGTTGGGGTGTAGTTTGGAACTGTCAAACAAGGTGTATATACACTGAGTGTAAATATTCTTTACTGAAGGAGCTTTTCATGCAAATTGGAAAACATGAAGAGAATATAGATGTGCTGCTCTGCAAAATTAATCACTCTTGTTTTCCTCCAATATCATTTCAGTGATTTGATGATGCCTTCCTGATGGTGGTAAGAACCACAGTGCACATTCCAGAGATAGAGAAATTAACATACAGAGAGACCATTGCAAGTTTCACATTGGAATTCTGTAGGACAGAATGGGATCTCCTCCTCAGTTACTGAAGCTGGGCTTCATCTACTGAGAATAGTTTGGGATCCAAGAATCAGAAAGATAGGGAAAGCAACTTGTTGACTTTCTTCTGAAAAAGGATTCCAGTTTGAAAACCAAGTTACCCCCCTTCATTTACCATGAAATATTTAGGCAAAATACACAGAAAATAAACAATAGCAGCTTGAAAGTCTATACCACTTAGAGATCCTTGAGCCAGAAATAGATCAGTCTGAGTCTATGCCACCCCAATTAAACAAGAAAGGAGGTAAATACACCTAAACAAGGCTCCTAGTTATGCCATTTAAGATGAATTAACATCCTCACAGGCAACAAACTGGGTTCAGGACTAGCTTCTTATCATGTCAAATAGTCAAGCCTTGTTTTTCAAAACTAGTTTGTCTAAGAAATAGAATCCAGCAGTTGTTTTTGAATACCTTTTCAGGAGGCGGGCGGTCATTTCTAGGTGAGGAGGCAGGCAGGAAAGGAGGGAGGAGAGGTCTGGAGAAACAGCTGTTGAGAGTCCATGGGCGAGAGGAGATACCTGATCTGTAGGTGAAATACAGAGTTTAAGGCTAAAGAAGTTGTCACTTGCTTGAGGACACATCATTGCAGAGCCAAGACAAGAATGCAGTATTTTGGCTTTAATGCCTGGTTAAGTTATCATGGATACCATTGTCTTGAAGAGTTACTTATGACCACATGATTCCCAAGTCCCAGTGGGTGGACCAGAGAAACAGGACTTTATTGCTGTGACTACAATAAATACCACACAAGGGTGTTCTTTGGGCTCTTCATTCACTCATCTAACAAATATTTATGGCATACTCATTATGTGCCAAACACTGCACTTAGCAAAAGCACAGAGTGTTCTTGTCCTTCCTAGAGTTTAGAGTCTCATAAGAGAGACAGACATGAGTGAAACAATCATGCACACAAACATGAAATCACAATTGAGATGCATGCTTTAAAGACGGGGGACATATTTCTATGAGTGAATATAACAGGGGGATTTCACCTTGTCAGAGAGATCTCTGATGGTTTCTCCAAGGAAATCATGCCTGCACTGAGATCAGAGGAAGTGTAGGGTTAACTACATGAAGTGGGGAAGGAGGTGCATGGAGAAATGCCTTGGGGGTGGGTGTGGGAAGAGTATGATGCTTATTCAAGAATGAAAGAAGCCCACTGTGGCTGCCTCCCAGAGAGAGTGAAGGAGCACAGCACAAAATGATACCGGAGCCGTGGGGAGGGATCAGATCATATTGAACCTTGTGAATCGTGTTTAGGATTAAAAGCAATCATAAGTCACTGAGGTGGTTTAAGCAAGAACAAGACACCACCAGATTTGAGTTTTAAAAAGATCATCCTGGCTGTGAGGTAGAAAGGGGATTGGAGGGGGCCTAAAGTGGGCATAGATAGACCCATTGGGGGATATTACTGAATTCCGGGACTGGTGGTGGCTTTGACAATGAGAAAAATGGAAGAATTCAAGAGTTCTTTGTGTCTTAAAATTGGAAGGACCTAGTGGACTGCATATGTAGGATGAGGAAAAGGGAATCATCAAGGTTGATTGCTGGGTTCCTGGCGTATTGGGGAAGGAGATGCTAAGCACTGGGAGAGGAAAGTCTGGAAGAGGACCAGAGTCACAGTGGACATCATGAATTCTGCCAGTGCAGGTTGAGCCTCAGGGGCTCTCTGGTGCTTCTGAGAGATGTCAGGTAGGAAATGATATGGGTCTGGATTCAGAGGAAAGGTCCATGTGCTCAAAGAGGTGATAATTGAAGCCACGAATAAAGATGAGGTTACCTAGGGGGAGAGTTTGAAGAGAGCAGAGGCTGAGCTTTTGGTACTGACTATTTCCTGCCCTGGTAGAGGTGAAGGAAATCTTTATTATTTCTTTTATTCTACCTTCAGATGACAGTCACACTTTTCACCTCCATCGCCATGAATAACTTGTCATCAAACATAACTCACTGACACTCCCCAGCCAGCCACCAAAAAAAATATTCAAAAGCACCCAGAGAAGGTAAGCGATGAATAACATCTCTTCTCCATCTGGGAAGAGATCTTTGCAAAGCACCCTTGTGTCAATGTTCCAATTGATAGTGTGGGGCTTCTTAGTTTCTTTCATTCATTCATCCAGAAAAACATTTTATTGGGTATTTACTACATATTGGACACAGCATTAAGCAGTAGGAATTCAAAAATGAGGAAGAAAGATCTCTACTGTTAAGAAATAATATAGTCTATGTGAGAAAGACCTCCAAGTGAATACATCATGTAGTAAAATAGAGGTATATGCAAAGTACTGAGCCAAAATTCCAGCTATCACCACATGGACATCTGAGAGGTCACTGCACATTGCCAACATATTGACTCATCCTGCCACCAACAGTTCTAAAATTGTGCTCCCCTTGATGCAGTGCCATGCTGAATCTCCAGAGCTAGCCTACCCGGCTCTTACAGTTCCCCTTACTCTGTCTCTCCCTGACCCTAACATTCTCTTCTTCTTTATCTGGTTTTGCCTTGAGTAACCATCTTTGTCTCCACTCATGGGAATCAACAAGTCTGGTGTTCATAAAGGTAACCATCTCACACTGTGATCTCACTTCCCCAGCCTCTTCTGCTTTGGCCAACTTGATGTCCACCCTAGTTCAGAAGCCCCTTTGATGGCCATTGTTGAGACTGTGTGTCACCATCTCCACTTTCAAAGTCCTTTCCACCAAGGCACATCTCACTGACTAAAATTTCCAATTCTCCCATTTCATCCCATCTCTGACTTTCACAAATTTGCTTTACAACTTCCTCATAAATTCCAGTTCCCCAACTCCTCCCTTTCCACCGAGTTCTTGCCTTGTGATTACGCAGGTTGATGATGCACTTATCAGCTTCTCAGGTTCCATTGACCCAGTGACTTTCTTCTACACTCACATTACCAAAGCCCAACTCTGGGTATACCTAGCCATCTATTTTTCTCAAGTATTCTCTTCCCAAACTGTTGAATGATGCCTGAGAAATTGTAAATGTATTGATTGATCCTATTTCAGATCATCATGATCTAGCATCAGTAGTGGCCCCATATCTTTAGTTAATCTTTTATTTCAAAAGTTCAAAGTTTCCAGATTTTATTGTGCATTAGGATCACCCACCTTCAGAGACTATGATTTGGTAGATCTGGGATGGATCCCAGGAATCTCACAAGCATATCTGATAATTCAGATACCATGCCCTATTTCATTCTATGCAGCAGCAGTATAGCGCTTCTATGCCCCTCCAGCTCCTAGTCACAACTCTTCTACTCAGCTGATGATCTTTTGTCCCAATCCATTGGTAAAACAAATGGGTTCATTGGCTATAATACCTTTTGCCTCTCCTCCTCAAAAAGTTGCCCTAACTTTATTTATGTTGTTCTCCTTTCCTTTCCTTACTGTTCTAGTCCCTCTGGGATCCTGGCTGATTAATGTTCTCCTCACCCTCTCAATCTCTTCCCCCTGCTTGGCTTCTTTCCCAGGGCTACGAACAAACTTAGGTCTTATCTATCCTGAAAAACATTCGTTCAAAGTTCCACCTCAAATTCCATTGTCTTAGTCAACTCAGGCTACTGTAATAAGACCCATAGACTAGGTGGCTTAAATAACAAACATTTAAGTCTCACAGTTCTGCCTGGAACTGTGAGAGGCTGGAAGTCTGAGATTAGGATTCCAGTATGGTCGAGTGAGGGTGAGGGCCCACTTCCTGGCTTGTAGACAGCCACCTTCTCGCTGTATCCTCACATGGCTAAGAGAGAGTTCTGGTCTCTTTATCCCCTTTTAAGGGCACCAGTCCCATCATGGGGACTCCACCCCCATGACTTCATTCAAAACCAATTTCCCCCCAAAGGCCCTGCCTTCAAACACCCCCACATTGGGAATTAGGGCCTCAACAAATGAATTTGTGGGGGACACAAACATTCAGTTCATAGCAACCATTTCATCTCTCTCCTCCACCTTCTTTCTTTTCCATTTGAGGAAGAAATAACCACTTTCTCTTGAGCATAAAATCATATTAAATTGAAAAAAGTAAAAATAATTCAGAAGTATATAAATTAAAACATAAAAATTTCTCATAATCCCAGCCCTCAGAGATAACCACTATTAACAGGTTGGAATATATCCCTCCAGAATTTTTTTCAGTAGATCTAGATCTATTATGATCTGAAAGTGGGACTGTATTATATATACTAGATTAAAGTGTTTTTTCCACTTAAAATATTCTGTTCATCTTTCTATGCCAATGTATAACTCATCTTTTTAATGACTGCATAATATTCCATTGTGCAAATGTGTCATAATTTAAAGTTCCTTTTGATAGACAGTTGGTCGTTTCCAATTTTCCCCATTAAATGAACATCCATATGTATATACTTGTTTCTCTCTTAACACAACTGTCTAGAAGTTGAATTACTGTCAAAGAATATGCATATATAAAGTGTTTTATAAGTACTTATTTCTCCCATTCTCTTCAATACTGGTAATGTAAATCCTTTCAATCTTTTCCCAATATAACAATTCAAAAATAATATTGTTTTAGCATGCATTCCTTTGGTTAATGGTGAGATTGACCATCTTTCATATGTTAGCTATTTGTATTTAGTCTTTTATAAATTTTATATTTATGTCCTTTACCCATTTTTCATCTGTAGCATTTAATTTTTGTTTATTAATTTTTTGTCACTCTTTACAATAGAAGGATATAAATCTGTTATCTATTATATGTGGCAAATCATTTTCCAGTTAATCATTTATCTTTAACTTACAATGTTGGCATTTGGCTACCATATAGAAGTTTAGAAAATTTATGTACTCAAGTCTATAAACCTTTTTGTATATGGTTTCCAAGTTTGACATTTATGCTAAGAAAGATCTGCTCTATCCCAAAATTACAAAAATATTAAACTTTGTCCTAAATTTTGTTCTAGTATTTTCATGATTTTACTTTTCACATTTAAATTTTTAATTTTTCTAGAATATATTTTGATGTATCACATAAGGTAGGACTCTACTATATTTCATAAATATTTTAACAAGTTTTCCAACACTATTTGATTTGAAATTCCACCTCTCCTATATAAAAAATTTCCAGAGCTAAAATTATTATTTTAATTGCTCTAGTCTTGCTATACTTTTTGATGTCTTTCTGGTAGACTAGGTCCCTCCTCATTATTATTGTCAAATATTTGTTAGCTAGGTGAACTTTAGAATCACTTTTTAAGTTCCATCTCCTCCCAACTATAATTAATGAAAAAGCATTAACTTTATGGATAAAGTTATAATATTGAATTTTCTTACTCAGAAATATAATTCCCATCTCACCATTTATTCAAGGCTTTTTTATGTTCTCAAGTAAAATTACATTGCCCGTGACCCCCTCTATCAGCCCTCTCAGATTTCCAAATTTCTCCCTTCAATGGGCCCAGTCCACTTTAAGGGCTCCTCTAATTAGATCAGGCTCACTCATGATGAAATCTCTTTTATTTAACTCAAAGTCAACTGATTAGGGACCTTAATTATATCTCCAAAATCCCTTCAGCCATGTAACATAACATAATCACAGGAGTGATATCCCATCATATTCACACGTCTGGCTCATACTCAAGGAAAGGGGATTATAGAGAGGGTATACACCAGAAGGTGAGAAACTAGGAGACCATCTTAGAATCCTGCCTACCACACTTCACCTATCAAATTCTGAGAAATGTATGTTCAAATCTTCTCCATGGTAATGATTTTATGAAATTCTTGTATTATTGGAAGTTTCTGCTTAATATATGTCTATACTATGTTGTTTGTGGTGGCTTTGTACTGTGTCAACTTGGCTAGGCTGAATGCATTTCTAAGAATTCTCTTTTCTGTATATATCTGGCTAGAGTGAGCTGCCAGAGAGACTTGCATGCAAGCTGTGGGGGACAGAATTGAAGCAGCAGCCATTTTGTGGCTCACACATGTTGCTGCTTGTCTGCCGGCTCATGGTGTTGGTGTGAGGCAGCGGCCAGACTTGCACCGCTCTAACCTTCCCCTGAATCCTCCTTCAGCTTCTCTGACTCCTGCACTAGGTGTGTGTGTGTTTAACTCCATGACAAAGTGTCCCAGCTTCTGTGGGACATCCATATCTTCGAGGTCAGGGGCAACAAGAACCGACACAGGTTTCAGCAGGTGTCAGTCTGTCCTCGTGAACTCCTGATTGCACCAGTAGTTTCCAGCTTATTCTTATTCTGCTCCCCCCCACCCCGCTTCATCCATCTTCCCTTCCTGACTGCCTGCCCTGTGGACCTCAAGATTCAGCATCAGATTTGAAGACAACAGTCTTGGAGAAGACTGCTAGACCAGCTCCCACAATTACAGAAGGTCAAATTCCTGTAACAGAGCCCTTTACACATACACACAAGTATTTGTATATGTATATATACATATATATACGCATCATATACATAGCATACATATATACACACACATACATATACACACATATATATGATTCTGCTTCTCTGATTGAACACCAATAAATTGCTTTTTCATAAATTTTCCTGACTATTACAACTTCATGAGTTACATATTTTATCAAAATAAATCATTCTCTTTGAACCATTAAGTGCTTTTTTCTCTTATATTACACTTCATGTGTTGTTAATATTACCACCACTGTCTTTGTATTCGTTTGCTGTCTGTTTGCCCATCCCTCAATTTTCAATCTGTTGAATAAAAATTAGATCTACATTATATTTTACAGTTGATCTTTTATAGTCACTTATTTATTTTATTAGTAAAATTGTATTTTACAAGGAGGAATGCCTTTAGCTATATTCCTGGATTTAATTGACTCTTTACAGTCTACTTAGTTTAATTAGAACTAGATGAATGAAGTCACAGTAAGCAGGTTAATCAGCACATGGTTAGTAAATAAGAACTTTTTATTGCAATTATAATTTACAGCTGTCATGTACAAATACAATGTTCAACAACAAACATTTTAATAAATGCTTTTCCTTTAACAACTATTCATATTCTAAATGTTACAAGTCAACAGTCCTTGTAACTTGAAAAGAAACCTCTAAATGTTATAGGAAAGTTTTTTTCCTTTTTAGTAAACAGAAACACCTACCTTCTGAGGACAAGATTTAGATTAAGAATAGATTTCAGGGCCGGCCCCGTGGCTTAGCGGTTAAGTGCGCGCGCGCTCCGCTGCTGGCGGCCGGGGTTCGGATCCCGGGATCGCACCGATGCACTGCTTCTCCGGCCACACTGAGGCCGCGTCCCACATACAGCAACTAGAAGGATGTGCAGCTATGACAGACAACTATCTACTGGGGCATTGGGTGAAAAATAAATAAATAAAATCTTTAAAAAAAAAAAAGAATAGATTTCATTTAAATTTTTGCAGCTGGTATGCAACTATTTGCTAGTCTCCCTCTTACCTATGTAAACGAAGGCAGCATGATCTAATACTCTGTAGTCTCAAAATTACTTAGGACGAAGTACCTGCTATTGAAGTTTGTGGTCTCAATTTTAATCAAAGCTGAATTAAACCTATTTGGAACTTGTAATAATTTATTTCTAAAAATCTTTACTGTATTGTTTGTGTGGACAGCTGAAATTGACCGATCTCCTTATCGTCAGAGTCTTCCTCTCCAGCCCGACCTTTAGACTGTTTTCAGCCATTGTCCTAAAACACAGATCATGTCTCACTTCTCTTTTCAACAAACCGTAGAATAAAGTAAAAACTCCTAGGCTGAGCATTCAAGGTCCTCTGTTGTCAGCAGAGGGGTGGATTTCCTAAACAAGACCCAAAATGCACACACCATAGGAGAAAATGTTGATGTATTTGACTACTAAAATTAAAGAATGTTTGTCAAAAGATAACACAAAGGGAATCAAAAGACATTAGGAAGAAGATATATTCATCACATATAACACACAAAGGGCTACGTCTAATATATGTAAAGCAAAATCAGCAACTCAATGGAAAAATGGGCAAAAGACCTGAAGAAGTACTTCAAAGAAGACCGCCACATGGCCAATAAACATGAAAATATGCTCCACTTTGCTAGTAATTGAACCAATGCAAATTAAAATACCAACGAGATAACATTTCATACCAACCAGATTGGCAAAAACAAATATTACAGTATCCAGGGTCGGCAAGGATTTAGAACCATTACAACACTAAGGCATTGCTGGTGACGGTGTAAATTGGTATAACCTCTTTTGAAGCTAAACGCAGTTTGACATTCTCTAATAAATTTGAAGGATGTGTGTGCTTAACGACCCAGCAATTCCACACCCTGGAAAAATTATTGCGTAAGTGTACCTAGAGAAATATACAAAACAGTTCCTAGTAGCACTATTTCTAATAGCAAAATAACTAGAGACAACCCAGATTCTAATCAATAGTTAAATGGATAAATAAACTAAGTTTTTACAATGGAATACCATAGAGCAGGAGAAATTAATGAATTACAATTACATATAGTAACATAAGCGAATCTCAAATAATTAAACAAAAAAATATGTTGGAGAAGAATGCATAAAGAACAATTCCTTTTATGTTAAGGAAAAAAACATACCAAATTGTTCAACATAATTTGAGGGACCAAGCATAGGTGGTAAACCTATGAAGAAATGCAAAGGGATGATGGACGAACAGCTTGCAAGAGTGATTACTTCTGGGGGGGAAGGGAGAAGGAAGGGACTTGAGGGACCACACAGGGAACTGTAAGGTAACGGACCTATTGCTCACCATAAAATGGGAGGTGAGTTCATAGTGTTCATTGTATCATGAATTTTAATACTTTACATTTGTTTTATTAATAAAGAGAAAAAATAAACAAAATTGAAAAATCACAGAAAAAATGAGCTCCCTGCCTCCCTCTGCTCACTGATTCACCCTGCACATCCCTGAGAGAGAAATCTTTTTAAAACACAATTTAGTTACAACATTCCCTTTCCTAAAACTCAATGATTCCCGCTTCTTTAAAGGGTAAAGTCCAAACTCCCTAGACTGATATTCAAGGTCTTCCACCAATCTGGCTCCTCCATACCTGCCCAAATATGTATGTCAATATCCCCCAACATGACACCCTTCATTTCATCCAGAAGGGCCCATATGGATTCCACAAAGTGCCTTGCTCATTTCTGCCTACAAGTCCTTGCTTGTGCTGCTATCTTTTCACCAGGAACGCCTTTCCTCTGCTTCCCTTCCTGTCCAAACCCTACTCACCTCTTCTTTCAATGGCCAAGCCCCCTTTCTAACTTGTTTAGAACCCTTCCCTCACAATTCCATTGAACAGTGAAATCTCCCACAACCAAACGCCTACACCACTCATGGTATGAATGACTCACTTAGCCCTTAATTATATACAGTTTCTTATCTCTTCTTGTCTGTGTGTGTGTATGTGTGCATGCTTGTATGTTTTTCTTTCTCCCCCAAACAGATGATACACTCTTCAAAAATAAGAACTGTGTTTTATATTTCTTGGTATGGCCTCAAGGGCTTAGCACAGTAAACATTTGTCATACAAATAAACTTTTTCAAAATTTTTTTTATGGCATGGGATACTTTGAAAATGCCTTAAAATAAAATCAAACCTGACAACAGCTTTCAAAATTAATTCTAATGTTAATCTATTGGAGTGTGTCTAGCTTATAGTATGTGCTGTGACATTCAAATTTCCCAGTGGCCCTCCCTCTTCAGAAATGTCCTCATTTACATGACATTCTGATATAGCCATTTTTACCCAGGCACCACGGTACAGGGATGTTTTTACATGACCCAAGAAACAAACATTTAAATGTTTAGCTTAAACAAAGTTTACCAGTAATGTGCATAACAGACCCTCCGTCCTATCCCTCCCTCTGTGTCCTCACCCCATCTATTACCCTTGATCAGGGGGCTTTAGGAGTGAGGTAAGGAATGGTGTGTCTTAGAGGTTAATAAGAGGTGGATAAGGCTTTGGGAAAGGATAAGAGAGACTGTAAAGAGCCATATCTAGGTGGTCCTGTCAAATATTCTGCTTCGAAAATATCACCTTATTTTAATGTACTCCATTTTCATGAATTAAGAAAACCTATAAATCTGTCTTTACCAAACATACAAATCATCCCACAATAAAATTATCATCACAGAAGTGTGATTTAATAAATATTTATGGAGAATCAAGTATAGGAAGAATGCTGGGCATTTTTTAAATAGCTCTTCACAGTTTATCAAGTATTTGCATAAATTATTTGTATCACAAAGCAATCATGTAAAGTAAAAGGGACAGATATAAATTGCAATTTCTTGTTACTTGCCTGCCTCTCATACTACACTGTGAATGCCTAGAGGGTTAGAAACCATGTTGACTGTTAGATACCCAGTACCTGGTGTGCCCATGGCGCATAATCTTTGCATAAACACATGTTGAGTTAGGAAGTGAAGAGAACCCTCACTTTGCAGTTGAGGAAACTAAAGCCCAAGAAAGAGCAATGACCTGTCCAAAACCACGCAGTTAGTGGGAGAGTGAGCATTCAAATCTGAACCTTTGGGCTCTGGATCCAGTGCACCTTCTACTATTGCTCGGACACAATGGAGAAATCCTATTTTGTCACTAACTGAAAGGAGATTATGGCTTATGGATATATTTTTATTCAACCTTTCCTAATTCCTTTATGAGTACACTATTTCGTAGACTGAATACATTACACTTGGGAAAATGGTCTTTTGGTAGAATTGCAGCTCTCTGTGAGAGTGAGGCTGAGGTCAGGTCATGGTCCTGCAAGTGCCCCTTGACCTGGACAGACTCCACAGCCCCAGCCGTGTGCATCTACCAATCACACACAGCTGATCACATGGACCAGGAATGATCTTGTGCAAATCCACCTCCAAGAACTGCAATAAAACCAAAAGCGTGTGCCCCACTGATAGTGTATTAGCAACAACAACTGTGTTTTATAACAACAACTTCAGTATATCAGGAGCCTCAACTATTCATCAGGTTGGGGATCAGAGTGAGGAGTCACATGTCCCACAAGGACCTCCATTCCTCAGGAAGTCCATACATCCTCCCACTAGCAAAGATGCTGGACCCAATATCCTGAGAAAGGCATAGAAGACTGCCGAAATCTCTCGGCAATTGGGATAGGAGTCCATTGCTTGCTTTTCGAGCTCTGCCAGTGGAAAGCCCCAAACGCCTACTGGTTGCTGTGTAACATAAATAGCCCAGTGTGCTTTCCATACAGTCCTGAGAATCTGGGAATTCCTTCTCGTTCTAGCAAGTAGCTATCACTCTTTCAGTTGGTTATAGCGTCAGTCATGTCTATAAAAGCCTTAAATCAGAAAGCTTTCCTTCCAGAAGCTACTCCACAAGTTGCAATTCTAACTGCTCCATTAAGCACAGAGGGCACAAAAATCTGTTTTTAGAGCTCTTTTCAAGGTAGCTCTCTTCTCCTAACTTCATATTTGTTGTAGCACAATGGGGAGACACAGCAATGGTTTCTGATGCATTTCTCAGTAAATGGCAAAGTAAAGAGATTAAGAAAAAGGTGACCTTCACCTTATCCTTAGAGAAGACACGACATCCTAACCTAAAGAACAGGCTGGAATTCTCCATAGACTTCTAGAAGTCTGCCTGTGAGACATTGAGGCACCATGCAAGGTAAGTTTCCCTCATCTCCTGAATTCACCAAGGTTTTATTATTATTATAATTTTTAAAAATTTAACCTATTAGCTGGTGAAAAATATATTACAATGACCTCTAGAAATTTTAAAACCAAATCTCATAGTTTTTAAAAGCCCATTATTTAGGAACTCAATGGAGAATATGCCACTGGCAACAAAACCTTCGTCCTTGGTAGTGAGCTAAAGGTGTGTTTTGAAACACCAGATTTCTCAGTGGAAGCACACTGTCAAAACACCTCTAAATGTCTTCTGGTTTAATACAAAGAATTTGGAGACTATGGTAGTGGGTACTCATATAGACCTTTTGCAGATTAATCTCTGAATAATTAATCAAATCCGCACATAGCCGAGGTGATTTAATAGTAATTTAATTATCAGTTGAACTGATAAAAGTAACCAATCAACTAATGATCACATAAGCAGTAGAGAAAAAATTTAAAGTTACCTCCATTTTGATCTGAATTGAACACAATGTGTGCTTGCCGAGGGGATCTTTGACTCCATGACTTTCATGTCCTCTATGATCTGAGTTCATTGATCTTCTAGGTACAAAGACAAAGAACATCTGCTTACCCAAACATTTGCTCAGAGAGGATTTGTTTAAGGGAAAGTGTATTGACTAAATGAAGCAAGGTTACTTTTGCTTTTGTTTGCTCCATGGTATCAAAGGGTTTGACTGTTGAAATTTGGTGTGCTACTAAAGGACGTGAAAGAAAATATTACAATTGATTTGAAACAAAATGGCAGTCAATTACATTTATCAAATGAGCATTTAATATATAATTTTAAAATATCTATTATATTTGGTACATGGAGAGATGTCAAGTATGATATCTTGAAAGTGGTTTAATCCACTATCTGAAAACACATTGGGCATATTGCGTGTATGGCCTGCCTTGTCTTTAGTATGATATATTATTCTTATCCACATTGATTCAGCTTAGCTGTTGAACTGAGTTTAGAAGTGCTTAGCACTGTGCTATGTCCTGGGCACACGAAGATCAATGAAAAGCAGCCTGGGCCATCAAGATGATCTCAATCCAATTAAGAAACTACATAGATTGTTGGTAAATTTGGTAAATGTATGAGTGATTGAACTGAGTGATCTCTTAGTACATAGAATTTCTGGAACTTCTTGCCCCTAAAAAGATGTTAAAGAGAGAGGCTGACTAACTCTCTATGAAAGGAGATTGTCCATTGAATGGAATCAGTTGAGACCTAGGATGTTATCTTCAGCCTCACAGGTCTAAAACTTAATTTTATTGTGTCGCCCAAATGTAACTAAGCCCTGAAGGACTAATTCAAGTTACCAAATTCACCAGATATGCTGACTAATAAATGAGATGTCTGCTTATTAATTTACAATGTGAAAAACAACCATGTTTGTTTTTCTTCTTGGCTGATCAGCACACACCTCTTCAGTAGTAAAGTCTTCATAGCAGCCAAATTACTCTTGCAAGCTTGGAAAACATGGATTAGAACAGAGGGAATTGGCTTCCTTAACCACTGCTCCTTCCACCCACAGGCTGGCTCCCTTCAAGAAAGGATTTGCCTCCCATTCTGCACTCAGGGATTCTCTCTTCAGGCTCCAGATCCTCCTGAATCTGATGACTGCATCTGTTGGTTCCCTTTCATACTCCTTTTTCATCAACCAGGTTTTCACCTTTCAGTCTATCTGCTTTGGTATTGATGTTTCCTTAGATGGCCCCTGTTCTCAACCTGACTTTCACCCCTGGCTTCTGTCCTCCAGATAACCCTTGGCACTGATGCTGCTCATTCCCACATCTAGCCCAACAACAAGAATCTTTTTCCAACTAATAGTCTAGCACTCTCATCCCCATCACTTTGTCCTGGAGGGGATTTAGATAGCAACCTGATTGATATACCTATTTCTACTGTGGAGATCTATCCATGGAAGGAACCAGCACATTGTGTCCATTGGTCATGACTCCATCAGCAGTTCTGGAGACCATTCTTTCTTTTGAGAGAGTGTAGAGTATGGGGTTAAACTCATAGGCCCCAGGGTTAGAGACCTTGGGTTTCCATTTCTGCTCCACCACTTAATAGTTGTGGAAACTTGGGAAAGTTATTAACTGCTTTGCACCTCAGTTTCCTCATTTGCAGAAAGGGGATTATAATAGTTCACACCTCAGAGGACTACTCTGAGGGGCAAATGAATTATTTCATATAACACAATCAGATAGCAAGCACACAATACTTGTTACTGCTCTTTGTCTATACTTTTTCTGGATTCCAAGCAGCCCATTTCCTTTATGACAGCACAATGACCTCAGATGTTTCGCAATACAGTTGAGTGGGTTACAGTTTCAGAGTAACGCCTTCTTGATTTGATGCAGGACTAGATTAGATTGGATTGCACATACACATTTGCATACTACTAAATTAGGCACACAATTTAGCAGCTGCCTAACCATAATGACAACAGCCACCACTGACTGAGCACCACGTGAATTGCTTTATGAATATGAGCACAGGTGACATTGGCAACATCCTTGTAAAGGAAGATGATGTTTTTGCAGCTCTAAAGAAGAGGAAACTGGGTTTCCTGGCATTAGGACATTTGCTTGTGATGGGCAGCAACAGGAGGAGCCCTGATTTGCACTGAGGTCTTCCTAGTTCCAAAACCCATGCTTTTCTCCAGAATGCTCTATTGTCTCCCTCATAAAATTCAGAGTGACCCTTTCCTTAAGTTGTCTGCATATTGTAGGGGCACCTTCTTATAGACTCCCCAAAATATGATATAGACCTCATTGTCCATAATCAATTTAGGCCAAATGCCTGGAATTTCTTGGGACAGCCCTGGTGGTACCTTTTGGTGCTAGGCTGTCCTGCATTTTATTTATTTGTTTTGCTTCTATTGTTGCTATTGTTGTTGTTACTTGGGCACCAATTCAAGATTCCTTATTCCTAACAGGAACCAATTAACTGAACTTTTCTGTCTGAATAGCCCTCTGACTGAAGACCAATTTACCATCTTAGAGTTAATGAATTCTTGACCTAGAGTTCCTAATTCCTCTCCTCCTAGGGACAGGATTAGTCCTGGGGTAGACCCTCAGGTAGGAGTCAGTCCATCATGTTGATTAGAGGAATTGTTGGCTACAGGTCGAGGGCACCATCCTCACTCCCCTTTGTGGTTTCCATGGTGATCAACTTCCTGTCCATTTCCCAGGTCCACTCAGTTCCTGGCTGGGGGAACTCTTCTGTCCTTGGCCATTCCCTCCAGCCAGAGTATGGCTTCTGGGTTTTCAGCACACCCAAGTGCTCCCCTTAGAGATCTCAGGTCCAAACTGGGAAATTTGGTTCTGTCCCCACATGGCAGGCTCTGGATCATGGGCTTTACCTTGTATCAGATCTTTTCCAGGAAGCTCTCTTGTCTTCCCTCCTTCCCCATTTCTTGTTAAAGTATCTTTATTCTCTTGGTCTCCCAGGTTTGCAATCTTGGAGTCACCTTTGATGTATCTTTGTCCACGTACCGCATATTTAGCCTTCTTCCATAGTCTCTCTCACATTTACACCGTCTTTTCCTATCTCACTGACACAGCCCTAAACCTTTTCATTATGCATATGAAGTATTAGAATAACCTGTGAACTCCAGAGTTTTTAACCTAGGAACAAAACACCCCCTAGAAAGGCCATAGAGGAGCTCTAATGAGTCTGTAAAACACCTGAAATTATTTTTAAAAATCCTGGAGTGCTGATGTGCTTACCTGCATTTTTCTATGTAAAATAATAGTTTTCATCAGTATCTCAAAGGGAGTTGTATCGGTTTCTTATTATCACTGGAACAAATTACCGAAAATTTAGTAGCTTAAAACAACACAAATTTATTCTCTTACAGTTTTGAAAGTCAGATATCTGAAATCAAAGTGTTGGCAGGGCTACATTCCTTCTGGAGGCTCCTATTTTCTTCCTAGTTTCTTGTGGCCACTTGCATTCTGTGGCTTGTGGCCCCTTCCTTGCCTCACTCCAATCTTTTGCTTCTGTTGTCATGTCTCCTGGCTATTCACTCTGATCTCCTGCCTCCCTCTTATCAGGACTCTTGTGATTACACTGAGCCCACTCCGATAATCCAGGATACTCTCCTCCTCTCAAGATCCTTAACTTAATCACATTTGCAAAGTCTCTTTTGCCATATAAGGTAACATTCTCAGGTTCTGGGGATTAGAAGATTCACATCTTTGGGGGGCCATTATTCAACCTACCACAGGAGTCAATGCCCCAAATATGCTATCTTAACTGGCTTATTTAACAACCCAGACAATTATTTCTCAAACATCACTCTCATCTTGCCATCTCCCGCGTAAATTTAAGTGACTTCTTTTTGCCTATCAGATCAATGCACTTTCTGAGCCCAGCATTTAAGGCCATTAGCCAAGGGGCCCCAACTGATCTCTCTAATCTCATCGCCAATGTTCCCCAGCTAGGACACTCTAAGTCATTCCACTGAGAATGCATTATTATTCCCAGCTCTACCCCTGCACACACTGTTCACTGGCCAAGAATAAGCCCCTGACACACTCCCCTCCACCACTCTAATCTCTTCCCTTTTTATCAAAGATTTTCCTCCATGTCATTTATGATCCATAATGTTTTCTTTTATGAAACCTTAAAAGAAGGTATAGCTGGCCCATACTATAATCATGTCTTATTTTACTCATCCTCTAAGTGAGGATGAGTAAATATTCTAAGGACAAAAGTTTCTTTTACATTCCTCAAAATGTCTAGAGGAGCTTATGAATGAATAGTTCCCTTTCTCTCCTCTATCTCTCCCTAGAAAACAGTGCTATACTCCACAAATACACTGTGGCCTCCATTCTGGTCCTTTCTCCATCATTAAATAATAGCTATTCTGAAATATGGTCCATCATGTGACTTACACAAGATAAAAAGTTTGATGAACAAGAATTTTAAAGAATATTAAACTAAAAAAACTATCTTTATTTCAACCTCTGATACAGTCATGTGCTGCATAATGATGTTTTGGTCAACGATGGATGTCATATACGACGGTGGTCCCATAAGATTAGCACCATGTAGCCTAGGTGTGTAGTAGTCTATACCACCTAGGTTTGTGTAAGTATTATAGGGGAGGAAGAAATTTTCCTTTACCCTACTAGGTTCTTCTGGATGGTCTAAGAATTAAATTGACATGAGAGATAGATTAACAGGAGAAAAACAAACAAAAGTTTAATAACATATATACATGGGAGAAACCCAGGAAAACTGAGTAACTGGCCAAAATGATCAAAGCCCTTACCTTAAATACCATGCTCAGCTGGAGATAAAAGATATTGGGAGTGGGGAGAGTCAGGGACTTCAAAGGGAAGGCAGGCAACTCACAGCAGGTGAAAAGGAGCAAACGTGTAGAAAACAAGTATTTGTTTGGCCACACAGAAACAGAAGAACACAGAGGGGAGCCCAACAAACAGGCTTCTCCCTGTCTACCACCTAGTTCATGTTATGCTAAGGTGATCACTCGGCTTCCTGAGACAGGCTTTTTAATCTAAATTCTTTTAGGCAGTTAAGGAGGAAGTAACAGGAAAAACTTTCTGAGTCTTTTGTTTCTTAAAAATGTTAGAGAGAGACATTTTAGTGTGACAAATTTTGTTCCCCTTTAGTACATTCTATGATGTTCACACAATGACAAAATCACCTAAGGACGCATTTCTCAGAATGTATCCCCGTCACTAAGCAACACGTGACTGTATTTAAAAGCCTAAGAGAGATTTTGCATGGATTTTTTCCCCCATTAGGGATAGAGAAAAGGCGCAATTTAGAAAAGCTTAAAGAGGGGAATTATTTTACCTGTAGTACAAATGGAATGTGTTGTTAATTTACAGTGAATTGGAAATATACTCAGTCTGTCTTTTTCTCTTCCCATCAACTGGGGATGGGCTTGGCCAAAGCACCTGAACAACTTCTTATAAGGTTCTCTTTAGAATCCTAGGCAAAGCTCCTGATTGACGACAGGACCCTTCCACCCCCACCTTCTCCATTTGCTTCTCTTCTTGGCTCTTACTGCAAATATTCTTTCCTCTAAGAACTCACTTTCCTTTGTGACTCTATTTCCAATGGGTCCTCCTTCTATATCCCTTTTCCTGCTGCATCTCTAGGACAAGGGAAAGAGACCAGCTCTCCTGAGTCCTCACTATTCCCCCTACTCTCATTCCTTTGAGTTCCAGATTCTTTGGCCACACTATCCTCCACCCTTTTTTCATTTCTGTCATCTTTTGTTCACGTCCCTACTTGCATGCTCCAAGAGCATCTCAAACTCTCCATGCCCCAAACTGAGCTCACCCTCTTTCCCTTAAAGCCTTTTCTCCCTCTTGTGTCCCTATCTCCGTAAATGGTATCACCAGCTACTCAGTCATTTCATCTAGAAACATCTTTAAATGCCTCTCTCTCCTGCAAATCCTGTCAGCAACCCACCACCATGTTCTCTCAATCCTGTCTCCTTTATTCTTCTAGAACTTCTTCTCTTCTCTTCAGCCCCACTGCCATAGATTTAATCTGGGCTGTCATATTTTCTTGCCTGGATTATTACAAGAGTTTTCTAATGGATCTGGCTTTTCCTCTGGCCTTGTTTTGCTCCAGCCCATCCTCCACACTGCTGCATGAGTGACTCTCCAAAATGCAGACTGGATCATATAATTCTCCTGTTGTTAACCTTCCACTGGTTGAATCAGGCTGTGTCTCAGTTGAGGGATCAGGTCAAGTGGGATGGGGCAGAGTCTATGGGTGAGTTTCTAGGAAACATTTCCCAGCCCTTTCCAGGTAGAATGCACCACTTCCTCCACTGTACCTCCTCTCACACGTGCGTTTTATGTTCTACCATAGCACCATAACACGACAACACACAGTTTGTTCACATGCCTATCTCTTCCTAGCCAAAAAAAAAAACCCTCTTATAGCAAGAACTATAAGCAGACAATGTTGATGCCTAGCCCCATGCCCCCTATGCTACCTCTGAGCTCCCCTGCAGCTACAGCTGACAGTCGTAATGCACACTGACACCTTCCTAGCTCAAGTGTTATGTTCTATGTTGCTACCCGAGGGCTTTCTCCTATGCCATAGTAATTTGCTCTGCATGGCTGCAGAGCAGCCCAGAAGTGCTAAGGATGTAATGCTTCTGGGGCAAACCTCAACCAATGAGGGACAGAAATCTGTGGATAAATGCCCCAGCTTCCTGCCCCTTGATAGGACAATTCTGAGGCATGTTCGACATGGTTCCAAAGAGGATCCTCAGAAGGACTGAGTCCCAGTTGTCCACAGTGATGACCCATTTGGTGATGAATGTACCCTTTACTGGCTTTAATACTTACCCTGTCATGCTTTCCCTCCTCCTCCCCTTACACTTCCTGGGATCACCTCCCAATAAACCCACTGCACCCTAATCCTTGTCTCAGTGTCTACATTAAGAGGCGATTTCAGACAAAGACAGAAAATTTCTTATTCATCTTTCTGGCACATTTTTAAGTGCTTAATAAGTTTAATATATGAACAAAGGAATAAATTAATGAGGGCTGCAGTGATTCAAGAAGCCAGAGGCGAAGTTGTCTTCGAGTCGGGGCTGATGAGCAGGGGTGGGACAGTGGGAAGTTTCCCAAATGGAACCAGCGATCATAAAGAAGCTAGGGCTGGAGAGTGTACAGAATCGGAGCAAAATCTGAAAAATAAACCCATAAACCCACTAGTTGGGTAGCCCAAGATTAGTAGGGGCCACATTTATAAATAAACAATATAAATTGTTTATTTATACCTGGAATGTGTGGATAGGCATCAGGGGTGGGGATCAGAGTTGGAGTGATTTCTCTGAGCAGCAAGGCAGAGCAGGGCATACTGTCAGACAATTACACACAGCTCTCTTCTATCTGTAAGTGACGCCTATCCAGCTTAATCCTTTCCCACAGCCTACAACCTCAGCCTTCAGGAACTAGCCCCGCTTCTTGTTCTAGGCTCACATCTCATCATTTCCTCTAAGAATCCTGCTCTCTGTTCCTGCACCTCTGTAGTTTAACGGGTGGTGCCCGACTGTGCCATGTCATTTCCAGCTTCCAAGCCCTTGCTCATGCGATTTCCTTGGCATAGAACAGCTTCCCTGACTCCATCATCCTAGCTAGCTGTTGTCCTTCAAAGCTCAGCTCTTACATTACCTCTTCCAGAAGACTGTCCCTATCTCCCACTACTCCACAAAGTTAGGCGACTCTCTTCTTGCACACATAATACATGTGCACAGAGCCATCAGCAGAACACGTCCTAATTGTAGGCGGCTTCTCTGTCTCCTTTATTAAACTGTGAACTCTGATATAGAAGTTGCAACTTATTCCTCCTGATACTTATCCCTTTCTTGGAAACCCGGTACAAAATCCAGCACATTTAAAATAGCTGTGGCAGCATAGCTTTTATCTGCCTCATTCACCACGTAAAAATGGAGTGACTAGGGGCCGGCCCGGTGGCAAAAGTGGTTAAGTGCATGCGCCCCGCTGCGGCCGCCCTGGGTTCGCCGGTTCGGATCCCAGGCGCGCACTAACACACCGCTTGGCAAGCCATGCTGTGGCAGCATCCCATATAAAGTGGAGGAAGATGGGCACGGATGTTAGCCCAGGGCCAGTCTTCCTCAGCAAAAAAAGAAGAGGATTGGCAGATGTTAGCACAGGGCTGATTTCCTCACACACACAAAAAAAAACAAAAAACAAAACGGAGTGGCTAGATAGCAAAACCAAAAATCTATGATCAACAGTTATAACAAAAGTAAGCGACAAGGTCTCCCCATGATTTCCAAACTGCAAACAGGTAGGAACGAGCCACCAACAGCTACAAAACACGATTTCTGTTTTGTATTGGCTTCTGCAGAGAGGAAGGAGAAAGAAGCAAGAAGTCATCTAAGAGACCTGAGAACAGCAAAACCCTGATCAGCGAACAAGTATCCACTGGAAAGCGCAGTGGAGCCAATGTGAAAGCAGCAGCTGACCCTGGGAAGGCTCCGGCCGTCTTAGTAGCAGGTGATTATAAGTGGCCCATGGTAAGGCCCAAAGGGGCTGGGGGAGTGTAGCCCCCGATAAACTCTCCAAACTGACCCACCAGAGCTCCCCTCCAGTTCGAGGTCTGACTCCCAGGAGAAAGTGCTGGGAGTGGAATCAAAATGGAGATGAAGGAACGAGAAGATCCAGACAAAAGTGGAGGAGGAGAACAGAGTCAGTATTCAGAAGGCAAACCTCCACATCTTGAACACCGACTGGAAACAATGGGAGAGGGAGCTCCATGGAGTTTGAAGAGCTACCTGAACATCTGAAGCAAGCTTCCTTCTAAAAATTCAGGAAAGTTAAATTGGAAAACTGGATTCACATAAAAATTAGTAATGAAAAACTATCAAGGTCAAATCCCACACAAAATTACTATAAGCAAAAGAGATGCCTATTTATTACAAAGAATACGATAGTAACTCTCCAATGAAGAAATCTGATTAACCATTCAAATCAAATGATCAAAGTTGATGTCACCAGCAATAAGACATATGAACAGTATGTATTCCCTGACAGGATGCACTGAGAAGGACACAGCATCACTTCTCTGATAGTCTTACCAGAAATGTGTAAACTCAGTTTAAGCTGAGAAAACATCAGGTAAACGCAAATTGAGGGACACTCTACGAAATAACTAACCATTTCTCTTCAAAAGAGTCAGAGTCATGAAAACCATCAAAGAGTGATGGGCAATCCTAGATTGGAGGAGACAAAAGAGATAAGACAACTAACTGCAATGGGAGATCCTGAACTGGATCCTGGACCAGAAAAAGGCATTAGAGGGAAAGCTAGCATAATTCGAATGAGGTCTATAGATTAGTTAATAATATTGTATTAGTGTCCATTTCCTGATCTCTATAATTATAGCACGGTATGTAAGACGCTAACATCAGAGCAAGCCAAATGATGGGTATGTGGGAACTCTCTATACAATTATTGAAACTTTTCTGTAAGTCTAAAATTATTTCCCCATAAAAGATTTTTTAAATTGCATGTTACTTATAAGGGAAATAAAATGCAATTATCGTCAGACTTTTTCAACAGCAATGCTTACTGCCAGGAAGAAATGAAGTAACGTTTAAGATACTGAAGGAAAGTAAATGTGAACCAATGATTTTTTATTCTTAGTAAAACTGACCTTAAAATGTAAAGAACACATTATAATATGCAAGAACTCAGGAAATGTTATTCCTAAGAGCCCTTCCTAAGAACAAGCTTCAGACAACCAAAGTAATTATGGAGACATCAGCATGAGGACTGGTGGTAAGCATTAAATATGTAGTACTTATAGAACTAAAATTAACAAGGATTAAAAGGAAGAGATGATAGTATGTAATGGATATATGATATTACAATGTACAACATGTATATGGTATAGCCATAAAAAACGGGGGAAGAATGGAGGCAGCATATGCCCTCCAATTTTTTGTAACTATTTTCAGTGATTATAATTGGTAGTGGTACTATTAGACTATAGTATTATAAGTCAGAATAAAGCGAATGAGTGGTTATGGGATACTGTAATTTTAATTCTCTCATCCCCTATGTCCTTGAAAACCAAGATTCTCAGCGTGGAATAAAGGGGATGCAAATTCAATATAAAAGAGTTAAGTAAAAATTCTGTAGTCCTGAATCTGAATTGGAAACACCAGTATGTATGTATGTGTGTATGTGTACATGTATGTGTATGTGTGTATATATACTCTCTACTCACTGAAAAGGCCTAGAGATAATGACCAACTTATCAGCAAGGAGGTTTTGAAAAACCATTATCCATTAAAAGAAATAAATGCTTCTTAGACAAGTGGCTGATCCAGATTTGGGACAGGAAATGTACCAGAGAAGCATAGAACATCTTGTTGCACCAGACAACAAGGGTGCTGTCAGGGTACTAGAATTTATCAGAAGGACTTAGGAGTAAACTTGAAGAGGTTCCCACTGGCAAAGATTGGATAATTTGAGCCTCAGTAAAAATGAGAATTGTAATGGAATAAAGTCCATCAAATGTGTTTAAATCCATGAGTTCAAGATAATTTTTTAAAAAACTAATTTATCATCTTCTGAATTAATTCACTACTTTTAAATCTGGGTAAATAAAAGGGAAAAAAAAAGCCAAGAATTTATCCTCCTCACCTATAAATAATAAATGAGGCAAAGTGTCTCCCTTTAAACTTATTCCAGTTAATACATGAAAACAAAGTGATAGAATTAGAATATCATACTTTGTAACCCCCAAAGAATTAATGCGTCTAGGTATTGAGGAACAACAGCTGCTAACACGAAAATGAGAATAAATCCTAGACATTATGTGCCTCTTAATGAAAGAAAAATGTCATAGTTTTGCCAAAGAGATTGAATTTGGATCTGACTTTGTGGTGTTAGATTGGAATTGGACACATTGGTAAAGATACACATAAAAAAAGATTTAAATGTGTGCATGCTTATGTGTATGTGTGCACGTGGGTGTGTGTGCATGCATGTGTGTGTATTTGAGTGTTCCCTAGCTCAGCCCACTGAGAGGGCCTTAGAGCAGCAACACCCCAGTACCAATGAGCACTCCTAGTGCCCAGATCTTGGTTTCTAAATACCATTCTCCACTAAAAGGAACTAGGCTCCTTCAAGAAATAGCCGATTCCAGGGTTAGGGCAGGGAAAGTACAAGATGAAGAATAATTAAATAAATTGACATAAAGGACTTAATGCCTGGCACATAGTAAATCCTGGGCATCTATTAGCTATTTATTATTACCTTCTGTAGCCCTACAGAGTATAGTGTATAATCTTAACAATTAACAATTCCCTTGCCAGAACTAAAGCAACACTCAGGGCAACTGGCCTTTGAATACATTCCTTTCTGGGACTTACTGCAAAGAAGGCATATGAAAGATAAAGGGGAATCTCCATTTCCAAGGCACCATGCTAGGAAGGCACTACGGATCTTTGCATGGAGGCAGAGAAGTTAGGAATTTATTATTATTGACTTGGACAAATACCTTAAAATCAATCATTTTGCTAACGGCTCCATAATGCTGCCTAATTATTTTAAGAAGCCTAGTACGAATAGATGCCAAATCTGGTTGTGGTAGGAGACATGCTAAATGAATATGAGGTATGCAGAACCAGTCCCATTTGGGGACCTAAGAGAGAAGGCTATCTCTGTGTGTGGAAAATAGGAGAATCATACCAGCCTTTTTGATAAAAACTTGTCTAAACTTATTATTGGGCTCAACTTTTCAGGCTGATGAGTGTTGAGATTTTCAATTACCATTCTAATAAACTTAAAAAACCAGTTTATTTCCAAAATATTACCACTGTTTACAACTTTGGAAAATGCCCGTTGTTCCAAAACGAACTTGCCAGCACATGCTTTTGAGTCTCTTATATCATACTTTTGAATTATATTAAAGAGGTAAACCATTCACATTTCTAGCCCTCGCTTTAATTTTTCAGCTTCTTCTTTACTTCTTGAGACTGAATGAATGAATATGGCAGAAAACAGAGAGTTAAGAAGATTAGGAGAAACATAATAGTTCTGAAACAACAACAAAACCGCACCCATTTCAAATTCCAAATCAAGAAGAGTAGGTCTGTGCCAATGCAACACATACACAAATTCTTATTTTTGACCGAGATCCATGTTCTTACACCTTGTAGGAAATTCCACCTCTGACTCAAGAAACTTGTTTCTAAACTGTTTACGTTGGTCTCCCTTAAGTAGCCACCCAAATATCATCAACATAGAGAGAGACAATTAATTGTATTGAGTAGGACCAATGTCAAGATCCCAAAACACTTAGATTTATAACAAAAATAAATGATAAAACAAATAGACAAACTCTTAAAATGGAACCATGTTTGGAGACTAAAATGAAGGCTGGCGATGTCTCTCTAGCATGAACTCAAAGAGAAGAGGAATTGAACAAGGGATTGACAAAATTAAAGTGCCTGCAAAGGAAGGTGACCTGGAAATGACAAAGAGTCCAAGGAACTGCCCAGGTTTATTCTGGAGAAAAGAGTAGAATGGGACATGGTAATTGTCTTTGGATATTTAAAGGGCTTTGATGTGGAAGAGAAAGCAGATGCATTTTGTGCTGCTCCAAAGGCAGGACTAGGATCAATGGGTGGAATTAATAAGGAGGCATAGTTAAGCTCATTGTTAGGAATGGAACGTATATTTGTCCATACCATGCCTGTCTTGGGCTTAATGACAAAGATATGTGACCCATCCACATAGGGGGACTGAGAGCTCTCTGCCTCTATCCTCCCAGTGGGTTTGGCGTCACTTCCTCCCCTTGTCCTCATGACCACTTCCCCCATTGGCACTATGTGCTCCAAAGCCCTGTCCCCTTGCTGCTGCCACTGTCATCAGTGTAGGCCTTTCTTTGCCATCACTTCCTTGGGGACTCTGCTTCTCCTGACCTAGAGTAGAATTCTCCTCCCAAGAGATTACAACTCTTTTGACCAATTTTAAACTGTCAAATCTCTGAATGACTTGAGGACTTGCTGCTGTTTTACATGAGAAAAGCCAGGGCCGGGCCCCGTGGCTTAGAGGTTAAGTGCGCAGGCTCCACTGCTGGCCGCCCGCAACAACGCACCGCTTCCCCGGCCCTGCTGAGGCCGCGTCCCACATACAGCAACTAGAAGGATGTGCAGCTGTGACATACAACTATCTACTGGGGCTTGGAGGGAAAAAAAATAAATAAATAAAATAAAATAAAAAGAAAAGCCAAAGGTGGGCCCCTGCTTTAATCCAGTACTGTATAAACTGTGATTAGCAGAAATTCCTCTAGAATATCTAATATTTGAAGGTCACCCTTTACAACTTTCTAGAGTTGATTCAGATTTATTTTTTGATGTTTATATCCCATTGACCAATCACCATCAACGATCCACTCACCATTTTCCAGGAGTTCATTTTACTTATCTTTGTATTCCGTTTGCCCAGCATAAAGCCAGGCTCTTAGGCCTATAAATGTTGCATGAAGGAAGGAATAAAGTCTATAAGCACATCTGAGATGCTAACAGGAAAAGAAGAAATGAAAGGTATTGTGGGTACTCACTTTTCATTGTTTCTCGTTGTTTCCTGGTCCTGTTTTTGTGAAAATTCCACTCGATCTTAAAGGTGCAAGCTTTTTTATGACAGGGAACTTCTAAGTTTCTCAAAAAGATAAACTACTAGACTAAAAAGGACACTTTGATGGAAATCCATAAAATATTCCCTCAGTGGTGAGGACTGGAGGTGAGGGTACACCATGGATCAACTCAGGGAACATAAAGTCAGTCTAGCTTCTGCTTAGAGGATGCACCTGGAGTGGGTAGGTGGCAGCACTTTTTCTTAACTTATGTCCAAACAGAGGCCCTGGCCTGGTTAACTCTTGGCTGCCGTAGCAAAGCTTTCTTCTGAAATGCTTCAGGCACCGGCTCTCTTCCTGCCCTCCTCAGGCTGCTGTACATTTAGAGTAATAAAGAGAAAAGTTCTTCATTTATCTCGGCCTTGAACACTCACTTGGGGACCTATATCAATTTCTGCCTGACATATCTCATCTTAAAAGTTTGGACAGGGTCTGGCCCGGTGGCGCAAGTGGTTAAGTGTGTGCTCTCCGCTGCGGCGGCCCGGGGTTCACCAGTTCGGATCCCGAGCGCGAACTGATGCACTACTTGGCAAGCCACACTGTGGCGGCGTCCCATATAAAGTAGAGGAAGATGGGCACAGATGTTAGCCCAGGGCCAGTCTTCCTCAGCAAAAAAGGGGAGGATTGGCACATGTTAGCACAGGGCTGATCTCCTCAGGGGGAAAAAAAAAGTTTGGACAAATAAAGGCCTCTTTAAGGATAAGTAAATGGAAAACAACCAAAGTAAAGCCACCAGGGGGGCCAGCCCCATGGCGTAGTAGTTAAGTTTGGCATGCTCCACTTCCATGGCCCGGGTTCGCAGGTTCAGATCCCAGGCACAGACCTACGCTATTTGTCAGCCATGCTGAGGCAGCAACCCACATACAAAATAGAGGAAGATTGGCACAGATGTTAGCTCAGGGCTAATCTCCCTCAGCAAAGAATCAAATCAAATCAAGTCAAATCAAATCAAATCACCAGGCATATGAAAAGATTTTGCTTTAAGAAGAAAAAGACCACTTTATGTAATAAGAGCAAATATTTCTTATGAAAACCATTTACTTCTTATTTTAAAAAAGATAATTTGGGATAATTTCTAATTTATGATTTCAAGATGACACACAAAAAAAGAAGGAATTATTTGAGATCAAGAAAAATGCAAGGAGATGAAAACAAATTAAAAACCGTAATGGATGAACTCTAGGTAAACGTGGTAGATTGAAGCAAAATAACAGATTTTTCCTCCTCCAATTCCTTTGGAAATTAACTATCAGTAGAGAGGGGAGGTTCAAAAATTCTTGAACAGCAACCAATCAAGGAAAGGGGGGACAACCTTCAAAAAATGGTAATGAAGAAAACATGGAGATTTGAGTCTGAGGCTGTCCAGAATGGCCCCCAACACTTCCTCCACCTCTCAGACGCCTACTGAAGGGAGGCGGTAAACCCAATCCTGAGGATTCTCAAGAATACTATCCAATTTTTTAGACGTATACTGGAGCAACAAGTCAGTAGCCTTTGAAAAGCTAAGCCAAAGCCCTAGAAACAGATGTTCTGTGCATGTCACCATGGAACCTTAATAGAGGTTGGAAGGACTGCAGGACTTGCCATCTTCCAGGGCATGTTGCTGCATTGGAGGAATCAGCTGGCATCCACAGAAGTTGTGCTTACCCCTGGCCGGGAGGATGGGCCCTGATGGAGGATGTGTGTATTCATTTTCCATAGCTGCAATAAAAGATTACCACAAACTTAGTGGCTTAAAACAACATAAGTTTATGATATCACAGTTCTAGCGGTCAGAAGTCCAAAATGTGTCTTATTGGGCTAAAACTGAAGTGTCTGTATAACTGTATTCTGTTAAAAAATAAAGTGAGGCATATTAGAATTTTAAAAATTTATTTGAACAAAAATCAATTTGAATAGGCAGCTCCAAATGGGAAGTAGTTAGAAGCACTCCAAGGAAGGGAGCTGGGTAAAAATTATTATAGAGGAATGGTGGAAGCAAAATAAGGAAATTCTCTGATTGGCTATAGTTTAAAACCTAGTTGGCTGTTGGTGATTGTAGTCCTTAGGTTTTGATTTCATAACCTTGAGGCATTTACAGGCTTAGATTTTGGTTTGCTTATGTAGGCCACCATGGCAACAGAGCCACCTCAGGCTAAGGGCCTCCTCATTTAACTAATTTAGCAGTTTCTTCCGGAGTCTCCAGAGGAGAATGTGTTTCCTCGCCTTTTCCAGCTTCTAGGGGCCACTTGCAGTTCTTGGTTCCTGGCCACTTCCCCCTTCCTCCATCTTCAAAGCACATCACCTCCACTTCCTTTCCCTCATGTTTCCATGAAGGATTGTTTGCTTAAGGACCAACCCTGGCATCTCTCCACCTCTACACTCACTCCTTCCTGAGTGAGAAAACACATCTTACTGGTGAGTCTGGGAGAAAGAGCTTTATAGCGAATCCCCTTCTGGAGTCTCTTTCAGATCTGACTAAATGTGGAATGGGGCCCTTTGGTCCATTTTCATGTGATGAGCTCAGGGGGACGGATCTTGTTCCAGCAAAGGGGAGTCCTACAGTTTGGGACCATTCAATTCAGAGGGGACCTCTTTGGACATCTTTGTGGCTGCAAATTCCACCTATATTCCCCAGTTCATCAAAAAGCTAAGTTTTAAAAATGTCTGTCTATAAAACTCTTGTGTCTTGTTTCTCAACTAGTTCTGGACGTGGCCTCCTAAAATCTCTGGTTTCCAGCTTAGCTGGAAATCTTAAATAACAGACAAGGACTGACACTATGGAGTCTACAATACACATCACAGTGGAGGCTTCTGGGGCACCCATATGAGGCACACCGGGACTTTCATGTTTGAGGTTTAGTGTCTGAAGTCACGTGGTTTTTGCCTTTGACAGTTTGAGGGAATTTGTAGGTGGGCAAGCTTTTACAACTGAGTGGCTGTTTATAACCGGAGAAAGCCTGCACAGCCTAAATGAGTATCTGTTATATGTGGTCCTCTATGGTGGACCTTGATAGAATCTAGGTAGGCGTAACTTTGGCCTAAAGAGATTCCGTTTAGCTTCAGCCTGGATGAAGGACGGATTAAATTATTGGGAAATATGTCTTATGGCCCCAGGGAAATTTTACCTCAAAATAGGCAGAGCTTCAAAACACAGGTGTTTTAGGCAGTGGTTTCATTGCATTTACTTGGTTTATTGGCGAGGTTAGTAACCATGACTCGACACTGTAGATAGTTAGGTCTGTTCTACTTTGCCTACAGAGCACTAACATGTGAGTTTCCTGCCAGGCCTACGTAGGAAGAGCCAGATAGGCTCCTTAGTATTTGAGCTGTTACCAGGGCACAGAGAAGTAGTGGTGGACAGGCCAGCCTCTTGGAATCACATAGTTTGTGCAGAGGCTCATGTGGTCTCAAGTTGGCCCTGGTTTTGTTAGCTATATCAATTATGACCATGGTTTGAGATCTGGCTTCTTCCACAAACTGGTGGGTGATTTTATTCATGAATAAATCAAAAGGAATAGAACCCTTTATTATAAAGAAATTATGGTATCCTTCTTGGGTTGAGGAAGAGAAATATCTCAATGACATTATTACAAACCTAAAGGTTAAGTAAATAGAAAGGCCTATATCTAAAATACTGTCTTGAGGAATATACTTGTTTAGGAAATGAAAAAGGTGTTGTATGAAGAGACCAGATGTGGATCCAGGCTTTATAGGACCTGAAGATGCACAATTGGGGTGCCTTCTTTAAGAAAAAGAATACACAATTTTAAACACAAAATTAATGTCTAAAAATTCTTAACTTTAAGTGAGGTCCAATTTATTAATCTTTTTTTTGTTTGTTTTTTTATCTCTCGTTAAGAAATTCTTCCCAAATCCTGAGGTCATGAAGATATTCTTCTACATCATCTTAGAGATTTCTAATTTTGCTTTTTGCATTTGATTTTTCATCATCTAGTATTGATTTTTCTGCATAGTATAGGTTAGGAGTCTGATTTTATTTTTCCTCATTTGGCAATTGTTCTAGCCCCATTTGTTTAAAATCTTTCTTTGTCCCCACTGCTCTGCTGTGCCCCTCTGTCAGTCTGCACATAGCTCTGTTTCTGGGCTCTATATTCTTTCCAGAGCTCTATTTCCTTATTCCTGAATAAATACCACACTAATTCAATAACTCTAGCTTTATAATAAATCTTGATATGTGGTACAGCAAGTCCTCCCATCTTGTTTATCTTCAAGATTGTCTTTGATCTCCTGGGCATTTTGCATTTCTACATACGTTTTAGAATCAGCCTGTCAAGTTCCACAAAAATACCTATTGGGAGTTTGATTGGAATTGTATTCAATATGTTAATCATGTGTGGCAAATTGGCATATCCACAGTATTAAATCTTCCAAACCATGAACATTAAATATCTCTCCATTTATATGTCTTGTTTAAAGTCCCTCAATAGGGGCCGGCCCCGTGGCGCAGGCGGTCAAGTGCATGCGCTCTGCTGCTGCGGCCTGGGGTTCCCCGGTTCAGATCCTGGGTGCGCACTGACGCACCGCTTGTCAAGCCATGCTGTGGCGGCGTCCCATATAAAGTGGAGGAGGATGGGCATGGATGTTTAGCCCAGGGCCAGTCTTCCTCAGCAAAAGGAGAAGGATTGGCAGATGTTAGCTCAGGGCCAATCTGCCTCACCAAAAAAAAAAAAAAAGTCCCTCAATAAAGTCTTATAAATCTTCCTGAAGTGGTCCTGCACACCTTTTATTCAATTTGCTCCTAGGTACTTGATATTTTTAGATTATTATGAATAATAATGAATGATATTATTTTAAACATTTTTTTCATTTTCTATTTATTGTCAATCTATTGAAATACAATTGATTTTTGTATATTGATTTTGTACCTAGCAACCTTATTAATGCTAATATTTAAACCACAAGTTCTTTTGGATTTTGTGTGCCCAAACTTATATCTATAAATAATAACTTTCAAACTCTTATGGCTTTTATTTCTTTTTCTTGACCAGTGCACTTGCCAGGCCCACAATGACAAGTTGCACAGCAGCAGTGACGGCAGCCATCGTTTCCCTGGTCGCGCTCTTAAAGGAAAAGCTTCCAATGCTTCACTATTAAGTATAATGTTGTCTCTAGGTATTTTTAAAAAATAAATCTCCTTTTTAAGATTAAGAAAGTTCCCTTTTATTCTTCATTTGCTAATTTTTTATGATGAATGGATGTTGCACTGTCATAAGGTTTTTCCTCTTTAATGTATTAATGTGACGGATTTCATTATATGATTTTCTAATTTTAAATTAACCTTGCATTCCTGGGAAAGCTCAACTTGGTCACAATCCTTTGTATATACTTCTAGATTAGGTTTGCTAATATTTTGTCTGGATTTTTTTTTTTTTCTTTTCTTTTCTTTTTGTGAGGAAGATCAGCCCTGAGTTAACATTCATGCCAATCCTCCTCTTTTTGCTGAGGAAGACTGGCCCTGGGCTAACATCGATGCCCACCTTCTTCCACTTTATATGGGACACCGCCACAGCATGGTTTGACAAGCGGTGCGTCGGTGTGCGCCCAGGACCCAGACTGGGCCGCCAGCAGCGGAGCGTGCGCACTTAACTGCTATGATCCCAGGCCGGCCCCTTGTCTAGGTTTTTTGCAACTATATTCATCAGTGTGGTTGGCCTATCATTTTCCTCTTTTGTAATGTAGTTTTTGAGTTTTGCTCTCAAGGTTATGAGAGGCTCAGAAAATAAATAGGAAAGTTCCCTCTTTATTTTCTGAAGAGTCTCTTCCTTGAAAGTTTTTTAGAACTAGCCACTTCGCCTAGAGTTTACTTTGAAATAAGATATGTTTTTAATTGTATATCAATTTATTTTGTGGTATAGTAAACGTTGGACTAGGTCATCTAGAAGACATGACTGCTGGCTGACCCTCAAGTTGCACCCAGGCAATCAGAGGCTCCTCAGCGCTTTCCCAGCCCTTGGAATGTACGTTCTTCCAACTGTTCCCACAGTGGGAGCTGTTCCAAGGACATAGCCTTGAGAGAGAGAGGTGTTGTTGAGACCATCTGGACGGTATACATGACTGAGCCCGGTTAAGGCCTCTATAAAAAGTTTAAGATTCTGGTGGGTGGGTGTAGAGAGCCACTCGTCTTGAAGCCTCCCAAGACAAGCCTGGTATGTAAGTTCCCTTGCTTATTTAACCTGCCACCTAGCAATCTGGAGTGGTCTGCCCTTCTTCTGTCTCTCTCTGCCCTCCATGTACCAGAGCTGGTTTCAGATTACACCTGGGAAGCTCCCCGAGGTTACAAACTAACAATAATATTCCGATTTCTATTTCTCCCTGAGTCAGTTTTGGTAAGTGATATTTTTCTAGATATTTATTCATTTTATCTAAATTTTCAATTGTATTGCCATAAAGTCATTTATAACATCTCTTACTCTATGTAAAACCTACAGCAAATATTGGTTATTTGTATGTTTTTTCTTATTTTCTTGATTAGTCTCACCAGTGATTTGCCAATTTTAGTAGTCTTTCCAAAGAACCAACTTTTGGTTTTGTTGACTCTTTCTATTGTATGTTCATTTTGTATTTCATTAATTTCTGCTCTTATCTTTACTATTTTTTTCTTTCTACTTTGGGTTTATTTTATGGATATTTTTTAAATTTCTTAAGAAAGATGTTCTCTATATAGTCTCAAAGCCCCTCCATCTCCTGACGGCTTCACCATGTGGTGTTCTCACATGGCCTCCCCAGCAGGGTAACTGGACTTCTTTAATGGGGTCTCAAGGCTTCCAAAAGGTGCAAAAGTAGAAATTTCCAGGCCTTATTAAAACTTGGTCCCAGAACTGGCATAGTATCATTTCCATTGCATATTATTGAATATGTAATGACAAAGCCAGGGCAGATGCAAGGGGAAGGGAATAAACTTTACTCTCAATGAGAAGAGTGACAAATAATTTGTGACCATCTTTAATTCATCACATTTCTTGTACGCATCTTTGGCGTACATGTGCATGCTTTTCTCTTGTGTGTATACCTAGGATTAGGAATGTTCAGTGAAAAAGTATGCATTTCTTTTAACTCTATCAAATTACGGGAAACTATTCTCCAAAGTGTCATACTAATTTATACTCCCGTTAATAGTGTATCAAAGTTTCCACTGATCTAGATCCTCATCAACACTTAGTATGGTCTTTTCCATTTTAGCCATTTTGTGGTTATGTAGTTGTTTTTAATTGCGGTTTTAGTTTGCATTTCCCCAATTACTAATGAGGTTAATCCTCTTCCATTATGTCCATTAGCTATTTGGGTTTCCTCTTTTGTGAAATGTCTCTACAGGTCTTTAACCTAGTTTTTGTTGAGTGATCTATCTTTTTTAACTTATTTGTATATGTTCTTTATATATCTGAATATGAGTCCTTACCCAGTTATGTGAGTTGTAAATAGCTTCCCTCCATTCTGTGGCTTGCTGATGCATTTTCTTCATGGTGTCTCTTGATGAGACATTCTTGACATTAATGTAGTCCCATTTATCAATCTTTAATTTATGGTTAATTTTTTTTTGCATCTGCTTAAATACTCTTTCCCAACCTTAAAGTCATCAAGATATGAAGATATTCTTCTGTATTATCTTCTGAAGGCTTTATTGATTCATCTTATATATTTAAATCTGAAAACCACCTGGAGTTGATTTTATGTGTAATGTGAGATCATTTTTTTCTCATATGGATATCCATTGACCCAGCACCATTTATGGAAAAAAAGTGTCCTTTCCCTCCCGGCTTTGTCATGAACCAAATGTCCGTGCATATGTTGATCTGTGTATGGATAGACCATTCTCTTTCATTTCCTTGCACCAACACCATGATGTCTTAATTACTGTCATTTAAAATAAATCTTGATAACTGCTGAATAAAAATTTAAAGCCATAAATTTCTTTTTTTGTGTGTGTGAGGAAGATCAGCCCTGAGCTAACATCCGTGCTAATCCTCCTCTTTTTGCTGAGGAAGACTGGCTCTGAGCTAACATCTATTGCCCATCCTCCTCCTTTTTTTTTCCCCAAAGCCCCAGCAGATAGCTGTATGTCATAGTTGCACATCCTTCTAGTTGCTGTATGTGGGACGCGGCCTCAGCATGGCCGGAGAAGCAGCGGCACATCGGTGCGCGCGTGGGATCCAAACCCAGGCCGCCAGTAGCAGAGCGGGTGCACTCAACCGCTAAGCCATGGGGCCGGCCCTATAAATTTCTTTTTAGGTACGGTTTTAACTTCATCTAAAACTCTTTAGTATGGTATGCTTTTTGTACTATTAGTTTCTATTTTCCATTATGATTTTTTTCTTTAATCCATAAATTGCCTAGAGGTGTGTTTTAAATGTTGAAATGTAAGGAATTTTTCTAGACATCTTTTGTGTTAATTACAGAAGTTAATTACACAGTGATTAACTTGATCTTCATGTCTCATTTTTAAATTGGACAGTGCTTTAATGTATATTCTCCAAATAGTTTACTGATATTTTTCTGCTTGATATTTTAATCTGAGACATTGAGAGTGATGAGAGAGTTATGTTAAAAATCTCTCAACATGATGGTGAAGTTGTCTATTTCTTCTTGTGGTTTTGTCAATTTTTACTTTATATACTTTGAGAACTTATTAGTGCATATAATTTTAGAAATGTTATTTCCTGGTGAAATGAACTGTTTATTGATTATGTTCTTTTACTCCAGTAATGTTTTTTTTTGCCTTGAAGCCTATTTTGTGTGATACTAACATCAGATAAAAACCAGCTTCCCTTTGGTATTTGCCTGATCATTTGTGACAATTTTTTTTATAATTGTTGATTGTATTTCAACAATTCTGGGAAAATTCTCAGCCATTATCTCTTCAAATATTGCCTCTTCCCAATTCTCCATTATTACCTTCTGAAACTCCAATGAAACATTTGTTAGTCCTTCGCACTCTAGCTTCTATGTCTCCTTACCTCTTTCACATTTTTCATCTTTTTATCTCTTTGCATTCTGGAAATTTTGTTTTGAATCTATCTGCAGGGTCACTAGTTCTTTCTTGAACTATGTCTAATCTATTCTTATCGCGTCAAATTTTGATTCTTTACTTTCAATTATTTTACTTTTATTTCCTAGAATTTTTATTTGGCTCTTCTTTCAAGTCTATGTGGTTGTTTCTATAGTCTCTTACGTATTCAAGTCTCCTTTTTACTTCTTAACACATGGTAAACGTGTATTTTATATTCTTTGGTAATTCCAACATCTGCAGTCTTTATGGTTCTAATTCTGGTATGTATTGTTTCTGCTGATTCTTCCTCATAATAACTTATTTGCTTGTGTTTTATGATTTTAAGTGTAAATTCATAAGTGGGAATTCTTTGAGACTCAGGCTAACGTTGTGTTCCTTCAGAAAGGACTTGTGCTTGCTTCTGCAGGTTGATGGGAGGGTTACCTTTCCAGGATCACTTTATTTTGATTTCACAGTGAAAAGTGAATTTATATTTTTATTTTTGAAACAGTCTCAAATTTACATAAAAGTTGCAAGGACTGTACAAAGAACTTTTTTCCTAAACCATTTGAGAGTAAGTTGCCAAAATGATGCTCCATCACTTCCATTTACTATACTATTGCCTCCACACGAGGACATTCTCCTACGTAGACACAATATAACCATCAAAATCAGGAAGTTAACGTTGACATATTACTATCTAATCCTCGGACCCCATTCAAGTTTCAGCAATTGTCCCGATAATGTCTTTTATAACAAAAGAAGCCAATCTAGAATCGTGTGTTATACCTACTTATCATGCTTCTTTAGTCTCCTTCTATCGGGAAGAGTTCCTCAGTCTTTTCTGGACTATCTTGATCTTGACACTTTTAAACATTACAGACCAATTATTTTTTAGGATGTCCCTCAATTTGGGTTTGTCTGATGTTTCCTCATGATTCAGATGAGAAAGAATACAATAAATGAGGTAGGATTCTGGGACTGAGAATGGAAAGTGAGCTCAAAAACTCAGGTTGAGAGGCAAACTCTAGGCAAGAAGAATGAGTTTCTTCAGAAATAATTAATAGTAATGTGAGCATTTTAAAAAATAAATGTTGAGGCTGAGTAGGGGGAAGCTGGACAAGCTCATGTCCTATGGCCTCGTCCTTCACGGCCAAACTTCTTGAAAGACTGCCCCACCTCCACTTCCTCCTCACCCACTCACTTCTGCCCCCACCATTTCAGAGAAGAAATTCCCTCTTTAAAGGTCATCAGTGAAATTTTAATCATCAAATCCTATAGCCTTTTCTCAGTGTTCATCCTCCTTGAACTTCCTGTAAAAACTGATACTATGGACCACTCCCTTTATCATTTTTTTTTCTTAAACAGCTATATTGAGATATAATTCATACAATTCATCCAGATAAATATACAATCCAATGGCTTTTAATATATTCACAGAGTAGTGCATTATCATTACTATCAACTTTAGAACACTTCATTACCCCAAAAGGAAAACACACTCTCCTTAGTTGTCATCCTGTAATTCCCTCACCTGCCCTCCAGCCCTAGGTAACTGCTAATCTACTTTCCATCTCTATGGATTTGTCTATTTTGGCATTTTATATCAATGGAATCGTATATGTAGTCCTTTGTGACTAACTTCTTTCACATTATCATAGGTTCATCCATGTTGTAATGTGTATCAGTCCCTCATTCCTTTTTATGGTTGAATAATATGCCATTGTGTGGATATACAATATTTGTTTATCCATTCACTAACTGATGGACACTTGAATTATTTCCACTCTTTGGCTATTGTGAATAATGCTGCTTCACGTCATCTTAAAACTCTTCCTTCTTTTGGCTTTAACACCACGTACATCACCTGACTTTAGTGGTATTCTTTTACCTTCTGAATTAAAAGAGAAAGAAAGAGAGAAAGAGAGGAAACTGACCAACCTGATATTCAGTAATCTCCATGGTATTGATTTGCTTTTCTGTCTCTACCTCCTATCTTATCTCTTTAATGAGAGGCAAACCATATCCAGTGACTACAAGCCTCCGGATTTTTAGATGCTTTTTCCTTTATCCATCCTTGCCAAAGCCACACTTCCCCATCTTTCAAGGATCAAAAAAATCCTACCAAATCTTCAAGGTTCATCTCAAATGTCGTCAAAAACTTTTCCCTAATCCTCCTAAACTAAACTTTTAGTGTTTTGTTTTTGTCACTCTTATGTTACATATTTTACATTATAACTATTTATCTATTCACTATTTTCCCTACCAAACTTAGCCCTTGAGGGCAGGAACTATGTCTTACCTTCATATGTCTGTAGTACCTCACATAATTGACCTATTCAAAGTAGGGGCTCGATGAATATTTGTTTAGGAAATTACTTGAGGGAAATCATGTGAATTACTCAATATTTCAAAAGAATATCTAGATAATTGGGGAAAGGCTATTTTGTGATTCTGAATTATCCTGAATCTAAAACTTCAGTTATCTTTAAATTTAAGGCATGACCACAGAAAAAATGATTGTTGTCTTCTGAATAATTTCTATCATCTTCTATTTGGGGCAATGACTCATTGTTTTAAATATACTGTGATTCAATACTAATTCTAACTAAATATCTATGTATACAAAACAAATAGTGAGTGACTTAAAAAAATAGTTGATTTACTAGACTTAGGGGTATCATAGTTTCTAAAGCCATACTAGATTATAGCCTTCTATAAAAAAGCAAACAGCAACAAACCAATACAGCCACATTCATTGGCAATATAAGCTCACAGAGTTCTGAGGTCAACTGAATGGAACTACTAACAAGGTCATGATTATGTCTGGGTTTGCGGCAGAGAAAGATTTCTGAGACTGATTTTAAAATAGTTAAATAGGGGCCGGCCCGGTGGCGCAAGCGGTTAAGTGCACGCGCTCCGCTGCGGCGGCCCGGGGTTCGCTGGTTCGGATCCCGGGCGTGCACCGACGCACTGCTTGGCACGCCATGCTGTGGCGGCGTCCCATATAAAGTGGAGGAAGATGGGCACAGATGTTAGCCCAGGGCCGTCTTCCTCAGCAAAAAAAGAGGAGGATTGGTGGATGTTAGCACAGGGCTGATCTCCTCACAAAAAAAAAGAAAAAAATAGTTAAATAAACAAGTGGGAGTTTGTCAGACTAAAGAGCTTCTGCAAGGCGAAGGAAGCCAGGATCAAAATGAAAAGACAAGCCACCAGCTGGGAGAAGATATTTGCAAATCATATCTGACAAGGGGTTAATCTCCATAATATATAAAGAACTGACATAACTAAACAACAAAAAAAGCAAATAACACGATTGAAAAATGGGCAGAGCTTAAGATCAGACAGTTTTCCAAGGAAGATATACAGATGGCCAACAGGCATATGAAAAGATGTTCAACATCACTAATCATGAGGGAAATGCAAATCAAAACTACACTAAGATATCACCTTATACCCGTTAGAATGGCTATAATCACCAAGGCAAAAAATAACAAATGTTGGAAAGGATGTGGAGAAAAGGGAACCCTCATTCACTGCTGATAGGAATGCAAACCGGTTCAGCCTCTATGGAAAACAGTATGGACATTTCTCAAAAAATTAAAAATAAAAATACCTTATGATCCAGCTATCCCACTACTGGGTATTTATCCAAAGAACTTTAAATCAACAATCCAAAGAGGCTTATGCACTCCTGTGTTCATTGCAGCATTATTCACTATAGTGAAGAAGTGAAAGCAACCCAAGTGTCCATCAACAGATGATTGGATAAAGAAGATGTGGTATATATATACAATGGAATACTACTCAACCATAAAAAAAGACAAAATCGTTCCATTTGCAATAACATGAATGGAACTGGAGGGTATTATGTTAAGTGAAATAAGCCAGACAGAGAAAGACAAACACTGTATGACTTCACTCATACGTGGAATATAAACTAACACATGCACAGAGAGAACAGTTTGGTGGTTACCAGGGGGAAGGGAGTTGGGGGTTGGGCACAAGGAGGGAAAGGGTGCATTTATGCAGTGACTGACAAATAATAATGTCCAGCTGGAATTTCACAATGTTATAAACTATTATGACATCAACAAAAAAAAAATACATCATTAGTCATCCTCAAAAGATTGCTAACACTAGCACCACTTATAAAGTATTCTTGCCTGTAAAATTTGGACACGAACCTAATCAAGCCTCTAGATCCAACCACCAGTTTACAAGAAATGCAGGAGATAGAGAAACAAGTTCAGCAACGGTTGAATCCAGAATGGCAACCATTTCATAATACAAATAACGTTTTCTTGTTTATTTGTTTGACAAATCAATGGCATAAAGTAAAAAAAAATACAAGGGATTGAGAACTATTTTGCAATAAAAGAAACTTAAGAGACATAATAAATGCTATATGTGGACCTTTTTCAGATCCTTATTCCAACAAATTGACTATAAAAAAATACCTTTAAGATAATCAAGAACATTTGCATATTGACTGGGTTATAGATGATATTAAGGAATCACTTTTAATTCTGTTAGCTATAATAATGTTATGGTAGTAAGTTAGAGATGCTAACGTATTTACATGTGACATAATGTCTAGGATTTGTTTTAAAATATTTCAGGAAAAAAAAGTGTTGAGAGAGAAGTAAAATGAGTTTGACAAAGTGTTGATGTGTTGAACAGTGGGTAATGGGTACATGGGGGTTCATTATAATTCTCTCTCTCCTTTTGTGTATGTTTGAAAATTTCCATAATAAAAAAAGTTTTTGAAAAATTGCTAATACAACAAATTTGGATTTAACCAAAATCTGGCAGGTACTTTCTATGGGTAAGGCCCTGTGCTAGATGCAACACTTTTATAAACTGTACCTTACATAATTCTCAGTGTAATCCTGAGAGAAGTATTCCTCTCCCCATCTCATATATGAGGAAGCAGAGGCTCAGAGAGATTAAAGAATTGACTTACGGGGCCGGCTTGGTGGAGTAGTGGTTAAGTTCACATGCTCTGCTTCGACAGCTCGGGGTTCACAGGTTTGGATCCCGGGCGTGGATCTACACCGCTCGTCAAGCCATGCTGCAGCAGTGACCCACAGACAAAACAGAGGAAAATAGGCACAGATGTTAGCTCAGGGCCAATCTTCCTCACCAAAAAAAAAAAAAAAAAAAAGAATTGACTTGTGCTCACAGAGTTGGTAAACGATGGAATTAGGCTGCAAATCCAGATCCTGTGACTCTAAATCCCAAACAAATCCAGACCCTATGACTCTAAATCCCAAACTCTTTCACAGCTACATCACAGCTATTTCATAATCTTGTCAATAATTTTAACATGATTTTAGCCAGATCAGTTAAACTGATCATTCTTTTATGCTATGATGGGAAAACATCAGAAGAGAAGGATATGAAAGCTTTTGGAGGTTCATTTCTTTCTGTAAGGGGATAAAATCTTAGAAAGAAATAAAAAGTGAGGAAGCCTTGAGTATTATTCATCAAAAGGGAAATCTCCTTTAGGAGAGGGAGGACAGAGTGTGTGAAGTCAGTGGCTTCGGGGGAAACATAGAGGAAATCAAACAAGACGATTGTAAAGATTGCTGATGTTGCACTGCGCTGACTCCACTCCCCACTGCCCTGGCTGCATGGCCCTCTCCTTATGTTAATGATATTTTAGTGAGAAAAGCCACTTGCAAGTGAGGTAAAACATTACTAGGGACCAAGCACCATGTTATCTAGCTACCTCCACCTTCGGGCAGGTCTAGGGAGGCATTTACGCAGCAGACAAAAGATGAGGTCACAAAAAGATGGACTTGGTTTGTAAATAAAACTAAGAACCTACAGTGGCAAGCCTGAGAATGACTTGAGGTTGGCAGTTCTGTTGAATCTTCCAGTGGTGCAGTCATGATCAATGTAACTAAGCTCAGTGTTTGTGATTCCACCTTGCCCCATCAGCTAAAAACTGGCCACTGCTGCATAGGAAGAAATTCCAGCACTGGAACTCTTTCTTCTGGTGTCCCACCCTTTGAATTAATTTATCAACAACTGATAATAACTTCCTTTTGTTAGCTTAGGTCATTAGTAACTAATAACCAGTGGTAGCCTGCTGCCTTAATTGCTTACCCTGCTGTTTGCTGCTACCAAGGAGAGTCAAGCCCCCAAAAGTGTTCCAATAGGTGGAAGGCTAAGTCACAAGATGATTAGGGCTATTTCATTAAGCCCATTTCAGGAGCTTGCTCCTTCACGTAAACTTTCTGATGCATCCCAGGGCTGACTGGTACTCAAGATGTGAACCTAGCATTTCCTTGCTCTTAGCTTCTGTAACTTCTTAGCTTCTCCCTCCAATTTCCCTCCTTTTCTTTCTGTTCAGATCTTCTATTGACTGCCTCAAAACAGCCAAGTTATAGCTATTTCCAAGTTAAATGATGAGAAACTTTTGGAGTAAACCCACAGAAAATATTCTGATCCATCTTGCCATTTTCCAGCAGATCCACTTTCTGGGTCTCATTGAGTTCTATGTGGCGTATATGCATGGCAGCACCTGGCAGGTCAATGACAGGTTGCACGAGGGGCCCTTCCGGGTGGCATTACTTCCCACATACCTTCCCCTAGAACTCAGCAATCCAGCTAAAAGCCCAAGAGGATTTTACAAGCTATCATGTTTCAACCAAGTGTCTATGTATGTCTGCTACTGCCAGGGACAATCTCCTCACCTTGGGAAATTGTGGCAATTTATATAACTCTTGTGAAAGACCACAGCTCCTACCCAGCAGACATGTTAACAAAATCTAAGTAGTCGTGTTATGGGCTGACTTTTGTCCCCCACAAATTCATATGTTGAAGTCCTAACTCCTCCCTCCTCAGAATGTAATCATATTTGGAGATAAGGCCTTTAAAGAGGTGATTAAGTTAAAATGAGGGCCTTTGGGTGGACCCTAATCCAATCTGACTGGTGTCCTTATAAGAAGAGGAAACTTGGACACACAAAGAGATACCAGGGATGTGTAGGCACAGAGAAAAGACCACGTGAAGAAGCAGCAAGAGGGTGGTCATCTTCAAGCCAAGGAGACAGGTCTCAGGAGACACCAAACCTGCCAAAACATTGACCTTGAACTTCCAGCCTCCAGAACTGATTGAAAATAAATTTCTGTTGTATAAGTCATCCGGTCTGGTATTTTGCTATGGCAGTCCTAGCAAACTAATATAAGTCATCACTTATTTTGTCTAGTTACCATGCTGATTGAAGAGAGAGAAATTTTTCAAATACCAGACAAGGGGAACCCATAAATCTTAGCTGGAAAATTAGACTGTGAAAGGAAAAAAAAACACCAGGTCTATACAAATCCACACAAACACATCCACATAAATGTGTGCTATTAAATTGCCATACTGATTCCATAATTATTTATCGACTGCCTTTAGGTTCCTGGAATTGTGGTAATAATAATAATAATGTCGAAAGCTTAAATAGCATTTACTATGTTCCAGGCAATGTTCTAAGTACTTTACCTACATTAACTAATTGAATCCTAACAATAAATCCACAAGATATAGACTATTATTATCCACATTTCAAAGGTGAAGGAACTAAGGTACAAGGAGGTTAAACAATTGCTCAAGGTCACAGAACCGGCAAACAGCAGAGTTATGATTTGAATCCAAATAGTTGGCTCCAGAATCCAGGTTTTTAAGCATCGTAATTGCCTGCCAAGTTCTCACAATGTAATAGAGAATGACTGAGATGCTGGGGTGGATGCTCGTACAGGGCTAGTGAAAACTTCCACATATTAAAAGGCTTAGCAGCTAAGACTTGAACACCCACCTCACCATTTGAGTATGATCTATCAGTTTCTCACTGTGTGGATAAAAACGAATTAAATGATTATAACTCACAAATGCAGTTTGCCTTCAGTTACTGCCATTGAAAAGATATGGCCTAAGTCTACCATACTTTCTGTGAAAAGAATTCTGAATTTGAAAGTCAAAATACCTAGTCTCAAGGCCCTGTTTCATCACTGTGAGCCACTTAACCTTGAGTATGTCACTTAACTTAGATTCAGAAAAGTTTTCCTAACTGTAAAATGGAGATAAAATACTACTTTGTGGGCTTGGTGTGAGGACTGAGTAAGATAATAAATATGCAAGATGCTGATAGAAATTGCTCAATAAAGTAATTCTGAAAAAGTTGAATCAAAAGTCTTACTAAGATACATAAAAATGCATGGAAGTGCATGTAAGATCTTATTGCCAACTACTCCTAGGTAAATTTAGAGATGAGCCTAATATGTAGCAGAAAGAATAAAGCATAAATTAAGTGAGGGAAAAATTTTAATTTATATTGTTTTTGGCCTGCATTGCTTTGTTAAATATCTCAGATTTTTACATCTACCATATATACTAGACAATTGGCAACAGTTAGAGTCTTGCTCTGAGTGGTGAATGGTATTCTACGTTAACACTATACAACCAAATCATTTGTATTAATAAACACATCGTTAGTCTTTCAGTATTTACAACTATCTTTGGTGTCAAATGGTACACAATTGTATAAATTATCTAAGTCTCATGATTATCATTATTACACTCATCTGTGTTAAAAAGGCCAGGATCTACTTCCCAACAGTTGAGAGCCTCTTTTTCTCAAACATGTCCTCCCATGCCCCCTACAAAACCCCAAGACTAAGCTTTCCTCTGAACCCAGATGTTGAGGAGCTAGAGGCAACAGAAACTCTAGGTTATGAGACTTGCGCCATGACCTTCAAATTGGGAGAGAAGGCAAGAAGACATCAACTAGGAGGAGTGTGCTGTTAGCCACTAGAGAGGAATGAGACCCTGAAAGTCTAGGATCTAGATATAAGGGAGGAGAGGGAAAGGTTCAGTAGGAGAGAATCAGCTCAAGCATTTTGCTGTCCTTACTGACTCTTACCTTTGGGGTACATAAAAGTAGGAGAGTTCCTAAACCAAACTAAAATTAAGAAAGTGTTCCTAAAAAATCAAAAACTCTTTCCTCCCTTGCCATTCCCACTGGCCTGGATAACTGTAATAGCCTCCCAACTGTTTTCCTAGCCTCTAAGCCATCCTTCCCCCACCATCCTATTTCCATATTACCACCAAGGCTATCTGTCTACTTTACAATTCTTATGCCAGTTCCCTGATGAAAACACCTTCACTGGTTCCCCAATGTTTTTAGATAAAATGCAACTCCTTGGCGTGACTGTATTCGTTATCTCTTGCTGCATAAAAAATTACCCCCAAACCTAGTGGTTTAAAACAACAATAATCATTTGTTGTCTCTCATGCTTACTGTGGGTAGAAGTTCGGGCAGAATACAGTGGGAATGGTTTGTTACTTCTCTGTGATGTCTGGGGCTCTGCAAGAAGACTGACTGGCCAAAGGCACCTGTAGGCCCGTTCATTCCACCTCTGATGACTGATGCTGGCTGGGGCCTGGGTGGGGGCCAGGGGCCAGAACACCCCCATTCAGTCTCTCCATTTGACCTGGGCTTCCTCACAACATGCTGATTTCCAAACACAAGGTCCAGAGAGAGAGGGAGGGAGGCAGCAGGAGAGGGAAAGAAAGAGTGAGGGAAGGCGGGAGAGGTGGAAGCACACTGGGCAGAAGCCATATTGTCTTTTATGAGCTAGCCTTAGAAGTCATGCAGCATCATTCCTGCCACAGCCTATTGGTCAGGAGGGTGTAGAGATAGCCCAGGTTTAAGGAGAGGGAACAGAGACCTCACCTCTAGATTGAGGAATGGAAGATCCTGCAGGATGGGACGCATGTTGGTGAGGTCATCTTTGAAAAATACAATCTGCCACATGACTTACCTGACCCTTGGCCTCCACCTACCTTTTCAGCATCATTTTCTTCTATTCCTTGCCATTCACTCTATACTCTCCATACTGATCTTCTCTTTTGTTTAGTTTTTTTCTTTGAACATGACAAACTTTTCCATGCCTCTGTACCCTTGCATATGCTGCTCCTTATGCTTGGAATGTCCTTCCTTCTCCCTCTTAACTCCCTAATGAAAACTTTCACATGCTTCAAATCCAAGTTCAAGTGTAGCGTCTCTGTAAAGCCTTCTTGTCCCAGCCCAAAGAAGGTTAATTATTCTCCCTCCTAGGCTCCTATATGTTTTGCATCTCTCTGTCTTACAGTATTATCTGGTTGAATTTTTATCCTAACCAGACTGAGCAACTCAAAGGAAAGGACTAAGCCTTGTTCCTTTTTTTTTTTTCTCACATTTCCTTTGTTCTCTCCTGGATGCCAAACATTTAACACAGCACTTAACACAAGGTCCCCACCCATTAAATGTGAATTGAATGGCTGAACAAAACTTTAAGGCAACTTTTGGAAAATTATCATTTCAAGGGCAAGGCGGTACCCTTGACCTTCTACTGCAAATATTTTTTCCACCTCTACTATTGCCTGAAATATTTTATTTTTTTAAGCCTTAGTGTATAAATAAAGAGAGAGAGAGAGAGAAAGCTGGCTAGTACAAATGCCTGGTCAAGGCAAAACACTGCCTCAATCAAAGTATGGATGATGACAACAAAGCCATTTCTGTGTATCTAGGAAAGGAAGGGTTGAGAACAAGGAGACACTGAGGGGACAGAGGGGTAAGGACACTAACGAGGGAGGGAAAGAAAGCAAAAAAGGAAGGCCGTATGTATACCACATCTTCTTTATCCATTCATCCGTTGATGGGCACTTGGGTTGCTTCCAAGTCTTGACTATTGTGAATAATGCTGCAATGACAATAGGGGTGCATATATATTTCTTTTCAAATTAGTGTTCTCGTGTTCTTTAGATAAATACCCAGAAGTGGAGTAGCTGGATCATATGGTATTTCTACTTTTAATTTTTTGAGAAATTTTCGTATTGTTTTCCATAATGGCTGCATCAGTTTGCATTCCTATCAGCAGTGTGTGAGGGTTTCCTTTTCTCCACATCCTCTCCAACATTTGTTATTTTTTGTCTTTTTAATAATAGCCATTCTGATGGGTGTGAGGTGATATCTCATTATAGTTTTGATTTGCTTTTCTCTAATAATTAGTGATGTTAAACATCTTTTCATGTGCCTGTTGGTCATCTGTTTATCTTCTTTGGAAAAATGTCTGTTCATATTCTCTGTCCATTTTTTGATCAGATTGTTCAATTTTTTGTTGTTGAGTTGTATGAGTTCTATATATATTTTGGAAATTAACCCCTTATCTGATATATGATTTGAAAATAGTTTCTCCCAGTTGGTGGGTTGTCTTTTTGCTTTGTTGATGGTTTCCTTTGCCTTGCAGGAGCTTTTTAGTCTGATGTAGTCCCATTTGTTTATCTTTTCTTTTGTTTCCCTTGCCTGAAGAGACATGGTATTCAAAAACATACCGCTAAGACCAGTGTCAAAGAGCGTACTGCCTCTGTTTTTTTCTAGGATTTTTATGGTTTCAGGTCTTACATTCAAGTCTTTAATCCATTTTGAGTCGATTTTTGTGTATGGTGTAAGATAATGGTCTACTTTCATTCTTCTGCATGTGATTGTCCAGTTTTCCCAACACTATTTACTGAAGAGACTTTCCTTTCTCCCTTGTATATTCTTGAATCCTTTGTCAAAGATTAGCTGTCCATAGTGTGTGGTTTTATTTCTGGGCTCTCAATTCTGTTCCATTGATCTGTGTGTCTGTATTTGTGCTAGTACCATGCTGTTTTGATTACTATAGCTTTGTAGTATATTCTGAATTCAGGGAGTGTGATACCTCCAGCTTTGTTCCTCTTTCTCAGGATTGCTTTGGCTATTCTTGGTCTTTTGTTGTTCCATGTAAATTTTAGGATTCTTTGTTCTATTTACATGAAAAATGTTGTTGGGATTCTTATTGGGATTGCATTGAATCTGTAGATTGCTTTAGGTAATATGGACATTTAGGTAATATGTCCATTAATAGGGACATTTGACATGTCCATTTAATATGGACAATTAACTATGTTTATTCTTCCAATCCATGAGCACAGAGTATCTTTCCATTTCTTTATGTCTTCTTCAATTTCTTTCAGTAATACCTTATAGTTTTCAGTATGTAGGTCTTTAACCTCCTTGGTTAAATTTATTCCTAGGTATTTTATTCTTTTTGAATACTACTCAGCCATAAAAAAAGAAATCGTGCCATTTGCAACAACGTGGATGGACCTCGAGGATATTATGCTAAGCAAAATAAATGAGACAGAGAAAGACAAATACCATGTGATTTCTCTCATATGTGTAAGATAAACAAACAAACACATATATTAGGAGAACAGATTGGTGGTTACCAGATGGGAAGGGGTTGTGGATGGCGAAACAGGTAAAGGGACACATATGTACGGTGATGGATGGAAACTAGACTTTTGGTGGTGAACACAATGCAGTCTACACAGAAGCTGAAATATAATGATGCATATCTGAAATTTACACAATGTTATAAGCCAATGTGACCTCAATTAAATAATTTTTTTTTAAAAAGGGAAGGCTGTAGACACCAGCAACAAATTCTGCTGAGCTCAAAATTTTGCCCTCAGGCAATTCTTGCTTATCTTTAGCTGTCTCTGGACAACTTGAAGCTGGGGGCAAAGTACCTCGTGTTCTTCCTGATCCTGGTTCCTCAGTGGGAATGCAGCCCAGGATATTCCTCCCTCTCCTGCCCTCCTACTGCCTTCTCCACCCCTGCTGCCCAAGAGTCACTGCTGTTGTAGCCCCACAAGGGTGATGGGAGAGGGAGGGAGGCCCCTACCTACTAGGATCACACACTCCCAGGAACCCCAAGGTGGACCTTAGATTGGGGTCTTGCATGGACACTCTGGTGAGATTATCATGAGGTCTGCAGTCTCAATCCCAGCTATCCTTCTTTCTGGTCCCTCCATTCTGGTCCCTGCCTTCATTTTCTGGACTTCTGCAACAGATATGTCTCTCTAGACCCGAATTTCCTCATCTGTTGTAAAAGGTGTTGGGCTCTATCACTGTTTCCCCAAACTGCCAGAGCATAAGAAGGCTCTGGCAGAGCCCAGGTTGTTAAACATACAGACTCCTGGGCCCTTCCTTGGGAGTTTGATCCAGGAGACCTGGGAAGAACCTCGGAATCTATTACACTCACAAGCTATGAGGGGAGTTCAGGAAAGCCTGGATTAGATGACCTCGAATTCCCTTGTTGGGTTTGAAGGAATGGTCTACTTCTAAAGTTTCTCTTCTCTTACACATGGTTATATGATTAACCCTCCAAAGTCACAGCTTTGATCAGGTTATGCCAGGTCAAGGAGTTTGGGCCTCATCCTGTAGGCAATGGGAAGCCACTACAGAGAAGAGTAGCATGATCACATTTGAGATGTTGAAAGGCCACTCTATCAGCAGTGTAAAGGGTGGTACAAGACCAGAAGCTGTAAAGACAAAATTACATTCATGCACCACATAACAATGTTTCCGTCAACAATGGACTGCACATATGACAGCGGTCACATAAGATTAGTACCATACAGCCTACGTATGCAGTAGGCTATACCATCTAGGTTTGTGTAAGTACACTCTATGATGTTTGCACCATGATGAAATCACCTAACGATGTATTTCTCAGAACGTATCTCTGTTGTTAAGTGATGCATGACTGTATTAGAATAATCCGGACATCCTTCTCCCATCAGTGGCTCAGAGCATTTCTGCTTCCCACATCCCACAGGAACTGACCTTGTATCACTTAACTTTAACTGAAATTCGTTCTCATCAGTGTAGAACTTGACAGAGCTACCTACACTATTCAAGAGATGGGGAGAACCAGGACCAGAGCAGTAACATTAGAGGTGGAGAGAAGGGGCAGGACCGGGGAATGATGGTGAGACAGAAGATACAGAACTTGGTGAGGAAAGGGTTAACACAGAGACCAGTCCGTACCTGGCAAGGTATTGCAGCCAGTGGAGTGAGAGTGAATTCTTGTCTCTTTCTTAGCAGCACCTTCAGGCATCTCACAACCCTTTCCTTTCATCACCATGCCTCCTCCTCCTATGGCCCTAGGAATTTCTCTCATACCTGGGAATCCTTTGATTCATGCACAGATTTTTTGGACCTTTTTCTTCTTTTGCTTAGCTATTTACAATGTTCAATGGCAATAACTTACACATCACACTTCTCTAAGACTTGCTACCATCTAACCCACATACTACCCCAGTGTAACAAGGTGAGAGAGTGAGACAGAGACACAGAGAGTGCTGATTTACTCTAGCTCCCCATTCTACTAAATCAGTTTCTTAGCTGGTCACTAGGCAATGTCCTAAGCATTTCTCTATAGGTATGTTATACTTTTCCAAAACTTGCTCCAGTCTTCTTGCCACCATGCTAGTCTTCCCTATGTGCCCTCCTATCCTGTAGGTACAGCTCAAGTGGCATCCTTCTGATTACGAAGGAGACATAGCCACTTCTCTTCTGATCTCCATAGCACTGCACATTGTCAGAGAGCATGACGCCACCGTGATGCTCCCTGCTGGCCTGAACGCAGAGCTCCTTAATGTAAGACGATGGTTTACGCATCTTTGTAGTCCCCAGTTCCTAACAGTGTTGTGGTTATTTTTGTTGGATTGTGAAGATGTAATGATCATCTTTCACTTATACCACAACTTGTTTAGCTCAACCACACCCTAATTCTTTATTCCACAGTTTTGAGAATAGCTTTGTAACATAAACAAACATTAGAATTATTTTCCTTTTGTAGTTAAAAAAAATAATGTAGATCTCCTAATATAAACTTTGGTGCTTTCTCATGAGGATAGATTCATACTATCATGGACATTTTCTACTGGGGGAAGTAGGGGACATTTCAGTGACTCAACACAGTGAGTAAGGGAATAGTCAGGAATAGAATTTGGGTTTCCTGAATCCTGATCCAGTGTCTTGTCCATATTGAAATAAGGAAAACCAACAAAGAATTATTATGAAATAGAGAAAACCCCAACAACATTAACTCAACCTGTTAACAGTACATGACAACCACTTAAAAATGAAGAGCCAATTAACGTCTTGAGTTCAAATTCAAACAATGTTTCTGGAAATACTTTACATATCTTTTCAGAGAAAACTTTAAAAATATGCAGAAGGATTATCACAGGACAGTCAACAAAAGAGAGCAGTGCAAACTAACCAAACATCTCTGAGAAGGGACATGGAATTGGGAGACAAAGAAACATCAATTTCTTAAGCCCATAGAGAAAAGCAGCTCCTTAGATCTGGGCCCACCCCTAACATCTGTGGGGTCCAAATAAAGAGGACAAATGGAGACCCAAACACCATACATTTGAATATTTTACAATTTTTAACTAAACTTACAAACTTAAATACGTTTTCTTCTGTTTTAACAAATAGACCTTCATGATAGCAGATTTTTAAACATGTAAAGCTAACTTTTTATTTGGCTGAAAGTCAGGAAAATATCAAGGCTAGTGAATTTCATTATTATTGTGTATGGCTTAGTGTTCCATTGATGTGAGAGCAATGTTTCGGTAAGTAACAAAATAAAGACATTCCTGACTCATAAATTATACATTTATTCCCCCAAAAATGTAGCTTTTGCCTTTATTTCATCAAAATCACTATATTGTTATAACCAAGATTTTCACATAATTTGGTGATATTGACAGTAATGATTTCAAGTTTCTTTTAAAAAGGAATTATATTTGAAGTGTACAAATTTGAATATATTTAATCAGAAATATGAGTTAAATAAAAATAGAAACAAAGTATTTCTCATAGATGTTTTCAGAAAAGTTATTTTTTCTAAAATATTTAAAATTTTCTATTAAAGTTAAAAGGCAAAACAGAAATTAAAATAATGAGTATGAAACTTAGGAATAAGATTATTCACTTTTTAAAAATACAATTACATCTCGTAAAATACTTTTATAGAAATAAAACTATTAGAAATTCTGGATTTTAATGTCCACCTAGTTGCCAAGATAAAGAATCGATTTCACACTTAATGGATGTTATGTCTAGACTTACATATACACAAAGTTTAGAGTACTATAAATTGTATAATATTGCAAAATATTCCTCAGTTAACACATAGAACTGTTAGGAATACCATGTTAATTTGTGACTATCTCAAAAACCATCAACGAGAACACAAAGGGAAGCAAGAAACAGACACTTGGGAAACAATACTTTCACTTTTGAAGAATCTACAGCATTCATGCCGTCTGAGAGGAAGGATTTGATAAGTTAATTCATTTGTCTTTTCTCTCATCTCCATGCTTGCACTGCTCATATCCTCCCTGTGTGCTAATGATGACAGCCGCTTAACACACTAACCTGCCAGCATTCAAATGTTGTCTTTTGTTTTCAGGACACAGGGAGATGAGGAAGAGCAATTCCTTGGGGCCTGAACGGTCGTGACAGTGGATGTTTAGACTTACCAGCACCGAGAGTCAGCTCCTGAATGACAGAGTTCCCAGGTAGTCTTTATTAAATTTGCTGTTTGTGTATTTGTAACTGCAGGGCCCTCTATAGCATGAGTACCAGGGCAGACATCTCTCTTACTCAGGTGTCGCTTATATGTTCTTCCAGTCCCCCTGAGCACACCAGTTGCCTTTTTTTCTCTCTCTCTCTTTTCCTGTGCTCCTTACTTCTACTGAGAGCAGCACGGGGAACATTTACTCACATTGGCCCTGTTTTTCAGATACTGAAGAGGGTCAACCACCCTTAAAACATGTTAAATCTCGTGGGCCTAGGTATTTTCCTTTTTCATATCCACAGGGAGACTAGCCAGTGCTAGGAACATAGAGGTATCAACATTAGACATAGGAATATGGCAATAATTCATTTCTAGCGTATTTGATAAATGTGCACTTGACAATTTAGCAAGACTGTTGGGACTCTGCACTTGTACAATTGAAAGTAAGAATGTGGTCTTTTAATAATCCAAGTGTCAACCTGAATGCAATTGAGTAAAATGAAAAAAAAAAGACTTCGAATGCCCCAATAGAGTAGCACACACATGTCCTAAAATACTCTTAGCATCACACTGAAGACACAGGTCTAAAGTCACTTGTTCAGTTCTTGCTTTGATGTGAAAGATATCACATGCTTTGGAAGTGATTTCTGATGATTTCCATCAGAGTGTTGCCACTTCTAAAAGTAGTTTTTCAAGTGGGTTCTAGCTCTCACCCACCTTTCCTGAACCTGATGGATGTTTCATAATTACTAAAAACATCTATTTCTTCATAGCCAGAGAAATAAAAATCCAGAATTTTAATAACTGAAAATGTTGTGGAAATTCATTTTAGACCTCTGATTTATCTAGATTCCAAATATAACTGACTACTGAAACAAAATAATGTCTGGCTATATCTTTAAATCTATAAAATCACTTAATTTTGGAATGATCCTCAAGTATATTATAGTAAGTTAAAAAGTTTGTTTAATTTGTGATATTAATTTTCTCATTGAGTTTCTTAAGCATTTTTTATGAAAAACTCAGGTTAGAAAAACTCGATAATTCGAGACGACTATCTAGACCTGTACATTTTTACACTGAAAAGTGTCTGGATATGTATTTCTTTTGCAGTTCTGCTTCCCATATTTCTCTGGAGATGCAGCTATCTCTGGACAGCATATAGTCTTTCCTATGTAAGCAAGCCCATAAAACCCCTTAAGAGCATTATAGTACACAGAAATGTTACAACTGAATGTTCAGGCCGTTTTAGTTATATAACAGACTCTTTTCTCTTTTCGTAGCAGAAAAGTTTGAATCCTTTTGACTGGCAAGCAGATGTTGCCCCAGTGCTGCCTCCATATTCATTAGCCCATAATGAATCCATTAATTGAATATGTAAGTTTGGCTAATTAGATGTAAGACATTTCTTCAGATTTAAAGGGTAATAATAAAAAATTTAAACTGCAACACCAGATCAAGCATTTAAGAGTTGATAAATGTGAACTGGAAAGTGCACAATTCCAATATAAATTAGTTAATTGCCTCTGTTAATTTAGGTGAAATACATTAGCAGAAAGGTCAATCCATTTGAGGCTTGATGTGTTTTTCAAATAGTACATTGAAAATAGCAAATCAAAGAGCACTACAAAGTGGGAAGCACGGAATCCGCTTTTCCAATCCAGAGGTGGCAGAGAGGACTCAAGTAAACCCACAGAGTTAACCTTCTCTGGGTTGACTAGTGGTTGTCAAATCAGGCTGTGTCTTATAGCCACCAGGAAGCTTTGTTAAAAATAACAGTGCCTTGGAACCCACCTTAGACTAACTGAAATCTCTGGAGGTAGAACCAGGCATCCCTAAATTATTATAATTGGAACCTGGGTTGAAAACCACTGGACTGTTCCACGAATGTCTGACCCTCCGGCTAAGCAGGAGTAAATTGGCAAAGTCAATCTACTACAGTTACATAAGCGTAGAAACATGACCTAGTATCGTACTTAATGCTCTCTTTTCTTCCTAAGTGGAGAAAAAATAAGCTGCCCTTGGTCCCACCTCTATTTTCTCTTCTTGCTAGGTCAGTACCAAAGGGGTTTATACTTGAGAACATGTAACTCGGATTTGGGAAGTGGGAGGCAATCTCAGCCCCAAGTATTTGCTTTTGGGAATTCCAATTTTACAAATAGTCAACTTACCAGATAACGTTAGTTACCTTTACAGTAAAACATGTCAAAGGAGTTCCTCGTTGGACCATGTTTTGGAAAATGTTATCTTTATCTCTTATGTCTAACGTCCCTCACAGCACCTACAAGAGTATGTCGCCCATGGAAAGCCCCAACAAAAGTATTTGTGGCTAGGCTGGCTCCTTTCTGATATCCTCTTTCACTCTCATTCTGTACTGCATATTCTGACTTCTTTCCTGTCTCATATGGCCCTTGAATAGCTTTACATATGCAATTACTGTCATTCCATACACTTGTTTTTTGTTCTTCATAGACTCTATGTCAATACTTGGCTTATAATGTATTGTCAATGAATATTTGTTCAATTGAAGCTATTTGATTGACAGAGGGAGAAAAAAAAATCCAGGTTTAGCAACAGCAGTCAAGGTGTCACAGATGCCCTGAAGACAGGAATATGTAGGCCTGAGGCAAGAGACCCCTCTTTTGTAGTTTGGGGCTGGATGCCCAAATTGGATGCCAGCATCCTGGCTCTGAATGGCCCCTATTTTTGCCCTGTGCCTTTCCCAGATTGAACTGTATGGTTGAGAAGAAAGATGCTGGCATTCCCCCTCTGTTGTTAAGACATCTAAAGTGTTCCTCGTTATCTTCTCAGTGGCTCATTCCAGCACGTAAAAGAGGGGAACAATAACTTTGCCTTCAGCCTCGTTTTCTAGTGAACATGAATATGGATCCCTGTCCCAAATATCACTAAAGTTCATGTGAGAATTCCTTATGCCCAAAGACCTTTTTGGTGAATGACGGTATAAGGGCAGAAGGACTTGGGGAAGAAGCTTATGTTTAAGAATGGGCGAGTCCTAAAGTAAGTAGTAACAGTTAAGAGTTAGTGTAGACATGAAGAATTTCAAAAGTAAAAAGAAAAATGCAAACTAAAGAACATGAAAGAAAAACAAAAAAGCAAACTTAACCTAGTTACATGCCAAGCACTTATTTGGGCAAGAAGAAAATATAAATTCTGGACCTTGCCTATTAGTAACTCTTCCTTGCCCACCATGATAAAAATAGTTGCTTCCAATCTGAGACACACTCATGTGACTTGCCCTGGGCTATCGCAGGCTCTGAAATACTGCATGAGCAGGACTGCAGGGTTCTTCAGTCCTTTACTTTCCTGTGGTATTTTTGGCTAATGAACACTATTGTTCTTTTCCTAAAAGTCGAAAGGACTTTTAATGAAAGTCCCTCTCCTAAACTAACTGTAGTCTAAAATTTGCTGCATTCTGAGATTTTTTTCCTCCAAACTAATTCAAATTAAAACTGTAACGTCTCCGAAGATTTCTCAGCAGCAGCTGATAAAATACCTTGAATCTAAGCT